>NC_064257.1:23428269-24056538 GCF_003254725.2 Canis lupus dingo | reverse complement strand
TTTTTCCCTCCCCAATACTATAGAGCCTATAGAACAGGGGCTTTGTTAGGCATGAACCAAATGATGGAGGCTATGTTGAGGATTTCAAATTCAATCCAAAGATCAGAAAAAAAGATGTTGTCAATTTACATATAGTGATATATCACATTTGCATTTAAAAATAATTTTGGGGGGAATAGATAGGATTGAATGAGGGAAAAATAGCAAGTTGAAGGTCAGTATGAAGGTTCAGCCTATTTTCCTCTCATTTTGGATATAGCTCTTCCCTGCCTCGTTTCTTATTTTAGCAGAAAATTTTCAATCACTTCTCCACTTCTCATGAAAGCTACAATTTGTCAATACTAAAATGTAGAAGAGCATCAAATAAGAAACAAGCAGACTTTCAGTATTGGGAGACAGCAGTTACGTATAGTCAGGGGCCATCGACAAAGGGGGCGGAGAATATGAGTGCAGTAGTGGTAGACAATGAATGTTTCAAAGCCTAGATTTTTAAAAATCACTGCTCACGTCAGTTTCACCTAATTTCTATTTCTTGTGAAGATCGTTAACTTAATCATAGGTGAGGATGTTAAATTTAGGAAGTAATACTATATTAATATCATATTTTAAATTTTTGACTGGGAGAGAAAACAGTTTGAAAAGGTAAGGAGACAAATAGGACAAATAGTAAGAAAAATTATTTTTAAGTGATACTATTTAATCCTGAATGATATTTTTGATATGTAGATTTTTATATTGGCTCACATAGCTGAAGATAAATTATAGTCCAGTGGATTAATTATTTTTGCTAAACTCAATCAGAATATTTTTAGTATTCAAATGGAACTTATCACTTTTGAAGGAAATTGCAAATTACAAATTTATTGCTTACTCTTTTAGTCATCTCATGTACATCATGACCAAATAGAACAAATGTTTTAGAAGAAAAGAATAATTATACTTAAATTGTATTTATGATTTCATTTATTTATTTTTAAAGATTTTTATTTATTTATTCATGAGAGACACAGAGAGAGAGAGAGAGAGGCAGAGACACAGGCAGAGGGAGAAGCAGGTTCCAAGCAGAGAGACCCATGTGGGACTCAATCCCTTGTCTCCAGGGTCAGGTCCTGGGCCGAAGGCAGGCGCTCAACCACTGAGCCACCCAGGCATCCCTGTATTTATGATTTTAATTATTTTCTTAAAATTGTTTTATTATGCAAACTCTTTTGCTTTGATTGTCTCAAAGAAGAAGAGATTTACTAAGCTATACATTTTATATGAGATAGAAGATATAGATTTTATATATATCTAAGAAATTCAATGTATTTCGCTTGATAATTGACATTCACGGTCCTGAAGTTTTTCTTACACAGCTTTATTTTGAAAAATAAGTATAAGCTTTATAAGAGCAGAGAACTTTTCCCTTCTTTCCTTCAAGGTTCTTTGGCTGTTCTAATGATTAAATTGATAAAAAGACTAACAGGAGAAAAAAGTAGTTTAATAACATGTATACCTCCTGTATCAATGGGAGAGACCCAGAAAAACTGAGTAACTCTCTAAAGGGGCCTAAGCAATTAATTTAAATATTATCTTCAGCTAAAGACAAAAGAACATATTGGGGGCAGTGGATAGTGCTTGTGGATGAGAAGGACAGTTATGGTAGGTTACCAGGAAAAGCACAGTAGATAAAAGAAAGGTTATAACGCAGATTTAAGTCTTTGCCTTTTTTGTTAGCAGTTTCTAAAGATTTACGTGTATCCTCTTCCTAGTAGCAAGGGAGATCCCCTTATAAATGGAGATTTCCCTTCTAAATCGTAAATGTTCCTTACAAAAGGGTAACTAACTTTTCTTCAGGTTTTCAGAGCTTCACCTGTGCCCACAGTTTCTTAAAAATAACCATTAAAAAAAATCAACATGCTGGTATTTTGGGGTGATATATTTTGGGGTGGTATATTTTGCTCCCCTTCAGCATTATTAAATTAATAAATCATCTTTCATCTTTTATTTTCATTTTTGTACATAGATTATAATTTTAACATAAGTATTATGTAAAATGTTTAATTCATTCACTTTTATCATTTAATTAGGAGCGTCCTAGTACCACAAAATTAAATGTGCACCAAAATAAACTAATACAAGCATTTTTCAAGAGATATAGCAATAATATGGGAAAAGATAGAAGAATGATAGGCATCCTGCAAAGCATAAGTAACTGAGGAGACGAGTTCTGCACTAAATTCCTATTTGAAAACCACGTCCACGTTAACAAAAATGTGCCTTCAAAGGAAAAAGGATGTAGCTTTAAGAATCCTTAAAGAATACTAGTCTTATGGATAAAATTATCTATTATTATAAGAGAGAAACATTTTCCTTGAAAATTCTTCCATTTAAGTAATTTATCATGTCAGGATATTAATTTAAAAAGATTCATGATCTTGTCAGCAAAGCCTCACCAAAGCATGAAGAAAATAGAAGGGGGTCATTACGTATCAACATAAAAAATTTAACCAGACTAAGTGTTTTCCAGATTTGCTTATAATACTCAGTCTGAGGCATGAAGAATATAGTAGGATGGAAAATTTAGTGGGGCATCTTTTTAGCTGATCTCACCTAAGTTTCCATAGCTGAAAGTAGTGGCTTTCTCCTCTATATTTTTGAACTATTTGATCATACCTATTTGTGTGTGTGTGTGTGTGTGTATGTGTGTGTGTGTGTGTGTTTTAAAATTAAAGCCCACATCTATACAGTTAATTTTAAGTATGTAGCTGGAAGAATTTTAACATATGATTTGACATATGAATATACCTATCTTAACTACTACCCAGATCAAGGTATTCAACTCCAGAATATTCTCTCAATCTGTGCTCCATCCCAGGGTGCTTTTCTTCAGAAAGAACTGATATTCTGGTATCTATTGTGTTAGGTTTGTTTCGCCTATCCTTGAATCTAATATAAATTGAATCATACAGTATGTATGGCTTCTTACAATCAAAATTACATATGTGAGATCCATTTACACTATTGTTATTATCACTAATTTGTTCTTTTTATTGCTGTATACTATTCCTCTATGTGTGCACAAACGCAATCTAAATATCCAAATGTTTTTTGGCCATTTAATTTTGTTCAAGTATTTGAGTATTATAAATAAAAGTGCTATGTGCAAATTATTTGGTATGCTTATGTATTCATAGGGTCTAAGTGTAGAAGTCTAGCATAAGTTGTAGGTTTTTTTTTTGTAAGTTGTAGTTTTAACTTTCATAAATACTACCAAAGTTTGCCTAAGTGGCTGTACCAATGTACACTACCCACAGCAGTGTATGAAGCTTTTCCTTGCTCCATCTCTGTTCTAACATTGGAATATTCTCTTAAATTAAGTAACTGTTTTATGGTTTATTTTTCATTTCTTTGATAATAAGCTATGTGAAACTTTTCATGTGCTTATTGACCATTTCAACAACCTTTTTGTCAAGTGGTTGGCCAGACTTCTGACCTTTTTTTTAAATTGAGTTATCTTTTTAATTATTATTTAACAAGAGTTCTTTATATATTCTGGATGAGTCCTTTGTCAGATGTGTTCATTGTGAATGTTTTCTTCTAGTATGTCTTACTTAGTCTCTTGATAAGTTTTCATGAACAGATTTTTTTTTGAACAATGTTCTTAATTTAATGTTGTACAGTTAGCAATTATTGGTGAATTTCTTCTTTATGCTCTGCTTAAGAAATCACTCAATCAGTTAAGTGTCTGAACTCTTAATCTCAGCTTAGATCTGAATCTCAGAGTCCTGAGTTTGAGCCCTGCAGTGGGCTCTTTTAAAAGAAAGGAAGGGAGCAGCCCCAGTGGCCCAGCAGTTTGGTGCCACCTTCGGCCCTGGGTGTGATCCTGGAGACCCAGGATCAAGTCCCACGTTGGGCTCCCTGCATGGAGCCTGCTTCTCCCTCTCCCTGTGTCTCTGCCTCTCTCTTTCTCTGTGTCTGTCATGAATAAATAAGTAAAATCTTTAAAAAAAAAAAAAAAAAAAAGGAAGAAAGACAAAAGAAATCTCTGCTTACTCTAAGGTCATGAAGATATACCACTATGTTCCCTATATAAGTATTATTGTTTTACCTTTCTCATTTACATCAAGAGTCAGAATTGAATTTCTTCTTTATTATGAAAAGCATAAGAGTAGAGATATATTTTTTCTCACTTATATTTAGTTTTCTAATACCATTAATTGAAAATGCCACACATTCTCCACTGACTGGCATTGGCATATTTATTTTTGAATAAAATGACTTAGTGTGTATAAATCTGTTTCTTGCTTCCAATTCTAGTCATTGGTTTATTTGAATATCTGTATTTCAGTATTACACTGTCTTAATTACTGTAGCTTTATAGTAAACTTTGTAATCTGTTATTGTTAAGTTCTATAAAGTTTCCCTTATTTTTTTTTTTCTGTTCAAAGTCCCTTGGATTTTCAGAGCCCTATTGGGTTAGAGAAAGTTCAGTTCATATTTTAATTAGTCTGTAAGTATTTAAGTAGTCTGCAAGGAGTTTTTACTTTATTATAATATAACTTCAGTGTATTTTCATTAGGAGGAATATTTTTCCTAGTAAAACTGGAGAAAGTTCCAGTAAGATGCAATTTTTATTATGGACAATTATGGATTTTGTAATGTGTCATTGGAAATATTCAGAACCGGGACACCTGGGTGACTCAGTGATTGAGCATCTGCCTTTGGCTCACAGTATGATCCTGGGATCCTGGGATTGAGTTCCACATTGGGCTCCCTGCGGGGAGCCAGCTTCTCTTCCTTCTACTTCTGTCTCTGTCTCTCTCTCTGCCTCTCTCTGTGTCTCTCATGAATAAATAAATTAAATCTATTAAAAAAAAAAGGATTGGTCTTGGATAGGATGAGGAACAACTCTTTTGAAAAGGGAAGGACAGAGGAGAGAAGGAGTATAGATATATGGTTTGCAAGTGACAGGAAGTTGAATCCTTTTCTTCTGTGAAATAACAAGCGAGACTACTTGCTGACAAGGAGGAAGGCAGAGCATAGGCTGTAAAAAGGAGAAGTTTTTAAATAATTAATAGACTAAGAAAGCATTTTAACCAGAGGAACTTAGCAGGATAGCTGTTGGGAGGGGTTGAAAGTTAATGTTAGTTTTGTTATCATAAATTTCCTTATAGTGGAATTCTCTCTAGAAGCAAGTGTGCAAGTTGTCATACTGTAGGTATCGCCATAAGTAATTATATTTAAAAAAAAATCTCTTCAAAATATGCTCCCTCACAGATTTTTTTCAATATGTGTCAATATACTTACTTCATATAAAAACATCCTTTGATATGGAATATTATTATGCTTAGAAATTTTAAGAAAAGTCTTGATTTTCTTAGCGTATAAAAACTCTTATTCTATCTGTGGTGAAGAAAGAAAATAATTGCTAATTATTATCTGTGTGATTGATCATCAGCTACTTAAAAGTCATTATGAAGTCAATTCAGGTTGTGATGATATATATGTATAAATTATATATATATATATATGTATATATATATATATATACATATATATATATATATATATATATGCAATAGGGTACCCTGAACTCTGTGTGTGTGTGTCTGTGTCTGTGTCTGTGTATTTGACCCTTGAACAACATGGGTTTGAACTGTGCATTGTGCAGGTTTACTTACACATGGATTTTTTTTTCCAATAAATTCAGTACAGGATGAGCCCTGGGTGTTATACTATATGTTGGCAAATTGAATTTAAATAAAATATTAAAAAATTAAATAAATTCAGTACAGTACTATAAATATATTTTCTCTCACTTATAATTTTCTTAATAACATTTTGCTTTCTCCAGGTTACTTTATCGTAAGAATGCAGTATATAACACATATAACATATAAGATATGTGTTAACTGACTGTTTATGCTGTTGGTAAGACTTCCAGTCAATAGTGAACTATTAGTAATTTAAGTTTTTCTTTTAAGATTTTATTTATTCATGAAAGACAGAGAGAGAAAAGCAGAGACATAGCAGAGGGAGAAGTAGGCTCCCCGCAGGTAGCTCACGCCCTGAGCCAAAGGCAGATGCTCAACTGCTGAGCCACCCAGGTGTCCCAGTAGTTTCAGTTTTTAAAGACTCAAAGTTTGAGGTGACTGAATGGCTCAGTTGGTTGAGAGTCTGACTCTTGATTTCAGCTCAGGTCATGATCTCAGGGTCTTGGAATCAAGTCCTGAGTTGGGTTCCAAGCTCAGTGGGAGTCTGCTTGAGATTCTCTCCTTCTCCCTCTGTCCCTCCCCAACTTGCACTCTCTCTCTCTTTCTAAAATAAAATAAATCTTTAAAGAGTCAAAGTTTACACGCTGATTTTTGACTGTTCAGGGGGGTTAACACTGTTCAAGGGTTAACTATAAATATATAGCCTATTATATAATCTATATAATATATTCTATTATATAACCCTTAGATGAGTTTCCCTGCCAACTTCTGTTCCTTGTATTCTTTTTCATTTCATTTAGAACTATTAATACCTTATGTTTGCATAAGGTTTTAGAAGTTACCAAGTATTTTCATCTCTCTTGTCAACGTTCATGCAACTATTATGCTGCCTACCTAGGCCATAACGTTAATTCTTCTATTTCTAATTCTAGTGCCATTTCTTCTATACCAGAGTGGAAACAGTAATACACTTTTAGTCAGACTGATTTAATAATACTAGGAGACTTAACTTATATTTATTTCTCATGAATATAGAGATATAAGATTTTTTCCACTTATGTTTCATAAATATTTTGTATAAACTCAATATTAATTAGTCAGATAATTAAACCCAATGGGTGAATGCTTTAAAAGAATTCTTTACTCATTTATTTCTTATGTTTTTGTCAAATGAGAATAATACTTTATAATTTTTTTAAATTTTTATTTATTTATGATAGTCACACAGAGAGAGAGAGAGGCAGAGACACAGGCAGAGGGAGAAGCTGGCTCCATGCACTGGGAGCCCAACGTGGGATTTGATCCCGGGTCTCCAGGATCGCGCCCTGGGCCAAAGGCAGGCGCCAAACCGCTGTGCCACCCAGGGATCCCAATACTTTATAATTTATATATGATCTTACACTAACTTATTTGTCTTGGAAATACATATTTTTATTCTATTTTTTTAGAGTGAGACGTACTTGAAATTATAAGACGAACTAAACATATAGTGTTAGATAACCAAGAAATTACACATCTGTATTTCAAATCTACGTGTATTGTAGGGAACAATTTCAAGCTTTGAAGACGTGGTTCATGGTTTAATGTTTTATATAGACCAGCAATGGCTTAGATCCAAAAATAAACAGCACAACTTATAAAGAAAGATTGTTTCTATTTCTTTGTGAACTTCATTAAATATTTTGTTTGTTTTTGCTACACTCTAACAACACTTACAATGACAACTGAAAGATCCCTTTGAAAATCTCCTCAAAATCTGAAAAATCAAGACAAGATCGTTTTAAATTTAGATTCCTGGAAAGAATTCAAACACTTATTTCTCCAAAGATTATAGGCATATTGAAAGATGTCCAATTTCATTTTTCATTAGGAAATGCAAATCAAAACCAGGATGACGGGGACACCTGGGTGGCTTAGCAGTTAGGCGTCTGCCTGAAAAATATTATCCAGCAGGACAGAAGAAAGTTGCAGGATATATTCAACTTGCTGAATGGGAACAATATGCAGCCAAGAATACTTTATCCAGCAAGGCTGTTGTTCAGGATAGGAGAGAAAAAAGAGTGTTCCAGACAAACAGAAAGTAAAGGAGTTGATGACCACTAAGCCAGCCCTGCAAAAAATAGTAAAGGGGACTCCTTGAGAGAGGAAAAGACCAAAAGCAGCAAAGGCTAGAAAGGAACAGAGAACATCACATCTACAGGTAACATAATGGTACTAAATTTGCATCTATTAATAATCACTCTGTATGTAAATGTACTAAATACTCCAACTGAAAGACGTAGGATATAAAACTGGATTAAAACAAAGCAAAAAAAAAATAATAAAATAAAACAAAGCAAAAACAGGGATCCCTGGGTGGCTCAGCAGTTTAGCACCTGCCTTTGGCCCTGGGCATGATCCTGGAGTTCCAGGATCCAGTCCCACGTCGGGCTCCCTGCATGGAGCCTGTTTCTCCCCTGCTTCTCCTTCTGCCTGTGTCTCTGCCTCTCTTTCTCTCTGTGTATCTCATAAATAAATAAATAAAATATTGAAAAAAAAGCAAAAACAGATCCCATGTATATGCTGCCTACAAGATACTCATTTTAGACCTAAAGACACCTGCAAATTGAAAGTGAGGAATGGAGAACCGTTTATCATGCTAATAGACATCAAAAGAGACCCAGAATAGCCATACTTAGAGCAGATAAACCCAAGACTATAACAAGAGATGAAGAAGGGCACTATATCATAATTAAGGGGTCCATCCATCAAGAGGATCAAAAAATTGCAAATATTTATGTCTCCAACTTTGGAGCACCCAAATATATAAATCAATTAATAACAAACATAAAAAAAACCTCATTGATAATAATATAATAATAGTAGAGGACTTTGACACCCCACTTACAGATCATTGAAGCAGAAAACCAATGAAGAAAGAATCATTTTTTTAAAAATATTTTATTTATTTATTTATTTATTTATTTATTTATTTATTTATTTATGAGACACACAGAGAGAGAGAGAGAGGCAGAGACACAGGCAGAGGCATAAGCAGGCTCCATGCAGGGAGCCTGACGTGGGACTCGATCCCTGGACTCCAGGACTGTGCCCTGGGCCGAAGGCAGGCGCCCAACCACTGAGCCACCCAGGGACCCCCAGAAACAATAGTTTTAATTGACTGACTGGACCAAATGGACTTAACAGATACATTCAGAACATTTCATCCTAAAGCAGCAGAACACATTCTTTTGTAGTGCACATAGAACATTACCTAGAATAGATCATCTGCTAGGTCACAAATCAGCTCTCAGCAAGTACAAAAAGATTAAGATTATACCATGCATATTCTCAGACCACAACACTATGAAACTTGAAGTCAATCACAGAAAAAATTTGGAAAGACCACAAATACATGGAGATTAAAATCCTACTAAGAATGAATGGGTTAACTAGGAAATTAAAGAAGAAATAAAAATATACATGGAAGCAAATGAAAATGAAAAACATGGCAGTCCAAACCCTTTGGAATGCAGCAAAGGCTGTTCTAAGAGGGAAGTATATTGCAATACAGGCCTACCACAAGAAGCAAGAAAAGTGTCAAATATACAAGCTAGCCTTACACCTAAAGAAGCTAGAGAAGGAACGGCAAATAAAACTTAAAAGCCAGCAGAAGAAAGGAAATAATAAAGATAGAGCAGAAATAAATGATATAGAAACAAACAAACAAACAAAAAATCACTAGAACAGATCAATAAAACTAAGAACTAGTTCTTTTAAAGAATTAATAAAATTGATAAACCCCTAGCCAGACCTATCAGAAAAAAGAGAACAGACAAAATAAATAAAATTACAAATGAAAGAGGAGAGATCACAACTAACACCACAAAAATATAAACAATTATAAGAATATTATGAAAATTATATGCCAACAAGCTGGGAAATCTGGAAAAAATGGACAAATTCC
This sequence comes from Canis lupus dingo, assembly GCF_003254725.2. Classification (NCBI taxonomy): domain Eukaryota; kingdom Metazoa; phylum Chordata; class Mammalia; order Carnivora; family Canidae; genus Canis; species Canis lupus. Next base: position 24,046,896 of record NC_064257.1, on the reverse strand, counting down.
TGGAACCCTAGAAAGTATCAAAATGAAATGGGAATAAATAGAAAATTTGAATACTATCAGCAAAGAAATTGAATCAGTAATCAAAAATCTCCCAACAAATAAAAGTCCAGAGCCATATGGCCTCCAAGAGAAATTCTACTGGACATTTAAAGGAGTTAATACCTATTCTCAAACTGTTCCAAAAAATAGAAATGGAAGGAAAACTTCCAAACTCATTCCACAAGGCCACCATTACCTTGATTCCAAAACCAGACAAAGACCTCACTAAAAAGGAGAATGGTAGAGCAATATCCCTGATGAACATGGACACAAAAATTCTCAGCAAGCTACTAGTAAATTGAATCCAACAGTACATTAAAAGAATTATTCACCTAGGCTGTAGGAGTTGTTTAGTATTCACAAACCAATTAATGTGATATACCACATCAATAAAAGAAGGGATAAGAACCATATAAGCCTCTAAAGAGAGCAGGAAAAGCATTTAACAAAATATAGAATCCATTCTTCATAAAAACACCTCAACAAAATAAGGATAGATGGAACAAAACACAACATCACAAAGGCTATGTACAAAAGACCCACAACTAATATCATCTTCGATAAGGGAAAATCTAGAGCTATTCCTCTACAATCAGGAACAAGACAGGGATGTCTACTCTCACCATTACTATTTAACATAGTCCTGGAAGTCTTAGCCTCAGCAATCAGACAACAAAAAGAATAAAAGGCACCCAGATCAGCAAGGAAGAAGTCAAACTTTCAATATTTGCGGATGCCACAATACTCTATGGAGAAAACCCAAAAGACTCCATCAAAAAAAATTGCTATAGTGGAAATATGAATTCAGCAGAGTTGCAGGATATAAAATCAATATACAGAAATGTGTTGCATTTCTATGCACCAATAATTAAGCAACAGAAAAAACAAATCAAGGAATCGATCCCATTTGGATTGTACCAAAAACAATAAGTTGCCTGGGAATAAACCTAACAAATGAAGTAAAAGATGTATACTTGAAAACACTATGGAACATTTACAAAAGAAATTGAAGAGGACACAAAGAAATGGAAAAACATTCCATGCTCATGGATTGGAAGAGAAAACATGTTGAAATATCTATACTACTCAAAGCAATCTGCAAATTTAATGCAACCCCTATCAAAATATCACCAGCATTTTTCTCAGAGCTAAAACAAGCAATCCCACAAAAGACCCTCAATAAACAAAGCAATCCTGAAAAAGAAAGGCAAAGCTGGAGGCATCATGATTCTGGACTTTACATAATATTACTACAAAATATGTAATTACAAATTACATATTATCTTGTGGTCATGAAGATAGCATGGTACTGGCACAAAAACAGGCACATAGATCAATGGAACAGAAATGTACCCACAACCTTATGGTCAACTAATCTTGGCAGAGCAGGAAAGAATATCCAATGGGAAAAAAAAAGCAGTCTCTTTAACAAATGGTGTTAGGAAAACTGGACAGCAACATGCAGAATAATGAAACTGGACTGCTTTCTTGCACCATACACAAAAATAAATTCAAGATGGATGAAAGACCTAAATGTGAGATGGAAATCATCAAAATCCTAGAGAAGAACACAGACAGTAACCTCTTTGCCTCAGCCTTAGCAACCTCTTACTAGACATGTCTCCAAAGGCAAGGGAAACAAAAGCAAAAATGAACTATTGGTACTATATTAGAATAAAAAGCTTCTGCACAGCAAAGAAAATAATCAACAAAATTAAAGACAACCTATGGAATGGGAGAAGATATTTGCAAATTACATATGCCATAAAGGATTAGTATCCAAAATCTATAAACAGCTTATCAGAGTCTACACCTAAAAACCAAGGAATCCAGTTATGAAATGGGCAGAAGACTAGAATATACATTTTTCCAGAGAAGACATCCAGATGATTAACACGCATGAAAAGATGCTCAACATCTCTCATCTTCAGGGAAATATAAATCAAAACCATGATGAGATACCACCTCTTATCTGTCAGAATGGCTAAAATTAAGAACACGAGAAGTAACAGGTGTTGGCAAGAGTGTGGAAAAGAGGGAACCCTCTTGCAATGTTTTTGTTGGGAATGCAAATATGTAGCCACTCTGGAGGACAGTATGGAGTTTCCTCAAAAAGTTAAAATTAGAACTACCCTTGGACCCAGCAATTGCACTACTAGGTATTTACCCAAAAGGTACAAAAATACATATTTGAAGGGGTACATGTATCCTGATATTCATAGCAGCATTATCAACAATAGCCAAACTATAGAAAGAGTCTAAATGTTAACTGAGTGATGAATGGATAAAGAAGTTATATATATATAATATAATATAATATAATATAATATAATATAATATAATATAAGTATATCCCCAATGGAATGTTACTCAGCCATCAAAAGGAATAAAATCTTGCCATTTGCAATGATATGGATGTAACTAGAGAGTATCATACTGATCAAAATAAATCATTCAGAGAAAGATAAATAGTATTTGGTTTCATTCATGTGTAGAATTTAAGAAACAAAACAGATGAACATACAGAAAGGACAAAAAATGAGCGGGGGAAGCAAACCATAAGAGCCTTTTATTTTTATTTTTATTTTTATTTATTTTATTTTTTTTCATAAGAGCCTTTTAATGATAAAGAACAAACTGAGGGTTGATGGAGGAAAGTGGGATAGATGGGTGATGGGTATTATGGAGGGCACTTGTGGGATGCCTGGGGGTGCTCAGCAGTTGAGTGTCTGCCTTAGGCCCAGGATGTGATCTTGGAGTCCCGGGATCAAGTCTCACATGGGGCTTCCTGCATGGAGCGTGCTTCTCCCTCTGCCTGTGTCTCTGCCTCTCTCTGTGTGGCAATCATAAATAAATAAATAAATAAATAAATAAATAAATAAATAAATAAATATCTTTTTAAAAATGGAGGGCACTTGTAATGATGAGCACTGGGTGTCATTTGTAAGTGATGAATCACTGAACTCTACTTCTGAAACCAATATTATACTATTATACTATTATACAAGTTACTATGTTTAGTAACTTGAATGTAAGTAAAATTTTTGAAAAGAAAGAAAAGAAGACTACTGCGGCAGAGAATTGAACTTCGCTTCTCTGAAACAGAAGGTGAGAAGATTAAGTATTGGCTTGAGCTAAAGGAAAAATCCTAGAGGGTATTAGGGTGAGGTAAGTCAGGGTGATGAAGCCATCTAAGTTTGCTAACATAGTTGGACTCCTACCCTTCCATAGAGACTGGGAGATAGTGCCACGCTGTCTTTTGATGATTATATTTCAAAAGGGTGACTTGCAGATCCTTGTGAAAGATATTCCTAGGTTGTGAAACTCAAGAGGCTGGGAGAAGATTTATCGATTTCTCAAAATTGCAGAGAAAGAAGGTGCAATTACAAGTTTCTAAGATAAGTGCTCTAGGGAAAGTGGTGGGGTCAAGGGTCTATGGTCAGGAAAAAATGTCTAAAGCTTAGTCAAGCTGAAGCGAAGGCCATCTCAGCCACCTAGGATTAGAAGAGGAGCTAGACAAGAACAAGAGTGATTGCTAATGGGTACAAAGCTTTTGGAGGAAATACTCTGGATTTGATTATGGTTAACTGTTGGCCACTTCTGTGGATATATTGAAAACCATTGACCTGTACACTTTAAATTGGTAATTTGGTTAATTATTTCTCTTTAATATTCTTTACAAAAATAGGCGCTTGTATAATTATGAGGCATGCTGTCCTACCTACCAGCACTACTTTACCAAATTACTGTAAGAAGGAATGAAAAGCATGCAATTATGATGAGTTGTAATTTTGTCTCTAAGATACCTGTCTTTGCTTCTTAAAATTTACATGGTTCTCATCACCTGACTCCAGGTACAACTTAGTGTTTGTTGAGCATCTGTTTTTCTCTTCTTTTATACTCCCTACATTGTCAGCCAGAACAGTCTGCCTGTCAACATTGTTGCTTCCTGATCATTTCATCTATCTGAAGAGCAAGTTGAGACCCGTATGCCAAGTGGCATAATATGCAATCAGCCAAATGTTATTTCATGTACCAAGACTTGGGTCCAAAATCCTTGTGTGACCTTCAGCTCTAATTTATTCAACAGGTACATATGAGGGCCTTATGAAATTGTCTTGCCTTTGTAACACATAGCTTTGATTAAAGGTCAGGTGTGAGCAATGGGCTTTGTTTTTCCTTTGCCTGAGAAAAAGGTTACATTTGACAAGTCGGTATCATTTGACACATTTGACCTCCTGGAAATACTGTCTTTGCATATTTTCTTAATACCAGATTTTGCAGGTTTCCTCCTACTTCACTGACTATCCCCCCTCACCTTTGCTGAATCTCTTTTTTTTTTTCAAATTTCTCGCTGTTGGACTACTTAGATTCTATGCCCTCTCTCCTTGCTTCTTTCCTTTATCTACATCTCTTCCCTATCTATACTTTAGAAGCACACAACTTCTTTTTGTTAATTAATGACAAAATTTATGTAACAAGAAAAAGAAATCAGCATTACCCTTACTCATATAGAGACCAAATAAGAATTAATTTCTTTAGCTATGAATTTCACATATGACTTACTAGAAGGAGTGTTTTAAAGTAGCTTTTTTGGGAACTAAGAGAATGCTATTAAAGTGATGTAACTTGGATATTATTTTTGCTTTCATAGCTTTATAAAAATCACTGCTTCCTTATTTGACATGCAAAGAAACTTTTCTAGTGAATATGTAGGAGCACAGTCAACCCAATGATTCTTTTTTAAAGCAGCAATATAATATTAAAAACAAATGTAAACTCATTCATTAGTAAATATTGCTTAAATGTCTCTTATATATGACAGGTTCTATTTCACAAATTAGAGATACAGCAGAGAACGAAATTGAAAAAAAATCCTACAAGTATGGATTCTACATTATACTGTGAAGAGACAGAGACAAAAAAGAAAAGAAATAAATATATAGTGTACTGTAAAATAAAAAGTGCTATAGAGAAAAATAAATAAGGACAGGGGAAACTGAATGCCTCAGTGGGGTTGCAGTTTTTTAAATGATGGTCTGGGAGGACCTCTTTGAAAATCAAGCATTTTAGGCATATTGTTAAAGGAAAAAATGTAGTAAACCATGCAGATAATATTGAGGTGAAGTGTATTCTAAGCAGAGGGAAAAAATAGTGCAAAGGGCCTGCGGTAAGACATGCATAATATGTTTGAAAAACAAGAAGTCCAGTGTATCTTGAGAAAAATGAGCGAGAAGAGTAGAAAGAAATGAAACATAGATTAAGTAACAGGTTCATGTTGGGCTTTACAGGCAAACTAAAAATGCTAGTTTTTAATTTTCACATTATAAGAAAGACATTTATTTATTGGAGGATTTTGTGCAGAGAAGCGGCTTGATCTGTTACACTTTTAAAGAATCACTCTTGCTATTGTATTGAGAATAAATTTTAAGGGGGCAGATGTGCAAGCAGGCAGATAATAAGGTCATTGCAATAATCTAGGCAAGAGATATAGTAGTGGTTGGTTATGATCAAAAGTATATACGTATGGGTTGGATATGGTGTGTCAGAGAAAGATGTTAAGGATAACTCCAACTATTTTATTACATGAGTAGCTAGAAAGAACAAATTGCCTTTAACTGACAAAGGAGTGATGCAGGATGAAGGGTATGGGGGGCTCAGTGCAGAGATGGTGAGAGCCATGCCAATTTTGAAATGTCCATTACACATTCAAATGGAGATGTTGAGAATGCAATGGAACCTGTGAGAATGGAGTTCAAGGAAGAGGACTGAGTATGGAGTTTACATTCAGGAGTCATTGCTGAAGATACATTATGAATGAGATCTGCAAAGGAAGACTGGACACAGAGGAAAGTGACCCAAATCCTGAAAACGGAGAGTCAGCACAAGAGACTAAAAAATAACCACTATGAAAGGAAGAAACCCAGAATGTATGGTATGCTGGAAGCCAAGTGAGTATAATGAATCAAAGTAGAAGTGATCAACTGTGTAACTGGGCCTGAAAAATCAAGTAAGATGAACAATGAGAGTTGACCATGAGATTAAGCAACTGGTGACTTTGAAATAGAAGTTTTGATGTTGCTGGAAGCCCAATTCATGGCTTGAAGAGAGAATAAGAAAGGAGCTTAAGTAAACATCATTTTGATTTGTTTTTATTTTCATTTTGTTGTTGTTGTTGTTGTTATAAAAGGGAGCAGAGAAATGCATATGTTAGATTGATAACTATGACAGCTATGCTATCTCTTCCAGGGTGCCTGCCACCAAGTATTTTAGTTTTTGAGAATGTAGAAGACACATCTTTTAAGCAGAAGATCAATGAGAATCATGATCTCAAAAACATTAAAAAAAAAAAAAAACCCTCAGTTTTAAGGACACACTCTGGTTCTGGTCTCACACTTTTACACCACATGGGCTGTGAGGATGGGGGTGGGGATGGAGAATGGAGTGAACTGAGACAACCAAACAGTTCTGTCTAAGGCTTAGAATAGAGTAGAATTAAACTCCTTACTTTCTGCTCCTTCACCCAGTTCCCTATCTTCTTCTTTCTTGGTCTCTCAAATAAGATCCACCTCTAGGTCCTAACTTAACACATGCATTTAAAACAAAGGAATCTAAAGAAATATGACAGATTTCTGGGGCTACCCCAATTTAGTTTTATTTGTAATCCCATTTTTCATCCCATTAATAGTTCTTTCCTCTCCAGATTATGGTAATGTGATAGGCATGAGAATATACCCAGCAGATCTCCTCCTAAGGGAGGATAATTGTCTAGACAAAGATGTTGCTCCTTGAAGTCCATTTCCATGTTTGCACTGAGGACATGCCTTCCACAGCCTGCCCTCCTAACCTCTTCCAGTGACTAAATGTGATAGGGATAATAAGGCAAATCCCTCCTAGGAGACACAGGACTCTTGATCAACTTTGGTTCAAGGCTCACAAACAGCTTTGTTGAACCTACCTTAGACTCCGTCCAACTCTCTCCATCTTCACTTACTTCATAGTCTGATAACGTTCCCCCCCTTCCCTAGTCTCTTCTCTATTTCTTTTTGCACAAATATTTCAAAGACAATTGCAAACAGATTCTGAGTTGTCATCAATACCTGGAGATTCAAAGCATTATCATGCTCTCCTTCTCTCTCCTTTGTTCAAATGAAAACCTATAGTGGCTGGGTAAAAAATAAAAATAAAAAAAGATTTGGTGGAAGTCTGGGCCACGGTGAGTCCACTGGGTCTGCACACTCATTCTGTGGTCCTTTTCTTGATTCCTGAGCACCTAAATGGGATTGGTATACCTGACAGTAGGAGTGACTCCACATGGAGTCCCTGGTTTGTGGAATAAAAGCTAATGTTGGGATCCCTGGGTGGCGCAGCGGTTTGGCGCCTGCCTTTGGCCCAGGGCGCGATCCTGGAGACCCGGGATCGAATCCCACGTCGGGCTCCCGGTGCATGGAGCCTGCTTCTCCCTCTGCCTGTGTCTCTGCGCCTCTCTCTCTCTCTGTGACTATCATAAATAAATAAAAATTAAAAAAAATAAAAATAAAAAATAAAAGCTAATGTAGTGGGGGAAACCAAGTAGAATACTTTGAAATGGCTCCCCCCGCCCCAGTCAATCCAGGAAGACAATGTGGGCCCCAATCCATATCTATTTAATTTATCATTGTGACCCCTGCAGACTCTAAAGCATTAATTGCTATAAAGCAGCAATACTCTAGTATTGGCGCAAGTAATAGCCCCAATATCACCCGCTATGTCAGGCATGATGTCACTGCTAGAACCGATTAATAATACCTCAGGCAAATGGTATATGGTCATTTATTTCACAAATGGATTATTTTTCTATTTCACTTCTAAAAGAAGTCAGAAACAATTTGCATTCATATTAGATGGACTATATTAATTCAGTTTTATCTCAGGACAGTGTCAACTTTGCCAAGCTTTCTCATACTAAAGTCAAAGAGATTTGGACCAAAGAGAAATCCCATAAAACACCATAGTGAACCATTATAGAGATGGAGATAATGCCAATGTGACACAGTGAACAAAAATGACCTGAATTAAAAATATATATAAATCTATGTTAGTGACCATTGGCCTGGATGGAAAAGGACTGAGAGATCTGAGACAAGGTCTTTGGTAGAGTTATGGGGATGGAAATGAAGTGAGAGATCTAGGTTCTTGTCTCACGGAGTCAAAGAATGAGTCTCTCCAACAAAGGAGAGGGAGTAAAGTGATAGAAGTTTATTAAGCAAGGATACAGAGAAAGCTCTCAGAGGTGAAGTGGTCCCAACAGGGTTGCCACTGAGGGCTTGTAGGGTTGGCCTTTCACTGAAAACCAGCTAGGGAAACTAAATTCTTTCAACGTATCTATTGATATCACCATTGAGTAAGGACTAGTGGTAACACCTTCAATGGCTTACTTCCTTTTTGGAGTCCAGTAATTCTTTCTCGGTCACTTGTAGCTGTTATATAACAAGACCCCAACTCTGCAGCCTAGGACAGGATGGTCTGGTTTGTTTATCCCTGGTTTCTTTTCATCTCCACATCTTCAGGATTTTTGTAAGCCTGATTCCGTGGTCCCCTACTTAGCCCTGACTGTCCCTTACTCAGATATATCACAGAGCACAAAGTGAAGATTTTTGTATTTATACTGGAAAGCATCCATTATGGAAGAGGCAGTGCACAGTGAAGGAGACAAAATTACTTAGCCAGCTTTCTTCAGTGACTGTCCCGTAATTAAGATAATAAGCGCAATTAAAAAACCAAGTGGCTCGAGTGGCAGAGATGGGGGCTATTTACAGGCTCATTTATATGAAGTCTCTTGCCAGTGTGTACCTAGCCTCTGCTGCCTCTGAATGTGCAACTATCAGTAATAGAAGTCAACTCTGAGCCCCCAAAGTGAGGCCACTCTTTGAGATCAGGTGTCGACCCTGATCAGCTGAAGGCTGGAGAGCAGTATTATGTGATGAGGACAGGAAGTAATGTACGTGAGACGTTGGTGATCCACTTTCAATGCCTCCTGGTATTGACTGGTCCACCAGCTGTAACCATGGACAGATGTGTGCAGAAACTGAGAGGTGTGTGACGGTCAAGTGTCAGACTGTATAGAGGTGGTCTTTGGAAATGAATTTCTTTTCTTAGTGTCAATTAATTAACTCTTGACATGCTTCATCTATCTAGCTTTACTTATTTTTAGATAAAATTAACTAGCTTTACTTATTTTTTAAAAACACACTAGCTTTACTTATTTTTAGATAAAATTAGAATCTTCTGTATAGAACTTCCTAGGTAAAAATAATGGATACCTAACAATACTTTTGTTAGGAATTATGACAATTTTATCCACTATCATACCATTGTCTCGGTATATTTTCATTTGCTTCCCATCTTAATTTAGATTGAGTTTTTTTGCAAAAAGATCTTATTTAGATATATATCTCAAAGATAACGGTTAATCTGTGTTTTCCCTTAAAGCAACAGGCAAATTTCAAAATATAGTCTTTCTTTTTTTGGTTATTCTTAAATGTTATTGTGTTGCAAGTATCATCTGTTTACCCCACTACCTTTTTCTACTCTGCTCTCTGACATTGGCAGCTGACCTGGATAGACTCAGTGAGTTCCCTTTCCCTACAGCTTCTAGTTAGGATCAGCAATTTGGGAACTGGCAGGAGATCAGGAAAAGGTAAGAAAACAAGGTTAGGCAATCTTTTATCCTGAAGTCTTTCCTAAAGGAGTATTTTAAATTGGTTGTTTTCCTCAAAGGTCCCAGTTCTTCTCAAATTGGTCATTTAAATATGATTATTTGCTTCCAGGTCTCTTAATTGCACTTCCTCTTCTTCTTCTTCTTCTTTTTTTTTTTTTTTTTCTCTTCTGGCATACAGGTGACAATACCTAAGTTCATTGATTCTAGCCCCAGGATATTACACTATCTTTTGTGGTTTCCAACACCTTCCCCATACCTTTGTAAATAGTCTTTGAATTGAATTCTAGGATTCTAAACGATACAATGATTCATTGTTTTTCAACATTTTTTCATCATCAGTCCCCTAAGGAGTATTTTTAGACATTATTTTCTTAATCACCCTCCAGTCTCTTACATTAAATACCATTATCATATCCCAGATCTTTTCACACTCAAGACCCAATTTCCACCACTTGGGGGTGATAGAGCCACTGTTGAGATAACAGAAGTAGCCAGTGAAATTTAAGGATTGTGTGGACAGACATATATCATCAAGGACTAAGACAGGACATGGTAGCTTACAGGATGTGATATGTACCTTGAACCAGCAGCTCATACATGCTTAGAATGCAGAGATCTGGGAACCAAGAGATAACAGTGAAGGTGATCTCTCTCATTATTACAATTAGCAACACTTTGACAAATTTCTCTTTTTTTCATTGCAACCTTGAACTCAGTAGCTGTGAGAATACCAGTGCCCAAAGCAGAAATGTTTTCTCAAAAAAAAAAAAAAATCATGATTCTAATGATTTGGAGGCTAAATCTACTTCTGGCCACTTTGGGCTCCTCATGCCTCTTCATCAACAAGAAGAGAACTTACAGAAGCTATCAATTCCCTTATCAAGTAGGTATTAGAACAATGGACAAAAACAGGTCTATTATTGGAATCCAGGAGGTTCACTGTGGTGCCTCTTGGTACTTCTTTGTGCTTAATAATAGCTGTGATCATGGCAAAGCAAGGTGTCAAGTTCTATAGGAAAGATAGGTTAGATTACCACATTAAACAACCTTGTCCAGAAAAGCTCTGGCGAGGGTAAGGAGAATATGAAATATATTATGGATTAAGGCAGTTATGTTCACCAACCTAGGTCTTTGGACTAAAGATGTGGAGACTTAACAGCCATTTTTTGCATTAACATTTTTTTCTTCACTCTTTTTCTCCCATTTTCTTATATGAACACTGGTTGTGGTTAATATTTTAGGTTTCAGATAGACATATAATTGAATGATTTTGTGTGTGACTTTATGAGTCTCCTATACTTGGAATATACCTGTCACTCAGGCCAAAAATAACAGTGAATGCAGAGAAACAAAAGGATGAAGTGTGGCATATATCTTCTATTTGTCCTTTTAGGTTCACTCCCCACCCTGCTCTCCTTCCTGGAAAGTGCACCTGTAGTGACTATCTCAGCAGGTTCTCTTATCCCCTTCCAGTTGAAATGGGCCAATGAAGAATCCCTGGCAGATGATCAGAAGGAAGGAAGGCAGACACATTTGGGTATTCAGTGCACTAAGCCTTTCCCAATAGAGTCCCTTAAACGAAGGTTATCACACTACTAGCTTTTAAAATAATCTCTTTAGTTAACCCTCCTCTTTTTGTCTTAATTGAATATATTATCTGTGTCTTGCTGGGACCTTGACTTATACATTAACTATAATATATTTTTGTTTATATGAGCCTAATTTCAAGATTATGTATCTATGTTAGCCATATTCCCTATAGCATGATATTCAGTATGAAATTGACTGAAGGAATAATTTTGCCAAAAAAAAAAGCAATCTGAATCTTGATAGCTTTGAAATTAATTACTAGCTTAGAAAAAATTTGAATACAATCTGACCTGGTAAGGTCAGCTGTAATAGAGTAGAACATCATTCTACCAAAAACCCAGTTTGTTTTCAAAATCAAAAGCCTGTATGGTAATTTACATAATATCCTAATGAGGGGAAAGAAACTTAAGTAAATGCTTCTCTATATTTGACTTGTTATCTAATGATACACAAGGAAAAATCATGTATACACCTAAAGTGTCTTAACTGTATTTAGTTTAGTATGTTATTTTTTAGACTAACACTTCTGCTTATACATTTTACATTCCCCAAACATGAAACTAGATTCCAATTAAAATACTTTAAAAATATAATTAAGATGATGTTCCTTTCTGATTAAATATGTCATCTTCAGTGTTTTGTCCCCAGGTTATAGCACAGTGAATGACCTACTTTTAATGAATTACAATAAATTATCAGTATTTATTGAATGAATGAAAAATTAATTTTAGAGAAACTACCAAAAATATCACATAAGCATCCAAGAGTTTGTATCACAATCTTATTCAAAATCTGCTGAATTCAAAACAATAGGAAACTATATTAAATGTGAAATTGTTGACAACCTTTCAATTTCTTTTATATAATCTTTCATAGATATAAAATATAGAAAAATGTTGCCATTGTTTTTAATGAAAAAATATGAAATATATTCCAGCTAAGTATAACAATTAGAATGAAGAATAATCCAGTATTAAAATTAACAATCACAGGGATCCCTGGGTGGCGCAGCGGTTTGGCGCCTGCCTTTGGCCCAGGGCGCGATCCTGGAGACCTGGGATCGAATCCCACGTCGGGCTCCCGGTGCATGGGGCCTGCTTCTCCCTCTGCCTGTGTCTCTGCCTCTCTCTCTCTCTCTGACTATCATAAATTAAAAAAAAAAAAAATTATAAAATTAACAATCACAAATTTCTGGAATGAGGTAAAACACTGATTTTCCTCAATCTCCCTTAGTCTAACTAATTTTGAATGTTTAATGCTTTTTTGAGACACAAATCTTCCAAATTTGGCCTGTGGCCCATGAAATTAAAAAGTAAATGTTATGTCTTAACTCTAGGAAACAAACTGAGGGTTGCTGGAGGCAAACTGGGTGGGGAGACGGGGTAATCGGGAGATGAGCATTCTAAGGAGGGCACTTGACGTAATGAGCACTTGTTATATGCAACTGATGAATCACTAAACCCTACCTCTGAAACTAATAGTACACTATATGTTAATTAATTGAATTTAAATTAAAATTTTAAATTTTAATTTTAAAAAAGGAAATATTATGTTTCATGATAGAGACTGACTTTTGTTCATAGCAATGTGTCTACCCACCTATATTTGTGTGTATGTGTGTATTTATTGAACCAGCCACTAAACAATTTTTATTTTAGAGTCTATGAAATTCTTGTTTATATGAACTGTGTCCATATAATGACTTGATTGTCTGCAAACCAAAAAGATGAACTCTTTAGAACTAATGAAAGGAAGTTTCCAAAGTTAACAAGTAAAGCAATCATCTAACAAATTCTATTAAGCTCCTCTATTTTGATTTTAATGAGCATTACTAAATATCATAGAGGAACAGAAACAAAGCTCTGATCCATGTGCTTCAAAAGCTTTTATTCAAATAAGGGAGATAAAAAATAGCCATCCTTTGCAGTTTACGCAGGGCAGTCTGAGTTTATACCTGTGTCCCTAGCTTAATTGTTAGATGCTCCTTTTATTCTCAAGGTGGTCATGTTAGGTCAATAAATCATATAATTATCACCCTAGAGGTAATGCATACAAACAAATAACTAAAATATAGAATGGCAAGTAATTAGTTTTAGGAAATAAGATAAGTACAAAGCAATTACCATTGGAATTCATGATTGGGTGAGTTCCATTCTCTCTGGTGAGGGGAAGACTTCAAAACAGAGGTGGCAGTCTTAAAGAAAGAGGACAATTTAATCGAGATAAAACGAAGGACAGACAGTTTATTCAAAATATTTATATATAATGTGAAAAAATTTTCACATTAAAGTTGGAATGTAGATTAAAAACGTAGATCTTCTTTCCTGTCACGTATCTGGTTTTCTTACTAAGGCTGTATTCACTGCTCAGGGGGGAAATTTTTACATTTTATTTGTATCCAACTTTAACCCTCCCCTATTAAGATAATTTAATCAAGAGACTGGTACACTATAGAAAAAAAAATGCTCAGTCTCATATATTCAGTTTTCCTTTCAAAAGAGTATGTTTTAACATGGTTGATTTTTATTTATTTATTTATTTATTTTTTTTATTTATGATAGGCACACAGTGAGAGAGAGAGAGAGAGAGAGAGAGAGGCAGAGACACAGGCAGAGGGAGAAGCAGGCTCCATGCACCGGGAGCCTGACATGGGATTCAATCCCGGGTCTCCAGGATCGTGCCCTGGGCCAAAGGCAGGCGCCAAACCGCTGCGCCACCCAGGGATCCCACATGGTTGATTTTTATAAGAATTTTAAGAGTAATAGATTTTTTCCAAGTTTTTATTTGAATTCCAGTTAGTTAACATGCAGTGTTATATTAATTTCAGGTGTATGATATAGTGATTCAACAATTCTATACATTACTAAACGCTGACCATGACAAGTGCACTCCTTGATTCCCATTACCTATTTAACCCATCCACTCACCCACCTCCCCTCTGGTAACCATCAGTTTGTTCTCTAAAGTTAAGTGTATGTTTCTTGGTTTGTCTCTCTCTCTCTCTCTCTCTCTCTCTCTCTCTTTTCCCCCATTGGTGGTTTGCTATGCTTCTTAAATTCCATGTATGTGTGAAATCATACCATATTCATCTTTCTCAGACTTATTTCACTTAGCATTATACTGTCTAGCTCCATCTATGTCACTGTAAATGGTAAGATTTCATTCTTTTTATGGCTGAGTAATATTCCACTGGATATATATACATTTTCTTTATCCATTCGTTAATTGATGGACACTTGAGCTACTTTCATATTGTCGCTTTAATAAATAATACTGCTTATAAACACAGGAGTGTATGTATCCCTTTGACTTGGTATTTTTGTATTTTAGGGGGTAAATATCTAGTAGTGCAGTTGCTGGTTCATAAGATAGTTCTATTTTTAACTTTTTGAGGACCCTCCATACTATTTCCAGAGTGGCTGCTCCAGTTTGCCTTTGCACCAACAGTGCAAGATGTTTACTTTTTCTCCACATCCTCACCAACACTTGTCATTTCTTGTGCTGATGAGTATAGCCATTCTGACAGGTGTGAGGGGATATTGAATGGCAGCTTTGATTTGCATTTCCTTCTTGATAAGCGACGATGAGCATCTCCATATTTGGAGAAATATCTGTTCATGTCTTTGCCCATTTTTAAATTGGATTATTTGGGTTTTGGGTGTCAAGTTTGAGAAGTTCTTTATGTATTTTGGATACTACCCTTTATTGGATATGTCATTTGCAAACATCTTCTTCCTCTGTAGGTTGCCTTTTAATTTTGTGGATTATTTCCTTTGCTATGCAGAAGCTTTTTATTTTAACTCAGTCCCAATAGTCTATCTTTGCTTTTGTTTCCCTTGCTTCAGGAGGCATATGTAGAAAGTAGCTATGGCTGATGTCAAAGAAGTTAATGCCTATATCGTCTTTTGGGATTTTGATGGTTTCAGGTCTCACATTTAGGTCTTTAATCCATTTTGAATTTAATTTTGTGTATGGTGTAAGAAAGTGGTCCAGTTTCATTCTTTTGCATGTAGCTGTCCAGTTTTCCCAACAACATTTATTTTATTTATTTTTTTAAGATTTTATTTATTTATATATTCATGAGAGACACACAGAGAGAGGCAGAGACATAGACAGAGAGACAAGTGGGCTCCCCGTGGGGAGCTTGATGGGGGACTCGATCCCAAGAACCTGGGATCACGACCTGAGCTGAAGGCAGACTCTCAACCACTGAGCCACCCAGGTGTCCTGACAATTTGTTTCAGATACTGTCTTTTCCCTGTCAGATATTCTTTCCTGCTTTATCAAAGATTAACTGACACATAACCCTGAGTGTATTTCTGGGTTTTCTCTTCTGTATCATTGATCTATGTATCTTGTGCCTGTACCATACTGTTTTGATTACTACAGCATTGTAATATAACTTCAAGTCTGGAATTGTGATACCTACAGCTTTGCTTTCCTTTTTCAAGATTTCTTTAACTATTTGGGGGTCTTTTGTAGTTCCATAAAAATTTTAGGATTGTTTATTCTAGATCTAGGTAAAATGTCTTTCCAATTCCTTGCATTGTCTTCATTTCTATTCGTCAGTTTTCAAAGTATAGGTCTTTCATTTCTTTGGTTAGATTTATTCCTAGCTATTTTATTATTTTTGGTTCAATTGTAAAAAGGATTATTTTCTTAATTTCTCTTCCTGCTGCTTCATTATTATGCACCATTATTATGGTGCATAGGGATGTAACAGATTTCCAAACATTGATTTTTTTATTCTGAGAATTTACTGAATTTGTAAATCAGTTCTAGCCAGTTTTTGATGGAGACTTTTGGGTTTTCTATATATAATAATGTCATCTGAAAATAGTGAAAGTTTTTCTTCTTTCTTACCAATTTGGATGCCTTTTATTTCTTTTAGCTGTCCGACTTTTGTGGGGAGAAATTTCAGTACTGTGTTAAATAAAAGTAGTGAGAGTGGACATCTTTGTTTTGTTCCTGACCTCAGGGGAAAAGCTCTGTTTTTCACCACTGAGTATGATGTTTGCTTTGGGTTTTTCCATATATGGCATTTATTATGTTGAAGTATGTTCCCTCCAAACCCACTTTGTTGAGTTTTTTTTTTTTTTTTTGTCATGAATGGACATTGTACTTTGTGAAATGCTTTTTCTAAGTTTATTGAAATAATCATAGGGTTTTTATCCTTTCTCTTATTGGTGTTATATATCACATTGGTTGATTTGTGAATATTGAACCATCTTGCAACCCAGGAATAAATTCCACTTGATTGTGGTAAATGATTTTTTCAGATGTATTGTTGGATTTGGTTTGCTCGTATTTTATTGAGGAATTTTTGCATCTATATTCTTCAGAAGTTTTGACATGTAGTTCTCTTTTTTAGTGGTGTCTTTTTCTGACTTTGGTTATCAAGGTAATGCTGGCCTCATAGAATGAATTTGAGTTTTCATTCCTTTTCTATTTTTTTGGAATGATTTGACAAGAATAAGTATTAACTCTTATTTAAATGTTTGGTAGAATTCATTCATGAAACCATCTGATCCTGGACTTTTGTTTGTTGGGAGTTTTGATTGCTTAATCAATATCTTTTCTGGTAATTGGTCTGTCCAAATTTTCTATTCTTCCCATTTCAGTTTTGGTAGTTTATATGTTTCTAGGAATTTATTCATTTCTCCTAGGTTGGCCAATTTGTTGGCATATAGTTTTTCATAATATTCTATTATAATTATTTATTATTTATTATTATTTATTATTATAATTATTTCTATGATATTGGTTGTTACTTCATCTCTCTCATTTGTGATTTTATTTGAATCCTGTCTTTTTTTTGATAAGTCTTCTCAGAAGTTTATCAACTTTATTATTTTTTTTTTTCAAAGAACCAGCTTCTGGTTACAATCATCTGTTCTATTGTTTTTGTTTTTTGTTTTTTTGTTTTTGTTTTGTTTTGTTTTGTTTGTTTTAGTTTCTATATCATTTATTTCTGCTCTAATCTTTATTATTTCCTTTCTATTGCTGGTTTTACATTCTGTTTGTTGTTCTTTTTCTAGCTTCTTTAGGTGAAAGATTGGGTTTATTTGAGAGGTTGTTCCTTCATGAGGTAGGTCTGTATTGCTATAAACTTACCTCTTAGAATCACTTTTGCTGAATCCCAAAGGTTGTGGATCATTGTGTTTTCATTTTCATTTGTTTCAATGTATTTTCCAATTTTTCTCTATTTCCAGGTTGACCCATTTGTTGTTTAATAGCATGTTATTTGACCTCAATGCATTTGTGGTCTTTCCAAATTTTTTTCTTGTGGTTGACTTTTAGTCTTAGAGTATTGTGGTCAAAAAAGATGCATGGGATGACTTTAATCTTCATGAATTGTTGAGGATTGTTTTGTGAACTACTATGTGTTCTGGAAAATGTTTCATGTGCATTTGAAAAGAATGTGTATTCTTCTGTTTTATAAGTGAATTTTCTGAATATGCCTGTTAAATCTATCTGGTCCAGTGTGTCTTTCAAAGCCACTGTTTTCTTACTGGTTTTTAGTTTAGATACTTTGTCCACTGATGTAAGTGGGGTGTTAAAGTCCCCCAGTATGATTGTATTATTATCAATTATTTTTCTCTATGTTTGTTATTAATTATTTTATGTATTTGGGTGCTCCTATGTTAGGCATATGAATATTTACAATTGTTATATCTTCTTGTTGGATTGTTTCCTTTATTATCATATAGTGTCCTTCTTTGTCTCTCATTACAATCTTTGTTTTAAAGTCTATTTTGTCCAATGTAAGTATTGCTACTCATGCTTTCTTTTGACATCCATTTACATGACAGATATTTCTCCATCCCCCCACTTTCAATCTCTAGGTGTCTTTAGATTTAAAATGAGTTTCTCATAGGCAGCATATTGATGAGTCTTTTAAAAAAAATTACCACCATATATCTTTTGATTGGAGTATTTAGTCCATTTACATTCAAAGTAATTATTGATATATATGTATCTATTGTTATTTTATAACTTGTTTTGTGATTATTTCTGAATATTTTCTCTGATCCTTTCTTGTCTTTTTCTTTTTCATGATGTGTTGATATTCTTTAGTAATATGTTTTGATTTCTTTTTCTGTATTCTTTGCATGTTTAGTAGTGGTTTTTGATATATAGTTACTATTAGGTTTGTACCTCTTCTGTATATAATATTCTATATTAAGTTAATCATCATTTAAGTTTGAATCTATTCTTTACTCCTCTCTTCCCCATGTTTTAGGTATATGTTATATTCTACATCCTTTTATCTTGCAAGTTCCTTGACTGATAGTCATTTTTACTGCTTTTACGTTTCCTACCTGTCACTTTTGTTCTCTTCTTTCCACTCGAAGAGTTCCCTTTAATATTTCTTGGAGAACTTCTTTAGTGGTCATTAACTCTTTTGGCTTTTGTTTGTCTGGGAAACTATCTCTCCTATTCTGAATGATCACCTTGAGGGATAGAATATTCTTGGGTGCAGATTTTTCCCATTCAGCACTTTGAATATATCATCCCCCTCCATCCTGGATTTCGAAGTTTCTGCTGAAAAATCCCCTGCTAGCAATATGGGGCTTCCCTTGTTTGCAACTGTCTTCTTTTGTCTTGCTATTTTTAATTTTTTTCTTTATCATTATATTTTGCCATTTTTGTTTTGCTATTTTAGTTTTATGTCTAAGTGTAGATCTGCTTTTGTTGATTTTGTTGGGAGTTCTCTGTACCTCCTGGATATGATATCTGTTTCCTTCCCCAGATTAGGGAACTTTTCAGGAATTATGTCTTCAAATAAGTTTCTGCCTTTTCTCTCTCTTCTCCATCTGGGACTCCTATAATGTGAATGTTATAACATTTGATGGAGTCACTGAGTTCCCTAAGTCTATTCTAGTTTTATGTAATGCTTTCTTTTTTCTCACTCTCTTTTCTTCAGCTTGATTACTTTCCATTACTGTGTCTTCTAGACCATTAATTTGTTCTTCTGCTTCTTCCAGCCTGCAATTTTGTTCCATCATGCATGTTTCTTGTTTCATTTATTGAGCCCTTTATCTCTCCTATGTTATTTCTTATCTTTGTGTTAAAGGTCTCATTGATGTCTTCCACTCTTTTCTCAAGTCCAGTCAGTATCCTTATGATCATTGCTTTAAATTCTCTATCAGGCATGTTACTTACATCTGTTTCACTTAGATCTCTGGCCATGTCTTATTGATCTTTCGTTTGGGATAAATTCTTCTGTTTTCTTATTTTGTCTAAGTCTCTGTGCCTGCTTCTGTTAGCAAAGTCAGGTACATCTACTATTCTTGAAGATAATAGCCTTATGAAGAAGAGGTCCTATAAGGCCTGCTGAATAGTGTCCCGTCTTCCCCAGGGTCTGGAACTTTAGGGAGTGTTTGCATGCACTCTGCTGTTTTGTCTTGACTGCTTTATCTTCAGGCCACTTGCCTGCAGAGGCTCTCTTTGCCTGTTTTGGGCAGTGTTTGGTCCCCAGTGTTTTAACTAGATATATGGTCTGCTTGTGAAATCAGACCTCTTCCCGTGGCTGCTGGAACTGAAGCCCTGAAAAACTCCTGTGTCTGGAGATACAGTGTTGGAAAGGATCTGGGCAAGTTTTCTGGGGGAGGGGGTCCCCTGTGCTGGGAATGGGACAAATGTGGCAGGAACGAGCAGTTCCACTAAAACATGAAGGGGTAGGGCTTGATGTAAGCAAATTGAGTAGTTAATGTAGATGCTGTGCTGCTTCCTGCAGATGGCCCTGACCTTATTCTGAGGAGGAGAGGAGGGAAATGGTGATTGCCAGCTCTGTTGTTCCTATAGTTCTTCATGAATGCTGCATATCTGGGACATGCTCCCAAGATGAGCAACTAACCACAATGAGTGCCCTAGGTATTCCTCGGGTCACTGCTACCATGCTGTATGTACAAGGGCTATTCACCTTGCCTTCTCTTTAAGAGCAGCCCCAATGCCTGTGGGCTTTCCCTGAGCTAAACCCACTAACCTTTAAAATTCCAGGCTTTCGGGATCCCTGGTGGCGCAGCGGTTTGGCGCCTGCCTTTGGCCCAGGGCGTGATCCTGGAGACCCGGGATCGAATCCCACATCGGGCTCCCGGTGCATGGAGCCTGCTTCTCCCTCTGCCTGTGTCTCTGCCTCTCTCTCTCTCTCTCTCTGTAACTATCATAAATAAAAATTAAAAAAAAAAAAAAAAAAAAATTCCAGGCTTTCAGCCCCACTGATTGTAAGAACTCACAAAACTCAGCCACTTTCACTTTCCGAGCCAATCATTATGGAGAATCTTCTTCCTCATGTGCTCCCCTGCATGCTTGTCTGTCTCTCACCCTTCTCCACCACCATGGCTCCCTCCCAACTGCAGTAGCCATGATCCATTTCTCTCCCAAACCACGTCTTCACACTTACAATCTTTTTTAATGTGGCTCTTCTCTACCTTTAGTTGTGAAGTTTATCCTGCCAGTTTTCAGGTCAACTGCAGGACATATTGAGGATGATTTGATAGCTATCTAGTTGCCCTCGTAGGATGAGACCAGCCTAGGGTTCTTCTACTTTGCCACCATCTTCCCCTCTTTAATCAAGAGTTCTGCATTTAACTCTGATTAGCTAAGACCAGTGTTTTTCTACTCCAACAATACTTCTATTGTGCTTTTCCTTATTTTGAGTGAAATAAGAGTGGCTGTTGGTATTTGGGGTTCCATTGAAGAAAAGCGAATTTAAGTTAGGACTATGTTTAGTTTGTGTAAAGCATGGTACTTTTTTTTAAGGTTACCCTACCCCCATGTAGAATTCTGTATTGCTAGCATCCCAGTGTAGGAATGGCTTCCCAGAACTATTTCCACTGCCTACTATCAAAACTCACCCTACTTTCATTACATGATGATGCAGGGCAAGAGTATTTAATATCATATGGTCACATTTTATGGCATCTGAGACCAGAAGTATATGGGTAGCAATGAAGGAAAAAAAGGCCTAAAATGTATAAAATATATAGAGCCACAAGCTAATCTTTGAAAGCATGCTACCATTTCTTAAATGTGTAAAATGTTCAGGTAGTTTCTCTTCCTATGTCTCTCTGTCTCTCCCTTTATCCCTCTTTGTGTCTGTCTTTTTACCTGTTTGTCTCTCTGTCTGTATCTCCTTCACTCTGTCTCCATGTCCTCCCTGTCTCCCTGTCTGCCTATCTGTCTCTCTCAATATGTGTGATGGGATTACTCAATATAGAATTGATGAGAGTTCTTGCTTTGTAGGGCACAAACCTGTAGCAATACTATCAAGAGTGTGGTCTGAAATCAGGAACCAGTAAATATATATATAAACTATTTCCTTCAGGTCTGGTTAAATCATGATTATGTTGCCATACAGACTTAGTCTCTTCTTAGCATCTTTTTAAAAAATAATTTATTTATTTATGTGAAAGAGGGAGAGGGGAGAAAGAGAGAAAAAAATACATAAGCAGAGGAGAGAGGGAGAAGCAAACTCCCTGCATAGGGGCTTGATCCCAGGACCCTGGGCTCATGACCTGAGCCAAAGGCAGTTGCTTAGTTGACTGAGCCACCAAGTCACCCTTCCTCTCAGCAGTTTTTGTGCTCCCCATTTGTGTGGTTCAAGTGACCTTCCAGCCAGTCTTGGAAAGCTCAGCAGCCAGTGCTGTCAACTACCTTCTGGGTCTCATCTCAATTCGTGCAAAAACTTTAGGGAATCAAACTCTAACTTCATATATTAAATATGTCATATGACCATTTACTCTGATATGGACACCCCAAGATTGATAAGGAGAAAGATAACACTTGGGGGACAGTTTTATCCATAATCCAAAGAGGACCAGACAGCTTCTTTCCCTCATTTATCTGACTCTTCAGTGTCAAGACTTAGAAAAGAAAATTCACACCAATTTTACCAATTTCACCCTCTTCTCTCTTCCCTGCTTCCATGGGACAATGAAAGGGCTGGCTTCTTCCCCTCCTCTGTGTCCCAGCTTCCTCCTACTAAAACCAAAAAGCCTTAAAGCCTAACTGTCATAGGAGGAAGAAGCATCTCCTCTCTGCTATGCTTGTGTTCTTTCTTACTGCCCCTAAAAATGTTGAATGGGAGCTGAAATAGTCTGGTAATTTTTTTTCCATATTGCTGGTCCTTCATGTCTAATGTCTTGTTAAAGAGAGCAATATCTCTACTATTTCCGGAACTGTAAACTCCTGGTTTGGCTCTGGAGGTAGGTAGTGAAAGAATTACCCATGACTTAAAGGGGAAACTAAAACACATTTGGGTCACCATTTGCAAAATATCAGTCACGATACACAAACATATCTTTCAGCAGTTCTTCTCTTACGCTTACCTTGTTCACATTTGCTTTCAGAATGGAACACAGAAGAATGAATAATTTGAGACACCTCCAAAGTATAGAAAATTTATATTTTTAACTAAAAATAATTAAAAACTCTGCCCTATACATTGTCAGTACCCTTGAAACTATGGATATTATTTTCAAGGAATAGAAGTGATGTCTATGTAAGAATATTGAAGCTTTTTTTATTTTTTTTTTTTTTATTTTTTTTTTTATTTTTTTTTTATTTTTTTTTGAAGCTTTTTTTAAATTGTGAAACTTTCATTTATTATTTTGAGAGAGAGAGAACTAGAGAGAGACAGTGTGCAAGCAGGGGGGAGGGCAGAGGCAAAGGGAGAGGATCTTAAGCAGGCTCCATGCCCAGCATAGAGCCTGACACGGGGCTCAGTCTCATGACCTTGAGATCGTGACCTGAGCTGAAATCAGGAGTCAGATGCTTAAGCAACGGAGCCACCCGGGTGCCACAGAATATTGAACCTTCTATGTATGTGAATTAAAAACAATAGGAGGTCAGCACTCTTGTCATAGATTTTATCCTTAATACATATTTAACAGAAACAAGTTATAAAATTATGTAGGTTATACTACCACGTAGTAACATGGAGTCCAAATTTATCTCATAGAAAAATTCTGTCAATTTTATGCCTAAAAGTAAAAGCATCACAGCATCTTTCAGTTTATCATAATTTTCTGTGGTAGCTAGTCAAGGCTAGCAAGGCTATTCAAGTGTTTTCTCATGGAATCATCCTTAGCATATACCCTTTCATTCTCTGGTGTTAAGTTGCTGGACTTGTGATCATCTCTACAGTCTACAGAGGAGAAAGGGGGATGTCAAAGGCAAAGCCTTATTTAAAAAAAAAAATGACATTTTGTTCAGGATCTAAAGCCTGGATTGTCCTTCTACATTCTGCTGTCAAAACTCTATCTTCTGCCCAGCCCTATAAGGAGATTATAAAGGCCACTGGAGTAATTAATGAGTGTTTTGTTTCCCACCCTTTACAGCAGAGGAAGGCAGAGAGATTTCAGTGAGTCACAAGTGAGCCAACAGCCAGCATCTGCCACACTGACATGAGGCTAAATTTTGGCATGAATTCAATTTTAAAATATCATTACCTATTTCCATTTATAATTGTAAATTACATTATAATGATAAAACTTTAGCTATAGTAAATATTTATGATTTTAGGTAATATATACATTAACTATTGACTATAACTTTATGTACATGCAGCATGCAGTGTAATTAAACACTAATTCTGATCTATCATGACAGAAGTTTTTTTCAGGATTGAAACAATAATTCTTAGTCAAATCGTAGTAAGATGACAGTATTTTCAATTATAGTAAAAAACCGTGGTGTGCAATATTAATTTTTCCTCAGGAAACAAAAGCAATTGATTTTCAATTGAAATTCTTCTTGAGTCCCAGTGTAAAAATCCTTTGGTCAGCACATAGAAAAGAATACAAAAAAGAAAAAGAATAAGAATAAGGCAAAACTCATGAATAAGAATGAACTTGATTCAGGGGAACATTACATTTACCTTTTTAATTTTCTTTAGGTAAAGTTATCATGGCTGCAGTTTAAGGTATTATAATAGATCAGATTATATACTATAACTATGGCATTTTGAGAAGTTTGAGTATAAGAGTTAGTTGGAATTATCTTGAGTTTTTGTTAAGTACTTTAATATACAATGACAAACAACCAGTATATTTTTAGTAAGTGAGGAAATTAATTCATATAAATGAAGGGGATATATGTAATTCATATAGTTTCTATGGTAGAAAAAGCCTAAAACCAACTTCTTATAAGAAAATACATATCCTAAACTATGACTCATGATGGACAACTTTGAGGACTTTTACCTATACATGCAGAAATTATTCATTCAGGAAATATTTATAGAGCATCTATACTACGCTAAGGCACAGTTGTAGATGATGAGAATATAGTAGCAAATAAAAGATTTTTATGATGTTTGAACCATACTTAAATAGCTCTGCCTAAAAAGGATGATATCATTATGCAAATTTGGTTTGAGGGCCAATAACTCAGGGCTGTTAGCTACTGTAAACCAGAATGCACAGTCTAGGGAAACCTGGGTAGCTCAGTGGTTGAGGGTTTGTCTGCAGCTCAGGTTGTGATCGCAGGGTCCTGGGAATGAGTCCCTCCCTCATTGAGCTCCCTGCAGGGAGCCTGCTTCTCCCTCTGCCTGTGTCTCTACCTCTCTCTGTATGTCTCTCGTGAATAAATTTTTTAAAATCTTTAAAAAAAAAAAAAAAAGAATGCACAGTCTGGGGTAGTCAGTCCTCATATTTTCTGTGGCCTGAGGAAAGATAGTGACTATTTTGTCTTTTATGATATAAACTGAGTTGGAATAGAAAATATCTAATTGATTCTAAACTTTAAGTGATTCTTTTTCTGAATATTTCTAGCATTAGATGACATTCTGGGCTTTGATATAAATGAAAGTCAAAGCAAACATTTTTTTATAAGAGCTTTATTGTGATATAATTCATACAACTTCTATGATTCACCCATTTACAGATGTACAATTCAGTCATTTCTAGTATATTTACAGTCATACAACTATCACCACAATCTATTTTAGAACATTTTCATCACCCCCAAAAGAAACTCTGTACCCATTAGCAGTCTTTCTTCACTTCCTCTCCCTACAAAATATCTCCGCTTCCAGTGCTGGGCAACTGCGAATCAACTTCCTATCTCCATGGATTTGACTATTCTGGACATTTACTAGAAATGAAATCCTGCAATATGTGATCTTTGTGACTGGCTTCTTTCACTTAGCATACTATTGTCAAGGTTCATCCACGTCGGGACATTTATCAGTAGTTCATTTCATGCATTGCCACAGAGTATTCCACTGAATGGATATACCAAATTTTATGTATCCATTCATCAAATTGATTGACATTTGACTTGTTCTCATTCTTGCCTATTATCAATCAGATGATGCTATGCATGTTTGTATACATGTTTAGCTACCCAAGGCATATACTGGGTCGGATGGCAACTGTATATTTAACCTTTTGAGGAACTGCCAGGCTGTTTGCCAAAGCTGCTGTAACATCTTACATTCTACAGGCAGTATATGAGGGTTCCAATTTTTCCACAAGGTAAACATTTAAAGGTAAGCTTTTCAAATTCAAAAGGTAATCTTAGGAATAGACTAGCAGTTCATAGCTCCCCACCCCCCAAACTTGTACTTAGTAAGCCTGAAACGCTTATTTAATTGTGACACTCTGAGATAATCTATGCAGGTTTATCACCTGTTATAACTACTAAATATGATACATTGATTTGGCCTCTCATTCTTTTAGATTCATATTTCACCATCTGCTCTAACTGAAAGTAATGACATTTCTCAGATATGATAGGCTGAACAGTGGCCCCCAAATATAACCAATTAATCTTTGGGATCTTTGTAACCTTGTGCAGCAAAATGGATTTTGAGGATGCAATTAGTTAGGGATCTTGAGGTAGAGAAGTTATCCTACATTGACCAGGTGGGCTCTGAATGAAATCCCAAATTGAGAGGCAAAGGGAGAGTTGACACAAAGAAAGCAATGTGACCACTCAAGCAAGAAGCTACACTGCTGGTTTTGGAGATAAGAAGGGGCCATGAGCCAAGGAATGCAGCTCTAGAAGCTGGAAATGTTAAAGAAATGGTTTCTTTCTTAGAGCTTCTGGAGGAAGCACAGCATTGCTTACACCTTAATTTTGACCTAAATGAGACTGATTTAACACTGTCGACCTCCAGAACTGTAAGAGAGTAAGTGTGTGTTATTCGTGGTATCTTGTTACAGCAGCCATAGGAAATTACTATATCAGGTAATACATTTGCATTTTGATAAGATTTTGAGGGGAGCTACCGTGCCTTACCTCATGTGAATTATTCTCATGGCAATTTCATATATGCAGAAAGTAATCAAAGGAGATATTTGGGACTAAATAAGCTTTTTATACCCCATAAAATTATACATCCTATAAGGTACCTTATATTTAAATCTGTGTAATTGGAAAAGTACACAAAAGTCTTTAACCATTGTATAAATAGTGGTTAGGATTTCAGGTAATAAAGTCTGTTTTCTATAAATTCAATGTGTAGGCATGAATTCATATTTATCCTTAATTTTCTATTCTTTACCAAAAAATCTCTAATCACTTTGGAGAATGACCTTGACTTTTCTGTGTCTCGACTAGAAGGAAGTATAGCCAAATTGTTTGCAAACTCAGGCTTTGGTATCGGTTAATCATAAATTGTGCTGGAAAATAGAATGCATGTATATTAGAGTTTATTACGTGAGGAGTGCAGGAGGTAAGTTTTGTAGAGTACTTAGTACTAGTCAACTTTCAAAAGTGCCCTTTAATTGTTTTCAAATATTACTAGTTTAGCTATCAATGAGCAAGAGTCACATTTTGATGAAGAGCTCAGATTCTGAAATCAGACTTCCTAGATTTGGGTCCCAGCTCAGACGTATATTAGGTGTATGACCCTGGATAAGTCATTTATCATCTCTGTGTCTATTTTCTCCTATAAAATGGTTTGAATAATAGAACTAACTCACAGCGATATTGCAACTGTTGCCTGAGTTCGTGAATGAAAAAGAAGAGCCATGCCTAGCACCTGGAGGCTCAATAATTTGAATATGATTTATTGAAGAGTTGCTTTAAATCCACTAACTTAGCACATTGGGAGGTCTTGCCTTTTCAAGTCTCTATTTGCTTATAAGTGGGTAGAGTAAACCGACATTGTGTCCTGTGTCTTCCACCCTGTCACGACACTGTTCACACCAAACACTGCTGCCTAGATCTCGTGAACCAGTGGGGGAAAAAATCACCTATTAAGTGGCCTATTTAATCAATCCACTCACACAGTGCTTGGGGATAAAGAGGCTCCTGCAATTCTGAAAGCTTCCCTGAGGGCAACATCCCCAGGACCTGTCGCTTGTGTGCAAATTTGTTTCTACTTTTGGGAAAGGAGCCTTATTTACCTAATGAAGCTCAGTTTACAGAATACAGGCTCCAAATTCAGGTCAGGTATGAAGAAGGAGCAAAGCACCCTGCCCGAGCAGGCCAGATTCAAGGCCACGAGGAACAAACACAGTAATACCCTGAATGTCTATTTACATTTTCCTTAAAAATATTAAAACCAAAAAAAATAAAAATAAAAATAAAAAAATATTCAAACCAATTCACATAATTTGATTCCCACAAACATTTATTTGGATAACTTTTCTTAAGCACCACATTTCAATGTCCCATATGTGCAGGCAGGCACCATAGCTCTATCATCATATTTACTCTTGGCCACAATTCCCTCAGGAAGGTATTATCAGCCCCATTCTGCATTTGAGGAAATGAAGTCTAAGATAACTTAGAAACAGTCAACACAGAGAAGAGAGCATCAGTATTTAAAATCTCTGCCTACCTAGTCTCTCAAAAGCAGATGGATGTGCCAATATTCTTTTAATCATTTTCTGAATGTGGAACATGTAGGTTGTTTCCAATATCTTGCTATTTAAAAGTAATGCCACAATGAATAAATCTGTGCATTAATCTTTGTCAGAAATTTTATTGCCTCTAGCTAGAATAGTAGGAAGTAGCACACTAGGTCAAAGTGCATGTAATATTTTTAAGATTTTATTTTAAATACATGAGATGAGATTGCCTCCCAAAAGGTTGTTCCGGGCCTTCTTCCTGGTAGGAGGAAGAGTGCCTGATGCATGCACTTTTACCAACACCATCATCCTTTAATCTTTGCAGATTTGATAGGCAGTCTGTTCTCTCCCTCCCAATTATGTATAATTTCAAATGGTTGCTACTGCATAGATAAACACAGCCAACGACAACATGTGAATGAACTGAAGCATCTATATCTTGAACACAGGAAACTGAAAGCGGTAGTCATTTTATGTTTGCTTTTGTTGGAATGACAAGACTGGAAGGAAATTCAAAATGTCACTGAATTTTTTTTTTTAAACTTGGAACCGAACTACATTGTCCACACATAAAAGTTCACAAATAACACCTGTAGTGCTGGATTAGGTATTGAAATATATATCTATCTAGGTAATCACTATTTATATCAATATGTATTAGATACCTTGCACCTTGAGAAGCCTCCCTCATGCCTGCCCCCAGTGCTGTCCCTGGCAGATGGCCCCACTATTCTGACTTTCGTCACCTGTACACTAGTTCTATTGTCCTTTTTGTGTTTTATGCAAGTAGGATTGTATAAGATCTTTTTAGATCTTTAATTCTTGGGGATCCCTGGGTGGCTCAGCAGTTCCGTGCCTGCCTTTGGCCCAGGGTGTGATCCCGGAGTCCCGGGATGGAGTCCCGCGTCGGGCTCCTTACATGGAGCCTGCTTCTCCCTCTGCCTGTGTCTCTGCCTCTCTCTCTCTCTCTATGTCTATCATAAATAAACAAAAATAAATCGTTAAAAAAAATTTAGATCTTTAGGTCTTTCGATCTTATAGTATATGGTATTTTGCCCAGATTCTTTTGCCCAACACAGTGCATTTGAGATTTATCCATTTTGTGTGTAGCACTGATGTTTTTTCATTGCTGCACAATATCCCATTTTAAGAATATAACACTATTCACTTATTACCACTGATGGTTATTTGAGTTGCTTCCAGTTTAGAGTTATGAAGAATGCTGCTATAAATTTAGCATTGTGCTCAACCTCACTTTCTAAGAGCATTTCTACTGAATAGATACCTGGGAGTAGAATTGTGGAAATGATCACAGTTAATTTTGTTAGATGCTGCCAAATGGTTTTCCAAGGGGATTGTCCCAGTTCATTCCCCCACCGCAGTGCATGAGCGTTCCGATTGCTCCTTGTCCTCACCAACACTTGGCATTGTCAGCTATTTCTTGCTGCCAGGAGTAGTATCTCATTGCTGATTTTCAATTTGTTTTTGCCTGATGACTAAGGACGTGCAACACCGCTTTGGATCTGTAAAGGCCATTTGGATTTCCTCTTTTGTGAAGAGCTTGTTCAATTCATTTATTTTCTTTAAAAAGATCATTGATCTGTGTCTTGTTGGATTTTTTTAATTTAAAATATTTCAAATGAAATCTTTCTTTAGACATGAATATTACAAATGACATCTGAAGCTTGGCTTTGCATAGTGTCTTCTTCTTCTTCTTTTTTTGGATTTATTTATTTATTCATTAGAGGCACAAAGAGAGAGAAAAAGAGAGAGAGAGAGAGAGAGGGAGAGAGAGAGGCAGAGACACAGGAAGAGAGAGAAGCAGGCTTCCTGAAGGGAGCCTGATGCAGGACTTGATCCCAGTACCCCGGGATCACGACCTGAGCCGAAGACAGATGTTCAATCACTGATCCACCCAGGTGTCCCATGCATAGTGTCTTCTGATAAATAAATTTTAACAAAAATTTATTGCAAATGGAGAGACATTACAACAATATGGTAGAACTTAATACAAATTTCTTTAAGACCCTTTCTCTCTCATTCATCAGTACCTTCCCCCCATTTTTTGGTGGCCTGTTTAACCCAATTTATGTCCATAAATTCCTATAAATTTGTCTTATAACTTTTTTTTTTTACCGTCACATTCCCTACCTTAAACATCATTTATCTTCAGATACCTATTTTGCTTGTGAATAGAACACATTATTCATAACAGGAAAGAAGTATTTAATATTTCAAGTGCTTTGTCTTATTTGACCCAAAGCATTGCTTGCTAAGCTGGGTGATACGAATGACGCAATTTGCAAAATTTGGGAGGCTGAGAGAGAAGTGAATTCTGTTGAGGAAGAAACTCATGAAATAAGGAGACCCTGTGAGCAGATTCTAAGGGTTGAAAGGAAGTCGTAGCCCCCAAGGGTGAAGAGGCCTGTGTGGAAAGAGAGCCAGCAAAGGGAAAGGGAACAGGAGGTGCTTATGAATATTCTTAAATTCTGGTACCTGGTTGCAATGAATCTCCATTTTCAGTAAAATCTACATTGCAAACTGTTGCTTTCTAGAATTGTATCCACTTTGAGGTAGGGTGTACAAAAACTTAGGGTGATTCAGGATAGGCACGGGAGATTGGGATGCTGATCAGGGAGGCTCCATTACAGGTGGGTTCCTTGCAGCTCTAATTCACATCTGCACAGTGTTTTAAGTTGTGTTTGTAGTCAACAATAGAAAAAGTGATCTGCAGTCCTATAGCAACATATTTATTACAACAGATACGATTATATCGTGTTTCCGATCTACTACAGTTCTCTAAATGGTGGACATGTGAGACTTGTACCATAATACATCTGAAGTGGGCTTTTCTTTGAAAATTAGCTTTTTTTTTCTTGCTACATTATATTTACATGGTTAAGCAAATTGACATTGGTAATATAGATTCACTCACCATCTTTTTAGGCTTTGTCTTATTTGACATATTTCAGCCATGTCCTTGTTTTTTCCTCTCAGTTACATAGTTTGGGGAGAAATGTAGTTTTATTTTGTCTAGCAAAAAAAGAATAGTAGCAAGAAAGAATAGTAATAATAACAATTGCCTGCTTTTATATTAATATTTCTTTCCAAAAAAAATGAAAGCTGTACCCTCAGAGGGTATTATTATGTTTAAAAACCATATTTTGTTATGGTATACCACTATCTTTCCTATTCCGGCTGGTTCTATAATATTTTCTCGTCTATAGTATTAGAAATTGATAAAATTCACTGAATACTATCACTGACAGACAACTCCTGCTTTCCTTCCTACAAAAGAAAAACTGTCACATAAAATTTCCATCAAAGTCTTTTAAAATTTATACTATTTTGTATAAGTGTGTAAAATTCATGTAACATGTGCATTCACAAAGTCCCTCCATATGGCTAAAACTATTACTTGGAGAACTGATTACTGGGGAGGAATGCCAATGCCCCTGCAAGGGGAAAAGGCACAAGATGATTTCAATAGGGACCCTGAATGTCAAAACTAGAGCCTGATGGTATACTTTGTTAGGCTTTCAAGAGAGATATTCAAAGTCATAAACTATAGATGTTGTTAATTCCGACATTTTATAAAATGACTGAGAACTCATTTTGTGTGCTATCTTCTACAAAAAAATAATTAATTTTCATCTTTGTCTGACTGTCAATGGCTGATTTGGTAGCCCATAAAATGAATACTGAAAGACTCCCTTTTTAAATGAAGGAATTCATGTCTACAAGTTTCCAGAACAAAGAAGATTCTTACTCTCTTGCCAGTGGGATGAAGGGATTTTTTTTTTTCAAATGGATTACACGTGAAATCAGGAAAAGTGTTCAATAGACATGTAGGAAATATTTACTGAGTGCTTCCCTTGTCTGGTATGGATGTAGGATTTCAGAAAAGTCCTGTAGTCTACATGTACTGCATTCTACATGTCTATGAACAAAGACCACTAAAAATTCCCGGCAGCCAGTGGCATTTCCTGTTGGAAAAGTCACTCTGAGTGAGTTTTAACACTCAAGGAAGGTGGCCTAAAGATTCTTTTGCTTCTTTTATTAGCTTGGAGAGAATGTTAATCATCAGGTGCCAATTCTCTTTGTGCTTTTTTTCTCCTCAATTACCTTACAAATTGGTGTCTAAATAAAGCAGGCTTATTACTATTACTATTTCTGTACACTTTACTGAATCTTGGAAAATGTGTCATACAAGAGCAATGTGCGTGTCCTCAGACCTGCTGAATGTTTTTCCTGCCATCTGCTTTATGATTTTCACTCTGCTTCTCCTACCTGGCTCCAATAATCAAGCAAACAGAGAAGGTAGCAGTGATCTCACTGGTTTTTCGTTCATCCAGCATGTATCCTCTTGTTGAGAGTTTTGTTTTCTTGAGGCCAAATGTCACAAAAAATGAACACAATTTACGGTAAGGCAGCATGGTGTGGTGTGAAGACAGAGGGCTTTGGAGCCAAGGCTCTTCAGTTTGAATTGTGATTCTGTCACTTACAGGATTGTGAGCTTGTAGAAGTCCACATCTCTCTGTTACTTAGTTTCCCTAATATAAGTGGTAGAGTACCTAACAGGAAGTGCTGTGTAATTAGACATAGGAGAGAGAGCACATTCGTAGAACATAGCAGGCATGACTTAAATGATAGCTAGAAGTCAAAAATTAAAATCTGCATTTTCTCTAAGTAGGCAGCTTGGACTATGATTAGAGATACATGACACACACTCATGCAATCAGTATCAGAATACAGAATATGATTTTGCCAAATGATTGATCAGGATAGACATTATTAGAGAATTTAAGAAGCCCAAAGTGAAAGGTTCTGTGACGTTCATAAGTTAGTGACCTTTTCTGAGCCCAAAGTGGCACAGTGGGATCACTGTTCCAGGCAGGTGCTGTTGACAACCAGTTGATGCAAGACACCAGAAGTGGCTATGGGAGGTTAGAAGGCCATTGCAAAAATTTAACAGTGTCCCAAAGGCTAGAGGTGTATAGACGGATAGTTCTGTTCACGTTGGAATTAAAAGCATTTAAGGACTGAGGGGAGCAAGCAGCACAAATAGGTAATTTGTTCACCAAATGTTAAACAGAGATAAGCATAATTTCTTCCACAGATAGATTGGTAGCATCATTGATTTGAAATGAATTAAATTGCATTGAGCTGCTTATTAATGCAGAGAAACCAATTGGGGTTATGAAGAAGTATCTTTACAAATTATTTCCCTAGCAACTTCACACCCTGGTGCTGGCGTTGAATTTAATAAAACAGGGCCAAAGAAGCTGTGGCAATTGAAGCATGTAGCTTAGCTACAGAGCTGAGGGAGAGCACACAGGGCTTTCTCTAGACTGTTTCATAGGGATATGTAACAGCCACAGAGAAGCAGCTCAGGATCTGCTTGCTCCCAAGCTCCTAGTCCTCCCTTCATTCTAGGCCACCTACACAGAGAAAAGATATGAATTCTAGTGTCCAGTAGAGTAATAATAATAACTTTATTATTCTACATTTGCTTAGTACTCTTTAGCTGTCAAAGTGTAATTCATATATTTTCAGTAGTTTTTTATCGATCATAATCTCTGAATTTCTAAATATATTCCTAAAAATATATTTCACTTTTTTCAGGAGTTACATCATATTCACACTGTTGAAGTACTTTTTGTGAATTAAATTTTTTAAAAAGCTTAGAAAAAATCCTTATTTTCAAATCACTTTAGTGATACTGGATGAATAGAAATGTAAGACATTTGACCAGAATAAGTATGTCTCTTGGTAGGGAGAGAAAATAGAAGTGTGGAGAATCTAGATTTTGTTTAAGGAACCAAAATGAAATGTTTGAGATAGAGTCTTGAAGACTCTGGCCAATAGAAAAACAATAACCTTTTCCCCTATAGCCCAGCCCAGCTTCTTGAATGCATCAAGTTAGTATTAATATGGTTTTATATAAGTCTTTAGAGAAAGAGAATAGAGTTTCCAGAACTCTAAACTCAGATATTGAGAATAGCAAGTATTCTCTTTATATTAAAAGTGACTCTTACAACACAGTGTGCTCAAGGACAAATGCCCAAGTCGGCAAACACGTATTTCTCATCATCAACTCTAATAAATAATGAGCTGTGCAAGTCACAATCTATCTACCATTGTTCCTGACAAGGAAATGAATATTTTTTAAAAGTGCGTGCCCTGAGTGGATGATTCAGCTCTTCAACTGTAGGAAATCAGTGGTGAAATGTAATAAGCCAAAAGCAAATCAAATAGCTGGAGAGCCTTTTTCTGTGAGTGGGATGTGTGTGTGTGCGTGTGTGTGTGTGTGTGTGTGTGTAAGAGAAAGAAAAGCATCTAGTATGGATACAAAATTCAGATTAAAGAAATCGAAAATGAATTTTTAAAAATGTGGTAAAAGATTGTATATTTCAAAACAGTGATTCTGAGGATTCCGTTAATATACTTTCTAAGAGTTTAAACATCTGTTTGGGAGGGCACAGAAATAATAATTAGGGACTAATAATTCTATCTCTATCTTTTGCTCTGTTCAAATATGTTGTGAGCATAAATTTAATCTAAGTCTCTATAATACTATGTCCAAGTATATTTTAATATGGCAATATCATAATAATAATGTGTAAAGTAATATTAAAATGAAGATTCCTTGTATTGCCTGTTAGACAAGATCCTGGCTGAAGCTGAAAATTTCAAAGTAGTAGTTTATCAACACGTCTTGCCACACTTAATGTAAGAGTTAACATTAATCAAAAAATTTTTTTAATTGTGGACAAATATAAAACTGGATGTGATGCCATGACAGTGAGCATAATCCAAGGCTCTCCTGAGCAAACAAAGATATGTCATCATTCTGGTCAGGAGTAAAATCAGGGACTATGATTTTAAGAAAGTCAAGGAAGAGAGAGTTCTGGTAAACTGGGTTTGTTGACATTGCCTACTATTTCGTGAGCTCAGATTAGATAAAGCTTGTCCAGCATTCTTTTGGCTTGACAACATGGAGCTCAAAGTTGACCCTAGTTAGAGATTATTGGTGTAGGTGTGTAGTGAGTGCAGACTAATGAAATGGAGAGATTACAAGTGTCAAGAAGAATGGTTGAAAATAAGGATCTAGAGTAGTAATTAGTAAAGTGGATGGGTTCTAAGGGGGATTTAAAAGATGGATGAGACTTGAGTAAGTTTATATATTTGTGATGATAGGGAGTCAAGAGAAGGGGAAAAGTTGATAATAAAGAGAAAAAAATCTACAGAACAAAATGTGGATAGAGCTCTAGGGGCAGGAGTATATTTGAAACCAATTTAAATAAAGTTTGGAAACTCTCTAAGAAGTACATTTGTGCTTGTGTGAATTAGAACCAATGGAGATAATATAAGAATACATTTTTTAATAGGAGTGCCTAGGTGGCTCAGTTGGTTAAGTGTCTGACTTGATTTTGGCTCAGGTTTGGGTCACGATCTCAGGATCTTGAGATCAAGCCTCCTGATGGGCTCCACAGTGGACCTGGTGCCTGATTAGGATTATTTCTCTGTCCCTCAGCCACATGGACGTACGTTGTCTTACTCTCAGAAAAGAAAATACACTTTTCACTTTTTAAGAGTTGATAAACCAGTAAGTTATGAAGACAAGCTTTCAGCAGTTTGAAATGAGCTTCATTATAAAATACATTAAATAAATGAGAAAGTATTAAGAAGGTTGGTCATAACAGTAATGGGTTTTAAGTTTTATGAAATATTGTGATAATTAGGTCAGAGTTTTCAAGTGGAAATTGAATGATCATCCTTAGAAATGCAAAATATTCATGGAACCTGATCATCCTTAGAAATGCAAAATATTCATGGAACCTATAACAAGAATGCTACTGAAGTGTTCAGATAAATATAATTCTGGCTGAAAATAATAAGCTGTCATTTATCATCCTGAATCTCAATAAAATTTGGCTCCAAATGTTTTTATGGAAACTAAAATTCCTCATAACAGTTCTTACAGTTTCTGAAATGAGAATTTCTGAAACCCTTTCTAGGGTTGAAAAACAATTTTTTTAAGAGTTGAAACCAGTGAAACTACTATATATAGATATAATTAAAGAATTCATATGTTTAAAAACTTTGGTTTGGTACAGTCATTACTTCACTTCTCATATAGCAATGTAACTTGATAAAGGTTTAGTTTATTGCCTACATTTAGCTGTGTCATTCCATCCTTCCATTATTTATGTCACTATTGGAAAGAAACCAATATCTGTTTATATGCTATGCCTGATAAAAATAAGGTTTCTTCATTATTAAGGCATATGATATAGTGGTGACTCTTAGTAAAAGCCTAAAAATGAGAAACCCTGTATTCTATTAAAGGAATGTGACTTCTCATTGTGGTTTGACAATACAAATACCCCTATCTGTTCATTTTTCACTGCTGCAAGTAAAACTGAATAAGATAACAACTTTCTACATATTCACAAGAGAACAGATACCATAGACTTAGCCATCCTATCCGTTATAGCTTTTAAAATTACTATGACTATCTTTTTAAAAGATTTTTTATTGGTTTATTCATGAGAGACAGAGAGAGAGAGAGAGAGAGAGAGAGAGAGAGGCAGAGACACAGGCAGAGGGAGAAGCAGGCTCCATGCAGGGAGCCCAACATGGGACTCAATCCCAAGACTCCAGGATCACGCCCTGGACCAAAGATGGTGCTAAACCGCTGAGCCACCCAGGCTGCCCAAAATTACTATGGCTATTAATGATGTATTCTAATATTTAATATTACTTATTATTTCATCCAGTGTATTCAGATATTTTTTGTTGCTGTTAAGTAAGCTCTATGAACAATGTGGGGCTCAAATTCATGACCCTGAGATCAAGAATCTTATGCTCCACCAACTGAGCTGGTCATGAACCCTTCATATATTTTTAATAAAAGTTTTCATTTGCCATCAGAGTGAGTCAAAGCAATTTAACTGATTTTTATTTGTAGTGCTAAAAAATATCCAATGTGGGTCAGAAACTAATATTGTTCTCATTCAGGAAAAGAATGCATCTGACAGACACCATATGGGAATACATATTGAGAGTGAGATAGTTTTCAAAATGAAATGTATCTTTAGTTGGACTCAAATACTTAATATGTAATTTCAGTGTAGTCATTAAAAATAATTCCAAGGAAAGGTAGAATGATATAAATTAAAGAAGCATCTTATTTTGTTATCGTTTGCTTTCTTCTCTATCCTTGACATAAGAGATTTAAATAATATAGGGAGAGAGAGTGGGTGTCCTATATTATTTAAGAGAGAGTGGGTGGGGGGATGAGGTAACTGGGTGATGGGAGTTAAGGAGGGTACTTGATGTGATGAGCACTGGGTGTTATAGGCAGCTGATGAATCCCTAAATTCGATCTCTGAAACTAATACTATACTATATGTGAACTAACTTGAATTTAAATAAAATCATGAAAAAAATAAAAAAAAATAAGCATAAGTTTTGCCTAATTTCAGTCTTTCTTTTTTATTATAGTGATTATTCACATGTGAAAGTTCTTTGTAAACTGTAAAGGTCTACACAAAAAAAGTTCTTTTTTTTTTTTTTTTTTTTTTTAGTCAAAAAAATGTTCTTACTAAATATCTTCGTATTCTGGTTATTAGAGTGATTTTTTTTCCCCTCAAAACTTGTGATATTGGGAGATTAAATATACAAGATGGCTTTTATGAAACGGTGAAATTTTATTTTCATTCGCCACAAGGTTTGGTAATATAACCATACAACCTGGTGCCAAACCATTTTGAATTGAAGTAGCATATTCTACATATCAATTATCTTTAATGAAATTGTTAATGAACTAAATTTATATTTTAATTATTCTTATTACAGACTAGATGTTATAAAAATATGAATTGTAGCTCATCACTTCTTAAGTCAAATGAATTTAATTTGGTTTTATAATTGTCATTACAAAATGATTCTTTCAGTGACTTAGCATAGAATTAAATAAATTTTTCCCATAATTTATGGAAGCTTCTCTTAAAGTACTTTTTGTTTATTACTGTTGACTACAGTCATATTATGTAATGATAAAGGGGGGGACTTAGAAAGCTATTTCACTACACTATGGCATGAGAGGTGGAATGATTAATTCTGCCACTCTACATCATATTAAGGGAAATATCCTATCTCAGGTGAATGGGTATGAGAAATGCAGGGAAATTAATTTGTGCAGAGGAGGGCATCTATCCTAAAATGGGGCTGAGGAATGAAGGCTGCTTGTGTGCAGGAAGTGAGTGAGAATGATGATGGCATGGGAAGGACAGAGCCAGTCAACACCAGCTCCTAACTCACAGCAGCGCTCAGGCTGTGGGTTCATGTCAGGCAAGAGTCATCTTCTGGTTCCGAGAGGTCACCTAGCCCCCTGCAGCACATGAAAAGTAGCTGGTGTCAGGGAGCAGAATCCAGGCTCCAGAGGGTAGCAATCGGAAGAGCTAGACAGTGTTTGTCATTAGCAGCGAGAGAACAGTTCCAGGATCAGAACCCCGGCCCCATAAAAGGACTTGGAGAGAACCAGGGAACTAGAGTAGGAACTTTCAGACTATGCAAATATGACAGGAGTAGGGGAAAGAAGCAGCTTGGGGAGCTCTAACATACTCAGAAATCTCATCAAAGCAATAGCTCTAGAACATGTCTTCATAAAACTGATTCTAAAATTGTGCTGCTGACTTCCACATATTTTTCTGGAATAAGTAAAACAAAATGAAGGCATCAGCAACTGTTGTTGAGCCATGAAAAGTTCTCAGTAACCTTCGAAATACTGGTATACTAGAAATTTTACAGAGCATGTTCTTGGACAGATTGTGTGTGTGTATTAAAAGAAATAATAATATAAGTAAACTATTAAAATATAATCATTTAAAAAGAGATATACAAAATAACCAACAAGATGAATAGTTGGGATCTGCTTCTTTAGAAAGGAAATCGATATCAAAATTGCTGAATCTCTAGGAAATAATAATAAAAGTCGAAAACCTGTGTGTGGACCTCTGCTACTGACCAAGGCGAGGTGATACTTAGTTTACCCTACCACCTAAAAACAACTAAAAAAAAATGAGCAAAATTGATAAAAAAAAAAAAAACAGTATTTAAAACATTGGACATCAAGCAAGGAGGTACAGTGGTCCCTAAGAGGGTGAGTCGAAGTGAGCCTTTCCCCAGCTTTTTGCCTTGAGAGAGCTTTGATGCTATGTAATCCAGGGAGGAGGCACCTAGGTGGAGACTGGCATGCTCCCCGAGTTAAGGAGTTGGAGCTGAGATCTAGGGAAACCAACATGGATAGAGTTCTGCAGACCAAAATACCTGAAAAGAAACATCTCTGCACAGGGAAAGATCTGTAGTGCATTCCCCTTGAGTATTCAAGAGAATAATGAACAGTGCGTGACTATGGGAGAAATTACCTGCCGTTCTGAAAAGAACCATTCTAAGGGATGGGGATGTTGTTCATAAGCATGACGTCAAATACAAAACCCCTGAAGTAATAGGTTGATGGATTGGTTTGCATAGTAGCTCAGAATACTCTATGTCAAAAAGATCCAAAGACAATGAACAGCTAAAAACATATGCATTATACAAAACAGACGAGAATCTGTTTCTTTAATGTGTAAAAAATTCACAATTAGAGAAAAGGTTAATAGTCCCTTAGAAAATAAAAATGCTGTAACGTTGCAGAGAGAGATATATGTAGGGATGATTATTACAGGGTTATTTGTAAAAAAATTTTTTTCATATTCTATCAAGAAATAAGGTGGTTGAATATATTTTGTTACACTCATAAAATGAAATATTGTTCAGGAATTAGAAAGAACAAGGGAAATCTCTGTGACCTAATATATAGAGAGAAGCACAGGACAAATTATTTTGGAAAGAAAGCAAAATTGTGGAATATCAATGTAGTATGATCTCGTTTTTGTAAAAATTAAAATAAATAAATTATATGTGTATGTAATTCAAAAAGAAAATAAAATCGAAAAAGTCTATGAAAACATATACCAATAATGAATAAATACAAGAAAATCACATACCACAGACCAATAAATCTATGATCATGTGGAGATATTCATAAAAGCACTACCAGACTTGTAAAACTGTAAACAGCTGATAAACATCAATGTGGAAGTGTTGACACCTGCTACATAAAACAAATTCAAATAGTTGTTATTAATAGAACTTAACACTTCCAATAACAGATAAGGAAATGGATATTGAAATGATCTATTTGAAAACTAGACGTTCAGCTTCTAGAAACGTATCCTACTTCTATAAATGTGGGAGCATATGTGTATGAAGACAGTCATTTTTTTTGTAATGGTCTCAACCAAAAACAACTTAGTGATCATTCATAAGGGCTGCTTAAAAAAAATTAAGGTTTTAAAGTACTATTCATATTCTGCAAGTTTTTGAAAGGATGTGCCATAAATTGGATAAAAAGTTTTGGATTTTGTCAATATGCCCCTCCACATCCACTAAGATTTTGCTACCTAGGCTTGTAGGAAGGTCACCAATAGCTTCCTTGACCTGTGGTTTCCAGTCAGGTTGGAAGAGAAAGAAAGTGACCCCACTCCCTGCTGGGTGACTAAGATTAGAGTGGGCTGGTGGTTCCTAGAAGGCAATCCTATCTATCCAGTCCTTTCTTTTCTCTGTATTTTGGGGTCGTTTCAAGTCTAGGGAAATGGGAAGATGCCCACAGTTACTGGCTTCCAGATACTGTGCTATCCTTGTGGTTTTCCTTCACCTCAACCAAAACTTTATAGAGTCCCATTATTAATCGCTTCTAGGCAATATATATTGTTTGGTACCACAAAA
The DNA here is from genome assembly GCF_003254725.2 of Canis lupus dingo. NCBI lineage: Eukaryota > Metazoa > Chordata > Mammalia > Carnivora > Canidae > Canis > Canis lupus. Next base: position 24,005,919 of record NC_064257.1, on the reverse strand, counting down.
GCAAGCCAAGTATGTCAGGTAGTAAATCACGGAGGTTGAGCTTAGAGATTCTGGAGTCTGGTCCTGAGTCCCAGCTATACCACACTGACTAGAGTGGCTAGAGTGGCTCTGGTAAAATTGCTTCACTTCTTTAAACCTTAATTTTCCCATCTCTGAAAACAAGCAGGCACTCTCTGCTACAGGGTCTATCATGAAAGTTAACTGAGAATGTGAATGTAATATACTGACCCCAAAGACTGGTCATTAGTAATGAAAGGCAACGCGTACTGATCTCTTACAATGCACCACATATTCCAGGCCGTTCTAAATGAAATATTTTAGTTTTTTCAATAGCTTACATATATATATATATATATATATATATATATATATATATATATATAAAGTAGTATCTGGAACATAGCAAATATTATTTTTTAAAATATTTTATTTATTTATTTGAGAGAGAGAGAGAGGGAGAGAGCATAAGCAGGGGGAGGAGCAGAGGGAGAGGAAAATATAGATTCCCCCGTAGAGCTGGAACCTCACGTGGGGCTTGATCACCAGGGCCCTGAGATGGTGACCTGAGCCAGTAGACGCTTAACCAACTGAGCCACCACCATAGCCAATATATAAATGTTTGTGTTATAATTGTCATCCTAATTTCCAAATATTAAAGATAAGGAAATTGAGAGGTTAAATATTGAAGGTTGGTTTAAGAAACAAGAAATTTAGTTTGGATTTGAATTTGGGAAGAGTGGCTTTAGAACATCATATTTTATGTGCATTTATCAAATAAATATTACTTATGATTGTTTAAATTATTCTATTTGTGTAAATATTTAATAAATATATAGTTTATATTTATGGTATATATATGTTTATGGTATATATACACACCATATGAATATTTGTGTGTTCACAGACTATGTCAAGGAAGACTCTATATCAAGTCATTATTTTAAAAATTACAGACTCAGGAATTAAAAATAAATTATGTAAGTGTATGTATATCTATCTACCTGTATATCTATGTACTATCTGTATACATACAGATTTAAGTCTCTATCTATAAATGTGTACATATATAGCACATTAATTTGTAACATCCTCTTTATTTCTACATGTATGACAAAAATCAGCCCATGCATTTGAGTTTGTTTTTGCTTGCATTTCTTAATTTAAAAAAATATAGCTTTTTTCTTGAACAATACTCAAATGTTTGAAACTTGTTTCATCAGACAAAATCACTATATCTTATGTTTTGAATATGTGTAGTTATGATATTTTAGAGAAAAGAGTGTTTGTTTGCTTATGGATATGAAGAAGGATATATCTGCTGTTTGGTGCTACCACCAAACATATGATGATGATTTTTGTCTGAGAAATGTGTTAAATGAAAGGGTATACTTTGTTCATTTCTAGGTTTTTTAGGAGCCTCCAATATTATTTAATATAAGTAGTTGATCTTTTAAAACTCTTCCTCTTATTTTATCTCCCTCAAGAGTAGAAGCTGCCTTAAAATACTGAAATATGCCTCAAATGATGGACATCGCACAAATTAATAGAATCTCTGACTAATGCAGAACTTCTTCTAATGTAACCATGGTTTCATCATTGAACATTTCTATTGTTAGTTCCCTATTCTACTGGAGAGAGGCAAAACAGCAGGACTTTTTGATATCTGAATAATTTGAACATAAAATGACAGCATATAATACAAGAGGAAGATAGCTGAGTTTTATGTGAGTATGGATTTAAATATATATTTTAATTTCCAAAAGGTAATATGGATTCCTATGCCAAAACAATGACTCTAATTTAAGCTACAATTTATTGTGAAGAATTAAGAGCATGATGGAACGTTCAGGCAAACTGTCAACACTGATGTTTAAATGTTGTGATTACAGTTGCTATTTGAGGGCAGAGATCATTTTGCTTGAATTCCTTGCTGGTAAATTTATTGTTCAGATAATATGGTCCTTGAAATGTCGTATAAAATGGATAGCTATGATCAATGGATTTATGGTTTATTTATTGTAGATATATTTTCATTGTCAGGTTTCTGTGTAATAAAGAGGGCAAATCAGTGGGGAAAATGTTGAAGATGCAAATTATAGACTATGCTCCTAATTCTTTCAGTGGCAGGGAAACTTCAAGGCATATACCACCTTCACCGTCTTATTTTTTTCCTTTCTTGTAATTGGAAGACAATAAATGTTTTAAAGAAAGTGTAAAATAAGAAGAAACGTTAGCTCCTTTGGTAAATGATACTGAACAATGGGATGCGATGGTGAAGTTAAATTATACATCATTTATATTGATGAATAGATCTGTCACATAATTGATTAAATTAATAGTTATAGTGTGAAGTTTAAACGTAAAAGCTCCCAGAGCAAAATATTCAAAGATAATTAATTAGCTTTCCTTTGACTTGTCAGCCAAACACTGATGGACACAGAAGGAGATAACTTTTTTCTGTAATTTTTCCCTTAGCTCCTCAAACTATGTTCAAGTACACAAAAACCTCCTACTTTATCTCTTAGAATGCTATTATCAGAGTTCCTAGTTAGATTTTGGCAGATTTTTTACAGCTTGCATACATTTTTTATTTTTATTTTTATTTATTTATTTATTTTTTTATTTATGATAGTCACACACAGAGAGAGAGAGAGAGAGAGAGGCAGAGACACAGGCAGAGGGAGAAGCAGGCTCCATGCAGGGAGCCCGACGTGGGACTCGATCCCGGGTCTCCAGGATCGCGCCCTGGGCCAAAGGCAGGCGCTAAACCGCTGCGCCACCCAGGGAAACCCCATTTTTTAAACTGAAATATCATAATGATGATCTAATGACCCACTCAGACAAATAACTCCTCAAACTAGAACTCGGAGCGGCATTTTTAATTTCCGTGACTTATTCGGAGCTACTACGGACTTCCCATATTTATGTTTTATTGTCTAGTGATGGAAGATGTTTCTTAACTAATCAGAGATGCAGATTACAAGAATGAATATTTTATTTTAGCTCTAGCTTTGATTCTAAACAGCAAAAAAGTGATTTAATACTTAACGATCTTATTTTCTTTACAAAAAAGACTATTTTATTTGTATTAATATTATTATTAAGGATGGATTCTTTTTTTTTTCTTTTAGTTCATAGTATCATGGAGTGGTGTCATATATTACTGCAGGCAAAAATTAGTCTTAGTATGGAGATCATATATTATTCTCAAGTTTCTTATACAAGTGAGTAAATTATTTGCATATGAAGGAATGAGAAGTGTACTGGCATATTTCGGGCCTCACTCATCATACTTACTTCTTACTTCTACTTACCAGTTTATCTTATCATACTGGAAATTCTTTAAAGAAAGGCAATTTATTAGTTCTATTATCTTCTGTCCTCCACAAAAACATATAATATATACACATACATATATATTACATATATACCATCTAGATAAATATGTAGAACAATTTTTCAGTTTATGATACAAAGATAAAAGATGATTTATTTTGTCAGGTTTTTTTTTTGAAGTTTTAAGTTAAAGTTTTCTAAAGTGATTTACTCCTTATTTTCAAAGATCTAAATGGTTTCAGTTTAAAGGCATTATTTAACATGACTACATTTTAATGCATTTTCCTTTCACAATAATTAAATTGTGAAGTTGATGGCCAGAATGGCTCCTGATGTGAAAAATTTGCACTAGAGTGATATCATTTAAGAATTGATTTATCTTAGAAAATTGACAACATAATGGATAAAACAACATTAACCTTGAAACCAGGACTTATAATTAGCCAAAGTTGACAAGGAACAAAGGTCACCATCTGAAGGTTATCTTCAATATCGTAATCTAATTTCTAAAGGACAAACTACTTCATCTAACACCCGCTAAGTGATCACCAAATAATCATTGTAAATTAGTCTAAACTAAATCACCTTGTCTATCCATATAATTCTTTTGTTCTTTGACAGATAAGTGACAAAGAGAATATTAGGTTACTCTTGCTGATGGCACGTGGTGCCTGACACGTAAACATATACGGCCCGTTAAGCCAGTGGTGTTTTATTAATCTCAGCCAGATTGGCCAATGTAGTTAGTTCTTTCTAAAATGTGCTCTTCCTTCACAAGTTAGGTTTTCCTAAATTTTTTCAAATACATTATATCATTGCAACCCTAGAGCCTTGAATAGTTTTCCCACTTCAATAAGTTCAACACATTTTTGGGTCATGTAAAAACGATTAATTGAATCATTTGAAAGACTTTTAGGCAGAGAGGCAGCCTTCAATTTATATGGTAAGTACATTATTACAGTAAAAGATAAGAAAATAAATACATACAATATTACTAAAGAAACTTTTCAAGAAGTGTGGGTTTCTAAGATAATAGGAAGCAAGATTTAAATTAAAATGCCCAATATAAATATGCATGTGGGAAATAATATTTCCTCTCCGTATAAATGCCAATAATAGACATAAATGATAGATAGATGATGGATGGAGAGGCATAGATGTAGATAGAAAGATATTGTATTAAAACGATTATGTAAATATGCAGTGAATATGCAATATAAAATATTTTATGGAGTTGGTAATTGATAAATGAAAGATATCAATCTGTAGTGGTATACCTATTTTATAATGTTGTGGCAGTACCTATTTTATTAGTCATATCTTCAATTATTTAGCTAATTTTAAATGTGCATAATCCTTTATGCACCATTTGAGTTTATATTTAGAGTACATTCATGTGAAATATTATAATTTATTTGTTAAAATTGGACTGTTTGATGTAAATATAATGTAATGTCTTTTCTAAAATGAACCAAGAATATAAATTACACATTTAAATTCTTAAAATGTAGTGTTTATGGCAATAAACATAATAGGATATAATGATATTTTTAAACACTGACAAGAATATTGTTTTTATTCTTGCAGTAAAATGGAAAAAAAATAAATTGTGTTTTCCCATCTTAGAAAAATAAACTCCCAGTTTTAATACCAACACAATTTTAATATTCAGTTTTTTTGATAATATGAACCCAAATATACAAATTATCTTAGATTACTTAACAGAGTTGCCTGTAGTATGCCTTCTGTTTGGAAATTTCATCACATTTTAGCATAAAAATAGTAACTGTGAGGTAATTATTTTTAGGTCCACATTTTAAGATTTTCAAAATTGTCTCTCCTCTTAAAAAAAAAAAAAAAAAAAAAAAGAAGAAAAAGCAAAAGCAAATGGTCCATTCTAAGAGAATGCAAAATCCCAGTACTTGAATATTAAGATATTTTCTCATAACTGCTTTTCTTGGTGATGTCAGAAGGTAGCCTGAAACTTATACTATTGGCATTAAAATAAAATAAATGACATCCTGGTGAAGTAGGAGTGATAAACAAATAAAACTGAGTTTGATATAGAGTAAAGCAGTCATGAAAAATTATTCATGTGACCAATGTATCTTTCTTTACACTTTTCAGCTAATATAAAAAATCATTTTTTCTTGAGTAAGCCCATTTTGTGAACCTACTCTGTGCATGTTTGAATGCTATGTAAACACATACTTACCTTTTTAAAAGTAAAAATAATACCTTCAAGCAGTTTAAGTAGATACTGCTTGTTTTGATAAGTTGCTCATCTGAATTTAATAATTGTTATTGTAATTGCACAGAGAAAGTGTGCCGTATTCAATGTTGTATCTATTGTACGTGACATAATAAATATTCATTGGATGTATTAATAATTTATTATTTTAGACACAGGGATATTTTCTATAGATCAAAAACATATAATCCAAGAATAGTCGTATTAATATTTTGGCATGTCTTTTTATACTTTTTTAAAAAGCTCTCATATAGTCTTGTAGGCAACCAGTATTATTTGAGGAAACAATGTGATGTCTAGCGCTGCCTCCTCATACATTGTTTTTAACTCCGTACCATGTGATTTAGGAATACAAGCTGAAGTCCAAAAAAGGATAATTTAAATGCATGTTTTCCCCAAATAAGATATAAAGGATCTTCATACTTTAACCATCTAACCTAACCATATGTTTATATTCTGATAGTCAGTGAAGATAACTGTATCAGGAAGCATTTTAAGAAATCATTAATAAACTAAATGGTATGTTGGCGCCTTAAATGTTAACATAAATTCTATATAATTTAGTTATGTATTTTCTGAAAATACATAAAAAAATTATTGAAAGTTCAGAATTGAGAGGGTAGAGCAAGGTGTGTTGATCTACCAAGACCATCCCTGACTTTCATCTGCTTGTACAAATTTGCTCTACCGTGACCTCTAATTTTTATCTCGGCTGCAAATACTAGGTTTTACCTGGTTTCTCAGGTCTGGAATTACTGGTGCTAATAATAGCTGGCATTTATTTAGCTCTGTATATAAATGATCTTCTTTAATCCTATGATGTAGGTACTATTTTGTACTTATTTTTCACATCGTGAAATGGGAAATACAGAAAGTTTAAACAATTTGCCTACAGTAGGCTGGCATATGATAGGATTTGAAACCAGGCAGTCTGTTCAAATGATGCTTTCGGTACTACATTTTATTTCCTTACTTAGGGAAAGTATCCTGCCTTTCTCTTGCAACCTCTTGTGAGCAGGAATTGTGCTTCACATGCTGCCAGACATCCCACTTGCTCCTGCTTGACTGCTGGAGTCTCACCCCTTATGTGTGGACATGATAATCCAGATGCTCTGCCCACTGAAATATTGGTGTATGATTTATCACTATACCTCATTATCACTATACCTCTCCTGTCTGTTGCTTGCCCCAAGGCCCTTTAGAGTATGACTTCCTCCTATACTTGCTAAACACCTTTAAGACTATTATTTTTTTTTAAGATTTTATTTATTTATTCATGAGAGACATAGAGGCAGAGACAAAGGCAGAGGGAGAAGCAGGCTCCCTAAAGGAGCCTGATGTGGGACTCGATCCCAGGACCCCCAGATCACAACCTGAGCCAAAGGCAGACACTCAGCCACTGGGCCACTCAGGTGCCCCACACCTTCAAGATTATTAAAGAAGATCAGTTAAATGACTTCTACAATAAAATGGCATGAGGGGTACTGCATCACAGTGAAAGAAAAAAAAAGAGAAAAAACAAATATTTTGTAGTTAAAGCTCAACAAATCTTAGTATCACACTGGATACCAGGCCTAAATTTAGAACCAATTAAATGGCAATTTCAAAATTATGAATGTTACTTATGGGAAGGTTGGATGCATCATTCAGAATGAAGAGAAACTGAGAGGAGGTAGGGATAAAAAGAAAAGAAATAAATGTGGTTTGGCTACACCGAGTTTGAAGCAAAGGGGAAACATACAGAGATATCTTGATACACCATGTCCTCATGTTTATTTTTCACCATGTGTGATATCATTTTTTAAAACTTTTAAAATATCTTTTAAATATTTAAATTTGAAATGGTGAAATAGCAGCAGCTCAGGAAGTTGCATTAAGAAATACGTAATAGGGGATCCCTGGGTGGTGCAGCGGTTTGGCGCCTGCCTTTGGCTCAGGGCGCGATCCTGGAGACCCGGGATCGAATCCCACGTCGGGCTCCCGGTGCATGGAGCCTGCTTCTCTCTCTGCCTGTGTCTCTGCCTCTCTCTCTCTCTCTGTGACTATCGTAAATAAATAAATAAAATTAAAAAAAAAAAGAAGCCTTTCATTAAAAAAAAAAAAAAGAAATACGTAATAGGTGTTCAGGAAATTCATTATAATTATCAGACTAAGAAATAGATTGATATCTCATTTTGACAATTTATTTTTTTATATATATTTTATTTATTCATTTGAGAGAGAGGATGAGATGAAAGGAGAGGGAGAAGCAGGCTCCCTGCTGAGCAGGGAGCCCAAGGTGGGGCTGAATCCCACTGAACCACCCAGGTGCCCCGTAATATTGACAGTTTCAAGGCAAATTCATTTCAAATTGAGTGTGCTACACTTAATCGTTAATAAATGGAAAAATACATCAAATGCTGTTACTAAAGCAGAATCTGCCTTATAGGTATATTCAGTTCATCATAAAAACATCTAGTATTGGGACACCTGGGTGGCTCAGCAGTTGAGCACCTGCCCCTGGCTCAGGGTGTGGTCCGCGGTCTTAGGATCGAGTCCTACATCAGGCTCCCTGCCTGGAGCTTGCTTCTCCCTCTACCTATGTCTCTGCCTTTCTCTCTCTGTGTCTTTCAAAAACAAATAAAATCTAAAAAAAAAAAAATCCAGTATTAAATTTAAAAGTACTCCAAGAATTTTTATTTTTGCCCTTAATAACTTCAAAATGAAATGCAAAATCAGACCAAAAGTTTTTGATTAATAATGCTAAAGTTTTAATTGCTAGACCATTTTTAGGATGTTTTAATCTTAGTATAGAATTCTATTTCATAAGGAAATAGGTTTCAAGAAAGAGATTATGAGATTTGTTCCTGATAATTTGCTTAGGAAATTTCATGTAGTTATTTGTTATAACAGTTAAGGTATTTAACAAATTAATGGATTTCTATTTTTAGAGAACAAAGAATCATTGCTTCCTTCCACTTCTTATTTATTTATTTTGAGTTTCTAAATAGGATACTAAAACCTAATTGGACAGAAATTAATTTAAAAGAGAATTATATTCTTTGGTGTATCTTTTAAATTGATTGTCCTTAGGTTCGTAATCACTAATACATTTTTTTTTTTTATCCCTTTATCTATTCACCCTTCCTCCTATCCACCTCCCCTCTGGTAACCACCAGTTTGTTCTCTGTATTTAAGTCTCTTTTGTTTGTTTTTTCTCATTGTTTGTTCTGTTTCTTAAATTCCACATGTGACTAAAATCATGTGGTATTTGTCTTTCTCTGACTGACTTACTTCACTTAACACTATTATAGGTTCTTTAGGTCCATCCATGTTGCTGCAAATGGCAAGATTTCATTCCTTTTTATGGCTAATATCCCATTGTGGCCACATATCACATCTTCTTTATCCATCTGTGGATGAACACTTAGGCTGTTTAATTATCTTGGCTGTTGTAAATAATGCTGCAATAAACATAGGGATGCATATATCTTTTTGAATTAGTGTTTTTCTACTTTTGGGAAATACCCAGAACTGTGATTACTGGATAATATGGTAGTTCTATTTTTAATTTTTTAAGGAAACTCTATACTGTTTTTCACAATGGCTGTACCAATTTGCATTTCCAAAATAGGGCATGAGGATTCCTTTTCCTCTACATCCTCACCAACACTTGTTTCCTGTGTTTTTGATTTTAGGTATTCAGACATGAGTGAGGTGAAATCTTATTGTAGTTTTTGATTTACATTTCCCTGATGATTAGTGACACTGAGCATCTTTTCATGTGTCTGTAAGCCTTCTTTGGAAAAATGTCCATTCAGTTCTTCGGCCCATTTTTAAATTGGATTACTTGTTTTTTGTATGTTGAGTTGTATAAGGTCTTTATACAATTTGGATGTTAACTCCTTTTTTTAAATTTATTTTTTATTTTTTTTAAAGTAGTGGTTTTAATACAGATTTGCAGAGACTTTGCCAAATTAAACTTTTCAAACATTTCTTCTCCAAAGTTCTGCCTCTGACATTCTTTTTTAAAATTTTTTAATTTATTTTTTTAATAAATTTATTTTTTATTGGTGTTCAATTTGCCAACATACAGAATAACACCCAGTGCTCATCCCGTCAAGGGCCCCCCTCAGTGCCCGTCACCCATTCACCCCTCCCCTTCCACCACCCCTAGTTCGTTCCCCAGAGTTAGGAGTCTTCATGTTCTGTCTTTCTGATATTTCCTACCCATTTCTTCTCCCTTCCCTTCTATTCCCTTTCATTATTATTTATATTCCCCAAATGAATGAGACCATACAATGTTTGTCCTTCTCTGATTGACTTATTTCACTCAACGTAATATCCTCCAGTTCCATCCACGTTGAAGCAAATGGTGGGTATTTGTCATTTCTAATGGCTGAGTAATATCCCATTGTATCCATAGACCACATCTTCTTTATCCATTCATCTTTCGATGGACACCGAGGCTCCTTCCACAGCTTGGCTATTGTGGACATTGCTGCTAGAAACATCGGGGTGCAGGTGTGTTAACTCCTTATCAGACATATAGTTTTATGCTTTTTTATTTCAAAAATAATTATGCCAAATTGTTTTCTTCTTGTCAACTGTATTAAAATGTGAAAACATCATTAATAGTCATAAAAGCCACACATGATAATAAACAAATATAATGAAGAAATAAAGAACAGTTTTGTAAAGAAGTACATTTTATTTATAAGCTTTCCTGTACCTTAGTAGAAAGAGATATAGAAGTAAAGTGCATTTTATTTTATTTTTTTAAAGGTTTTATTTATTTATTTGAGAAAATGAGCAAGAGAGAGCACAAGCTGGGGGGAGAGGCAGAAGGGGAGGGAGAAGCAGACTCTTCACTGAGCAGTGAGCCCAATGCTGGATGCGGGGCTATATCTCAGGACCCCAGGATCATGACCTGAGCCAAAGGCAGAAAAACCGACTGAGCCCCCCCAAGCCCCCCAGTAAAGTGCATTTTAAAGTAGGATGTTTATGACATGCTTCTGGGTCAAAGTTTCTTTTTCTATACACACACACACATACATACACACACACAGATCATGGGTCCATGGTTTGCAAGGTACTGCACAATAACTGATATTTGTAACTGGGGTCACAAAGTACTGATAAATTGTGTGATAAAAAGAAAATCTGTAATAAATGTTTTGAAATAGATGAATACTAGAATGTGAACTCCATGAGCATAGATTTGTTTGTTCTTGAAATTTACTGCCGCTTCCTTAATATTAACACAAGATGCTTAATAAGACATATATGGAATGAAAGAAATGAAATTCATAAAGTAGGAATGAATTAGAGCAGGGAGGAAATTATCTGCATATAAAAATGTATTTCTACCTACTTGGATAAATACTGTTCCTTCTTCTTTTTTCTTTAACTTTGACACTGTTCCTTCGAAGCCCTATATGCTCTGTTCCCAACCTAGTAGGAAACAACCATCTTGCATTTCCCATTTAACTCCTTGTTCCTCCTCCTCTGTTATTTCCTTATATAATTGATGTAATGTTGTTTCTGGTCTTTGCTCCAAAGATCTTTTGATTCCTTCTTCTTTTGTTTTAAAGATTTTATTTATTTTTTTCATGAGAAACACACAGAGAGAGGCAGAAACATAGGCAGAAGGAGAAGCAGGCTCACAGGCTCCCCAAGGGGAGACTGATGTGGGACTCAATCCCAGGACCCCGGGATCACGACCTGAGACTAAGGCAGATGCTCAACCACTGAGCCACCCAGGCGCCCTGATTCCTTCTTTCACTAAAATTTTAGCGTCATTTATTTGAGCAAATTAATAATCCAACAATATAGGTGTCTTACCACTGTCCTAGGACATCTCTCTAGTCAGATTGTCCTTATAACCTTTTCTCCATTTCCCCCATCCCTCCAAATAAAATCTGTATAGTTGTTCAAGCTGTTTATTCATACTTTTACTTCCTAACGTAACTCATAAAAACATTTAAAAACAAATTACTGTCTATCTTCTTTGAGAACATTACTGTTGGGACACGTGGGTGGCTCAGCGGTTAAGTGCCTGCCCTCAGCCCAGGGCATGACCCCGGGGTCCTGGGATAGAGTCCCACATCGGGCTCTCTGCATGGAGCCTACTTCTCCCTCTGCCTGTGTCTCTGCCTCTCTCTCTGTATACCCCATGAATAAATAAATACAATCTTTAAAAAAAAAGAACATTATTGCTTTAATTTGCATAAAATGTCACTGAATTATACCTTTACTTTTTTACACTAAAGTCCTTTGTGATTTTGTCTTATTTCTTTCTTGGGGCCCCAAGCGCTGTGGCCAGTTTTTTTTCCTGGTTCATATTGAATAACATTGTGTCATTACTTAATATATACTTGTTCTGTGAATAAAATAAAATTCTTGATATAATCCTTCCTTTGCACCGGTTATATAGAATGGAGAAAGAGAAAAATTTGACAATGGTAACAAAATCCAAAGAAGATTGATACGTGAACACATTAGCCAAAGATAGGATTTTGAGAAGTATACTAATGTATTAGGCTAAAAGAATAGCATCTATTCTGGATCTGTGGCAGAGGGAAAGGAGCCAGGGCAAAACGGTGATGACATTTCTGTGAGTTTCTGGCATGGCACTTTTTCCATGAATACTGTCAAATTACAGGACCAGGCCTATGTCCATACAGAAGGGATGCATGCTCCTCCTACAGAAGGCAGTGCAATGAGCACGGCAGCAGGTGGGCATTTCTATCTTCTTCAGGGAATATTGGAATAGCAAATAGTAATATAATATAAATAGTTATAAAATATGTAATAATATGCATTATAATAAACTAAATAGATTTGTTTTCCTGTCCCAGACAAAACTAGTTGCAATAATGTATTGTAATCATATGTAAATTTAGGTCTCTGCAAGTTATAAAAATTATACACAGAGTATATGATACTAATGGGTATCTAATGTGTTACATATAGCCCTGGTTACTAATATTTTGATCTCTGACTCCCCTTAAGGATCTCGAACTATCAATATTCATCTAAAAAGTGCACTTGTGCATATATATATATATATATATATATATGCAAATTTTGCATATAATTTCAGGAGATTCTAGAACTTCCTTTTTTTAGATTATTTATTTATTTATTTATTCCTGAGAGACACACAGAGAGAGAGAAAGAGAGAGAGAGAGAGGCACAGGCAGAGGGAGAAGCTGGCTCCATGCAGGGAGCCTGATGTGGGACTCGATCCCTGGACTCCAGGTCATGCCCTGGGCTGAAGGTGGTGCTAAACTGCTGAGCCACCGGGGCTACCCCTCATTCTAGAACTTTCTAAAGCTCCTCTAGGACCACATAGAGAGCTCGGACTTCCAAAACAAGAACTCATGTTCTCTTTTTAGCTTGTTCTGTCTCTTTCCCACTGTCAGCAGCCATAGTCCTTGGAAAGCCATTATTTCAACCTGTAACCTCCTTAAGCCATTGTGATTCGTATTCTATAATTATTACTTCAGTGAAAGTTCCCTTACTCAATAGTCTAGCAATATCTTGTTTCTAAATACACGGGTTGTTTTCCATTTTTAAATCTTACTTGATTTTTCAGGAATATCTAACACTGGTCACTACTCCCTATTTCTTGCAATTTTTTTAAACTTGTATCCGTAACATATACCCTCCAAATTTCTCCCCCTATATGCCTATTTCTTGCTAGAACCATTTTGTAAATATTACTGTTCACTGAGATTCTGGAATTCAGCCCTTATTTTATCTAATTGTACACTTTTCATCATCAGAGTTGTTCACTTCCATGGTTTCAAATACAACTAATGATTTCCAAACATTCATCATCAGTCCAGATTTCTCATCTGATAGATTAGCTTTCCCAATGTATTTTGAATATCTCTGATCGGATGGCTCACAGTCAGATAATAAATGTCAACATGAAAGAAACTAAATTCATTCCGTTTTAAACCAAATACTCTTCCATTTTATATCTCACTGAAGAGTGATTCAATCTTCATATTTTAACCTAAAAGAGCTTTCTTTCTTTCTTCCTTCCCAAATTTTAACCTGTCCCTTCCAAAATATGTTTTACTTCTTTTTGATTCTTTCTTTTTTCATTCTTTCTTTCTTTTTTCTTTCTTTCTTTCTTTCTTTCTTTCTTTCTTTCTTTCTTTCTTTCTTTCTTCTTTCTTTCTTTCTTTCTTTCTTTCTTTCTTTCTTTCTTTCTTTCTTTCTTTCTTTCTTTCTTCTTTTGCTTGCTTTCTTCTTTCTTTCTTCTTTCTTTCTTTCTTTCTTTCTTTCTGAGAGAGAGAGAGAGAGACAGGAAGAGAGAAAGAGAGAAAGAGAGAGTGCACCTGTGCCTGAGCAAGGTGTGGGAGCGGCAGAGGGAGTCGGGGAGAGGGGAAGAATCTGCAGCAGGCTCCATGCCCAGGGCGGATCCCACATGGGCCTCATTTTCACTACCCTGAGATCATGACCTGAGCCCAAATCAAGGCAGCTGCTTAATGAATGAGCCACCCAGGAGCCCCCTTTTCCTTGATTTTAAACTTTCCTAGGCTCCTTCACGATAAATTTAAGCTCTTAAACAAGAGTCACATGTTCTTTCGTGTATGGTTCATTCTCTTCTCTCAGCCTGCCTCAGCCTCACAGAGAGGCCAAACTGACACTGTGCCCTGTTCCGTATGCCAGCTATAGTTTACCTGCCTCTGGTTATTTGCCATTGCTGTTAACACTTTCACACCATCCATTTATGATTTATTTAGTAAACCCTTCTCTTCCTCAGCTCTGATCTCACAGAAACAGATTAGATGGTTCTTTCCTGTGTTCCCATATCACCTCCATTTTCTCTCTTATCACATTGTGTGACTCCTGACTCCCTACGCAGCCAGTTACAAAATGATGCATGGACACCTAGAATTATGAATACAAACTCTGTTTATAAATGTATAATATCGGAAACCCAAAGACTCATTTTATAATCCCCAAAGTAAAATCGATCGGGAGAGAAAATGAAAAGAAAATAAAACACAGATGTATATTGTAACAAATGTTTGGTATGGTAAATGATTGCTAAAATAAAATAAATATGCACACTTGCATAATTTCAAGATGATAATGAGCCTCTACTGCCAGCTTGCCTGGAGTCCAGATTCTGGTTCCTCTGTACAAATTTAACCTCGACCCCGTTGCAGTTTGGCACCATTCAGTGATAGTTGTCTGCCACAACTTACATACCCATAGCATAATTTTGGGTTCTACAGCAGAGTGAGACCAGAGATTTCAGGGAACAGCCAATTGGCTGGCACCTGGTCGGTCAGGATGAGGTTTTGTTGTTGTTGTTCCTCTCTCTGCTGCATCAACCTTCCACACCGATGGTGTGGTTACAGAGGCCAGACTTGAAGTCTGAGCTAGAGTTCAACAGGCAAAATACACTCTGGTTCAATGATACATACTCGTTGAGCTACAGAGATGTGGGGACAAATGCACCTGCCTGATAGAGGTACCACTCCAATTAGCCTAATGAACAGCCATGGGTTTTATTTGTGTTACTTAAGCAGAGAACATATAGGGCCATAATTGAAGTCACCAGCGGATAGCCAAATAAAGACTTTGCGGATGATAATTTTTCATGTCTATCTATTGTATCCTGAATACTTACAGGCCCTTGTATCTTTATTCTTACATATATTTACATACTATAAGTATATAGTTTCCTGGTGTCTCATAAATAATAGGTATCCGGATCTTTCCATCCCTTTCTATGTTTAACACAAGTATAGTCTGTTTTCTAACTACTTGCCTTCTATCTAGCAATGCCCATGAATTGCACCCAGATCCAACAAACAGTTTACTTACCAGCTCCTCATCTATTTTTTAAAATATTCTAAGATGCTTTGCCTACATTTTACAAACCAAAAACGTATTCATCTAACAAATAGAATATTTTCAATAGCAAATGTGCATTTCACAAAAGTACCCTGCTCTGGCTGATTATATTTGCTAAAAACTGCTTCAATAATATTTTTCTTACCATGTGATTTTGATGCTCCTCCCATCGAGAAGTGAGGGTCTATATCTTTCTTTCCTTTGAAATCAAGTGGGCTTGTGACTGGTATCCAATGATAAAATATGGTGAGAGTGACACTATTTGACTTTTTGACTTTCAAAGCTGGGTTATAAAAAGTGAAGCAGGGACACTTGGGTGGCTCAGTGGTTGAGCATCTGTCTTTGGCTCAGGGTGTGATCCCGGGGTCCGGGGTCGAGTCTCACATCAGACTCCCTGCGTGGGGCCTGCTTCTCCCTCTGCCTTGTCTCTGCCTCTCTCTCTCTCTCTGTCTCTCATGAATAAATAAATAAAATCCTTTAAAAAATAATTAATAATTAAAAATAATAAAATAAAATAAGAAGTGAAGTGGCTTCTTCTTCTGTCTTGTTCACTACTTGCTTTTGACTTCTGCTGTGATAGCTGATGGCTCTGGGGCTGCCATGCTGTGAGGAAGCCCAAGCTATCCTGTTTCACAATGCCACATGTAGAAACCATAAGACCACAAAACAGGAAGGGGGTGAAGGAAAGGGGATGAAGTAGAGAGCGAGAGATACCTCCCAGGTCAGCCCAGCTGCTTTAACAGCTCTACTCTTCTAGGTCCAGCCACTGTCACATTTCAACCACATGAGAGATCCTAAGCCGGAACTATCTAGACAAGAACTTCCCAAATTCCTGACCCATTGATACCATGATAAATAAGAAAATGATTGTTGTTTTAAGTTACTATGTTTGGGCATGATTTTTTACTCACTGTCACATGCCAGAACACTTGCCATTTCCCTACCTTATCTTGACCTCCCTTCCACATCTCACCTCTCCACATTCATGAGATACGAACCTGATTCCACCCCATTTCAGATTGAACAGAAGACAAGGGCCAACTGCCAAAGACATCATACAGAACTGCCATTTCGAAGAGAGTTTTATACAGGCTTAGCTTATCTAGGGCTTATTGTTATTAGATTTTTCTTATTAATTTAATATTGAAGATGCTGTTTTCTATACATAGTCCTTCTAAAATCAGACATTTGTATTCTTCATTATTCTATGAATCTTTAAGCTATATCCAAAATGAGGATTACCCATATCATTTATTTTCATTGTTTAATTTACTATCCGTGATTGTTTGCCCATGTCTCTGAATAAAACACTAAGAAAAGGCTTTCACACTGGTGATTTATTTCCCAAGGATTTCTCAGCGAAAGAGCAATCACTGAGCTCACTTCATCCAGTTTTTTTTTTTTGTTTGCCAATTAATTCAAAGAAATATTAGATCGGTATTAGTGATGTCAATAATCAAGGTAGTTAGGTAATTAGAAATAAGTTTGAGTCAAATGCTGAAGGGTTTATATTTTATAGAAGTTGAAAAGTAGGTATCACAAGTCAAACAGTAGATGCCTTGCTTCTTCAGGTGCTTGGGTTGGAAAATCCAGGACTTACTCCTAATGAGTTTTATTTTACTTACCTGTGAGATTGTTGTTAGATGAACACTGGGTGTTATACACAACTGATGAATTATTGAACTCTACATCTGAAACTAATGATGTACTATATGTTGGCTAATTGTAAAAAAAAAAAAGAAAAAAAGACTGGTGTTAGAATAGTATTCCCAGTATACTATTCTATGATTCTTCAATGATAAAGCGAGGCTCCTTGAATTTGAGCAGAGGCAAAAATGAAAACCTTCACTATGAGGTTTTATGTTAGAATCAATCTCTTCTCTAGGTGAGAACAACTGCTGAATATATTTAGGATGTTTCTTCGCTCTTGATATTTTACCTCTATGGGGTCTAAAGAGGAACATGAAAGATGTTTTCCTATAAAATGTTAGTTTTCCATTTAAAAGGAGAAAAATATTTCTGAAGTCATTACTATTTTAGTTTATTGCTCTTAGATTTGATGTCAGCACTGACTGATGGAAAATAAAGTTCCCTGGAACTTGTCTTCTCATTATATTTTGACTTCACACATTAACTAGTAGTTTTTGCTCTTCTTGAACACTAAGATACTCTTACTTATGAGCTGAAATCTCAGTGACTATTTGTCAAATTGCTACATTTTACAGTAATCCCATGTAAATGCATAAAGGCTGATTAATGTAGTCTTTACACAACAACTTACCTTGTGAGAATTGGTGCTTTTACATTTGTGTGGAGGCACAAGAGTCAGCAGCAATGTGCTTAGTACAGCTCTCCTCTTCTGTAGTTTGCTATTTTTAGACAGGTAAGAAGAATAATGTGTAGCATTAACATAACAAGAAACATGAAACATACATAATAAACAATGCTTACTCTTTGTGATCATATTGGGTATTAATTTTATGACATTTTATGGCATTCCATATATTTTTTAATGTATGCATAACAGAAAATTTAAATATAGCATATTGTCTGCTTGCCTTTTTTTTTTTTTTTTCTCTGCATGCCTTCTCTTTCCACTAGGTTCACAAACAATATGTGGAAGAACTGGTTAAGTTTTTCCAAAAGCCTCTATTCTTCTTCCAGCTTTAAACCTAGACTATTTTCCCAGCTTTTCTTGTAATTGGATATTGCCATGTGAGTTGTTCTCAGCAGTAGAATTTGGAGGAAAGTGTGTGTTACTCTTGGACCAAGGATTTTAGAAGTGGGTATGGTTCCTCCACCCTATCTTTTTCCTTTTGCCGTCTGGTTGTAATATCCAAGGAGACAGCAGGGCCCAGATAAAAAAAACGGTGCCTAAATTACCGCGTGAAAGAAAGTATTCCACTGATCAATTCTCACCCTGAAATATCGAGAAAGTGAAGAAAGACTTCAATTGGGTTTGAGTCATTTTGCATTTGAGTTGGTTTGTTGCTTATTCTAAGTAGTACAATGTAGTAGTATTGTGTGGTCTTCTTGAATGAAATAAAATAAAATTCACATTCCCACAAAACTACAGGTAGAGTGTATGAGGGGAGTCATTTTCTACCCAAATCCATCTTAAAATTTAAATTCAACAATAAGCATAAGTGCAGAAAATGTCATTTAATTGTTTTAACAATGTTAAACTTTTGTGAATACAGGCAAAATATTTTCCTCGTGAATAACTATATAGTTGAAATGAGGTGATACTGAGGTCGACTCATCTATTACAACTAATATTACGTTTTCTTTTTTCATCCAAATTATCCTTGCACTTAAAAGATAAATTACCGTCACGTACTAAATCTTTGTTGTTGCCATGGCCCATGCTTCTTTTGTGCTCCATCTCAGTAACTTAATCTTTACAAAGCCATCCTTGATTTTAATAAAAAAGCATTTTTAATTATTATTACTAAAGAGTAGTTGTATGGCACCCCAAACTTGAGACAGCATACAGACAAAAGGTCATATTCAAAATAAAATGTGCAGAAGGAGCATTAGTAAATTAGTAACACTGTATGCCTCTGTGGACTGAATCCCTTCATTGATGTAAGGCACTAAGACTTATCTCATCTTAATCATTGGTCCTTGGCTATTAAAAACCAGAAGGAACAGATGACAACTTAGCAGATTAATTGGTTTTATATTTGTTGGAGAGACATTTTGCCTTGAATGAATCTGGGTCTGTACTTTTTTTGTTCCCAAATTTCTTCGGATTTACTTAAGCAGTGGTTCTCAAGGTGGGATGCTTGACTCCGTGGTATTCCATTACACGGGATCTGATCAGAAATGGAAGTTCTCTGGTCACACCACAGACCTACTGAATCTGAAACTCTTGGGATGGATTTGAGAAATCTGTGTTGTAACAAGCCTTCTGGAGATTCTCTTACATGTTAAATCTGAGGGCCAGTAAGCCAGAAGAATTGGTGAAAGGGATGACTCCTCCTTACTCGTGTGAATTGGTTGATGTAATGCCTTTGGCAAAACTGCTGCTTAAAGGTGTCCCTCAGTTTTGATAGAAAATGTTATTTTCCTTTGAAGTGCTGTGAGTGGTGAGAATATGAGAATGCATAGTGTCGAAGCTGAGAGTAACCATGAAGACTATCTATCTCTTCTTACTAAAATATTTTTTTACTCATGACTATTTCCTGCCTTCCATTATCAAATTTTTCCTTTCTACGATCTCAGCTACCAGGTATCCTTTAACTGTGTGTCAGCCACCTGTGGGGCTTATCCTTAGAATCAAAACTTTTATTTGAGGTGTGAATGGGAGTCAGGCAAATCAACAGTCTTCTTGGAAATGGTCACCACATCGGAAGCTGTAGTTGGCAAACGTTGATCACTAAGGGAATTAGGACCAAGGTTTGATAAGGAAGTTCTTTTATGAGGAAACATATTAACTGTCTTCAAACACACGAAGTTTCCTCGTGTATAGAGGACATTTTATGACTTCTGGGCAATTCCAGAGAGTGATAGTTAAAAGAGGACTGATATCTGATTAATATGCAAAAGCTATCATTAAATTAGGTCTATCTGAGTATGGACTGGGCTGTGTCATGAGTTGATGAGTTTTCTGTAGTTAAGAGTAGTTAAGCCACATCAGAGGGTAGGTTTGGACCCTTGTTGCTGAAAGTGTGGTCCCATCTGGAAGTTTTTAGAGGTACAGAATCTCAGGGTTTACCCCAGTCCCAGTGGATCAGAATCTATGACTTCACAGAATCCATCGGTAATGTGTATGCACCCGATGTTTAAGAACTGGTGCTTTAGGGGACACCTAACAAATCACCTAATTATTCTTATAGGATTAGGTGGTGATGCAGAATTTGAAAAACAGTCTAGAAGAGAAGCGGGTGGAAATGCATGAGCTTGGCCTCGTATCCCACTGTGGGGTCGCTAACGGCATTAAACGCTACTCCAGAAGAAAAGATTCTTTCCTGAATGTTGTACTTAACTTGAGTGAGCTGGTGTTTGAGTCCTATTTCTTCAGTTAGCTCCGGGCTCTTTGTGTCACACCAAACACGAAACACGCCTTTGGGATTTCTTGCACCGCACCTGCAAGGTACTGGCCCTAACCCTCCCCTTAAACCCAACCTTCAATCCTCCTCCCAGTTCCCCCCGTCCGTGCCCTCTACCACCAGCTCCCCGAAACTGGGAATCGCTCCTTCCCCCCACTGCAAGGTCCCCTTTTTGTTGAGAGTAGCTCCGGGTTTTGTGTCCTGCGTCCTCCCCGCGCCGGGCGGGATGGCTCCGTGTGCACGGGCAGCGGCGGCGGAGGGGGGAGGGACAGGTGAAGGGACGCGCAGGTGCAGGGGGCCCGGGGCCGGGGGCGCCTTCTAGGGGGCACCCGTCGCCCGCAGCTGCCATGTGCTAGGGCCGGGGCTCCTGGGCACACAACGCTCCGCGCCCCGGCAGCGCGGGGACGAGAGCCGGGGAGGGGGCGACAGCCACAGGCGCCACCACCCCGCCCCGGGCCCGGCAGCACGGAAGCGGCTTCGGGAGGCCGGGAGCGCGCCAGGCCCGAGGCCCAGCAGGTGCCCGCGCGTCCGCCCCCCGCGCAGCCCCGGTACCCGCGGGCGCGCCCTGCCCGCACCTGCCGCCCGGCCCCGAGGGTCCCGGCGGGCGCGTGTGCGTGAGGACAGCGGGGACGTGATTACTTCAGAATTTATTTAAGGGCCGGTGGAAACCACTGCAGCGGCTTCCAGGGGAAGCCCTGGTTCCAGGGGAAGAGGTGGTGGCGGCTGCCAAGGAGGAGGGAGGAGGAGGGGGGGGAGGAGGGGGAGGAGAAAGAGGGGGAGGGGGGGAGGAGGGGAAGGAGGAGGAAGAGGAGGAGGGGGAAGAGGTGGGGTTGGAGGGGGAGGAGGAGGAGGGGGAGGAGGAGGAAGGGGAGGAGGAGGAGTGTGAAGAGGTGGGGGAGGAAGGGGAGGGGAGAGAGGAGGGGGAGGAGGAGGGGGAGGAGGGGGTGCAGCGGCGGCGGCCCCGGCCCGCGGCGGCGAGGAGGGAAGATGCTGCGGCCGCGCTCCGGGCCCCGCAGGTGGGTCCCCCGCCGGCGGGGGCGGGCACGGGGCGCCGGGCTCCCCGGGGGCTGGGAGGAGGCCCTGGGCGTGGGGGCGAGCGCTCGCCCTTCTCCCCCAGGTGCACGGGACGCCCCCCACCCCCCCGCGCAGAAACGGTCCGGGTCCCCGAGGGGACCTGTGGGGCCCCCCGCGCCCCTTGAGGTCTCCGGCTCCCGACGTTACCGCGCCCTCGGGGAGGGCGGCCGCGCGCGGAACTTCTCGGCAGCTCGCCCCTCCTCGCCCCTCCTCGCTCCTCCTTCCCCCCCATGCCCGCGGCTGGAGGGCCGCCCTCGGGGGGGGGGGTGTGTGAACACCCCGGAGGGGGGAGCAGCGCCGCCCGGTTAAGTCTCTCCAAGACCGAGCGCGACCCGGTCCCCGAGCCCCCCCCGCCCCCCCGCCCCGGGGCCGCGGCCGCTCGCGCGCGGGGAGTCGAGGCGGCTCCGCAAAGGGGCCGCTACTGCTTTAAGAGCCGCCTCCCCCTCTCCTCCCTCCGACAATGGTCTGAGCCGAGCTCTGCTTCCCAAAGCAAAATTTGTAATATGCCATTTTTCCGATGGGCGCTCCTGCTTGCGGCTGCTGACGGCGCGGCGGGGGGATGCCGGCCCGCGGGGGGATGCGGGCGCCGTGGGGCGCGCGCCGCTGAGCCCTTCTCCCCGGTTGCCAGGGCGACGGGCCGGGAGCGCGGGGCGTGAGCTGCCCCCGGCGTCGGGCCGGAGACTGCGGCTGCCGTTGACCCACCAGGAGGCAGGACCCCAGGTTCCAGACACTAGGTACAGACACTGTGTCCGAGTTCCCAGGCTTCCCTTCCGCTGGGTCATCCCACTATCTCCATCACCATCACCACCACCACCACCACCACCACCACCACCACCACCATCACCATCACCATCATTATTATTACTGCTGTTGTTTTTACCAGCCCCCTCCCCGGCCCCACCCCGCCCCCAGGGAAGAGGAGATGCAAATTCCTCCTTGCCAATCACCGGTCCCTACCTTTCCGCCTTCCACCCCCATCCTCTCCCTTCTCCTATTCTTTCTCCACCTCCTGCCTGCT
The DNA here is from genome assembly GCF_003254725.2 of Canis lupus dingo. Classification (NCBI taxonomy): domain Eukaryota; kingdom Metazoa; phylum Chordata; class Mammalia; order Carnivora; family Canidae; genus Canis; species Canis lupus. The sequence continues at coordinate 23,983,322 of NC_064257.1, read as the reverse complement.
CGGCTCTCCCCGGGCGGGCAGGAGAGAGAGAATCTTAGCGTGCAAATTACGGAGTCAACTTCAGGGTGGTGCTGGTGGTGCTGGGGGTGGGGGGGTGCTGGGGGGGTGCTGGGAGCTGGGAGGGGGTGTGGCTGCGAGAGGACTGTCCAGCCGGGGGGCGAGAGCTGGCTCCGGGCCCTCTGTAAGAGCATCGGGGTGAAGGAAGTGCCCGATGCTCCCCGGGAGAGGGGATGAGCGCATTCCCTGGGGCCACGGGGACTTCGAAGAGTTAAATAGGAGGAGGAATATTCATGTAATGTAATCAGACAATGGCTAGGATGCCTCTTCCCCGAATTACTCCTTGCGGGTTCGCGGAGGTGGAGCTGGGGTGCTGCTCCAGACTGGGTCCTTTGAAGAGGGAAACTAACTCCCGGGGATAATTGCATCTCTGCCTGGAGTAGGGTCGAGAGCCCAGGGGTGTGCTTCTAAGAAGGGATTCATGGGCAGGAGAACGAGCCTTTTTTTGCAGCCCGCTCGCATCTCACTCGGTGCTGCTCCAGAGACCTCTATCGCTAAGAAACCCATTGGATCTTGAGAGCCCTTGGGGGGGATGACTCTAGTGGGCATCCAAAACTTTTATTTTGAAATCTGAGAGATTTGGAAGACAGTCAAGGTTATGGACTAGATAAGAGTAAGGGAGTTGGTTTTCCTGGTGTCAAAGGCTTCAAGCTCAATTGAAGCACCAGGATCAATGAAACCAACCAGGTATTTTCTTCTTCTTCTTCTTATTTTTTCCTTCCCCAACAAAAATAAACAATGTCTCTCCCTAGGTCTTAAAACCTTCCGTAATATATTGAACAGGGCATCAACATTTAGGAAGAGATAACGTAATTCCAATTGACTTCGGGGAGGGGTGCCGAAAAGGCAGATATCAAAGAGAGCTGTTAGGATGTCCTTCCTGGTTTTTCAGGAATTATGTGGTGCTATACAATTTTTAATACTGAAAATGACTGTGGAGGTTGCAAGTGGCATTTGAGACTGAAGTACGCTAGCGGGGGGAATAGCTTCTGGAAGTTGCCTTAGATGCTGTTTGTTCTCTAAGAGCACCGGTGTTTAAACTCTTACTTTGAATATAAGATTTTTGATTGATTTTAATATCTAAATCTGCATTTAAGAAGTAGGTTAACTGTGTTTTCAGGATTGTACAACTGTTTTGTGATTTATATGCGAATCCGAGTGCTAGTGCAAAAAACGGAGCTGGTTCATGCAGGTGGCCTTTATTTTTGGTAGAAATTTATTTTTCCTCTAGTTTTGATGACTTTGAAGACTTAAGATTTACTCATTTGGGTTGACCACTGGTGAAGAAAAAACAGATGAATTCATTTTATTTCCTAAGTGACTTTTGTATAGCTTGATTTTTCCCAATTGCATTTGAAGACTTCAGCATACCCACCAGAATTAAACTTTAGGCGTGGAATCAGAATGAATCATAAAGGCACAATATTCTTTCTGCAAAGGTGAATGTTGGGCACTTTATTAAAAAATAAATTCTTGAATTTGTAATTGTCCTTTAAAATTATACTGTTTGATCGCAGTCAGGTATGCTATTGGAGCCTTACCATGGGCTTATTTAAAAAAGAAAAAAAATCATGGATTCTTATCCCTACCTTACAGAAGAGAAAATGTTTTTGAGAAGTTTTTGAGAGGTGATGTGACTTGTTCCGGTTGCAATGCTGCAGGAGTGGAATCGAATCAAGTTGAGTGTAGAATTAATAGACTAGGACCCTAAGTCCCTAAGCTGCTCCTCCTCATAGCATCTTTGGACTAACCTAAAATCAAAGACTAGCTTTTATGCTGATATAAGAGTCTAAAGTTTGTGAGTGTCTAATATCTCATGGTGACAATAATTCTTTGTTAGAATTAGGGTCAGGTATTCAGAAGGAAATTGTAGCTGAGGTAATCACTGCAGTTTTGCTTTTCCTTGGAATTTAAAGTTTTTTGTAAGTAATTCAGAATGAAGATGTGCTACTGGCTTTTTTCCAAGAAGGATATGGTTTAAAATACAGATTTAAGATTGTTTAAGTAACCCTAAAATGTAAACCTTGCAAGTGTTTTGGCACAAATTGTCACAGTGCTGTCATTTTGCTTTAACCTTAAATGTCAAAAAGAAACACATTGGCTCCTGGTAATGATTTTTTCAGAATGACACAGCTGTTCAGTGTGTGGATTTCATGCATGGCATGTGAACTAATTGTTTTTAATATTCAAACATGTTGGAACATTCCCCCCCACCCCAGTTCTTTTCAATTAATGTAAAGAAAATGTATAACAGTTAGAAAACAGTCTCTTTTTTCCCAGCTTTGTGATAATGTATAAATAAAATTCAAATTGAGAAAAATACAAAAAAATACACTATCTTTTCATCTATTAGGTGTTAGCGATAGTAAGAATGTAAGAATGTACACATGCGTGCGTATGCGCATGTGGGTGCGCTCACATGTGCGTTTAAATACATCTTATGTATTGTTACCTATTTTAGGGTGAATAAGAAATTGAACAAGTTAAATTTTTGCCTTCAGGTAGCCCAGTTTTTTGAGTGATGAGCAATAATTCAAAGTGCTACCTTAAATTATCCTAAAATTCATACCCCTCTTAATTTTTTTGCATAGAATATCAGTCACAAAATACTTTCCTTTTATTGTTTTAGAAGTTTCTCCTACTTGTCAGTGGGCCCTGACCAAATCATTCAGATAATTGAGTTTATCTCTTCAAGAACCCAATGTATATGAAGAGTCACATAAAAGTAATGAACTACTGGGCTGTTAAGTATTGACATTTTATTTGACTATATCACCAGATATATTTTCCCTAAGGACAGGAATATATAGGCAGAAAAATGAATTGACCTTGCATTATAAAACCAAAGAATTGCTCCAGGATCAACAGCCAAACCAGCGTTTCTCCACATCAGCCTTCTGCAAAACCAAGCCCTCTAATTAATAGCTTCTGGCCTTAGTACAACAACTGAAATTGAGATGGGCTTGATTCTTTTTTGAACATAAGATAGAAGATAAAAGAGAAAATGAGACGATTTCTGACTTTTAAAATGCCATACAGTAGGCCAGCGTTGCATCTTAAAGTCTGTTGTCTACTATAAATCAGATTTGCAAATGATTAAAAAAAATTCTGAATAGTTCATTTATTTCATGACTGGAGGCTTGTGATTAACAGCTGAGATGTGAAGTTACTACATTAGCTAATGTAATTTATGGTTTCTGTTTTGTGAAATATTTTGAGAGTGTTAGTTGGTATTGTTTGTATGGAAAACAGACAATGCAGTTCACAGGAACAAAAGAATATTAAGAGTAGTAAAAAAAAAAAGAATATTAAGAGTAATTAGTAGTATAATAACCTAAACAAACTTACACACCTTAGTCACCTTCATAAAGCTTATATTTAGTCATCATCACTTTATCTACTCTGTGTAGACTACCTTAACAGTTTAGGCAGAGAGCATACAAAAGCGATAAAATGGGAGTTATAAAATCAGCAAACTTTAAACTGGTTGGTATGATAAAAAGCTGTTGATAAAATCTGAAAAAAAGTAGGAACTTATTATCATATAAAATGAATACCCAATTATTTGTAGATTCCCTAACTGAAAGAATGAACATTAGTTCCATTATTTAAGTCCTTGAAAAATCACTTACTTCTTACTCATGAAATGCCAGACATTGTGCTCGCTTTTAACGATATAACAAATAAGGGTAAGATGGTGGTTCTAACTGTGAGAGATTTGTAAACTTACAGGGGAAGAAAGGTGATCAACTAGTAATTTGAATAACATATTACTATAAATTGAATTGGAGGAATAAATCATGAAAAAAAAAAAAACCCAAATCTTTGAGAAGTAGGTGAAACCAAGCTGTATTTTGTAGGTAGGAACTTTATACACTGTCAATAAAAGAGAAAGTATGTAGGTTGGAAGAAGTCACAATGAATCCTATTTCACTGAGGTCAAAATATTTAGGGTGGTTGGAGCTGGGGCAGTGGATAGAGGAAAAAACAATTAGGCTAATGAGCTGCAGGGTTTGGTGAGTTGAGGGTCAGGTGGTTTCTTTACTAAGACTTCCCTCCCCTTTACTTCCTTTAAGCAATGATGTGTGAAGTGATGCCCACGATTAATGAGGACACCCCAATGAGCCAAAGGGGGTCCCAAAGCAGTGGCTCGGACTCAGACTCCCATTTTGAGCAGCTGATGGTGAATATGCTAGATGAAAGGGACCGTCTTCTAGACACCCTTCGGGAGACCCAAGAAAGCCTCTCGCTTGCCCAGCAAAGACTGCAGGATGTCATCTACGACAGAGATTCGCTCCAGCGACAGCTCAATTCAGCCCTGCCACAGGTATGCTTCCTGGTAGGATTTGTCCTTCTTATTGCAATTGCAGATGTGATCAGACTTGAATAAGCTTTGCTTTATTTCTATTCTTAGGACTATCTTTTCCCTTAAGTTATGTGATATGCATGGTTTGGTGAGAAAAATATAAAAATTGATTGTTAGTTTACATAAAATCTTGCCTCAAATTTGTGGTACATTGGTGATGATGGGTATGAAGGCTGCATTCCTATCTGGGCTCTCTTTTGAAAATTTTATTTGTATTTTTTGATGGGCGTAGAAAAATCACCTGTTGATCAGCATTCAACCACCCAAATATGGGAATAGTCAGTTTTCTCTTTCTCACTCTTTAAACAGTATCATGACATTTGGACATATGCATTTTCCATCTTTAGCTATGTGGTCTGTCTTTGGAAATGATTGTAGTTTGGAATCTACTGTCTAATTATATTTTATCTGTCTTTCTTTAAAAATGCCTAACACCTGCTCAAAAATTCTTGGAATTATCGATGTATCATCCTCTCTTCTCAAAAAACATTTCAACCAGTTTCTTTAGAAACTATTTTAGAAGTTAGAGAAAAAGCAGGAGTTCAGTTTTATTTTCACAAACTGAAAATTGTTAGATTAGGTGTTTTAAAATATATGCTGGTCAAGCATCTCATTTTATAGAAAAATACATCATTTTAAGGATTTTAAGCTTATTAACATACAAAATTAATATTGAGACTCAATATTCTCATTTAATATACAATAGTTGTGTTTGTTTTAGGTATTAGAAAGATTATAGAATATGAATGAGATTTTTAATAGTCACCTCCACTACACTATGTTTTTCTTTTGAATACAAATTTGATTGACCCTCTATTCTAAGGAGAGTATAGAAATGTTGAAGAGTTGACCTCTTTCCGTGAAGTTGTCTTCTGGCAAATATCTTTTCATGAGCATTAAAAATTATATGGTCAAAATTGATAAAATTCTGAATCCAGCTGTGCTATGAACTTGAAGTGTGATGTTGAGATTTTAAAGACTCTCAGAACGGAAAGAATCACCTAGAACCCTCTATCATCCCTATCAAGTAACCCTATAACCGTATATGAAAAACCCCTGTTCCAGCCCTTTTCATTATCAGTCAGTTTGTCTTGTGTTAAGAGTCAATACTGTTTTCAATAACTCTCGCCTGTTGGTACGCTGGTTTGTTTAAATATGCAGAAAGGGTTGATTCATGTCAAAAGACAACTGTCATAATCTTCACCAGTTATTATATTTTTCAAGGTCGACATTTCAGTCTTTACAAGTGTTTTTCATAAGGTGATTTTTGAAAGATCACCCTCACGCTTACTCTCCTTTAAGATTATTTGAGATGCTTAATGGTGTTAAATTGGCTCCCGAACCCTTTACCACTATTCTTTATCTTCTGTGACAAGCATAGAATGGGCAATCATTTTTCTTTATGGATAGAGTGTTTTATTAAAGAGCCTATGATTATATTATACTTGGGGACAAGTTCAACATACTTTCAGTATGTCCTGGGACAGTAGTCACCTGAAGTTTATAATTGAGTTGCATAAATGTGGCATGTGTTTCCATTTTCCCTAAACTCTTGTTGGAAGTTGACTCTTTGGTCCTAGGTGTAGGACTATGTGTATCCCTCCTGCATTATTTTTGTGTATCTTATTCATGCCTGATTCTGTCAGTGTGGATCCTAACCCTATCAAAGTGATTCTAAGAATAATTTAAGTGTTTGAGTTCTTTCTCTACCTATAAAAAAATGAATGAACAAGATATTTTGGGGGAGAAGAGAAAACTGGAAATATTTCATAAATACTATATTGTGTAGATAAATCTCTTCTTAAAGGTACAAAAATAAAAAAAATTCTAGCAAGGCAGTTGTATTGAACATCTTGATTATAGTAACATCTGAAATTTTAAGTTCTGAATTTTAATTATACTGGTCTGCAATCTCTTGTTCAAAAGCCCTGGGGTCAGTTGTGTTTTAGAGTTCAGAATTTTCTTGTTTTTTTTTTTTTTTTTTTTTATTTGTTTTGGTATTTGTATGATGTATATTATGGAACACTTCTCCAGATGGATTCTGGGAGCACCTCATAATTATACATTTTCATATCTGAAGAGAACTCTATGAATATTCCTATTACATGGGAAAAATAAAGACCATAAATCTCTCATGTTAGTACAAGTCTAGTTTTGTACCAATCAAGTTTGCAATATACTTACAAATAAAATATCAGTTTTCAAAGTATATGGGTTTTGGAATTATAGGTTATGTATCATAAATGTACATAACCTGTACATTTAGATGGATTTAATTCCAGAGTCTTTTACAAATACTTTAGTACTTCTTTTCTTTTTTTTTTTTTAATTTATTTATTTATGATAGTCACACAGAGAGAGAGAGAGAGAGAGAGGCAGAGACATAGGCAGAGGGAGAAGCAGGCTCCATGCACCGGGAGCCTGACATGGGATTCGATCCCGGGTCTCCAGGACCGCGCCCTGGGCCAAAGGCAGGCGCCAAACTGCTGCGCCACCCAGGGATCCCCTAGTACTTATTTTTAATGTTGATTTGCATCTTACTGTTGTAAATATTTGAGTAACTCTAGCAATCCACAGGTCCTTAAACACAGTGATGGTCCTATTATATTTTTAAAGCAAGTTTTTAATAATCTAGTCTGCACCTTAAGGGCTGTAGGTTTTCTGCAAGCAATAGAGGAACATTCTTCTTAAATTTATATCTTTGAATCTTTTAGACTATTTTGTAAGCAATGTACCTATTCTGTTTGGTAGCATTGCATTGGATACTTACCCGGAAGGAGGAAATAACTATAAATGTGAGTCTTGAGGCAGAAATAAAGCATGTGAAATTGAAAACTACCACAATAACATAAAAATGAAATTATTTTAATAAACGTGGGATAGAATTAAAAGCAGCGTCAAACTTTTTGACATATTATGTATGTATGTGTCATACAATACTTTTAGGCGTTGGTGATCTGGTGCTTTGCTTTAGTCACTTTCTCTCTGAACATTCCTTTATGAACAAATGTAGTAGCAATGATTTTAACAATCCTAACCATGTAAAGTATTTCGTAGTAGTTTAGTTTTTCATATGTGATTCAGTGTTTAAAGAGTACTAATTCTGTATTGGCAGTCCTGATGTTTCTAAGCTACACACTCAATTTTCTACCTTTCTTACGCACAGATGCATTTTAATGTTCCATAGAATCTTAGATTCAGTGTGCCCCAAACTCCGCTATCCTCTGCCTTTCATCCCTCATCCAAATATGGTTGCTATGCCTTCTCACTCAGATACCAAGAATCCTAAATTCCATCATCATTGGGCCATATTATTTTTAATCTCTTGAATAATTCTCAAATATCTATTCTTTTCTGGGTTTTTTTTGTACCTGGTCCCAAACTTCATTCTTTTCCCATATCCTAATATTTCTACTTTAGCAAATGTGTCATGGCATGTGTTTGAGTAATACACCAACTTCATGCTTTTCCAGCCCATGTAACTTGATGATTTTCCAATATCTTTTTCATGCATATTCATCTTTATGCTCATAATATTCTTCCTCAGTGTCTTTGTCTCACTTCTCATCTTGGCCAAAACTTTATCTTTTCCAGGGAGCCTTCTCTGAACCACTAGGTACATTTCCTCTGTGTTTCTTAGCCTTATCATTTCCCATATTATCATTAAATTATCTATTTATGTGCCTGTTGCCTGGCTTAGACTATATGCTCCTTAAGAACAGTAACATATCATAATCATCTTCAATACTCTGACCCAGCCACTGGAGTACCAGGTCCATGGTGAGGGCTTTTAAAATAAAATCACAAGTAAATGCATATTCATTTGGATGGAGAAGGAGCACCAAACTTGAAATAGGAAGATCTAGTTTGTATTGTGAATCTTTCATACATCTTCAACTTGAGTCAGGACTTTGGATTTCCATGATACAAAAAGCAGTTACCTCACAGGGTAGTTTGTGATGATTAAAGAAAATAATATAAGCAAAAACTAATTAATTTGTAATCCAATAAATATGAAAACTTATGTGTCTGTTTTATCCAGAATGTCAAAAGATAAATTAATTTCTATATATGTATGTCAGTGAGCACTAGAATAATATACTAGGAATATTGATCAAAAAGTTTTCAATTTTTTGAAAACAGGATGAATATTTGTCAATTACCAATATGCTTAGTAAGAACATTTATTTATTTATTTTTTTAATTTTTTAATTTTTATTTATTTATTTTTTTAGTAAGAACATTTAAAGGAAAAGTAAGGGAAGTGAGTTTTCCATTATATAAAAGTCCTTATTTGGGCAGCCGTAGCGGCCCAGCGGTTTAGCACCACCTTCAGCCCTGGGTGTGACCCTGGAGATACGGGATCGAGTCCCGTGTCGGGCTTCCTGCATGGGGCCTGCTTCTCCTTCTACCTGTGTCTCTGCCTCTCTCTCTCTGTGTCTGTCATGAATAAAAATAAATAAAATCTTTTTTAAAAACTCTTTATAAAAGTTTATAATTTCTTTTTAGCACTTTAGCATATATTGAGGGTCTTCTGTGTATTATTAAATAGTTACATATATTTGTAAAAGGGATAAGGAATAAAAGGAACATAATTGGGCTTCCAGAGAACTCAGGAAATAGAGTTGCTTAGAAAAAAATGTGTAAATGGAGCCAAATTAATATAGTTCCAGAAGTTTATAGACTTCTAGCGGATTGAAGTTCAGCCTATGCTCTTCTTTATAGGCTAGCCTTGAGATTCCTGATTTGTAAAAAGGAGAGAGATAATCTAGCAGCATCCCTGGATTTCTTTTTTTTTTTAAGAAGACTAAATAGCGAGACACCTGGGTGGCTCAGTGGTTGAGTGTCTGTCTTTGGCCCAGGGTATGATCCCGGAGTTCCAGGATCGAGTCCCTGCATGGGGCCTGCTTCTCTCTCTACCTGTGTCTCTGTCTCTGTCTCTGTCTCTGTCTCTCTCTCTCTCTCTCTGTGTCTCATGAATAAATAAATAAAATATATTTTTTAAAAGAAGAATAAATAGGAATCAAATAAGGAGACTAACTGACATATTTGTTTGTTGAAGCGTTGTAGGGTAGGAATGAAATTTTATATAGAGGCAGTGGAGGAATATTACCTGTTTATATATATAGTGACAGTTAACAATAGGAGTTAGTATGTAGGATGGTCAGAATTTTGAGTGAACTGGTGACATGATGAGGTAATAATGAAGGAGTATAATTCTGCCATTTTGATTTAGGATAGATTACATAATATACTCATCAGCTAAGATATTGCTAAACTTCTACTACGTAGAAAGACAAATACCATATGATTTTCACTCGTGGAATTTAAGAAACAAAACAAATGAGCAAAGGGGAGAAAAGAGAAAGAGGAAAAGTGAGAAACAGATTCTTAACTGTAATGAACAAATTGATAGTTACTAGAGGGAGGTAGGTGAGAGGATGGGTTAAATAGGTGATGGGTATCAAGCAGTGCACTTTGATGAGCACTGGGTGATGTATGGAAGTGTTGAATCACTATACTCTACATCTGAAACTAATATAACACTGTATGTTAACTAGCTGGAATAAAAAAAAAACTTTAAAAAAGTAAAATTATGTAACAAACAACATAAAACTGCAGTGTAAAATCTCATGCAAAATTTGGGGTTAATGGAATTCAGCTGATCTTGACTTGGGTTGGTTGATCTTGGCTAGTTCACTTATGCCATTGGTTAGCTGAAGGTTGGCTCAATTATCTGTATATTAACTAGCTATTGTCTGATCCAGAATGGCCTTCTCTGGACCAACTGGGGCCACTCAGTTCTATACATGTCTGTCATCCTGTGATAGGCCAGCCTTGGCAGGTTCTCATGGTCATGGAAGAAGAGTAAGTACAAAGCAGAAATAAACAAGTGCTTTTTAAGCTTCTGCTTGAGTCTTCTCTTGGTAATATTTTTTGGCCAAGCCTAGAGGCAGAGTGGAAAGCAATACAAAATTACATGGCAAAATTACAGGGAGAGTTAAAGCACGAGGACCACCACTGCAATTGGTCTACCACAACTATAAAGTCATTCGGGCCATTATTGTATTAGGGAAAGCTTATTGTGATAATGTAATAGTCCTAGTGAGCTGTGAGAATCTGAAATTAGATTGTGAACCTCGAATCTAAGACAGACCATAGAAATGGGAAGAATATTGGGGAGAAAGGATGGACAAGGACTGATAATGAACTCAATGGCCAAGGCTTTGAAGTTGAGTCGGAAGATCTGGATTTGAATTGAGGTTCTTTCACTTATTAGCTGAGGGGCCACTGGTAAGTAACGTGACTTCTCTGAAACTATTTCCTTAACTGGACGGAGGAATGATGTCTTCTCTTGGGAGTGGCTGATAGGAAGTGTGTGTGTGTGTGTGTGTGTGTGTGTGTGTGTGTATGCTTCAGAAACCCTGAGCATTTAAAAATGTCAGGAGGCATTTTTCATAAATTGTGTGTGCTAGTAGTATACCCTGAAGAGGAATTAAGTTGAAAGAGGCTACTTGTGGAGAGCAGGAATATGTTTATATTTTGACACTTTAAACACAAAATATTTCAGTGATACTTGCAGAGAGTCACTTTAATTCTGGAGGCAGACTACCTAAGTATTTTCTTTGGCCTGTAACCTACTAGCTCAGTGATTTTGGTTAAAGTAGTTAATTCAAACAGTGATGGAACCTGCCTTATAGGATCATTATGAGAAATAAATGGGCTGGAACAAGTCAAATGATCAATTCAGCGCCTCACAGCTAGTACATGCTCAATAAATGTGAAATGCACCTACTGATACTGTTATTATTACTGTAGATCTTTAGATATTATCATCATTATTCTTAGCCAACCTTAACTGCACAATTTTACTGGGCAATAATGAACACTAGCACAAATTGAAAGCACTAAAAATCCTTACTCTTCGCAATCTTTATCAAATTTTGCAAATCCTTTGATTTACCGTTTTTAAAAAAATTCTTAGCTACACTCTTCTAAATGTTTTCCCCAAATTTTCCATTTCCTCAGTGGCCAGTCTCACATGTCCCTTGATTAAGTTAGACAACATCCCGCCATATTGTGCTAGGAAGATAACATCTGGATCGAGCTCTTTCCTTTTCAATGAAACCTAATGCCGCTGCACTAACCATTTTTTCCCTTGCTCCCATCAAAGATGCTGCATCTTTTGCTACCTCTTATAGTTATTCTCTTTTCTTAATGTGCTTTTCTTTCCCCCAGTTAGTTGTTTTCCCCAGTTGTTAGTTGTTCATTTCATTTGGGAAAAACAAGCAGCCTTTGTTTCTCATGATTTATAACTTTTATTTGTATCTCTTTTCTAACCTTTATGACCAGGCTTCTATCATCACCATTCTCTTAAAAATACACTCCCATATGCCACCCACGGATACATATTTTGCAAAATCTAGTGATCCTCTTTTATTCCTCATGCCCCTTGGCTTCTCTGTGCCAAGCAATGCTATTAATTATTTCATCTTGTAATTCCCATGTCCTTAATTCTTTGTAACCATTCTTTTTCTAGGCTACGTGTTATGTTGTCCTTCAGTACTGATTCTTTCCCCCATAACCCCCATACACTTATTTATTCCCATACTCCTCTTCCTTTACTTCTGTTTGCCAGTGTTATACGCTGCCCTCTCTGATTCAGATCTTCCTCTAAATCTTTGATGCCCTCTTCTCCTGTCCTTTTGATTATTTTTTTTGTATCTATCTTCAATTGTTCTTGCTCTATCAAATGACTTTTTTGGTAATATATTCAAATCTATTTCTTAAAAGGGAAAGCACAAGATCAACAAAAGAGTCACTTAATTAACACCTTGTCTCTGCTTAGCCATCAGTCTATCTTTTCTTTTCCGGACACTTTATTTCCCAACTTGTCTGTTCTCACTGTCTCAGTTTCTTCATTTTCTATTCACCTTTGAGCAGCTGAAGTCTGGCTTTTCCTCAGACTCCCTGCTCAAAATAATGTCACCAGTAGGCAGTTGATGAATGCAATAGGTCTGTTTTATTAAAATTAACTGCAAAGTTTGACACTGTGACTGCTCCCTTCTCAAAGGGCAAAACAAAACAAAAAAAGCCAAACATCTTACTCTCTTAACTTACATGACTTGGTTTTTAAGTCTTTTTTGACTTTTTCCTCCCTATTTCTTTTTCTGTGATGAGCTCCTCATCTATCCACTCCTTAAATGTTAAATAACAAAGATGATGAATAATAGCAAGAGCTAATTTTTGTGAACACTCCCACTAGGCAGTGCTTTATTTTAAGATCCAGATATTAAAATGGGAGTCTTTCTATCTTTCTCTTTAAAGAGAGACTAAATAAGTGAGGTGTAAGACTTTATTCACAAAGACATAATCCAACTAATAAGTCCACTGTTAGTTCAAACTCCATTTTAAGACTCTACAAAGGTTGAGGTGGTAAAGCTAGAAGAGAGACTGGATTTTTTTTGGGGGGAGCTGTTGGTTTGTTGTGCATTACCTACCATTATATGTATAAGGGATGGGATGATTGCCGTTCAGTTGAGCCAGGTGAGAGGAACTTCAGGGCAAACACTTAAGAGAGCTTGATTTATTTCCTCCAGAAACTGAAGGATGTAGAATGTAAAGTCTAAAAGACAACTGTGGCTAAAGATGCCTGTGCACAGATTAAAGGATCTCATGGTAATGGTAGGCAAGCTTCAAGTCTTTCAAAAAAAAAAAAAAAAAAGAAAAGAAAAAAAAGTTGATAATTTTTTGAATCCCAGGTCCCCAGGTGGTGAATAATGAGAGAAATTGGAGGATTGATTCCCAATAAGAAACTGAATGTGAACCAAGTAAAACTAAGAAAGACAGGTTCTTTGAGAAAGCCATGGACCTACTCCAGAAGAATGGTCATCAATTGTGTATTTGTCATTCAGAATGCCCCGACCATAGATGACAACTGTGTCAGCCACATTCCACTGTGATCTTTCAATCCAGTTTCACCTTCCTTTTTTTTAAGACTTTATTTATTTATTTATGAGAGCCACACAGAGAGTGGCAGAGACACAGGCAGAGGGAGAAGCAGGCTCCACGCAGGGAGCCCAAAGTGGGACTTGATCCTGGGTCTCCAAGATCACGACCTGAGCCGAAGGCAGATGCTCAACCGTTGAGTCACCCAGGTTCCCCCCAGTTTCACCTTCCGAGGCTCAGACTCTGGAAGGGTCAGAAACTTTTGCTATGAGTGTAGGACATCAACATAAAGGGAGATCACTGTGTCCACATCCTCCATTGCAGACTTCAAGCTTGAAACAAGCCCGAGCTGAGTGAAAGGGGTGAGCCCTAGGTGGGATAGGCGCTTAAGGCTTTGTATATTACATAGTCCTGTATGGAACTAGAACTATGAAATTGTTAGACTACTTAATTCCCAAACAAAAGGAAAGATAGTTTATTTTCTAAGCTGAGCAGAAAAGCTAAGACACCTCCCTGAAATTTTATTTGGGGTTCATTTCTTTACCTGAGGGAATCAGAAGACATAATAGTATTGATTTCTGAATCCAGGTCCTTCATTAAACTGGTTAGATGTATCATCTCAATTAATCCTCAAAACATTCCAATGAGGTTGTTATTATTCCCATTTTACAGATGATACAACCGAGGCACAGAGAGGTTAAGTAACTTGTTCAACACCACACAGTTGGTAAGTGGTACTCACCAGGATTTTATTCATGGCTTACTTTTGTTTTCTCTGAGCCATCTCCTTCATTTCATTATGCTCATTGAATATGAAGAAGTATTAAACTTCTCTGGAAACCTTCTTTATGAGACATGGGCCATTGAAATTATTTCTCATGACTGCTCCTGAGTTTTAATAAGGCAAACAACATTATTATGAATGAAATATGAAAAGATGATTAGAGTTCATATAATTATACAAACACAGTTATTTAAGGATCTCAAATCATTGTATTTATAATACCATGACTTTACCTTTTAATGTACTTTAATAAAGCATACTTTATTGTCCATCAGATACTTTTTACAAGCAAGAAAATATGGATTGCATGGAAAAGTATTTAACAAGAAAAGTAATACCTGGATTTCAGTTTCAACTTTGCTAAACCCCATGCCACAGAAAACTATTGAACTTCCGAGACTTCTGTTTACTCACATATAAAAGAGTAATTCTTTATTTTTTTAAAGATTTTATTTATTTATTCATGAGAGATACACACAGAGAGAGAGAGAGAGAGAGACAGAGACACAGGCAGAGCGAAAAGCAGGCTCCATGCAGGGAAACCGATGTGGGACTTGATCTCGGGTCCCCAGGATCACGCCCTGGGCCGAATGCGGGGCTAACCCGCTGAGCCACCCAGGCTGCCCTAAAAGAGTAATTCTAGTTCCCTCTAATATGTTGAATACTTTTGCTAATTTCAAATGATTACAAAGCATATACACTTTAGCTTTACTGATTTAATCACAACCATTTAATCAACAATTATGATTTATACAATAAATATTTTAGGACCTACTCTGAGTCAGATTCTATGCTTACAGTGTAGCGTTGCTGATATCTGTGCTTTATTTTTAAACCTTGGCTAATTATGGTTCCTAGGAATATATTGTAGTAATAAGAAGACAAGGCCTATAATCCAACTGGATATCAAGTGTATTTGTAAATTCTTTGCAACTGAGGGTTATTTCTAATTATTCCATTGCTTTTTATCCTCTAATGTAACAAACCGTCCATGTTTCTGGAAAAAGGCAGTTCCCTTTCGTGTGCCCATACGTCATCCCCTCTTGCTATTTCAGGACAAAACTTTTCCTCTTCTTTTCCTACATCATCAATGATTCCATCTTTAATGGGTTATAACCAACAGTATTTTTTTTTTTATAACCAACAGTATTAAGTATTCTTTATTTCTCCCATCTTAAAGGAATTCTATTAATAACTTCGCCTTACCAAGTCACCACTCCATTTCTTTCCCTTTTACAGCAAAAGTTAAAAAAAAATTATACACTCATTATTTCCCACTTCTCTCCACAATTTCTTCATTTTCTCTTGAACTTACTCCAGCTGGGCATTTACCCTGTAAACGTCACCTACTCTGCTTTGTGAACATTATCTCTAATCTTCATATTGCTAAGTGCATTGGTCAGTTCTCAGACTCATTCCTGTTAATCAGCAGCATTACCCGCTCTTGATCTCTTCTGAAACACATTCTTCATTTGGCTCTAGGGCAGCACACTTGCCTACTTTTCCTCCTACTTCATTGGTCACTCCTCAGTGTTTGTTGTTGGTCACTCCAGACCCATTAATGCCTGATTATTCCAGAACTTGGTACCTGTACCTTGCTTCTTTCCATCTGGGCTGACACGATTGATGATCTCTTCTATCTCCTGGCTTACCATAGCATCTAAATGTGGATGACTCTGGAATTAACATTTCTAATCTAGACATTTTCTATGACCTTCAGACTCCTACTGTCAAAAACAGAAATTTAACACGTCCCAAATTGAGTTCATGATCTTCACTTACTCTTCTGCATCTCGAATTAATAGCGATGTCAATCTTCTGTTGGCTTAGGCCAAAACCTCAGTGTTTTATTTCTTTCACACGTTCTGTGTTCCATCTGGCAGTAAAATCTCTCCATTTTATCTTCAAAATATACGTAGACTTGAACTACGCTAATCACATCTATAGCTCCATCCTAGTTAGAGTCACCATCTCTTACCTGGATCAGACAGGCTTTTCCTAACTGATGGCTTGCTTATGTTCTTGTACCTCATCAGTCTGCTCCGAAAATAACAAGAAAGCTCCTAATTCTGATAAAAGGTAAGTCAAATTTTGTTTCACATCTGCTCAAATCTCTGAAATGCCTCCCCTTCTCAGTGTAAGAGCCCAGGTGTTTAAATTGACCTAAAGATCTAACGGCTGTCCCCTTCCCTTTTTCCATCTGATAGCATCTCCTGCAGTTTTCTAGCTCATCCATTCTACTCCCACTACCCTGGTGTATTTGCTGATCAACATGTCAAGCATTGAACTGCCTTAGGGACTTTGCACTGGCTGGTCTCTAGGCCTGGAAAGTTATCCCCCAAACAACCATGTGCCTGGCTCTCTCAGCTCTTCAGGGCTTTACTCAGATACCACCTTTTCAGTGAGGCCATGCGTGATCAATGTTTTCAAAATTAAAACAGCTCGCTCCTTAATATTTCCAATTCATCTGCTCTGCTTTTTCTCCATGGCACTTATAACCATCCAAAACAGTGTATACTTTATTTCCTTGCTCATTTATTGTGTGTTTTTCCCTCCACTAGACTCTGTTCCATGAAGCCAGGGGATTCTTTTCTAATGGTTTACAGCTGTATTTTGTGCCTGCAGCAGTATCTGGCATGTTGTAGCTATTGTTCAAAAGTACTAAATAATGAAATGAAAATAAAAGTCATTCTTTTGTTTGTTGAACATATTCTCTGTGGTATCTACTTTGTGCTTATTTGGCAAATCTCATATAGTCATAAAAATTAGACATCATATATTAAACATCTTGATAAAATGAGAAAACAAATACAGTTTATAGTGTATTATGGCTAAAGTGTTTATAACACTAAAGTCCTAGTATATATGAGGCTGGTGTTGAAATTATACCTCCAAGGTCCTTTTAGAAAGTTGTGGGTTTTGTATCGAGAGATTGTGGCATTTTTGATATTTTATAAATCAGAACAAGGCAGATCAGAAGGTAAATGGCTTGCTTTGAAGGTATGAATAAGAGATAGTAGTCCATTTTTACTTCAAACTCCATTTCTCTTCATACTTTCATCTTCTTTTATTAAAGAGTTTATTTCCTAAATTAAGCCAGCTTTTATGAAAGAAATGGTGTGGATAGATAGCTATGAAACGTTATGATACTGCTACCACTATTTGAAATCTATATCTGACTTTCATTTCATGGAAGGACAAAAATGAAAGTAGAATATTTTGGTTATTTTTTAATTTTTGAATATCTTATATTTTAATTATTGATTCTTTTCTTTTTCATTCTTTTTTCTTTTTTTCTTTTTTTGCTGCTCTTATGATCAATGATATTAACAGAAAAATAGCCATTAGTATTTGTAAGATGAATTTCTAACTTGGGTATTCCACGAAATATTATAGTCTAACTTGGTGTACTTCATATTAGCATGCATATGACATTTGTTTTTATTAAACTCTGAAGAAAAAATCTAGATTCAATAACAGAGACATTGAAATTTACACTGTTTGCTTTTTCTGGATCTTTCTATTCAGGACCTTATGGCTCAAGGCTAGGTAGCAACTACCACAATGTTCTAGTTTGGAAGAGAGAAAAAGTTTAGAACTATAGATGCAGAATGCTTTACAAACATGACTGTCACACTTTAGCTAATTATATCACACATCTTTACATCGATCTCTGCTATTTAGTTTACAAAATAGTAGCTCTCTATTAGCTTATATATCACAGACCTTAGTAAGCACCTAAAAGGTATTGTCTGATTACTTAACAGTCATAAAGATTATGTGAATAATTCTTAGTGAAGATTAGTAGATCAAAGGAACATAGTGCCTGAATTTTAAATTATTCTTTGCATTGCAATTTGATTTATGACTCTTAATTTTTTTAAAATACAGATCTACTAATGTCTCCCACATATAACAGCATTTTTTGAGTGATATTCTGAATGATTGGTAATTTCTCTCTTGGGTCTTGAATTATAACAAATTTCTCCCAAAATGAAAATTTTAAATCCTTTTTTGCCTCCCAAGAAGTGAGATCCTTGATACTGAAACTTGGGAAAGGTGCTGCGGGAAAAAGGTAAATATTAAATATTCCTCTTGACTCTCTCTCCCAGAAGGTCAAGAGGTCTCAGACTGCCTGCAAAGACAGTATTCAACATAAGATGAAGATTTCTGCTTTGAAACATTGTTTTTCCTGCAATCCCATGTTCATTTTGGTGTTAATTAGAGGTAATTGTTCAAAAATGGATGTGATTAGAATTTGTCACTGCATTGTTTTATATTAAACTAATATTCCTGGATTATTTTTACTTATGGGTCTCTTATGTCTACTTTTAGGATAATCTGCTTCAATTAAAATATGCAATATTTTGGCTCAAAATGTATTACGTATTTATATGAGAGTTTAGAATGTGCATTTATGTTTTGGTGACTTACCAAAAGATCATTAATTGATGAGCTTAAAAAATAGTGGTTATTAATTTAAAAGTTTTTCATGATAAAATCTTACCTAATGATATATTTCTAAGATAAAGGAGATAAATCAGCTCCAAATGATAGCAAGATTATTATATCTTTGTTAATTGTGTATATGGGAAACATCATTTAACGATATTTATACAAAGTGTCATTTAAAAAATTCTGTAAGTTAATTGCCTAATCTGTTCTGTCATCAGAATATGGTCATATGGACTATATTCAATCTGTGCAAAAGAATCTATGGCAGTTGGCATTGCTTGAGTTAGAAGAAACTTAATCAGTTAATATCTCTGAAATCACTTATTTTGGTAACGTTGTTAGGTAAATTTAATTTGTCTTCTAAAAATGTAACTTCATTTTAGAGCTCCATGCCTAAAATTCTATGTTGGTATAATGTCTCCCCCTATGATTATAGAATTTCTATTTTTCTTTACAATTCTATTAATTTTTGTATGTGTTTGAAACTGTTATTAGCTGCATTCTACTATATCATTGTTTTATTTTCATGGCCAGTTGAACCTTTACTATCATGAAGTGACTGCTTTTCCTAGACAGGCATTTTCTCAGAAATAGTGCTTCATCTGATTTTAATTGTACAATAGAGGATTTCTTTTTTCTTAGTCTGTATGGTACACATTTATCTATCCTTTTACTTCCAATGTGTCTGTGTTTCTATGTGTATTATGCAAAGATAGCAAATGGTTCTTGATTTTATTTGTATGCCAACTGACAATCTTTCTCTTTTAATTATTTGGTCTCTTTATATTTACTGTGATTACTTGAACATTTGTGCTTAATATACTGTCTTAGTAAGGGCTTTCTATTTCCTTGTCTGTCTGGTGCTCCTTTTATTAATCTTTCATGTTTCCTTTTGAATTGAATACTATTTTTAATTATTCAATTTCCTTCTCTATTACTCTGACAGTTTTATACTATTTTGCTATTCTTATAATAGTTAATGTATAAACTGTGATGTGCAAACTCAGTATGCTAAAGTGTAATGTTAATGTGTATTTACCTGCCTTCTAATCCCATGTCTGTGATGCAAAAGATATTATTTTGTAGATTTATACAGGCAATATTCCCTTAGATTTATTCACACATTTACCATTTGTGTTACTGATTACTCTTTCTGGGACTTGACTCTTCCATTTGATTCATTTTTCTTCTTTCTGAAGAACAGCCTTCAATATTTCCTGTAGTGTAGTCTACAGATGAGTAATTTCTCAGGTTAGGACTTTTTGAAAATGTTTTTATTTCACCTTTATTCCTCATGGGTGTTTTCACTGGGTATAGAATATTAAAGTAGTGGTTATTTTCCTTTGGCATTTTTAACATGTCATTTTATTCTGAATGCCCTGTATTAGTTTGGGAACAATGCCCTGTATTAGTTTGGGAACATTTTTGTTCTTTTTTTAAAAATTTTTATATTTATTTATGATAGTCACACACAGAGAGAGAGAGAAAGAGAGAGGCAGAGACACAGGCAGAGGGAGAAGCAGGCTTCATGCACCGGGAGCCCGACGTGGGATTCGATCCCAGGTCTCCAGGATCGCACCCTGGGCCAAAGGCAGGCGCTAAACTGCTGTGCCACCCAGGGATCCCAGCCACCCAGGGATCCCCATTTTTCTCTTTTTAAAATTCATTTACATTCCATTTTTCTCTCATTCTAGCATTCCACTTTCCATATGTTTATTCTTCTCATTTTGTCTTTTATGCCTTCTTACACTTTTTTTTTCTTATTTTCTATTGTTTTATCTCTCTATGATTTACTAGGAACATTTTATATCCATTTTTTGGTTCAGTAATTTTCTCTACTGTATCCAATTTGTTGTCAAATCTATTTATTTGGTTCTTTGTTGTGTTTATTGTCTTTTCTGACAGTACAATTTCATCTGTTTTGTTTTTAAATCTCATTTCCTGTGAAATTTTACAATCTTACCACCTTGAACACTATAAGCATAAGTTATAATAAGTCTTCTAGATAATTTCAATATCTGGGACTCCTATAATCTGTTTCTGTTTACTATTTATGTTATTGTTTATTCTTAATGTCTTGTCATCTCATGTATATGGTTATTTTTGACTATGTGGCAGACATTTGATTTGTAAAATTGTTAGTTGAAATCATTTTAGTTCTAGATCTTATCTTCCTACAGGGGGAGCATGTATTTATTATGGCCTAGGAAAATAGCAATCCTCATTTACCTTTATTCAAATAATTCCTGGGGATATCTATCGTTCAGGTGTATTTCTTCTTGAGTATGGCCTTTCAGAGTCTGAATTTCAAATGAAGAGGATTCCCTAGAGCCACACCATCTTATCAAAACTTGACTACACCTGCCCCTCTAGAGCCCTATGAAGCTGTCAAATATGCTTAGGCTAGTCCCTTTAAAACTTAGGGGGAAAATTAAAAATAAAAAAATAAAACTAGGGAAAATTATCAGACCTAAATGTCCAAAACCTAACTTGATCCCAATTCTTCACTACTTTCTTACTATATTAGGTCATAGATGAGTACGGTGTGTGTGTGGGGGGGGGGGGGGGGTGGACACTATACACACACACATATGGTGTCTGATGTTCTCAGTTTTCCTTATCAAGAGAACTAGTCCAAATTACACGATCTGACATTACCAGAAGCAGAAGTCCATGAGCTATAATGAGTACAATAAATGTAATTAATTGAAAAGAGAACTGAAAGCAATTTTCTTAAAATAAACATGCTAATTTCTGTGAAAAAAATTAAGCAATTATCTTACTTAATTCATTTTCTAGTATACTCCTAGTCTCGTTATATATTCCTGCTAGACTTCTGGATGTCAGTAACTGTTTCAATAGTGTTGAAAAATAATCTCCTTTCCTCCAGCATTTCCTCTTTCAAATACATCCTCCTCACAGCTGCAAAATTATCTATTTAAAATGCAAATCTGACTTTGCCACTCTTTTCCTAAAATGCTTCATGTCCACAAAAAGTGAAGCAAAACAACAAAAACACTATTAGAACAAATAAACTAATTTAGCAGGGTCACAGGATAAAAGATGACTACACAGAAATTGATTGAGGTGACTGATGATTAAGCTGATATTAAAGATGATATGTGATAGATGTATGACAATGATAGAAGTATATACATAATGAATAAAAGTGAGAGATCAGAATAATGGAATGGGGGAGAGAAGAATCGTTTGAACACGCATTATATTTCCAAGTATTACTACATAAGTTGCCACCTTAAAATATTTTATTTTATCCTCATTAGAGTCCTGAAATCAATCTCTTTAATTTTATTTTATACATAATAAAATAAAAATCTCAGAAATTGTTATGTGATTCCTACTCTCATATTACTTATATACATATAAATGTCAAAGTAGGATTTAAATTAAAGTTTTTCTGATTGAATTTCATTTCATTTTATCTTATTTTATTTTTTTGTGGTAAGTAAGGGCACTAAACATGAGGTTTACCTTTTTTTTTTTAAATTTTTTAAATTAAAAATTTTGTTTTACCTTCTTATTTTTTTTTAAGTGGGCTCCGCACTGGGAACCCAAGGTGGGACCTAAACTCACAACCGAATAATTAAGACCTGAGCTGAGATCAAGAGTCTGATGATTAACGGACTGAGCCCCCAGGCACACCGCTTCTTAATTTGTTTTTGTTTTTTTTTTTAACTGCATAGTACAGTATTATTAACCAAAGGCACAATGTTGTGGCAAATCTCTAGAATTTATTCATCTTGCATACCTAAAACTTTATATCATTACACGTCTAAAATGCAACTTCTCCTAGAGCACTTAAGATTTTACAGTCAAAGATTGTTTTTTAGGAAAAAATCTTATTTCTTTATTTAGGAAAATAATTGTATAATTTTTGCCCAAACTATAAAATTGGGTTAAGCTGTCTTTTGATTAATCACTATTATTGTACTCTATTCTTGCTCTTTTTCCATACTGAACTTGCCCATCTGTGTTAATAACATAAATCAATATTTGTTGTTAGAAACCTATACGCAATATTTTTACTCAAGATGTTGTTTATAATTGCATTCAGGGTTGCAGTTAAGTGTTCAGCAACTATTTAAATGCCATTTATGCTTAATGTATTTGAATGTATAATTCCTGTATTCATCATTTATCCATTTTTGTTTTTCATTTTGCTTTCATCATGCTGTGGCATAAGTTAAATAATTGGCTTCCATCTTCTCATTACAATTATGATTGTTATAATAATTTATAATTGTATTTCTTTCTAAAAGTTTTTAGAACTGCTCTTTATGCACCCCTGCACCACTAACTCTTCAGAGTAGTGACTAGAATAAGAAACAGAAATGATATCCTCTGAGAGTTTGTGTTCCAGATATAGTTCTGAGGTCTTTACATATCTATGTACATATGTTATATATGTTATATAACAGACTTATTTTTGAACCACCATAATATGGACTACAGGTTCTATAATTATATCCCTTTTATAGCTAAGGAAATTGACATGGAGCAGGGTTCAGTCACTTTCCCCAGCTGCAAATATAGTATGTGGTAGAGTTCCAATACTACCAATGATATTTTCATTTCTGAGCTCTCACAGCGAGCACCACTCTATGCTGATATATACTTATATGCAACTTTTAATACCATTTCAAACTTACATATTTTTAAACTAACCAATATATCCTAAAAGGAAAGGTTAAGAAGGTAAGATACTGGCAAAATAAAGCCCTTTTGTGAAACTTGATACACTTAACTCTATAAGACTCTAGGCCTTGATGTGCAAAGAAAAGCATTGCCTGTGAAATGTGAAGTTGGGATTTCAAGTGATGTAAATGTCTTGAACCACTTTGGGCCTCACAGTCTGTTTTTGAAGAGTTAGTGAGGTTCATATCCATAGCCAAGAAAAATCAGCAAAGAAGGACTGAACCTTCAGATTTAAGTATTTCACATTGCCATTAGGGAAAATGGAAAGGGGCTCTGGAAAGCTCAAGTTCCAGTTGTAATCCTTCCAGACAGACCAGAGATAGCCTTCTTTCAACTGCTAGGATCAGATAGGAAAAGAAGAGAGGGAGATAAAAGAGAAGAAAGCCTTTTTTGAGCGGCTAGCACCAGGCCACCAGAGCAGCATCCAAAGACTGACTTCTGAAGGCAAAGACTGAGCTGACCTTTGTAGCAGTGATGGCAGTGGCGTTAGCTTATGGAAGTGGTAGTAGTTGTAATCCGAGTAGCAATACCAGGATGGCAGAAGCCCTAGAGATATAACAGCTTAAGCAAAGATTGTTGACTCCTTTTTGTTATCATTAAGGAGTACTTTGTTAGGCACTGGGGCGCCTGGGTGGCTCAGATGGTTAAGGATCTGACTCTTGTTTTTGGCTCAGGTCATGATCTTAGGGTTGTGACATAGAGTCCCATATGGGGGTTTGTGTATATGCTTTCTTCTCTTTACTTTTCTTGATTAGAATATTGAAAGGTTATCTGTTTCTTTTCAATTAACTATTATTTCGCTTATCATCTGTATAATTTTTTCCTTATTCATATATCATTTTAAAATGTTTTACTTTTTTAGGCTATGTTGTTCTTTTTCTAACTGTGAGTTGGATGTTTAATTCACATATTTTCACTGTTTCTTCTTCATTAATATGAGTATTAAGGCTATTTGAGAACTGTTTGGTTTCTGTCAATTAGGTTCCAATATGTAGTATATAAAATATTCTATAGGTTTTTTTTTTTAAGATTTTATTTATTTATTTGAGAGAGAGAGAGAGAGAGAAAGCATAATCTGGGGGAGGGACAGAGGAAGTGAGACAAACAGACTCCTTGTTGAGTGGGGAGCCTGACACAGGTCCATCCCAAGATCCCAAGAGATCCCTGAAATCTCATGATCAGAATCATGACCTGAGCTGAAGCTGAAGTCAGTCACTTTACTGACTGAGCTAGCTAGGTGCCCCTAAAATATTCTGTAATTTTACAAAATTAAAGTATTGACCAAATAATTTTGATTTTCAGATGTTAGATATTGTTAGATTATTTTCTAATTGCTATTTCTATCTATAGTGCATAGTGATCAGAAAATATGGTCTCTACTGGTACTGTCTTTTAAATTTTTGATTTTTTTGTGTTCTAATATGGCAAAATTTATGAACTAAGGGAATTTGGGAATAAAACTTCATTGCTTTTCAAGGTATGGAATTCAATGTATATATCATGTAGATCTGTCTTATTTGTTATTAAATTCTTCTAAATTGTTATTTAATTTTTGCTCACTTGATCTCACATGAACTGAGAAAAACCTGAATTAATTATATTGGCAATTTAGTAACATTTTGTCATTCTTTATAATTACAGAGCTTTCAAGTTATCAGCCAGGCATAACATAATGTCATTCTGAAACTTATAATAAGTAGAATAATTAATGATCACTATTAACAATGTCAAATACAACATTTTAGAAGGGGATATTCTATAAATCTTTTAGTATTATTTTTAAGATTATTCAAATTTAAGATAAGCAGTTGAAACCAAGCCAAAAGATGACTGGAAATACTCTCATAAGAAACAGTGATATTTTTCATTTTATTTTTCTTATATTTGCAGATAGCTCCATTATTTAAAATAAGCAAAGGAATAATAGTTTGAAATTGCCTAAAATGTGCTTCAATCTCAGACATTTTAGTTGACAATTTAGATAAAATTAACAGCAAATATCATTTATAATTTATCTCATTTTCAGTCTTGAAGGAGAAATGTCTCTTAATTTTACCCTCTAATTTGTGCTTTCAGATATAAAGCACCTTAAGTGGGGGGAAATTATCCCATTGTAATATGCAGAATTTTCTCAATGAGCTTGCTTTATAGACAGAAATTCTAGAGTGTCTTTATATTTCAGAATTTGCATTATAATAGATGTTTTTGCAAGAACTTAATGCGCTCAACTGGAAGCTTTTCAGTGTGTACAGGGAATTGTATTCTACTAAGCGATGACATGATTTTTTTATAAAGAAAAGTATTTTCTCGGATACCTGGGGAATGTACTACAGTTGAAATACTAAGGATTTAAGTTGGCAATAATGATAATTAAAATTATATTTCATTGATTTCCACTCCCCCCCCAGTACATCAATAATATGGACAGTTTTCCACAGAGTGATTTCCCTTACTCATTATTTTTATGAAACTTAAAAAAATATTAGCTTTCTACTTTTTTTAGCTTTATGTATTTAAAACTAAATGTAGGTATGTTCACATATCATCTCATTTAATCATCGCTATAACCTATGAGGCAGCTTGTGCAGTCTTGCAGTTGCATTTTTTTAGATCGACCAAATATGTTCTCTTCATGTTTTATATTCGATTGCAAGCAGCAAGGATGCTATGAACTGGTTAGTATTTTGAGATGTCAGTTACAGGTTTCAGAGGGGATGCATGGAATTAGTGGAGCAGTGAAATATGAGGCAGCAAAGGAAAGACACGATGTATTCAAAATCTTATTTTTCTGAACAGGTTTGCCTACATACTGTAACTGTACACATGTGCAACTAAACTTTTAATTGAGGCTAGGCACAGATGATAGAAGGTTATATCCTCAGGCCAGGTTCTGTTGTTTGCTGTTATATATTGCCAATTGGTACGTAATTCATGTCTTTCAGAAACCTGACAAGCTGAAGAGGTAATTAGTTTCCCTTATGCTTGTTGCACTGCATCTGTGAACTCTCAGAAGAGAAATTTGAAAATAAATCATATTTTGGCAAAGCAGCAAGACCAGCTTAGATAAGCATCAAGTGGGCAGGTTTTTCAGAACAGGAATCTTCCTTAGGAGGATTGGAATGAGACAATCAATATTAAGACTTGAATTTTGGTTAATAAAGAACTCCCTGTGTAGAAACTGGGGCTTGCCTGAATTGGTGTTCTGATTTGCATTTGAGAAGTAACTCTTCCTCAAGGGATTTTGCTATGGGAAGCTGAAGTTTAATATAGGAAGTGAGATAGATGTTCTTTCTCTCGTGGGGTTTTGTGATGGTAGATAATACTTTGTTGATGCATGAGGAAAGATTTTAATTTTTGAAGGAAATCACAGAAGCTTTGTTACCTTTTATCACATAAATACACTAAATATGTTAATATAGATTTAGCCAATTTAGATTTGGAATAAGGTATAAATTATATGCACCTTAAGAGAATCCTCATAAATAATGACTTGATGGACAGTAAATCTTGTTTAGAGAAAAATCTATCTCTAAAGCAGGTTGATACACATGAAATCAGGTTCTTATTGTATAGTGTATTCTGACATTATTGCAAGGTTTCAAACCACTTGACTTTTGGTTAAGATTAAATAAGATTAAATATGCCTGGAAAGTGGGATTGGAGGGAGATCGTGAGGGGTGTGTCACATTGCAGAACTCATTGAGTTATACCTACTCTCTATATTGCATCATCTGTATGAAGTTTTGCATGAAAACAATATTATTTTAGAGGTGAATGCTGTAGAAAACGTTTTCCTTGAAAACCTGATGCATTTTCCCTTCTGAAGAGTAGGAATAATTATAAATCACAGGTCTTAACTAATGACCTATACCTATCACTACAGATATTTTTTTGGTTTTATAACATATTCTTTTAAATAGTGAAAATAGCTAATCTTTATTAAGCATTTAAAATACATCAAACACACAGTTATCTCATATAAATCCTTACAAATCCCCTTTGGGGTTGATAATTACCATTGCTTGAACAACATAGGAGTTGGGGCACCAAAACCCCATGCGGTCAAAAATCTATGTGTAACTTTTGACTCTCCCAAAACTTTAGTAATAACCTACTGTTGATGAGAAGCCTTACTGATAATATAAATAATCAACTAACATGTATTTGTATGTTACATGTATTATATACTGCAATCTTAAAATAAAGTAAGCTAGAGAAAAAATGTTATTAGTAAAATCATAAGAGGAAATACATTTACAGTGCTGTGTGCATATTTATTGAAAAATATCTGCATTTAAGTGGATCGTGTTCAAGGGTTAACTGTATTATTTTGTTTTCCAGATGAGGTGTAGAGAGACTTACTGTCATGTCCAAGGTAAAACCTCAGTAAATGGTAAAGCCAAGGCATAAGCTCAGGCAGTCTGATCTCAGAGTTAACTTTTTTCAGCCTACCAACTATGAATTAAATTCCAGGTTCCAAATTTGGGAAATTTTTATATCGGCAGTTCTAATTTCTCTTAAAGTTTGGATAATCTGGTGACTAGATTTGTATTTATTCATGGAAACAATGGCTTTAAGCTGAGCAGCAGTTCACCCTTTAGACACATTTCAGCAAGGCTATCACAATTGTACTCATGGAAGCTGAGACTCTGAATGATAAAAGTGTTTATGTTCTTTTTATTTTGATTATCAGGATATTCAGAACATTTGTGACTGAGTAGTAATTTTCTTCTTCCTTCTGGTATTGATTTTTAATGTTCATAGCTCTCTAATGAGCATAATTTGTTGTGTGCATTTCTTTTTAGGCATGCCAAAGTCTTTGTAGGATGCTTTATTCGACTATTGTGCTAAAATCCCTTCTGTAATTGTATAAAGAACGTGGGTTTTAAATAGACATAAATTTTGTCATAAATAATTTAAAATGATTGCCATGGAAGAATATTAGAGCTTCTATTGTTGAGCTGTATTCTCCTTAAGTATGTGAAATTTATTTAACTAAAAAAAAATAGATGATATAATATTGATGCTATATCATGAAATTATGAAGAAAGGATACAATTGCTTTTTGACAATAGTTGTAAAATAATATTTTCCTAATGGCAAAATTGGGGGATATGCTTTGTGAGACCCCTGATTACAGCTACCTAATCACTGCGGGCAATCTTAGAGTTCAAATGGCCTTTGTGTGTGTGTGTGTGTGTGTGTGTGTGTGTGTGCATGTGCACACACTTATTAGGTGGAATGAAGTTAATATGTGTTAATAGAATAAAAATTCTGCGCGATTCACTCTACCAAATATAGAAAGCATAGTAACCATAACCCCTGCCCAGTTGAAGCTTAAAATGCACTGAGGAACATGAAAGAGTTTAGAATACATACAAAGCAAAATATATAGTCCTGTAGAATAAACCATGGTTAAGCAAAATTGATCAGGGGTGTTTTTCTAGGAAAATATTGGGTCAGCATGAAAGAATATTCAGACTTGGTCTTATCTAAAGGTTTCCCCATTTTACTAGTTATCTTACCATTTCCTCCTTTATTGTAGTACTAATGTCACTTATAATAGCTGCAGCTAGGCATTACAAACTGTCAATATTTTTGTCTTGCTAAGGTGTGACCATTTATCTATTTTATAATCACTTGTTTATTGAAGTTTCCAATTTGAGATTAAAGGGACATTTTATGTGCCAATTCTAATTTGTTTGTTATTACTACCAAACAGAAATATTTAATTTTCCTTCTGAGTGTATAGCATTTTATCATTTCTAGGAGCTTTGATTGGTCAGAGATCTTGTAAGTAATGGAAGTTGATTCTAACTAGATAAAGTGAAAAAAAGAATTTGAGATGTATACAAAGCAGTGCAGTCACAGAAAGGAGACCCAGAAGTTAGTTCTTAGAAAGAATAGGGACCAAATAAAATCCAGAGATGTGAGCAAGAAGGAAGGGACAGTTGATGGGTTATTTGCATTTGAGTTGAATCCCTTCCAGTTATTTTCAGCTTTTCTGACTCTGTTCAATATTCACATTCCCATGTAAAAGAATTGAAGCAGCCCACGTTGAGTGACAAGCTCACACCTTGGCTATAAGGGGGGAAGACTTTCATCAATAGTTCTAGTGTATGCACTGGAGAAGAGTAGGGTTCCAAAGAATCTGAGGTCTCATTAATAGAAGGGTGGGTTAAGTGCTGTGCAGGGAAACTGATAGATGACATTCCTGCTGGAATCTTAAATTCAATCAATTTTAGTTCTCTTATACGTGTGTAGCTCTTGGCTTTGCAAGAATGAAGTTAATACATGCATTTGACATGCAGACACAAATGTATTTAGTGCCAGTAATTTCAACCAATTTTTCCCCTAAGAAACATATTTTATAATCAGTTAGAGCTTTTTCTAGAACCATTTATCTTCCTAATTAAAGAATCCTGTTGAGAGCAACTGTCTGCAGAGAAGTAAGTAACAATTAGGGGATTCTATTTGAAACTTAAGACTTAGGCATATGTAGGCCATGCTTCCTCACCAATTATATCACAGGTTATTTCACAGGACTTGTATTTGACCTCTTAAAGTAGAGAATTTAAGAATACTTAAATTCCATTAAGTATTCTTGAGGTTTGCCAACTTTGAATATAATATATTATATATATATATATGATACAAATCTGATAGTAAAACAAACATCACACTTAAACTGTAAGCAAAGGAAGTAAATGCTCTTTTATACCTAAATATTCTATATAGTTAAAACAAGAATACATAAATAAATTATGTGTGCAATATATCAGAAATATATACTATTTTATCTATTTATTGTTTTTGTTTTTGTTTTGTTTTGTTTTTTAGAAAGAGAGAATGGGAGAGGAGGAGGAGAGGGAGAGTGACTCTTAAATAGGTTGAAAGTGTGGTGACAGCCTGATGTGGGGCTCAATCTCCCAACCCTGAGATCATGGCCTAAGCTGAAATCAAGAATCAGACACTTAACTGACTGAGCCACCCACAAGGCCCAGGAATATACTTTTTTAAAAGTCAGAGGACATATACATTATTTTGAAATGACTTTGTCCCAGCAGAATATTAAAGTATATATAATTGCAGGAAAGAATTGAGTTTTTATTCATTTATCCTTTAAAGATCTATGGTTAAATGCTGTTTTAAATATTGTTTTAATTAAACTAAGATAAAGATGTATAATTAAAAACTATAACTCCACCAAATGGATCAGTTTGACATAAATTTCTCTTTATTGTCAATGGTATCTCAGCATACTTAAAAAAAGAAGCATGACATAGAGATGAAAATTAGGCTTCTATTTCAAGGACATGTCCTCAGTAAGAGCTAATCACCACACTAAGAAGTTTTTAATAACAAATAATCAAGAAGCACCATTAGGATCAGAAACTTATATATAAGAGATTGACATCAGAATGCTATGTGGACTTTTTAAGGCAAAGCCGAAACTTTAGATATTATATTTTAAGAAGACAAACAAGGTATGGCTATGCATTGGAGAATATAAAAGAATTTTGAATTAGTAGAATTACAGGATATAGTTACTCTACATTAAACAACAACAACAGAGGGCTGAAACAACCAATAAATATTTCTATGAAAGCCACTACTAATATGAAATGGAATATTTCTTT
This sequence comes from Canis lupus dingo, assembly GCF_003254725.2. Taxonomy (NCBI): domain Eukaryota; kingdom Metazoa; phylum Chordata; class Mammalia; order Carnivora; family Canidae; genus Canis; species Canis lupus. The sequence goes on along the minus strand of NC_064257.1, from coordinate 23,952,355 downwards.
CAAACTAATAGAAGCAACAGGATATCATTAGTGTTATTGGGTATTCATGTGCAGTGTCATTTTTAAATTGCTTTATAACTACTTACAGATTATCCTTCAAGGATGGTCTGCTATTCTCCATTCATCAACTTGAACATAAAATACTTTGCATTGGACCTAGTAGAACTGACAATTTATGGAGCTGTAGTCATCCTGGAAGTAGCTGACCATTGCATGTAAGGAAAATATGGCTCACTTGTTTGGAACCGTATCACCATTTCTCTTCCCCATGGTGATGGAATTATAGCTAGAGAGTAAATGCTAGGCTAATGCTGGACCATGAGCATGCATTCTGTGTACATCAGCCAGCTAGCTCTTGTCCTCACAAGTTTTGCCATTGTAAAGATTCAGGACTTAAACAAATGAAACCTAATATACAGAAACTGTTCAAATATTTATAGCAGAATTCTCTTCAAATGTATTAAATGGGAGGCTGCTTGCCATACATTTTTAGAACTACATCCTTGTCTTTTAGCTTGTGGGATTTTTCCACTGTAGAAATTCTCTGAAATTTGGGAGTTCGACCAGATAGCTTTTGAGAGACCTTCAGGTTCTAAAAGATACCTTGTGGAGCTTAGTGCTTTTTTCTTTCTTTTTTTTTAATAAATTAATTTTTTATTGGTGTTCAATTTACCAACATACAGAATAACACCCAGTGCTCATCCCGTCAAGTGCCCCCCCCCAGTGCCTGTCACCCATTCACCCGCACCTCCCGCCCTCCTCCCCTTCCACCACCCCTAGTTCGTTTCCCAGAGTTAGGAGTCTTTATGTTCTGTCTCCCTTTCTGATATTTCCCACACATTTCTTCTCCCTTCCCTTATACTCCTTTTCACTATTATTTATATTCTCCAAATGAATGAGAACATACACTGTTTGTCCTTCTCCGATTGACTTGCTTCACTCAGCATAATACCCTCCAGTTCCATCGACGTTGAAGCAAATGGTGGGTATTTGTCATTTCTAATGGCTGAGTAATATTCCATTGTATACATAAACCACATCTTCTTTATCCATTCATCTTTCGATGGACACCGAGGCTCCTTCCACAGTTTGGCTATTGTGGACTTTGCTGCTAGAAACATCGGGGTGCAGGTGTCCCGGCATTTCATTGCATCTGAATCTTTGGGGTAAATCCCCAACAGTGCAATTGCTGGGTCGTAGGGCAGGTCTATTTTTAACTCTTTGAGGAACCTCCACACAGTTTTCCAGAGTGGCTGCACCAGTTTACATTCCCACCAACAGTGTAAGAGGGTTCCCTTTTCTCCGCATCCTCTCCAACATTTGTGGTTTCCTGCCTTGTTAATTTTCCCCATTCTCACTGGTGTGAGGTGGTATCTCATTGTGGTTTTGATTTGTAATTCCCTGATGGCAAGTGATGCAGAGCATTTTCTCATGTGCATGTTGGCCATGTCTGTGTCTTCCTCTGTGAGTTTTCTCTTCATGTCTTTTGCCCATTTCATGATTGGATTGTTTGTTTCTTTGGTGTTGAGTTTAAGAAGTTCTTTATAGATCTTGGAAACTAGCCCTTTATCTGATACGTCATTTGCAAATATCTTCTCCCATTCTGTAGGTTCTTTTAGTTTTGTTGACTGTATCCTTTGCTGTGCAAAAGCTTCTTATCTTGATGAAGTCCCAATAGTTCATTTTTGCTTTTGTTTCTTTTGCCTTCGTGGATGTATCTTGCAAGAAGTTACTGTGGCCGAGTTCAAAAAGGGTGTTGCCTGTGTTCTTCTCTAGGATTTTGATGGAATCTTGTCTCCCATTTAGATATTTCATCCATTTTGAGTTTATCTTTGTGTATGGTGAAAGAGAGTGGTCTAGTTTCATTCTTCTGTATGTGGATGTCCAATTTTCCCAGCACCATTTATTGAAGAGACTGTCTTTCTTCCAATGGATAGTCTTTCCTGCTTTGTCGAATATTAGTTGACCATAAAGTTGAGGGTCCACTTCTGGATTCTCTATTCTGTTCCATTGATCTATGTGTCTGTTTTTGTGCCAGTTCCACACTGTCTTGATGACCACAGCTTTGTAGTACAACCTGAAATCTGGCATTGTGATGCCCCCAGCTATGGTTTTCTTTTTTAAAATTCCCCTGGCTATTGGGGGTCTTTTCTGATTCCACACAAATCTTAAAATAATTTGTTCCAACTCTCTGAAGAAAGTCCGTGGTATTTTGATAGGGATTGCATTGAATGTGTACATTGCCCTGGGTAGCATAGACATTTTCACAATATTAATTCTTCCAATCCATGAGCATGGAATATTTTTCCATCTCTTTGTGTCTTCCTCAATTTCTTTCAGAAGTGTTCTGTAGTTTTTAGGGTATGGATCCCAAGGCTAGTTCTATCGTAAGTTAAAGTCTTTTTTTCTTTCAGATAACCACATGACCAACACTCTTAATTTCCTCAGGTCTCTTCTCAAATTTTGTAATAATCAAAATTAATTTGGACTTCCTTAATCACTCTATCTAAAAAGGCAATCTCTATCCACATCATTCTCTGTCCCCCTTCACCCACACAACCATGTCATGACCTGGCATATTAAATGTTAATATGTTTAGTATTCATCTCCCTCCTGTAGTGCATACTGTTAGTTCCCTGGACAGATCCTCCTACTAACCATTCCCAGATACTCCTGTTTCTTTGTCTTGACAGACTTGCCCTCAAGCCGAACAGCAGCTATCTCTCCAGTGAGTGCAAAAAGTCCACCTCCTTCCCTCAAGGGGCAGCCGGTGGTGGTGCATTCTTACTGCATATTTTCTCTGTTGGATCAGTGAGAAGCCAGTCCCCAGCTAAGAATATTTCTTGCTTAGATTTTCTGAATCAAGACCTCCATCCCCTTCTTTTTTCGGCCTCTGTTTCTACAGAACTTGACCCAATACACTACTTTGGAGTGTAAGCTGTCTGAGGTTAGACAATTTGTCTCCTTTATTCACTGACACATTCTCAGCACCCAGCCTGGCATCTGTAAATATTTAAGTGATTTAGAATGACTATCTTAGTCTTGAAGGCCCTAGTTATTTTAGGTGATTTGAGACTCCTTCTGTATTGGGTAAAGACAAGCACACAAACAAGTAAGTCTGTCAGCTTTATCTTCTCAATTTGCAAACTTCTTAATGTTCAATTAAAATGGATTTCATCAATGTATATCTTTACTATTATTTTCAACCAACATTGGATTTTTTGAAGTTCTGTGTGATCATTTAAGCCAAACTATGACTTGTGGGTCAAATCCAGCCCTGTTTTGTATTACCCATAAGATAAGAATGTTTTTTACATTTTTAAATGGTTGAAAAAAGATTTAAAGAATTATGCTATTTCATGACCTGTGGAAATTGCATGAAATTATAATTTCAATGTCCATAAATAAAGTTGTATTGGAATAGAGCCATGATCATTTATTCATGTATTATCTATGGCTATTTCATGCTACAAAGGAAGAAATTTTTAGTAATTGTAAGAGACTATACTTCCCACAAAGCCTAAAATTTTACTCTCTGGCCACTGCAGGAAAATGTTTGCTAATCATTTTTTGTAGGTGTAGACTCTCAAGTTGTCTCACTACCTCTTGGATTCTTTTCTTTTTCTTTTAAAAATTAATTTACTTATTTGAGAGAGAGATAAGGAGAAGAAGCACAAGTAGGGGGCTGGGGGGAGAGGGAGAAGCAGGCTCCCCATTAAGCAGGGAGCCTCATGTGGGCCTCCATTCCAGGACTCCTGGATCAGGACCTGTGCTGAAGGCAGACACTTAACTGAACTGAGCCATCCAGGCATCCCTACATCTTGGATTCTTATACACAATTTTATTATACTTCATCATGAAATGTCTTTAGTCCAACAATGAGTGTGACACCATACTTTTCCCTGTAATTATTTTATGACCTCTTTCATTCAAAAAACAAACTTTGTTCTTTCTTTTGGGAACTTCATTCTTTTCCTGGTTAGCAGCTGCTATGTGTCTAGCTGGTAACCTTTCTTAGTCATCCAAAGCATTCACAGCTCTCTGAGTATGTTTGCTGTCTTACCCAGAAAAACATTCCTGGCACAAGTCTTACTAGTAGAAACAAGAAAAAAAAAAAAAAAATAGAATACATGAAAACACAACAAAAAAAGATTTCCATTTGTGGCAATTTTCTTCTAAGAAGTTTTTAGTACTTATTAGATATGAGTCCCACAGTCTTTTATTCCAGATGAGACTAATGTTATCACTATTTCTAACTTGCATTTCTTAGATAAGAGGTCTTTTTTTCTTTCTATAAACAGTATAGAGACAAAGCTTTTGTGTGTGTTTGTGTGTGTGTGTGTGTGTGCACGTGTGTGTATGTGTATGTGTTGATGCTTTCTAACTAAGAAATAGTTTATTATCCAGCTGAAGAACTGTAAGGTGACAAATAGAATATTGAACAATAACCATGGATTACACTTGATATTAAAAATGAATGCCTTGGCAGTTTTATGAACTGCTTTATGATTTAACTATCTCAGCGTTAGAAAATAGTGCTAATGAGTTGAAAAGGATGAACTTATTTCCTTTTTTTTTTTTTTTTTAATTTATTTATTTATGATAGTCACACACAGAGAGAGAGAGAGAGAGAGAGAGAGAGAGAGGCAGAGACATAGGCAGAGGGAGAAGCAGGCTCCATGCACCGGGAGCCCGACGTGGGATTCGATCCCGGGTCTCCAGGATCGCGCCCTGGGCCAAAGGCAGGCGCTAAACCGCTGCGCCACCCAGGGATCCCTGAACTTATTTCCTATACGCTAATTAGGTTTATGCTCTCCTTTGACCATATAAATGTCAATTTAGTGAGATATTTTGCTGGTCTGCTCTTTATTGACATATATATTAAGGCAAGAGTGTGGATGAAATCAGTAAACTTTAATTATATAGTTTACATTCACATTTGAGAAGAAACCTCATTTCATTTAAGATATTTAGATTACATTTGAATATTTTTAAAACTTATTATTCTAGATGGCACATAGATAAATATAAACTCAAAGGTAAAAGTGAAAAATTACCCATTATGACTAGTTGAAGCCATGGCAACCAGTATTAGAATCAAAAATTTTTTTACTGTATCAATGTTAACTATTCAATGTTAAATGTTATTAAATTGACTTATTCAACAAATCTATTAAAGACTTATTAAATAAAATTTATTAGAGAAATTTACTCCAGTTCTGCCAGAAATGTCTCTGAACTATGAATTAAAATTTGAAATTTGTGGTTTCGTACAAATGTTAAGATTTTTTTCCTCTTTCTGTGAAAAATGCCACTGAAATTTTGATAAAAAGTATGTTGAATCTGTAGATCATTTTAGGGAATATGGACATTCTAACAGTGTTAATTCTACAGATCCACATGAACACAGGGTATCTTTCCATTTATTTGTGTCTTCAATTTATTTAATCAGTATCTTATACTTTTTAGTATAGAGATCTTTCTTTTTATTTTATTTTTTTTTAATTTATTTATGATAGTCACAGAGAGAGAGAGAGAGGCAGAGACATAGGCAGAGGGAGAAGCAGGCTCCACGCATCGGGAGCCCGACGTGGGATTCGATCCCAGGTCTCCAGGATCGTGCCCTGGGCCAAAGGCAGGCGCCAAACCGCTGCGCCACCCAGGGATCCCAGTATAGAGATCTTTCAACTCCCTGGCTAAATTTATTTCTAAGTATTTTTCTTTGTTTTTTATCCCATTGTACATGGGTTTTGTTTCTTTATTTCATTTTCATGTAGTCCATTGTTAGTGTATAGAAAATTGATTTCTGTATGTTGATTTTGTATCCTGCAACTTTACTGAATATGTTTCTTAGTTCTAATAGTTTTTAGATGTCTTTAGGGTCTTTCTTTTTTTCTTTCTTTCTTTCTTTCTTTCTTTCTTTCTTTCTTACTTTCTTTCTTCTTCTTCTTCTTCTTTCTTTCTTTCTTTTTTTCTATATAAGATCTATATTCTATACAGATATAGATATAGATATAGTTTATAGATATATAACTATAAGTATATAGATATAGATATATAACTATATAGATATAGTTTTCTATATTCAAGATCATGTCATTTGCAAGATGATATTACTTCTTCATTTCCTATTTTGGATCCCTTTTATTTGTTTTTCCTACCTAATTGGTCTGCCTAGAATTTCCAGTACTATATTGAACAGGAGGGGTGAGAGTAGGCATTTTTTTCTTATTCCTGACCTTAGAGAAAAGCTTTCTACATTTCACCATTAAGTATGATGTTAGCTGTGAGCTTGTCATATATGCCCTTCATTATGCTAAGGTATGTTTCCTCTATACCCAATTTATTGGGAGTATTTCTCATGAAAGGATGTTGAATTTTGTCAGTGTTTTTTCTACATCTATTGAGATGATTCTATGATTTTTATTCTTTAATCGATTAATGTGGTATATAACATTTATTGATTTATACATGTTGCACCACCCTTTCATCCCAAGGATAAATCTCACTTGGTTACTGCATATGATTCTTATAATGTGCTTTAGAATTTTGTCTACTGGAAATTTGTTGAGAATTTTTGCATCTGTATTTATCAGAGATGTTAGCCTATAGTTTTCTTTTCTTGTGGAGTTCTTATCTGGCTATGATATCAGCATAATTCTTGCCTCATAAAATAAGCTTAGGAGTAGTACCTCCTCTTTAATTTTCTGGAAGAGTTTGAGAACGATTGGTTTTAATTTTTCTTTATACTTGATAGAATTTACCAGTGAAGCCATATGCTGAAAGCAATCTTGGGAAAGAAAACAATGTTTGGAGGCATCAGGCTTTCTGATTTCAAGCTATATTACAAAGCTATGGTAATCAAAACAATATTGTTCTGGTACTAAAAACAGACACATATCCCAGTAGAACAGAACTGGGAGCCCTCTTGCCCTTTGGCTTGTTTAAATTTCACAATTATGTATTTAATTCTCAAAGTAATATGTATCCATAGCCATTTGTTGAGACTAATACAGATGATTAAGGAAAACAGCTGATTTTGGGGGATGGGGAGCTACCGTACACTTTACACACACACACACACAGCCGCACCATATATATATAATATATATATAATAAATTGCTTTACAGGGAATTTTCCCCTATATTTTCCCCTATGTTTTCCCCTACATTTTCCCCTATGTTTTCTTTTAGGAGTTTTATAGTAGAACTTGTCTATATTCCAAGGTCAATCATATATAATAAGCTGATGTGTTGATAATAATACACTAAAGTTTGTTCTACATTATTTTTGTAGAAAAAAATAAATTATTTTTGTAGAGCTATGAATGATATATAACATTATATTATTATATTCCTTTCAGGTGTACAACATAATAATTTGTTATTTGTGTATATTGTAAAACGATCACCACAGTAAGTCTAGTTAAAATCCATCACCATACATAATTACAAAAATGTTTTTTGAAGATTTTATTTATTTATTCATGAGAGACAGAGACAGACAGACACAGGCAGAGGGAGAAGCGGGCTCCATGCAGGGAGCCCGACATGGGACTCGATCCCAGGTCTCCAGGATCAGGCCCTGGGTGGAAGGCAGTGCTAAACCTCTGAGCCACCCGGGCTGCCCTAAAATCCATCACCATACATAATTACAAATTTTTTATTCTTGCAACGAGAACTTTTAAGATCTATTTTCTTAGAAACTTTCAAATACACAAAGCAGTTTTATTAACTATAGTCACCATGTTGTATGTTACATCTCCATGATTTGACTTATTTTTTTATAAATAAAAGTTTACACTATTATTACCAAATAGTAAAATATAAAGGTAAAATGAGATCAGAGGAATATAGGCCATTACCTTCTCTTAAATTCATGTGAATTATGTATTTTTGTTAGTAATTGTTCATCTGTTTTATATAATTTAGATTTCCTTGCCTAAATTTTGTACATCTAGCTGGCAAAGCACTATACTTAAATTACAAATGTGTTTCTCATTATTTACCCTAGCACTGAAGGCTATGTTCATAAAGTCTAATAGCAAATGTTACATTCCTCTCTTTAATATTATGGCCTTCACCTTAATGTTCTAGGGGGAAAAAAGAAAAAAAAAAGCTGAGAGAAAGCACATCATATTTGATCATCTAATCTGCTCATACCTAGTAGCTTAAATGTGTACCAAATTCATCAGTTAGTATATAGCTATTAACATGTAGTAGTATATTCAGCTATAATCTAATTAAATTCTTTTAATATTAGTAAAAGAGAGATAGTTTAGTGAAAGTAAAGAAGAATTCTCAGTCTTACAAATGTACAGAAATTGTTCCCAGGACTAGACCCCAAAATGAATATTGCATTTTTGTGGTCTTCTGTTAACATTAGGAAATTATCTGCATATATGTGCCCAGGGTTCTTGTGAAATTTTATGAGATTAGGGCCAAGGAATACTTTTATATCTTTGACAATTAGAACTTCTATTGCTGAACAAATTAATAATACAAATAATACTCTGGTTGATAATATGAATAATATTAATTATATTCAGGGAAATTTGTAGACTTTCCTCTTCATTAACTTCCATTGACCATTTACAGATGTTTATAACAAATGCTCCATTATTACCTTTTGGAAATGATAAGTGTTGGCCTGTGCTCTTGGCCTGATTTCATACCAAGAATTAACATATGTATTCTTGTTCATTGCCATTATTTTATAAAATAATATTAACTTTATATTCCTCTTGGTTCATTGTTAAAGCCAAAACATCTTCCCTTATCCAAGTACAATATCCCCATAGAATTTGCAGTGTACTTTTATAAAAGGTATAGTTGCAAAACATAGTTTTCTTATATAATATTATCTAAGGGATATTCAGACCTTCTCTATTCCTTCATATTCAATATTCTAGTTCTTTCTTTATTCATACAATATAATTTATTTTTCATTCCTCATCTCTAAATGTCACCATGCACTACAGTTGGTTCTCTATTTTTTCTTTCTACCTTGACTCTGAGGGTGAGCTTAGCCAGTTTCATGGCATTAAGTACGATGCATAATGTGACAACTTCTAGATTTCATCTCCAGCTAGTAACTCTTCCTCTAAGAGACTCATATCTGCAGCTGGTTATTGAGTAGTTCCATTTTGACATTGAATAAGATTCTGAAATTTAACATATTTATAACTTGAACACTTGATTTACACCCCAGCCCTTCAGAAAAATTGCTCATCTAACTGCTTTCCACATTTTTGTAATAAATTGCATTCTTCCAGTTGCTGAGGCCAAAAATTTGAAGTCATTCTATACTTATTTCTTTTTTTCTTTCACACACATCCAAACTAACACTTAATTTTCTTGGCTCTGCTTTCAATGCACAAATGTATGCATTTATGTATATATGTATGTACACATACCCATACTTATACACATATTGCCCATTTCATCTGTCCCTTGTGTCTCTTTAATACATACTACTCTCCCCTCTAAAACTCTGACTGTTCTTCAGAATTCTTCTTAGAGTGTCTCCGTGTCTCTCATCAATAAATAAATTAAATCTTAAAAACAACAAAAAAAGAGAGTTCTTCTTAGAATGGTCTTTTCCCAGAGATATAGATGGATCACTTCTTCATTTCTTTTTTTAAGATTTTATCTATCCATTCATGAGAGACAGAGAGAAAGAGGTAGAGATATAGGCAGAGGGAGAAGCAGGCTTGCTGTGGGGAGCCTGTTCAGGACTCGATCCCAGGAACCCGGGATCACTTGAGCCAAAGACAGACACTCAACCACTGAGCCACCCAGACACCCTAATTTCTTCATTTCATTTAGATCTTTACTCAAATGTCATATTGTTGAGGACTATCCCACCATTCTATATAAAATTACTTTCCCCGTCTTTGACTTTTTCTTTCACAGTACTTACTGCTGATTGACTAATTATCACTCATCACCCTTATTTAGAATATAAGCTTCATTAAAACAGCAATTTTATTTTCTCTGTTTTTCCAATGGCTGCAACAGTAATGGATGCATTAGATATTAAACAAATTTTGACAAATAAATGAATCAAACTGACCTGGGAGTTAAATTAGACAGCAGAAAATCTTATGATAATGACATGGGGAAAATGCTAGAAGAAGGGTACATTGGCAAGCCCATGATACATCGCTAGCACATTAGGATTTCCAGAACTTGTTGGGAGTAATTTAAATTGGGTTGCTGTGGAACCACAGAAATTGGCATTGCAGAATCAAGGAAATGCTGTCTCTATAACTTTCATTATGACCTTGTTATAACTTCAGACTTGTGGTAACTAGAGAAAAACTTTAAGTTATATGAAGCCCTAGAGAGTATACTCTTCGAGAGTGGGAGATAGACTCTGTCTGTTCTGCTTTTGTCTTACTCTACTAGTCCTAGATATGTGATCTTGGGCAAGTATCCTAATTTTCTGCTGTGTCAATATTTTTATCTGTCAAATAGGAATACAAATAATACTAACCTCATAAGTTTGCTATGAAGTTTAACTGAATCAATACACTTAAAGCTCCTAGCTTATAGTCAGCCCTCAAAACAGTTCTATTATTATTTTACTTTCTAGTAAATTCATACTAAATATTAAAGGGAATCATAAAAATATTAATTATGACCATGTATCACACAGGTGTAAATTTGACTTATTATTAAGCAAGAGAGTTAAGAATGAAAAAAAAGTTAATCATGGTATTTCATACTTCCAGAAATAGATTCCAGCCCTTGCCTTGAGAATAATGAGCTTATGATACAATCAAACTTTACTTACTCAGTGGGACTCTAGCCACACCATCTCTTAGAGATGTGGTTAAAAATATCAGAACATTTAAGGAAATTTTAGGCATGGACAGGATGGCAGGTCTAGGATCCAAGTTAAAGACAGCATAATTGGAAGTATAACCTCGTGTCTTTTTGTGGTTAATGTTAAAAAAAAAAAAAAAAGAACAGTGATGTCCCACTAAAAAATCCTTTGGTGTTATTGTTAGAGCCAGAGTGAAGGGGCTGAGTCACCCAGTAAGCCACCTGTTAAATCACAATGTTTCAAACTCTATCTACCTTCAGAATATATTTGAGAGTGGGCTGTTCGTTAGTCATAACTAAAAATATGTGGTACTGAAATGCAAGCTAGAGATATAGTCTCTATAACTGATACTTATTACTAAACTCTTACTGTAAGTTTCTAAATCTGTTTAGAAGTTCAGGTAGCCTTGCTTTTAATGCATATCCTTATAAACCAAAATTAAAGTCAGTTGGAGGGACACATTTGCAAATAAGCGTTTTAGTTTTTGTCCAATGCAGGAACAATATTATCAGTGAGGTTTTCTTTGCAATCAATAGAAAGTATTAAGTACTTTAATCAAACTATTACAATGGCACATTGATATAAGCCTCAACGCATTCAAACTTGCAAACTCTGATATTATGTTTAGATTTTTGCTGAATATTAAAGATGAAAGTGAGAGCAACATATCTGATATGTATTATATGTACATTGCGTATGTGTATGTGTTTAATTTTCATAGTCTTGGGATAAAGTAGGTCCTTTTAAAAGTTGATACTATAAATCTTGATATAAAAAACTCGGTATAAAAATTAAACTTGATATAAAAATACTGAAGGGAAAACTGATTTGACTACAAAACAGCTGACCATACAAAAAAAGAAAATATATATAAAAGTTGGAAAAAGTATTTGCAAGTTAGTTGAGTACGTATATTACATACTCAATATATTAAGCAAGTATCGATAATTTCAGTATTGTTAAGAATATGGAGAAATAGTCACTTTTAAGCAATGTTAATATAATTAGAAACTGATAAAACATTTTTGGAGGCGAGTAGAGCAATATGAGTCAGAATTAAAAATGTGAATATTTTCATTTACTTAGATTAACTTAGGGGGATTATCTAGCAGAAATAATCAGGCATGTGCTTAAATATCTATGTACAAGGATGTAAATCAAAGTATTGTTACCAGTAAAAAAGATACTATTCTAAATAACCAACAATAGGGAATTTAATAACAATGTTTAGTGTATTCAAATAATGGAATGCCCTGTAAACTTAAAAAAAATACATACTGCAGAGATATGCTCTCACCATAGATTTTTACTAAAAAAAAAAAAAAAAAAAAAACAAAACTGGTTACCAGATATCAGGAGCAAAATGACATTAATTTTTTTTTTTTATTTTGTTAAATATATATGTGACTCAAAAAATATATATGTGACTCTGTGTGCTTGTGTATGTGTGGTTTGCATTTGTATGTATAACATCAATTTGCTAATGGTAGTTTGTTCATGACAGTGGAAAAACCAAAGAAGGTTTTAGTTGCCGTGGAGTGCCATACAGAGAGAAGTTTGACTGTAAACAGCTAAGCATACAAATTAACAAGATACACTCAGAGTTGATGGTTGTTCTGAGGAAAAGAAAGGGATAATTTCTGGTTAGGGGAAATGATGAGTACTTCAACAGGGAACTCTGGAAAGCTGTCTTGAAGTAGTAACGTTTGAACTGAGACCTCAATGGAAAGGAGCCTCCTTGGAGAGCATTGGGGAATATAGCCTTCTAGGAAGAGGAAACAGCAAGGACAAGGATTCTTAGAGTTTTGCGAGGCTGGAACAGAAAGAAGCCCTAAGTGGGGATGCCTGGACGGCTCGGTGGTTGAGCATCTGCCTTCAGCTCAGGGCGTGATCCTGGGGTCCTGGGATCTAGTTCTGCATAGGGCTCCCCATGTGGAGCCTGCTTCTCCCTCTGCCTGTGTCTCTGCCTCTCCCTGTATGTCTCTCAGGAATAAATAAATAAAATCAAAAAAGAAAAAGAAAAAAGAAAAAGAAGTCCAAAGTAATGGAGGGGTCTGAGGAAAAGGGTGTGAAAAAAAAATCAGTCTTTTTAAAGAAAATAGTTATTTTCATTTTAGTGCAACATATGAATGAAGCAGGACTAAATTTTACAGTTACAAAAAATAATGAGATAATTTTATTTTTAAGAGTTCCCTTACCTTGAAAAGCAAAAATTCCGATAGAATCTTTAGCATTGCAGAGCTTCTGCTTTCCCCGTCCCTAAGTTTAATTTAACAGTGAATCAGGTTCATTGAATCACAGCTAATTGTAAAGCTTTCAAAATTAGCAGAAATCTTCCATTAAGGGCCCGGTGATTATGTTTATTAGTATTTGTGGCCTGATTTGTTATTAGGTAAAGAATGCTATTACAGTGTAATCTCATGCATTTTAACAGCTGTGTTACTCCTAATCATTCCAGGAAAGCTGTAAACTGAGTCTCTTATATTAACAGAGATTCCCTAAACACGGTGGATGGTAACAATCTATTTTATTTTAAGGCACTTCACAGAAATTGGGGGGACTATGTAATTAGTTTAATGTTATTGAATGTCACTGTTGCTTTATGTTAACCCAGTTAAATATTTATAAGTCGTAATGTTTGTACAAGTAATACTTTTATCAAAATAACTTCAGGAAACTTTTTATAAGAGGGTCATTGACTTATAAGTAATTTCTGAATGTATTTTCCTTAATTTTACAGTGATTGATGAATGTATCTCAAAATTTCTAATTTTAACAAACATTGACGATTTTAAGCCACTTTAAATTCTTAAATTATGTTATATTCTGTACTTTTGACATTTCTTTAAAATGAAAAATAAAGATAATCATGATAAATATATAATCATTATATATTTCTACCTCATGTTAATTTTATCTTTAGTTTTACCATGTACAAAGTGCTATTCGAAATCAATAGAGTCAAAGGAATGGTAGTATGCATGAATCAGAAAAATTAAATATTTTGTATAGTAGTTTTCTAGGGTTGTGGAAATAACAAAAATAACACAAGAAATAGCCTCATTGAAAAAAAAAAAAGGTGGTTATGAAATTTCTCACTGACCCAAGACAATTCCTTAGAGACTTTTAGGTTTAATTAAAATTATAAAATATATCTTCCATAGATAAAACTACACTAAAAAATACTCATTTTTTTCTCATATGTGTAAGAAGTTACTACTGTGTTATATAATGCTAAACTTTTATGGTTTTCATTTGAAGCACATATTATGTAGAGAGAATTTTGTGTGCTTGGTATTGAATAAATTGGTGTTATCCATTCCTGAAGAATAATATCAACCTGCTTTATAAACCCTTTTTAACAGCACAGTCCAATAAAAAAAAAATGCCCAACTTAACATTTTCTAGAAGACATATTTATGTATTATTTATTTTTTAAAGATTTTATTCATTTATTCATGATAGACACACACACACACAGAGGCAGAGACACAGGCAGAGGGAGAAGCAGGCTCCCCACAGGGAACCCCATGCGGCTCTTGATCCTGGGACTCTGGGATCATCCCTGGAGCCAAAGGCAGATGCTCAACTGCTAAGCTACCCAGATGTCCCTAGAAGACATATTTAAAAACAGGCAAAAATAGATGAAATAATATTAATAATATTTTTTATTTAAATCAATATATCCAAAACATTTTTCATTTCAACACGTGACAGTAGCCATATTTCAAGTGCTCAGTTGCCTCTGGTGTCTCACAACTCCAAATTTGGTCAAAGAAGCTCTAGTACATTCATTAATCTATGATCTAAAAGAGTCCCTATAGACTGTAGTTTCTCCAAAAAGGAAGCTGTGTTTCATTTAGCAATGATGGTTATAGTGCAAGAAAGATTTATGATTTGTTAGATAGTTTTGTATCATGACAAAACAACCAATTGTACCACTTTAGAAATTTGCATTTTTTTTAGTGGGATGTTTTAGCTCTGAGTGAACAAAAGTCTTCTATGCTGCAAGAGCTTGTTAATTCACTGAAGTGGAGTCCCTATTAATTAATTCACTGAAGTCTTCTCACCCTTTACCTATACTGCTTTGCACTTCATATTCCACAGACGCCCCATTTTCCCTTAGACATGTGACTTTGAACAGGTAATTCATTCCTTCTATCTGGAATAAGCTTCTCTCATTTTATGGGAAACCAAAACTCTACTTACACTTGATGCCTGGCACCAATGGTATACCCTTTGTAAGTCCATCTTAGAATGCACCAGGTAGAGTTAGTTGACTTCTCAATAGTGAGGCCTCAGCATTGTGTTATGTCTTCTATACTGCTGATTGCAAAGTATATTGATTTGTTGTTTATCTCATAATCTTCCTTCCCTCTCCCTCCAATTGGATTATAGATACTCTGAATAGGTACTGTATGTTACTCATTTTTGGGAACTTGACTCCAGCTAGAGGATAGGTACAAGATAGGTCCTGGGATCCCTGGGTGGCGCAGCGGTTTGGTGCCTGCCTTTGGCTCAGGGCGCGATCCTGGAGACCCGGGATCGAATCCCATGTCGGGCTCCCGGTGCATGGAGCCTGCTTCTCTCTCTGCCTCTCTCTCTCTCTCTCTCTGAGTGTGACTATCGTAAATAAATAAATTTAAAAAAAAAAGATAGGTCCTTAATAAATGTTTATACTTAAATTGCTATCCCAAAGTATTATTCACCACAATTTCAAATTTTTCTTATAAGTTATCTGTGGTTATTAAAATTTCCCAAGGCTCACGAAACTTGTATCTACACATATACGTGTAATTTGATTTTGCTACTTAGTGGGATCTGCTCTTGTCCTTAATTTCATCTCATCTCATTGGTACTCAGTTTTTGGAGGGCCATGGATGTTCAAGGTTGTTCTCATCAAAGAGATCCATTTGTTATCATTAAGTTTTATTAAATATTTTACAGCTATTTGACACATCATGAAATCATTTCATGTATCCTCATGTATCCTTTTGAATTTTAGCTCCTCAAGAATATAAATGTTTCTAGAAAGTAATGACTATTTTTATTTTTATCTATTTATTTATTAAGATTTTATTTATTTATTTATTTGAAGGGGGGAGCACAAATGAGTGGTGGGGCAGAGGGAGAGGGAGAAACAGACTCCCCACTGAGCAGGGAGCCCAGTTTGGGGCTTGATTCCAGGATCCTGTGATCATGACCTGAGCCAAAGGCAGATGCTTAACCAACTGAGCCCCCTATTTTTTTTTAAAGATTTTATTTATTTATTCATGAGAGACAGAGGCAGAGAGAGAGAGGCAGAGACACAGGCAGAGGGAGAAGCGGGCTCCATGCGGGGAGCCCGATGTGGGACTCGACTCTGGATCTCCAGGATCATGCCCTGGGCCAAAGGTGGTGCTAAACCACTGGGCCACCCAGGCTGCCCAGACTATTTTTATTTTTATTCAACTATCCCCATAACACCAAACAGTATTCTGGATAAGAGTATATCCTGGGTTCAATAAAAGCTTGTTGATAAATCCACAATATTTCTGTATAACAATTATATGTAATAGGGAAGGGTTACTATTAGAAATAGAGTTAACCTTTTTTCACATTTGTATGATTTATAGTAAACCCTACTTAAGTATTTAAGTTTATGTCAAATACATATTTCATACTTGAGTTTACATTCAGGATATTGAGAGCTACAAATCCAGCAAATGTATTAGATACTGAGCATGCATTAATGAACACAAGGGACAATATCCTACCATTGTATATTTTACAGTATATTGTGTATTTTATAGTATAATGACAAGTAAGCAAATATATATAAAATGATCTTAATTCAATGAAGGAAAGAAAAGTTGAGGAATACAGAATAATAAGGGGAAAACACATAGATGAAGTGGATAGGGACTCTATGAGCAGGGACTTTAAACTGGGACTTGAGTGATTAATAATCATTGCTGTGTGAAGAGTGGGAGAGAGAACATTCCGGGGAGAGGGAAAAGCCTTGTAAAGAGCACAGTGCTTATTGAGATTTAAAAGCTGACCTTTGCAGCTAGAACCCAGTGAGCCAGTGGGAGTGGCATGGGATGAAGGTGGAGGGGGAGGCAAGTGGGCAAGAGATAGGTTTAAGCAGAGACTTGTAGGTTATGAGAAGGAATTGGTTTTTACTCAAAAGATTTTGAGTAACAAAGGACTTGATTCATACTGAACAGAATATACAGCATTGAGTGGAGGAGAGCAAGAGAGCAGATGGAATAAGATTAGGGGCACATTGTAGGAATTCTTATGATAGAAGATGGTGGCTTGGGCCAGAGTTGTCAGAGTAGTGATGAAGCAAAAATTCATTAAGATTTATTAAGAGATTGTAGATGTGGATTGAGAAGGGTGAAGGATCAAGGGTAGCTAACAGTTTTTCTGCTTTACAAATTGTAGATGTTAGGATTTTGTTTGTTTTAAGCTGGGCCAAAGGAAAATACAATTAGACGGCCAGTAAAGGGATCCCTGGGTGGCGCAGCGATTTAGCACCTGCCTTTGGCCCAGGGCGCGATCCTGGAGACCCGGGATCGAATCCCACGTTGGGCTCCCTGTGTGGACCCTGCTTCTCCCTCTGCCTGTGTCTCTGCCTCTCTCTCTCTGTGTGTGACTATCATGAATAAAAAAAAAAAAAAAAAAAAAGAAGGCCAGTAAAAATAAGTTTTAGGAATGGGAAGAAGATGGCAGAGTAGAAGGACCCTGAGCTCACCCCATTCCATGTCTACAATTAAATATCATCCATATCCAACTGAATGAAGTGGAGAGTGATCTAAAGTCTGGCAGAATAAACTCCACAACTAAATAGAAGAAATTGCAGCTGAAAGGTTAGGATGATCAGAATGGCAGCAGAGGAAGGCTGTCTGCGGGAGGGGGGCAACTTTGCACATGGAGTAGGCATAGAAACAGGCCTTCCAAGACCCCAAGGAGCTCACACAGGGAAGCTTAAGCCCCATACTAGCTTTGAAAATTACATAGGCTGAATTCAGAGCATATTGGGGGACTTTTCCCAAAACAAGGGACCTGATAGGAGCCATTTTACTCCGCTGCCCCCCAGTATAAACACAGAGATACACACAAGTTTTCATGAGGACTTGCATACTCCAAGCCTCCAAGCATGAGGACTCGCATATTTCAAGCTTCCTGTCACTGTGCACCACACCTGTCTAACTTGTCGCACTGAGCTGTGCATCCCAAGCCATCCTCAGGCACTGGACTCAACTGTGCCCAGCCAACATTGTGCACTGCACTCCGGCTCCCACCCTAGCCACCCTGCTGCACAGCCCCAAGCCACCACAGTGTTTTGGGGATCTAGAAAAGGACCAGTGGCCAGTGCAACTTTTACTAGCACTGTTGCCCCACTCAAAGTTGGCCTGCCTGGGTCCCTCTAACACCACAGGGAGTTCACTAGAGGAAGAAAGTAAACATGGCATAGACACAACAGCAGGATGTAAGCAACACACAAAGGATACTCTCCTGAAGTGCCAGGTTCTGGTGAACAGGAGACACTGCACTGCAGGGCACTCCAGGACCTTTTCTTCATACAGTGACTACTTTCAAGAAGACATAGCTAACTTTCTGTGTATTAAGAAAGATAGACACAGAGAGGAAGACAAAGTGAGGATACAGAACAATTATTCCAAATGAAAAAACAAGACAAGGCCATAGCCTGAGACCTAAGTGAAACAGATATGGGTAATATGCTTGATAAGGAATTTAAAGCAATGATCCTAAGGATACTCACTGAACTTGAGACCTAAGTGAAACAGATATGGGTAATATGCTTGATACGGAATTTAAAGCAATGATCCTAAGGATACTCACTGGACTTGAGAAAAGAATGAAAGATGTGAATGAGACCTTTAACCAGATATAAGGTATAACATAGCAGAAATAAAGTTCTCAATAAGTAAAATGAAAAATACACCTGATGTAATGAACTACAGGCTGGAAGAAGCAGATGCATGAATTAGTGACCTGAAAGACAGAGTAATGGAAAGTAATCAAACTGAACAAAAGAAAGAGAAGAGAATTATGCAAAATGAGAATAGACTAAGGGAAATCAGTGACTCTATCAAGCATAATAATATTTGCATTATAGTAGTCCCAGAAGAAGAAGAAGAGGGGAAACGGGGCAGAAAATGTATTTGAAGAAATAAAGGATGAAAACTTCCCAAATTTGGGGAAGAAAAGAGATATCCAGATCCAGGAGGCACAGAGAACTACCATCAAAAGCAAACCCACACCAAGGCATATTATAATTAAATTTGTACAATTTAGTAATGAAAAATTTTCAAAGCAGTAAGACCAAAGAAAACAGTGACTTAGAAGGGGAAATGCATAAACCTACAAGATTTTCTTTTTTTTTTTTTTTCCTACAAGATTTTCAACCAAAATTTTGGAAGCCAAAAGGGAGTGGCATGGTACACTCGAAGTGATGAGTGGGAAAATTCTGCAGCCAAGAATATTCTATCCAGCAAGACTATCATTCAGAATAGAAGAAGTGAAGAGTTTCCTAGACTAATAAAACTAAGAGTTCATGACCAAAACAGCTCTTCAAGAAATATTAAAGGAGACTTTCTGAGACAAAAAGGAGAGACAGAAAATGACAATATAGAAGTAGGAAACACAAAAAAATAAAAATGAATATTTCTGTAAAAAATTCAAGGAACTCACAAAAAAGAATATAAAATATAATGACATATATGTAAAACATGAGAAGGAGAGGAGTAAAGAATGGGTTCAAACTTAAGTGACCATCAACTTATTATAGACTGCTATATGCAGAAGAGGCTATTTTATACACAAACTTAATGGTAACCATTTATCAAAACCTACTTCTAAACATAAAAGGAATAAATAGAAATTGAAATATATCACTAACTAAATATATCACTAACAAAAATCAGCAAACCATGAAAAAGAGACAAACAAGAAAGAATCAGAGAAAATCTTCAGAAACAATCACAAAACATAATAAAATGACAATAAATATATATCTATCAATAATTACTTTGAATGTAAATGGATTAAACACTCCATCAAAAGACATAGTGACCAAAACAACAACAACAACAACAACAACAAGATCTATACCTATAAGAGACTCATTTTAAACCTAAAGACACCTGCAGATTGAAAGTGAGGAGATAGAGAAATATCTCTCATGTAAATGGATGTCGAAAGAAAGCTTGAGTAGCAATACTTACATTGGACAAAACAGACATTTAATGAGAGAGAAAGGAGAACACTATATGATAATAAAGGGAACAATCCAACAAGAAAATATAACAATCGTAAATACTCATATACCCAACATAGGAGCCCCCAAACATATAAAACAGTTAATAATAAACATAGAGAAAATAATTGATAATAACACAATAATAGTAGGGGTCTTTAACACCCGATTTACATCCATGGGCAGATCATCTAAACCCAAAATCAACAGGGAAACAATAACTTTGAATGATATACTGGGCCAGATGGATTTAACAGACATATTCAGAAAGTTCCACCCCAAAAGAGCAGAATATACATTCTTTTCAAGTGTACATAGAACATTTTCCAAAATAAATCACATATTAGTCCACAAAACCAGCCTCAAGAAATTTAAGAAGATTGAAGCCATCCCATGCATCTTTTCTGACCACAACATTATGTAACTAGAAGTCAACCACAAGAAAAAATCTGCAAAGATGATAAATCCATGGAGGTCAAATAACTTACTAAATAATGAATGAGTCAACCAGGAAATAAAAGAAGAAATTAAAAAGTACAAGGAAAAAATGTCCACAATCTCTGGGATGAAGTAAAAGCAGTTCTAAGAGGGAAGTTTATGGCAATATAGGCCTATCTCAAGAAGGAAGAAAAATCTCAAATAAATAATCTATCCTTACATCCAAAGGAGCTAGAAAAAGAACAACAAAGAAAACCTAAAGACATCAGAAGAAAGGAAAAATAAAGATTAGAGCAGAAATAAATGATATAGAAACTAAAAAAAAAAAAAAAATTCAGAAAGCAAAACAGACCAAAAAAAAAAACAAACTATAGAACAGATCAATGAAACCAGGAGCTGGTTCTTTGGAAAAAAAAAAAAAAATCAGTGAAATTGATAAACCTCTGGCCAAACTTATCAAAGAAAAAGGAGAAAGGATTCAAATAAATAAAATCACAAATGAGGAGAAATAACAACCAACAGCAAACAATCGTAACAGAATATTATGAAAATCTATATGCCAACAAATTGGACCACCTAAAGATCTGGATAAATTCCTAGAAATATAAAAACTACCAAAACTGAATCAAGAAGAGATAGAAAACTTGAACAGACCAATAACTAGAAAAGAAATTGATTCAGTAATCAAACTCCCAATACACAAAAGTCTAGAACCAGATTGCTTCACAGGCAAATTCTACCAGACATTTAAAGAAGAGTTACTACCTATTTTTTTTCAAGCTATTCCAACAAATAGAAAAGTAAGATAAACGTCTAAATTCATTATGTGAGGCGAGCATTACCTTGATCCTAGAACCAGAGAAAGACTCCACAAAAAAAGAGAACCACAGGCCAAAATCCCTGATGAATGTGGTTGCAAAAATTCTCAACAAAATAAGAGCAAACAGAATCAAACAATAGATTAAAAAAATTATCCATCACGATCAAGTGGTATTTATTCCTGCGTTTCAAATGTGGTTTAATATTCACAAATCAATCAATGTGATACATCGCATCAATGAGAGAAAGGATATGAATATATGATCATTTCAATAGATTCAGAAAAAGCATTTGACAGAGTACAGCATCCATTCATGATGAAAATCCTCAACAAAGTACGTTTAGAGGAACCATACAAAAGAAAGGCCATATATGAAAAACCCAAAGCAAACATCATACTCAGTGGTGAAAAACTGAGAGCTTTCTACCTAAGGTCAGGAATAGGACAAGGATTTCTACTCTTACTACGTTTATTCAACATCGTACTGGAAGTCCTAGCCACAGAAATCAGATGACAAAGGAAATAAAAGGAGTACAAATTAGTAAGGGAAAAGAAAAAACTTCACTATTTGCAAAAGACACAATATTGTATATAGAAAACCCAAAAGTCTCCACCAAAAAACTGCCAGAACTGATAAATAAATTCAGTAAATTCTTAGGATACAAAATCCATGCACAGAAATCTGTTACAATAATGGAGTAGCATGAAGAGAATTTAAGAAAACAATTCGGTTTATAACTGAACCCCCCAAATAATAAGAAACCTCAGAATAACCCTAACCAACAGATGAAAAACCTGTACTCTGAAAACTATGACACTGATGAAGGAAATGGAAAATGGCAGAAAGAAATGAAACGATATTCTGTACTTCTGAATTGGAAGAACAAACATTGTTAACATGTCTATACCACCCCAAAATCTACACATTTAATACAATCCCTATCAAAAGAACAACATTTTTCACAGAGCTAGAACAAACAGTCCTGAAATTTGTATGGAACCACAAAAGACCATGAATAGCCAAAGCAATCTTGAAAAAGAAAAGCACAGTGGGAGGCATCACAATTTTGGACTTCAAGTTACATTACAAAGCTGTAGTAGTCAGCACAGTACAATACTGGCCCCCAAATAGACACATAGATCAATAGAACAGAATAGAAACCAGAAATACACCTACCATTATATGGTAAATTAATCTTTAACAAAGCAAGAAAGAATATCCAATCATAAAACGATAGTCTCTTCCCCAAACAGTGTTGGGAAAATCAGACAACTACATGCAAAAAATGAAACTGGACCACTTTCTTCCACCATACAGAAAAATAAATTCAAAATTGATTAAAGTCCTAAATGTGAGACCTGAAACCATAAAAATCCTGGAACAAAATAAATAAAAGTAAGCTATTGGGACTACATCAAAATAAAAAGCTCTGCACAGAATAGGAAGCAATCCACAAAACTAACAGGAAACCTATGGAATGGGAAAAGATATTTGCAAATGACATATCCAATAAAGGGTTAGGATTTGAAATACATAAAGAACTTATCAAACTCAACACCCAAAAAACAAATAAACCAATTATAAATAATAGTGAAAGGGAACATAAGGGAAGGGAGAAGAAATGTGTGGGAAATATCAGAAGGGGAGACATAACGTAAAGACTGCTAACTCTGGGAAGCGAACTAGGGGTGGTGGAGGGGGAGGAGGGCGGGGGGGTGGGAGTGAATGGGTGACGGGCACTGGGGGTTATTCTGTATGTTAGTAAATTGAACACCAATAAAAAATAAATTAAAAAAATTAAAAAAAAATTTAAAAAAATGGGTGAAAGACATGAATAGACAATTCTCCAAAAAAGATATACAGATGGCTAATAGACACAGGAACAGATGTTCATCATCACTCCTCATTAGGGAAATGCAAATCAAAACTACAATGAGATGTCACCTCATGCCTGTCAGAATGGCTAAAATCAACAACATATAAGAAGTGATAAGTGTTAGTGAGGATGTGGGGAAAATGGAACCCTCATGTGCTGTTGGTAGGAATGCAAACTGGTGCAGCCACTATGGAAAACAGAATGGAGGTTCCTCAAAAAGTTAAAAATTGAACTACGCTATGATATAGCAATTGCCCTACTGGGTATTTACCCAAGGAATACAAGAATACTAATCCAAAGGGATCAACGCACCCCTTTGTTTATAGCAACATTATTTACCTTAGCCAAGATATGGAAGGAGCCCAAGTTCCATTGATTGATGAATGGATAATGAAAAGGTGGTAATATTATATATAATAGATTAGGTAGGTGGTAATATTATATAATATATAATATACCATCATATATGTATGATGGAATATAATACTTATATAATATTATATGTATATAATACATACATAATACATATATAATATTACCACCTAATATAATGGTATATTAATATATAATATTAGTAATTATATATTATATTAATATATAACATAATATAATCTATAATATATAATCATGTATATGATATATATATTGTATATATTATGGAATATAGTTCAGCCATAAAAAGAATGAAATCTTGCTGTTTGCAGTAAATAGGTGAGCCAGAGAGTATAATGCTAAGCAAAATAAGTCCATTAGAGAATGACAAATACCATATGATTTCACTCATATGTGGGTTTAAGAAACAAAACAAACAAGCAAAGGGAAAAAATAGGCAGGGAGACAGAGAGAGAAAGATCAAGAAACAGATTCTTAATTATAGAGAACAAACAAATGGTTACCAGAGGGGAGAAGGGTGAAGGAGGGGTGAATAGGTGATAGGGCTTAAGAATTGCACTTGTGATGAGCACAGGGTGATGTCAGAAAGCGTTGAATCACTGTTTTGTACACCTGAAATTAATACAACACTGTATATTTTTTTTAACAACACTGTATATTAACTAAGTGAAATTAAAATAAAAACTTAAAATAACAAAAAAGAAAAAAAAAATAGACCTAAGTTTGAGGTATCTGGTACATGTCCAATAAAATGTCAAACAGGCATTTTGTCTCAAAAATCTGGAGCTCAGAGGAAATGTTGAGGGTGAAATGCACCTGTAGGCAGCCTTTAAAGTTATGGAGCTGGATGAAAAACCCTGGGGAAAAAGTCTAGGGAAAGAGATGAGTTCTTCAAACTGAACTTGGGGGAATACTTGGCTGAGCTCAGGCTGCCAAAAGAAATACCAGAGGAGGGTGGTTTATTTTTGTGTTTATTCTTTATTTTTTTAGTGCAAAATATAATATTATAATAAAAGCAAAAAAAGGTGCTTTTATTATAGCACAGGGACATGCCATCTACTTCTTACAGTTCTGGAAGCTGGGAAGTTCAAGATTATGGTGCCAGCAGATTTTGGCTTGGTGAAGACCCTCTTCCTGGCCTTTTTTGCTATATCCTTACCTGGAGGAAATAGAACTCTGGTGTCTTCTTTTTATAAAGGCACTAATCCTATCATGAGAATTTCACCCTATGTGACCCGATGTAAGACCTAATCTTGTCCCCAAAGTTCCTCCTCCTAATACTATCACACTTGGGGGTAGGGCTTCACCATGAATACTGGGGAGATGCAAACATTTAGTCCATAAGAACTGGCCTTTAGAGTTTTGTTTGAGGATACACCAGGGAAGTGGAATTAAAACCCAGAGAGTGTAGTGTCATTGGAGCCTTGCCCTTCCCCAAAAAATCTTTTTGTGGCTTCCTGTGGCACTTTGGATAAAACCCAAGATTTTTAGCGTGTTTTGTAAATCTCAGTGTTTTGAAAAAGGATGTCAACAACTCCAGGAAATGCCACTGACCTGCAGCAAAGTGTATTTAAGTAATTTGGTGATATCACCAAGATTGGCTTTCCAGGAGTGGTGGTATTTGAAGGCAGATTGGAATTGCCTGGGCTCTACAGTGAAGTGGAGACAGCGTTAAAAAATTGGCTATCCATGGCAAGAAAGTGAGTAGTAGCTGGGAAGGCAAATGGGCCGAGAAAAAATACATTTGGGCTGGGACATGCTCTAGCACATTTGCATATTGAAGGTGTGTGAATGCAGGATTACATCAACTTGCAAAAATCTAGGCTAGAGTATGGCACCAGACAAGAGTAGTCACAGTGCCATTTGTGGTGGAGGTGGGTCTCAGAAAAAGAAGCTACACTCCGAGTGTTTGCCAGCTGCCCTATTTTTCTTATTCCTAGCCAGCAACCAGCTGCTACAAGCAAGTGATAGGAAATGCCTGCTCACATCCTACGTTTTCTCTCACTTTCTCAAGTTTCCAGTCTGCTGTTCTTTCTTTCTTTCCTTACTTATCCAAGTCTGGTTAACCTAAGCTTCTAGCCACTTTCTTTTTTTATTCTTTTTACCTTCCCATAAAAACTACAGCCTATTCTGGTGAGGTTAACGGAAACAGAAAAAGAGTGCAGTTCAAGGTTCAAGGTTCATCAGAGCAGTTATGTGACTGAGGAAGTGAAGCATAAGTAATAAGCCTCTATTTAGTTTTAATGAAGAAAGATGCTAGCTCTTTTTTTTTTTTTGCAAAAAAAGAATAAAACAAGAGAATGATAGGATATTAGGCAGTGACTGATATTTATTTATTGAGCACTGACTGTGTTTCATACACTGCGTTAAGTGCATTGTGGGCAACGTCCCGTTTATGCTTTGCAACATTTAGTCACCTGTTATTTTTATCCTCATTGTGTATATAAAAAAAGTGAAGTAACTAAATGAAGATCATGCATTTCAGAAGTTTTAGAGCTAAGAGTTGAACTCAGGTAGTCTGACACAGAGCCTAGGCTCCAAAGCCTCGAAATCCTGCTGCCTGGGGTACCAGAGCATGGTGTGAATGGATACCGTAACACAATGCCAGAGCCATGTGGCTTTTTTGAGATGGTGTCCTTCTGAATCCCCTCAAAATGCATAGATCAGTTCGATTCATGTCCTGAAAGCAGGGCACTGTGTCTCTACTCACCCGTATAAGTGGTAGTAATAGCAGCAGCTACGGCCACACTTGATAAGAGGTGACCTTTGCTGAATGGTCATTTAGGTGACTAAATGCCAGGTACTGTGCCAACCATTTTAGCTGGAGCATTTCATTTCATCGTCCCACAGCCCTGTTCAGGGGTCCCACGATGGTCTTCATCTCACAGTTGAGGGAAATGAGGTTCAGAGTGGCTGAGTAATTTGCCACCTTGCTCATAAGTATAAGAGGAGGCAATATTAGCCCAGAACCTAGGCTATAGATCTCAAAATCTTAGACGCTTTTATTTGTTCAAAATTCTTGATGAGTTAGCCAATTCTCCATAGTCTGTCTCTGCTTTATTTTCCAGAGCTTTCTTCATCCCAGTTTGGCTACAATTTGTAGAAGACATTTTATTGATTTCTAGAGAACATAGAATATAGGAAGTTCATACTTTGAGCATTTTCAGTGGTTTATTTCCATTCAGATTTTTTTCAATCAACTTTCATACCCAACTACTTTAGATCGATCTTTCTTTCTTTCTTTTTTCTTCTTCTTTCTTTCTTTCTTTCTTTCTTTCTTTCTTTCTTTCTTTCTTTCTTCTTTTTTTCTTCTTTTTATTTCTTCTTTCTCTTTCCCTTCCCTGTTGTCTTTATTGGTAATTTTTCTCTGAAATACTTCTGTGGTAAATTTTAGCCATCACTTACTTTTTATATTATTCTGAACACTGAATGAAGTTGAAGTGTAAATTCAGCATAATGCACAATGCCAGAAGTGAAACTAGTAATCTTTTACATGGTGACATAAAATTGTTTTGAAACACATGTTCAAGAACCATATGTTTTGGAATATGCCAGAGGGGAGAAAAGAAAACCCTCTGGGCAGAGAAAGTTTTCAGGTTCCATGTTTTATTCTTATAAACTCATCATTTGTTTTTTTCACAAGCTATGACAAATTTTACATTTAGCAAAAGAAAACATCTTTAAAAGCATAAGAACAGGAATTTTAAGTTTTTTTTTTTAAATTTGAAAGCAATAGACGTAGTGAGTAGAACTTTGTCTTTCATTAACAACTATAATTTTTCAAAACTATTTTCATTTATATATCAAGTGTAATCTTTGTAGTTACCCTGGTGGTTAGATAGGTTCATTTTGCTTTCCAAATGAGTTAACTGTGGTCTCCAGAGAATAGCCTCAGAAAACCCAATAATTTTACATAGCAAGGTCAGAATTAACACATATGGCAAAGAAAGAAAATCCTTTTTTTTTTTTTTTTTGGTCATTTTGGCCCTTACTTTGGGATTTCACTGACAGCATTGAACAACCCCTTTAACGTAAGAGGTGTTCCCAGAGAGGGTACAAAAGATTACTCTCCTGAGATACAAGCCCGAAGATAACCAAAGGAAAGAAAGAAAGATCTAGACAATTCTTCTGAAAGTTACAACAGTCAATAGGATGCTGGATGCAAATGGAAAAGAACCCACATTTCCGCCCAGCCATATTTTGGGGGTCCCCCAAGCTGACAGTTGCCAGAAAAGTTCTCAGGACACAAAACTAGCGAAACAATGGGTCAAAGCTGTCTGAGAAAGAGAAAGGATCAATCAATGGATATCTGAAAGCAAATTCAGGAGTCACAATTTAAAGTCTTGTATTTATTTGTCTGACAATCTGACAATGTCTGACAATCTGAATTTGGAAAGGAAAAGACGACAAAATTTTACTTTCCTCTCTCAACCAAGCACCGCAGATAGAGATCAAGGAGAGCTGACTTTTGTAAGAATTCTTATCCTTTGCCAACTTTTGCTACCAGTTTTCCCAGGATCTAGTATTCAGGCTCTGGAGTAGTGGGTCTCACCCACCTAATGAGAAACTGTAGAATATGAAAAGTAATTTCCCTCTATCCCTGATGGTAAGTTTTTGTCTGAGACTCTTTTTTTCTCTAGGGCAGATCATAAATAGAGAAACTTATTTAGATTAAAATAAGTGGCCACTGTAATTCAAGATTATCTTTAGTAAAGTTTAACCTGCTTGTTCAGCCTTAAAACAAAATTTTATTCACTGGAGGCCTCATCCTGGATCCATGCAGACTAAGTTGGACCTAGAATGATTCTGGACCTAGTCTGGTTTCTATCAGACCCAGAACAACTCTGGACCAGGTCTGGTTTCTGAGAGGGACCTACTTTGACCCTGGACCAGATCTAGTTTCAAAGTCAAAGTGGACCCCTGGATGGGGTCCAGTTTCTTCATCAGACCCTTGGACCTGGTCCAGTTTTTAAGCCAGACCCTGCCTAACCCTAGACCCTGTCTGACCCTGAACCCAGTCTGTTTCTAAGTCAGACTCAATCTAGTTCTAGTGGGTTTCAGGATCCAGTCTATAAAAAGAAATTCTCAGTCTGAAAGTTCATGACCCAAAGCTGCAGAGGATCTGAGAAGGACTTAGAGGCAGCGAGAGAGCAGAGGCTCAAGTGCTCAACAGTTACCATCTATGGTTGCTCCTTGCTCCAGGGGTGGGGAGAGGGGCATTGAGGTCACCTTTGATTGTCTCTTTTGACACTAAGACCTGTTAAGAGAAAAACTGAGGCATACAAAAAGTTTTAAGAGTTGGGGCAACCCAATGGCTCAGTTGGTGGGGTCAGTTGTTTCTGACTTGATTTCAGCTCACGTCATGATCTTGGGGTGGTGAGATCGAGCCCTGGGACACGGCCCACGCTCAGTGTGGAGTTTGCTTCAGGTTATTTTTCTCCTTCTCCCTCTCTTTCTAAAAATAAATAAAAAATCTTCAAAATTATTTTTTAAGAGTTTACTTGATCAAACATTGAGTCAAATTGGGCAATATCCAATATAGCAGGTAGGAAGCAGCTCTGAGGCAGCTACACGAATTTAAAAAGACTTTTATAGGCAGAAGAGAGTAGCAATAAAGAAGTTATACTAGACAAAAGAAAAAGTGAGTTCATTATTTCAAAGTTACTTTCCTTTTAGGGGATTCTAGGAGTTTATCATGAAGATTACCTAACTAGTGCTAATTAGGAGATTTGTGATTGGTTTAAGTAAGATTCCATTTCTGGGAGAAGTCTTGGTTTGGTGACATGGGGGGTAGCATAAACAACTCCATTTTGGACATGTTGTCGTGTTTTTTAATAAAGGATAAAATCTTTAAGCATAAAATATAACAAAAAAACTTGAAAAAAAAAGCAGAAGAAAGATATGTTTTTTAGCTTAAGAAAAGACTAGATAGAATGAAAATAATGGGATCTCTAAGTTTGTACATTCTTGCCCCCCCCCCACTATTTTTCAAACCAATGTATTTCCAAATGTTATAGGACTAATTTCACAACAAAGGGGATGTCCACATGCCTAATACCAATATTCCCTAATTTATTCTTTGTTGACTCCTTACCCATAGTCTATCCATACTGCAAAAACAAATATACTACAAAAACAAACATCCTTTGCTAGAAATGCAGATTTTCATCCCTAAATCCACTGAATCAGAAACTTTTGGATGAGGTGTGGAATCTGCATTTTTATCATCTTTCCACATGTATACAGAATTTGAGACTTCTTAAGACCTAAAATTAGAAGGTCTGGTTAATATGATAGAGAAAAGAATCATCCAGGGATTCTAAAAAGTCTGATCTGAGTAATGAATGGTAGCATTATTAATGAAGGTATGAGGGTCAGTTGAGAAGAAAAGATGAAGATGTCATTTTGGATGCATTATATTTGGGGTTTCTCTGTGACAAAAAACAACAGGACAGATAAAGATTCAGAATCATCAGTCCACACAGTAGTGAGTACCCTATAAATGGATGAGATCCTCCAGGGGAATCACAGAGTAAGAAGACAGATGGGTCAAGGGTTTAACTTTGAGGCATACCAGTTTCAGATAAAGAGACATGCATGAACAAGCCTGAGAGGTGGCCATTGGGGTTAGAACTAGGAGAAAGTTCAGGATTTTCATGGAAGCAAGTTTCCTGGGTTAAAATTTCAAGTGGTAAAGGTTCAACCATGTTATGGTAGTATGGACACCTAATAAGAATTTTATTTAGCTATGCATAAAGATCATTGTGCCTTTGGCAAGATAAGATTCAATAGAATTGTGGAAGCAGAAACAAGTTGGAATTGAATGATAAGTGAAGATAAAGAGAGGGGAAGGTATACTGCTTCTCCTAGAAGATGTACTAAACAGGAAGGAGAGACAGAGATACCTGGAGATGATTCAGAGCTAAGAAATATATATTAAGATAAAATAATTGGGGAGCCTGGGTGGTGCAGTTGATTGAGCATCTGACTCTTGGTTTCACCTCAGGTCAAGATCTCACGGTGGTGCAATGGAGCCCCGTGTTAGGCTCTGTTGCTCAGGTTGGAGTCTGCTTGGGACTCTCTCTTCCTTTTTTTCTGCAACCCCCCAAATAAATATATTTTTAAATTTTTTTTAATAAAAAAGATACAGTAACTAATTTACTTTATTTTGTAAAATACACCAAAGGTAAACTTTTATCATTATGGAATCATCTTAGAATCCAATAATTTGCTTCTTCTCTCATTTTGATTACATGATCAAGGGAGAAGCTAACTTTTGTTTTAGGGAGTTTTTCATAATTTTTAAGTGTAGATATTCTGAACAAGTGCTTACATGACTAGTATGAACAAAGTAATTTCACCACTACACAGTTTTTGATATATAAAATATTTATGATAAACATTGTGGAAAAAAACTCTAAAACAAGAAGGAAATATTTCTTTAAAAAGTAGTGTTTACATAATCTTAAAATCATTAAAAATTTATTTATTATTTTTTTAAATTTAAATAATTTTATGTATTATATTTAAATTTTTTTAATATAATGTATACTAGAGTAGGGGTTGTTCAACTTTATCAAATGTTTAAGCTACTATTGACACAAATCAAATACAAATGAAATTGATCCTGCTATATTAATATTTGAGGATATGGATAATTTGCCCATTAGAAAAGGTTTATATTCTATATATCATCCTTAGTGATTTCTTCTAATTTCTTAAATCCTATGATATTTTATTTTTGAAGTATTTCTTTTGTTGTTTTTTTATTTCTGTGTTTTATAGTAGAACTATCGTCTGATTCTGTATATCTTTTAGTAGAAGAATATTTGATCTAAGGCTTTTCTGAGTTAGAGGAAATAAATCTGTTTTCAAAGTTATTCATGCTTAGCAAATATCTTAGCTTTCTCAATATTTATAATAAAGTACCTTGTGCTCAAATGCATTTATTATAATATATGGTAATTATCACAGAACAGGCAACAGATAGCTTACATCCAGTCTTACATCAAAGCCACTACTCTAAAGAAGAAAAGGAATGAGTCCGCTTCCACTAACAGTGTATGTGTGTGTGTGTTTGTGTAAAAGTATTTATATATGTCTGTATATATATAAATGTGTGTATGTATGTGCATGTAAAAGAGTTTATATATATATATGTGGGTATGTATAAGTGTACATGTATATGTGAAAATATGTGTATATACATATATATCTATAAATATGGCTTATTTAAAAATGTTGCTAAACAAATTTACCTGAATAGGATTATTCTTATCACATTGGTTACAGTATTGTATATTTCAAATCCTAAACACTATATATAACTTTGCTTAAAAAGTAATTTCAGGGATCCCTGGGTGGCGCAGCGGTTTGGCGCCTGCCTTTGGCCCAGGGTGCGATCCTGGAGACCTGGGATTGGATCCCACATCGGGCTCTTGGTGCATGGAGACTGCTTCTCCCTCTGCCTATGTCTCTGCCTCTCTCTCTCTCTGTGTGACTATCATAAATAAATAAAAAATTTTTAAAAAGATAAAAAAAAATTTCAAAGACTACCTTGATTGATCATTCCAGCCTGACTTGAGTTAAAATAGTATATTCATCCATTCTTTCAGTTGTATTTATTGAGTGCCTATCATATGTAGACACTGATCCAGATACCTGTAAATTGAGCAGTGAACAAAACAAAACCTTGGGAAAATGTGCTGAATATCAAGGGAGACAATCAATGTAAGAGCATTTGTAACATTTTGTAAGTTTTTCTACTGATTGATTTTCATTTTTCATTTCCATGTTCTTTTGCAGCTTCTAGGTTAATGTTATTACCTAAAAGTGTAAATTATCTTCTTCTGAATAACGTATATCTAAATCCAGTAGAGTGATGTAATTATGTATAGATTTTTCAGTTGAAATGGCCTTAAAACTCTTCATAATTATAAGTGCAACTTATTTATCTGCTTTTCTTTTCCCTTCCTTCTTTAAACCAATTAAATATATCTCCCTAGTCTGAGCTGAGAATTGTTGCAAGAGAAAGGAATTGTAACTAGTGTAAATAATTGTATTTTATAAATCAGTTTTTAAATATTTTAGCATAATTTTTTTAACCTATCATATGGCATAGCATTTAGTGACTCAGACTAAGTTAAGGTTAAGGTTAAGTTAAACTTAAGGTTTTAAAAATGATTTACTGAGAAATTATCTTACTCTGAATGTCACTTTCTGATAAAACCTCCCAAATGAAAGCAAAGATTGTCTTCCTTTCTATATTTAATTAATCACACAATTAAAACATATTGATTAAATAAAATTTAGAAATTCAAGGGACAGTCTACATTTTCTGTGTAAGCTTGCCACTTTTCTCATTAGGTAATATCTGTCTGATTCATTTCAACAACAACAAAAAATATTCTAGATTCACAATAAGCCCAGATTTAAGATTAAAATTTACATGCAAAAGTTATCTTGCTTCTCGAAGGAAAAAATCAAATTAAAAGGTAGAACTTTACTTCCTTTTAAGTATATATGGTTTAAGGATAAAAGAATGTCTTTTCATCTAGTGAAGAAAAACATAGCAGGATATCAAATAGGTCAAGACTAATTGGATCCTATTTTAATAGGTAACTTTATATTGCCTATTTTCAAAAAAGTGTCCAAAACATTTTTAGTTCCTTTTCTGAGAAAAGAATTCATGATATGGCTTGAGAAATTGCTCGTTCAAAAGTAAACTTTAAAGAAATGAAAATGCAGTGATATGTGTTTTTGAACAAAAAGTTTAGCTGAAGCCATGATATACAAGGAAACTTGAAGAGAACGTGCTTAATTATAGGTCTCATTAAACCTGTAAAAATATTGTGAGATAAAAGAAGCCTGGTTGTTTCATGATATTATAAGTCAATATTCAAGGCTTAAATATATAAATATTCAAATATTTCAGTCTTTTTTCCTTATTCTTCATTCAGACACAATGTTTCCTGATGAAATTATGTCACCACACCTTCATGATTGGATGAGATGGAGAACCTATAGGCCACATACCTGGTAAAATTGAAGGGCCAGACTGTTTTAGTTCAAAACTTGAAACAAAACAGGTAAAAACAATATTGCAACAACTACTATTGCAGGTACTTTTGCTACTTCTGCTACTACCAGCTAACCCTTATTTTCATTAGCTATGTGCAGTCATTTACCCTCTCAACAGCCATGTAGGACAGGTACTATTATTATATAAGTTTTATATGTGAGACACAGAAGCACAGGATGTTAAGTAACTAACCCAAGGGTACACATCTGATCAGATTCAAACCCAGATATTGTGGCTCTAAAGCTCATATCCCTAACTACATTATCCAGCCCTACATGTTAACACTAACACCCAACCACATGACACAGAACCACAATATGTTGAAATTAAATGAGCTTCTCAGTCTATTTTCTGATTGCAAAATTCTGGATAAATTTGTCTCTCATTTTGGGGGATCCTGCTTGTTCAGGCAATTATATAACAACCCTGGGAATTAGGAATGAGGTCAAGGAGTTGCCTAAGGAAACTAGAGTTGGGAATATAAAATGCAAAACCATTTAGAAGAAGCAGAAATCAATTGACGTGTATGGTGATCATTTGAGCAGAAAGATAAGGTTTTTTTAGGAAAACATTTTTAAAAATGTTTTAGCTGGTGTGTGTGTGTGCACGCGAGTGAGGCTGGATCATTTCTAAATGCTCACATAAAGGAGAATTCTTTACATGGAATTTTAATGTCTTTTATACTTTATCGTGCTTCTTCAAAAGGATGTTTTTAAAGTGCCTAATTTATTACTAAAGCTCTAGGTAGAAATGAATTGGATGGATATGTTCATATTTTTATTATGTGGTCAGACATTGAATGAGGAGTATTTTTAATCTCTGTTGTAAAATATCTCAGGTTAAAAATAAAGTATGAGTCATCTGCTATGATGGTATATTCAGTAGCTAAAAATCACAGTGCTTTTAAAACATTCTGCTATATCAATTTGACTAAGTCATTCATACATAATTGAAAAGATACAGCTTTTTCTTTATAAGATTTCATATCATAACTGATAGTTATAAAGCTTTGAGGTATCAAAACTCAACCTTGTAGTAATCAACACAAAAAATGCTTTTCTTAGAAATTTAAGGATCCTTAAGTATTCAGAAGTGGCCAAGATAATGGAAATGTGTAGGGAAGAAGGCATATTGTGAGTTATGCATACTTCTTTATGATTCATACTCCTAATTATCAATAATGCAGGCAATCAATTGATCACTTAATGTTTTTTTTTCTCCTGAATATTGCTTTGCTTTTAGAAATCGAGTTGTACAGATGCATAAAAAATAGAAGAAGAAAAACAACTTTTATGAATTTATTGATATAAAAAGTTTAATCCTGTGAAATATTTTTTATTTTAGAATGAGCCTTTACATGGTGAATGTACAAAACTGAGTGATAGATTAGAAATGTATGAATTTTGAGTTTAATTGCTATGTTAGCTCTCAACTGTGTAAACAGTTACACAGTTTTGTAAACCTCAAAACTTACTGGCTTAAAACAACAGCATTTATTACCTCACAGTGTCTGTGGGTAGGGGTTTGGTTCAGAGTAGCTGGGTCCTCTGACCCCAGGTCTTCCCTAAAGCTGGAATCAAAGCATTAGCCCGGCCTGCAGATATTTCAGGCTCCAGTAAGAGAGGAACCGCTCCTAAGTTCACTTACAGGAACCTGGCAAGCTTCACTTCCCAGCTGGTTGTTGGCCTGAGGTGTTTGTTTCTTGTCACATGGACCTCCCCATAGGGATGCTCACAATGTGGCAACTTCCTCTAGAGAGTTCTGAGAGAGAAAGAGAGAGGGTTGTCACAGTTTTTTCAAAACCTAATCTCAGAAGTGATCACTTCTACCGTATTTTCACTAGGTCTAGCTCCCATTCAAGGGGAGGGGATTACACAGGGCATGGATTCCAGAACATGAAATCACTGAAAGCCATTTTAGAGTCCTCCTATTACAGTTCCCAAAGACTATTAAGCCATATTGTAAAAGAAGGAAAATGTATCTTTTCTTCTCTTTCCCTTTGTGATCACTTTCTTCCTTACAGAATTCTCTCTCCTGGCCTCAAATGATTTGTCTCTTCCCCATGACAGATTAAAATTTGCTTTGAGCCATTATCCATCAATAGGTAATTGTTGATGTAATCTTATTTTGTGTGCAACACATTTAGCAAATGCAATGTGAACAATAGAAGAATGAGTAACTTAATGTACCTCTGCCCAGTGGGTTTGTACTGCTGCTTAAGATGGGTTAGAATATGTTGGAATGATTCATTTAGTGTTCGTGACTAATTCCAATCATGAGTTATCTTATAATCATGCCTTATTTCAATGCCTTAGAATAGAAAAATAACGTATAATAGGATCTAAAAGGAAATCCTTCCTGTTAGAGGCTGTGAGAAGGCCTTGTTTCCGCTGTACAGGCAACTGCCTACTCTGAGCATCCTTCCACTGCTTTGGGATTTTTGAATTGACGTATTTATCAAGGGCTTATATAACACAAAAAAGTGTAGATAAATCTCTGCTAAGGGAATTAGAATTTATATGGAAAGAAATGGTAGTATGTATGACAATTTATACATGAAAGTAGGTATAATAGAAGTTCAGTGGATGAAGAGGTCATTCCTGGCTGGGCTGGTCAAGAAAGTTCTATTTGTTTTGAATGTGAGATATCCTTAACAGTTCCTACAATTGAGGTCAAGCCTACTCTGGCCTATATTTTTAATATCACCTTAAGGTAGGGTGAATAACAATCCCCCAAAGATATCCACATCTTCATTCCCCAAAGCCTGTGAATATGTTACCTTATATGGTAAAAAGGACTTTGCTGATATGTTTATGATCTTGAGTTGGGGAGAACGTTCTGAAATATTTGGATGAGTTCAATGTAATCATAAAGGGCGTTATAAGAGGGAGGCAAGAAAGTCAGAAAAGGAGATGTTGGAATGATGCTCTTTGAAGTTGGAAAGGGGGCAAGGAATGCAGATGGCCTCTAGACACTGGAAAAAGCAAGGAACTAGTTCTCTTCTAAGTCTCCAGAAGAAACGCAGCCCTGCCAACACCTTGAGTTTTAGACTTCTGACCTCCAGAATTGTAAGAGAATAAGTGTGTTTTAAGCCACTAAATTGTACTAATTTGTTACAACCATTAAGAAATTAATATACTTCTTATTCTCTGAAATTCCACTGAGCCATCCCCAGGCCTGTTTGCTTAACCCTTCTAGGAAGTCCTTTTGGGTCAACTACCTTTCAGGATGTATGCTCTCCTGGATAGGCCAAATATGGTCTTTGGGGTTATGTGTGTATATGTTTTGGGGCTAGGAAGTAAGAAATAAGGATGAGCTTTGGTGCCCATGTCTGAAGTTGCTGGACATCCTGAAAAGCAAAGACATACTCTATATATGAAGAAGATAACAAATGTTGATAAAGATGTGGAAAAATTGAAACCCTTGTACACAAGTGATAGGAATGCAACATGGTTCAATTACTATGGAAAACAGTACAGAAGTTCCTCAAAAAATTAAAAACAGAACTATCATATGATCCAGGAGTCTCACTTCTGGGTATTTATACATAAGATTTAAAATTAGGATCTTGAGAAGATCCCATGTTCAATTCACAGTAGCTGAGATGTAGAAATTTTTTTTTTTAAGATTTTATTTATTTATTCATGAGAGACGCACAGAGAGAGGCAGAAACACAGGCAGAGAGAGAAGCAGCTCCTTGCAGGGCATCTGGATGTGGGACTCCATCCCAGGACCCCGGGATCCACCCTGAGCCAAAGGCAGATGCTCAACTGCTGAGCCACCCAGGCATCCCAAGATGTAGAAAAATCTTAAATAGATAAATTGATAAAGAAAATATGACATAAAAGGCACCTGGGTGGCACAGTTGGTTAAGCATTGACTTGGTTTCAGCTCACATCATGATCTCAGGTTATGAGATTCAGCGCTGCAAGGGGCTCTCCGCTCAGTGGGGAGGCTGCTTGAGACTCTGTTTCCCTCTGCCTCTCCCTACCACATGTGTACTCTCTCTCTCAAGTAAATAAATCTTTGAAAAACTAAAATATGACATATGTTTATGCATGTGCATATATATATATATTCCATATATATCTGGAATGTTACACAACTAAAAAATAAGGAAATCCTCCCAAATGCAACAATATGGATGAAACTTGAGAATATTATGATTAGTGAAATAAGCTAGTCACAGAAGGACAAATTCTGCATAATTCCACTTATATGAGGTATCTGTCATAAAGTCATAGAAGCAGAGAGTAGTGGTTTCCAGGGGCTGTGGAGAGGGGGAAATGGGGAGTTGCTAATCAATAGGTATAAAGTTTCAGTCATGCAAAATAAATAAGGACTTGTACAACCCGTGCCTATAAGTTAATCATACTGCATTATGTACTTAAGAATTTTGGAGGATAGATCCTATGTTAAATGTTCTTATTTTAATAAAATATATATAGAAAGATTTTTTCCATATATACTCCAATTATGTCCCTATTAAGAGAAGATGCCCATCAATTTTGGCAGAAACTTTTTATTTTTACAGTATTTTATCATGACTTGGTATAGCTCCTTGACTGAGGATGTGGGGATACTTGTCACCATAACATTGTTCTTGGCCTTTGGGCCAAGCTAAAATTGATAAAATTTCCAATTTTAATATTGGGTTATATATAGCTACTGTACGATGCATTCAGGATTCAGTCCAGTTTTGGGGATGCTGGAGGCAAAGAAATAAAGACTGATCTACCATTAAAATGTAGCTGTAGGCTGTCCTTAGTCTACATGTATTGGATTGTACTGAAACCAGTACATGTCAGAACCAGGGAGCTCTGTCCTTGCTTTACGTGATAGCTGAGTTACTACAGAGCCATGCAAAGTTGGGATGTGGTTCTTAAATTCACCAGTTTCGGTTAACACTGTCATGCAAATGAGGACTGTCTCATTTTTCTGAGTTTTCTGAATGGGTAGCTTTCTTTTTTTTTATTTTTTTTATTTTTTTTTAATGGGTAGCTTTCTGTCTGAGTTTTCTGTCTGGGTAGCTTTAAGCAAGAGAAATATTCATACTTTGTTACTGCACTGATCTCAAGGTAGAATTCTTACCTGCCTGTGTGGCTCAGTTGAACGCTCTCAGTTACATTTTGGAAGAATATTAATAATGAAAAATATGTTCCAGAAATATGAAGGAAAAGAAAGATATGAATATAAAATATTCTGAATTAATCATTGTAAATCAAAGCATATTACAAACTTAAGGCTTGGCTTTGGGTTTTTTTTTTTTGAATGAATGAATGAATGAATGATCAAATGAATAGAAGAAAACAAGTCTGTCTATAGAGCATATACTGTCTATAGAGCATTCTGTTATTGATTCTAAATCTCCAGATTAGAAGACTCTTGCATTATTTTATAATCTCAATTTAGTAACATAACATCAGTGCATTTCATGCTCTCATTTCAGTTTCATTTCTTTTTACCTAATAGTATTTTGAGAATGTGATACTGATATTGTAAACATTGATTCATGTCAGAATTTTGGTAGCATCAATTGAAATGGAGCTGGCCAGAAGCAAAATAGAGAAGTTGTATGTCCTATTGCTATTTTGGGTTACCAGTCTAGTCATCATTCATTACTTCAAAAATAGAAGAAATGGGAAATGAATTTGAAATTTTCTTGTGATTTAGAAATTGGTGAATGAATATTTTTTCCCAAAGTAAGTAGCAATGTAAAAAGAGAATTTGTCTGCATATTCGTTAGAATCAGATTAAACTTTGTTCTGAAAATTTTGCATATCTGATTTTAGGTAGTGCTACTGTTATCTGTTTTTTCAAGTTCTCATCTTTCCTTATCTATCTGATTCCTCCATGGCTGTTATTTCCAAAGTTAATGTATGGGGACTAAATACATAATATTTAGCTGAAAATCCCATGCCATAATTCTCTGAAACTATAAACTTAATTTGAAAATATTTTATCTGCTCTCTTGTCAGTTTCTCAGGATTACCTTGAAAATTATTAGTCCTAATTGACTTAATGCCTAGACTCTAGTAACAGAGAGATATAGTTAGATAAATATTTATTAGGAATATCCATTTAATATACATATATTTTTAATAAATTATTTGCTCTGGTTTTGTTTTCAGTTTATAAACAATTCTTTCTTATGGTTATTTATAAATCAAAATGATAAATGGCCTTAAGGTACTTTAGTGTAGTCAACAGAATTGCAGATAATATTAGTTGGAAGGACAGATGTATTTTATTTTTTCCTCTAAAAAATCACCTCAGATAGGATAATCTCCAGTTATTTTTTGACTCCATAAATGTTTTAAGCTATTATTTATGGAGTTAAAAATTAAACCTGATACTTAAAAAGGGTAAGATACTGTATTTTTTTTCCTAGCTATTTACTTATGTTTTGTGTCAGATAGGGGAAGAGTAAGTATGAGTGGAGGTTTAATTGTTAACTAAGATCACAGTAGTTGAGTGTCTAACTCTTAACCAACATTGGCTGATTGATAAATCTCCCATAAATTATGAGTACTTGGCATATAACGTTGATATCCTCTTTTAACTGTTGGATCTTTTCTCTCAGTTATAATAGCACATTTTGAACAGGCTAAAAGCTGCCCACCATGGTGCATAAATATGCGTCGGAGAGCACACCCTGAAAGAGGAATAAAATGTGCATAGGTTCATGGTATCGATGTTATGCAGTAAATAATTCTCTAGCAAAAAGATTGCTCAAATTTTAGTAGGAAGAATAAAAATTATATATTTAAAAATAATGTGAAAAATTTCTAATAACCCAAACTGTAAAAATGCATGGAAAATTATAGGGTGGATTGAAGAGGTAAAATATAGAATTTAGGATCTTTTGCATTTCAGGGAATACATTCTAGAAATTTAATGGAGATTTATATCTACAATTAATCTATATCTGGGTCTTATCCACGTGTATTCTAATCCATGTTTCAACATATATCATTATGTAGTCTGTATCAATAGCCTATTTTTATTTTAGTCATTTATAATCTAATCTGTGTGAATGCATTATTTCATGTATAGTAGTAACTAGTATTATTATCAATAAGTAACTTTCCATGAACTATCATAATTAGTTTTCCAAAATCCTCCTAAAATAGGTACTAGGACATAGATTGAATTATTTTACATGAGAAAGATCAGGCAATTTGCCCAAGTTCACACAGCTGGTAAGCAGTGAACATAGGCTTAAGCCTGTTCTCTTGATCACTAAGGCATTTCTGCCACGTGTGTTGGATTTTGCAGACTTGAGGTAGAATTGAAGGGCTGTTGACCATCTCTCAAGCAAGGTCTGGAATAGTATCTCTCTTGTGTTAACAAAAATATCCGATCATCAGTCGTGCCATCCAGAAGTTCCATTTCTTTAGTAAACTCAAAGATAATCAGCTTCTCAATGGTTGCTTTATACTAGTGAAACCAGTAGATAATGAAAATGAAAATCTGTTAGTATAGGATAATGCACATTTCAAAGTGGTTCCAAGCACACTCAGGAAAATCAGCTCATCCTCTCTTTACAGGAGGAGTTCATAGGAAGCTAAATTCAACATAAATTTATCTGCTTCCTTCAACATTTATTGGTTTTCTTTGTGGTAGCTTCTGAGGATGCGGAGATAATAATAAGTACAGTACTGAGCTGACTTAACCTTCATTTATTTTTCACATGAGTAAAGTGACAATTATAAAATGATATAGTAAAGTTGAGATAGAGTGCAAGATGCTGGGAATAACAGCTGAACCAATAGTGTAGCTTGAAGGACTCAGTAAAGTCTTCTGAGAGGAGGTGATGTCTGTGGTGGACCCCAAAGGGTAAAATTTATCCAGGGGGAAGATGGCTTTCTAGGCAGAAGGATCTGTGGTGCAGAAGCAAGAAATACTTGACCCAAAAAAGGAAGTATGAGGTTCATTATGACAAGAGTATAAGAGTTCTTTTGAGGAAGTGTTGAAAGGTAAAATGAAAAAAAGAAGTAGTCCAGAATGATATAATGAAAGACCTCATGCATAAATACATTTAATATATTTTTTCCTAAGAAGAGATTTTATTAAGAATTTGAGTATGGGAATAACCTATACACATCTGCATTTGAAACACATCATTCTAGAGTAGTGTTTCCCAAACTTTAGTTTGCATCAGACTCACTTGGGGGGCTTGTTAAACAGAGTTTCTGATTTGGCAAAACTGCAGTAAAGTGTAAGAAAATGCATTTCTCTCTCTCTCTCTCTCTCTCTTTTGTAGAGAGGAACCTACCCGTGTGGGGGTGGGGGAGAGGGAGAGAGAGAATCTTGGCATGCTGGACATAGAGCCCGAGGCAGGGTTCAATCTCATGACCCTGAGATTATGACATGAGCCAAAATCAAGAGTCAGACATTTAACTGACTTAGCCATCCAGGAGCCCTGAGAAAATGCATTTTTAAGTTCCCAGGTGATACTCTGATGCTGTTGGTCCCCAGACCACTCTTTGAGAAACACTTTTCAGGAGACAAGATTATATAAGAAGTGTGAGAGTAGAAAAAGCTGAAAAAAACACTGTTTTGGAAAAAGCCAGCATGAGTGGCGGGGGTGGGGTTGGGTAAAATGAGATTTTTTTTTAAGATTTTTATTTATTTATTCATGAGAGACGTAGAGAGAGAAAGGCAGAGACACAGGCAGAGGGACAAGCAGGATCCATGCCGGGAGCCCGACACGGGACTCGATCCCAGGACTCCAGGATCACGCCCTGAACCAAAGGCAGGCGCTAAACTACTGAGTCACCCAGGGATCCCCTAAAATGAGATTTTGAACTAAGGTATTGAATGCAGTAGTTATTAAAGGTAGGTAATAGGTTGAACTGAACAGATAGATTATAAGGAAAAATTAACTGGCTTGGTATATGGTTACCAGGGTGAAGGAGGACTTTACTGACCTCCAGAAATCCAGATTGGGCACCGGACTGTTTATTGGAAGTACCAACAAGATAAGCATAGGAGGAAAAAACTGGATGGGAGGCAGCTGGCTATAGTCATGGGAGAGCAGGAGAGGAGATGATGATGTCTGATTTGGACATACTGAGTTTGAGATAACAAGGATACATTAATGTGTAAAAGTTGGCAAAGAGGGGCCAAAAGAGACTGAGTCAGAATTCAGCAAGAGGTTGACTTTATCACCTCAGCCATATGGAAGGGAATAGACAAGGAAGAAGCAACACACACAAAAAATTCATAAAGGAAAGCGTTTCAAAGAAGGCACTTCATGGAAAAGGCGGACCCTTAAATCTCTCTGATACCTTCTTCAGAAAGCCCTGTTCCATGCAACACTGGCACAGCTGTGTCTTTGAAACATAGTATAATTCCTGTTTAGGTGTGAGTTTGAGGATAGTATTTTGAAATTAAAAATATATGGCAAAAGTCTTTGGAATTTTACTTTTTTTGCTAAGTTCAATGACATTCACTTTCATATTTGTAGGGCAAACAAGGGTATTCTTTTTCCCATAAGAAACAGTCCACTTCACTCAGGAAAACTCTGCTTACAATGCCATTCATTCTTTCAACAAATGTTGAATAAAATATGTTTTCTCCCAAGTCACCCTGTGTCATGCCAAGAAGTTGTCCCCATTTTTTCCCACACCTCCACTTATTTAAGAGTACATAATTAGGAGAAATGATTGCCTTTGGAGTCAGCTTTTCTAGATTTGAACACTTATTAGGTGTATGACTTTGTTCAATCGTATAAACTACAAAAGACTCTCTTCCATCTTAAAAATAATGGAAACAACAGCTAAAAGAGTTAGGATGCTGTTTAAGGCAATAAGGCTCTTTATACTGTGTCTGATATACTTAATGCTTAAATTAGTGTTAATTATATTTTTACCCAGCCCAGGCCTCGGGACACACTTAACCCAGCATGCATTCAAAACCAAAAAACAAATCTGGCAACATTAAATACTCAAACTTATTGTAACCCTGTAAAATCTATTCCTACAATACCTATAAAGTATAATTTTAACACCTTGTTTCTCAGAATTCTTCCTCATGTTGCTAGATTGAAAGGTCTCCTTTTACCCTTAGATTGACATATTCTTAGACTGAAAAGATTCTTGACATCAGAGAGCATGTCATAGCCTGTGGATTCCATTCACCTGATTCTGTATGATGCCTTGTGCTTATTATGTGCACAGTATACATATACTGACTAAATTGTCTTTGTCATTCTGACTTCATACTATACTCTGGACTCTTTGAAAGCTGTGACCTTGACTTATTCATCATCATGCTCTTCATGTTCAGCACAGTGCCTAAAGTCAGTTATTGTTTCATGAAAGAATTAATTGTGTGGCTCACGGAAAATTCAGATTTGGACTGGACTGTGCTCAAAGTAAAAGTGTAGATATTTTCCATTTGAAAAAAAATTTAAAGAATGACTAAATAGGACTCT
This sequence comes from Canis lupus dingo, assembly GCF_003254725.2. Classification (NCBI taxonomy): domain Eukaryota; kingdom Metazoa; phylum Chordata; class Mammalia; order Carnivora; family Canidae; genus Canis; species Canis lupus. Next base: position 23,908,206 of record NC_064257.1, on the reverse strand, counting down.
TTCTGGCTTCCATAGGAAAGATTTATAAAATTGGTTGTGTGTGTTCCCTGCTTCTTCTCTGCCTCCCAGGAAATATACCTTGTAAAGTTGCCAAGGAAACACTAACAGCTTAAGTCTGGTAGAGGAGAAAGATACCTCATTAACAAACTCAGCTTTATTATTTGGATGCTTGCCTCAAGGAGATGCTGTTCTGTGATGGAAGATTCTTTCTATTAAGCATTGTGTGAAAAACTGAATGATTTTTTGAGGAAATTTCTTCTTCTCGTTCCCAGTGCTGTGAACCCACACATTATGAGATGCTACATAAAAACATTATTGACTCGTAGTTCATTGTATTTGAACTATTTATTATTGCTAAGCACATAGGATAGATAAAGTTTTCAGGCATTCACTGTATAATGATTAAGGCATCAGGTCTTTAATTTGAAGTATTGACAGTATTTAACCAGAAGATAAATTTAATGTATTGTTTATTGCCTATTAAGTCATTTTGTATATTTTCCTTCTTATGAACTAGAAACCCTGAGAATATAGAAATTTATTGCTCTAAGATAGGATAATACAGAATTGAGTGCCTTCTCCTTTAGGAGGACATCTCATCAGTGATGGATAATGGAAAAAAATGTACGTGGTGCTTAGGGTTATAACACTTGGGATTCAAAGCTTCTTTCCAGAATTTACCAGCTGTTTGATCTTGGGCAAATCATTCATTAATTTGTTCATTCAGGCATTCTGTAAAGATGGGTTGTGCAAACACTATTACCTTGAGCCTCCTTTCAAAGTGATATAGTCATATAAAAAATGAGAAATTCTTCATTGTTTATATACTCTGAGCCTCAGCTTTTATGTATAGAAATGATATTATGTGCTTTATTGAGTCATTCATCCATTCAGAAAGTATTTATTGAGTTCCTACTGTGTGGCAAGCTGTTCTAGAGGTTGATGGGAGGTGTTCATCCTTTGACTCTTGGCAGCATTGTTCTTTTATCTTACTTCTTTGGATTTAGGGTTGGTTAAGACTTCCAGCTGTTACTAGTCCCAGGGCTTCACCATTTCCTCTGGATCCCCTGAACCATCCATACCTCTATAAAGTATCCTTTTATTAACTACTCTTTTATGTGTTTGAGTTTGCCATTTGTTTCTCGGTGGAACTTTTCACTGATTGAGACAGGGGAAGTCTGTCTGAGATCTTGATACTTAAACTAAGAAGTATCTTAGGAAACTGAGGAAGTGAGGATATCTAGGGATTGAGCATTCTAAGCAGCATGAAAAACATATGCAAAGCGGACCCTGCAATAGGAATCATATTTGAACTGGTTCTGTAACAGCAATGGGATCAATTTGCCTGAGTGGCGTGAGAGAGTGGGATGATGGAAAAAGGATGATATCAGAGGGATGACCAAAGCTAGATCACTAGAAGGCATTGCAAGACATGATAATAAGTTTGTGTTTTATTTTAAGATTAAAGCACCAGGTGGCTTGGATCTGGGCAAGAATCTATAGTTCCATCTGCTATGTAGAGAAGATTTGGGGGAAGGGGAGACAATGACAGATGGAGGGACATGGGCTATTTTTTTTTAGTCCAAGGGAGAGATTTCATTGATATGGTCTAAGGGATTAGGATTTTAGGTATGTATGCAGTAAGGAATAGTCAAATTCAAGCCATATTTTAAAGAAAGAATTGGCAAGATTTGCTGATGCATTTAGACCTGAGAAGCTGGGTGAATGGTGATGTCAAGATGGAGAGTAGTGGGACAGGAACTTAATTTGTGGGAGGGATTGAGGTGGAAATCAAGTTTGATTTCGCATTATGAAATTTTAGATGGCCATAATACATCCAAGTGGAGATCAGAGTGGGCAGTGTGGAGCTCAGAGGAGAAATTGAACTTGAAGATTAAATTTCAGAATTCATCAGCATATGTGATATTTAAAGCCATGGTACCAAATAAAATGATATAGAAGGTGAAACTAAATGGGAACCATAAGAAAAAGTATTGGAAGGAAGATGGAGTGGTCAACTTTGTCAAATGTGTCTTAGAGATCAAGGACAATGATGATGGAACATTGACCATTGATTCAGCCAATTGGGTATCATTGGCAACTTTGATAAGAAGATTGTAGTGACACAGTGGGGACAAAAGCTGCATGTGAGCTCTCTCTCTGCAAAAGAGAGAGTAGGAGATGAGAGACAATTTGAGGAATTTGACCCATACTGTAAAAGGATGGGAGAGAAATGCTTAATATTAGTATTTTGAATATATGAATTTTATAAACTCCACAAACATAAAATACCTTATCAAATGTTTTTATTTTATTTTTTAAAATTTTATTTATTTATTCATGAGAGACACAAAGAGAGAGAGAGAGAGAAAGAGAGGCAGAGACACAGGCAGAGGGAGAAGCAGGCTTCATGCAGGGAGCCCGACGTGGGACTCAATCCCTGAACTCCAGGATCACGCCCTGAGCCAAAAGCAGAGCTTAAGCACTGAGCCACCCAGGCATCCCTCAAATGTTTTTAAATACTGTGGAGCAAATTTTAAATATAATCATCCAGTCAAAATGGTTGATATCTATTTTTGGTTGATTTCACTATACTGATCCATTTTTGATAGATTAATATACTAAAATGTACTCTATATTAAAATTGAATCACTTTCTCCCAAAGAATTTCTAAAATATTCCCAAACTTTAAATATGTATAAACTAAATTTTAAAATATCGGTAGCTAATAACAACACTGTAATATTTTAAGTATTTTTATAATATAAAGTGACTTTTTGGAAGTGTAAAACTTGAAACTTGATATTAACTTTAAATGTAACTATCAGGTTTTAGGATGTTCTGGGTATTATGGCATGTGCAATGTTAGATTCAATGGACTACTTAGAATTTTATTTTCTTCATTTTTTAATGTATTTGATATCCAAGCTATTTTAACATCTTTTCCTTGATCATCAACTGGATGATCCTACTCTTTAGGTATAAAAATAAGGATACGGCAATAGCTCCGAGGGAGACTTCAATGCCAATATCCTCTTTTTCTTCCCCACTTCCATGTGGGGGAAGCAGGACTTAAACCTCAAACTTGTGACTTGCATTGAAAACCACATGATTAATCCCTAATCTCCAATCCTGGAAGTGTCTGTCAAGGGAAAAATTGTGTCAACTCTTAGAGCAGGGGATCATGGGGAGAGGGTACAGATGGTCAACCAACAGCACCAGTGCTACAAAAATGTGGAGTTTATTTTAAATCTCTCCTAATGTAATACCCAAGGTCCTGGCTGCCCTCAAATCTCACCCTACTTAGAGCTCTGACACTAATCGCTGCACCTGCAGCTCAACCTTCCCAAGACTGGAGACTTCTGATTCATGAGCCAGCCGTGGCCTTACCAAGGAGCAGAGCTTTCCTACATTAGAAGAGGCTGCCTTTGCACAGCTTGTGTCAAGGACTGGCTAACCTCACCTAGGTATTTGACACCTTGGAGAACAAGTGAAACTTTCATTACCTGAATTTTTTTTTTTTTTTGAAGAAATAAAGGTGTTAATATAGTTAAGAATCCTGGAGCCTGGGTGGCTCAGTCAGTTAAGCACCTGCCTTTGGCTCAGGTCACGATCCTGGGGTCCTGGGATCAGGCCCTGCGTTGGGCTCCCTGCTCAATGGGGAGTCTGCTTCTCCCTCTCCTTCTGCCTCTCACCCTGCTCGGGCTCTCTCACTCACTCTCTTTCTCTCAAATAAATGGATAAAATCTTTTTTTTTTTTTTTTTTTAAGGACCCTAGTTAATTTTGTTCTGTGTAGATGATGGCAACACATATAATGGAGCCTATGTAATGCTAGTGGCAAGGAGCAGTAGTACCTGAGCAGCAGCAAGCCCACATTCTAATGCTCAGGTACTAAGTTGGCTTGGCATACTTTTACAAATTCAACTGGGAAATGAGTCAGATGGATTTAAAGAATGTATTACATACACAGCATAAATAAAATCACCATTGTGTCAGCCTTCCATGTTCCTAGGTAGGTTAGGACTAGGAGAGACCAGCAGGGTGCTTAGGGCACACAGTTTGAAGTCACTCATTCCTAGGATCGTACAAATGCCAATCCTGTTCTGATAGGGCTCTAAAAATATGGTGTCTAAGGGACAAAATTTAAGGGGGCACTCATTGTCAGGATCCAGCCCATGCAGGGTCAGCACTTGTATGACCCTCAGAATGAATGCCTCCTTATATTGTATACCCTAGATGTATCACCAGTTGCCTCACTCTAGTCCCGGCCAGGTCCCTAAGTCCCACAGACACCATTAAGTTGGATGGACCAGATGACAGACAAAAGAAGGGGGAGGCAACTGGGAAGAAGCCAATTCCTCCTCAGTGCACCTAAGCAGTTTTACTGCCTGCAGATGGATCTATGGCGGGAAAGAGTAAGGTGGAAAGTTCCATGCCTCATTGGTGCACCAGAGAGGTAAGTGAGAAGCAGCTATATGGAAGCTCTTTCTAAGACTGCCTGCCTTGTTCTGTTCTCAAGAGGCTGATGGAACATTCCATCAAGAGTTAGGCTGGGGATGCCAGGGTGGGTTAGTGGTTGAGAGTCTGCCTTCGCCTCCGGGTGTGGTCCTGGGGTCCTGGGATCTGGTCCCAGGATCGGGTCCGCATCGGGCTCCCGGGCCTGCTTCTCCTCCCTCTGCCTATGTCTCTGCCTCTCTCTCTGTGTCTCTCATGAATGATTAAAATAAATAAATAAATAAATAAATAAGTAAATAATAAATAATCTGTTTTAAATGTCTTAGTCAAACAGTATTGTAATAGTAAGCTAAAAAACTCTCTAGGAAATCAATGTTTTTGCATTTTGGTATATTTTGTTATCTACATGAAAAGATATCTCAATAACAAGATAGATGGATTTGTTAAGGATTTCAGTTATATTTTGCAGACAACATACTCTATCAAAAAATCGACTGACAAAAAAAAAAAAAAAAAATCGACTGACTTTTAATGTTCAGTGTTCCTCAAAAGATTTATTTATTTCACCTATAAATTTTACAACATAAATGCATTCATGCACATTTATGCTCATTAGTCATACCTGAAAAGTTTATTTTTGCATCAAGTGATAGATAAGCCATGTTTAATTTGGGCATGTGTCCAAGTAGGACACTTTTTTTCAACTTAAAATAGCACATAAGCTCAAAAATCATTTTTCATTTAAATTAATAATCAAGATAAGAATGTAAATCTGGGGCAGCCTGGGTGGTTCAGCAGTTTAGCGCCACCTTCAGCCCAGGGCCTGATCCTGGAGACCCGGGATCGAGTCCCACGTTGGGCTTCCTGCATGGAGTCTGCTTCTCCCTCTGCCTGTGTCTCTGCCTCTCTCTCTCTCTCTCTGTGTCTCTCATGAATAAATAAATAAAAATCTTAAAAAAAAGTATATCTGTATTCTGTTTAGAGCTGTAGTTGCTAGTTTACTGTAATTCAACATTTAAAAATCATGAATATCAATGCCTTTTGCATTCATCTTCTAAATTCTGCTTGTTTTATTTTTCTCAAGATGATAACTCATGAAAGGCTTAAAATTTTAAGAATTTGAGAATTGGTTCAATTTATCTAAATTAGCAAGAAATCTTCGTATCTATGATTGTAAGAAATCTTCATGATACAACTTTTAAAAATACGACAATGCATTTAAAAAATGGCTAATGTGCTTTTAATCTGAATCAACTTCTCAGTTATCTCTCTGATAATGACATCAGAATTGTTTCTCTTTAATGTATTTTATATGTCTTTCTATTTAGAAAAGCAAGTATTAACTTGCAAAATGTGTTTAATATCATTTCCTTTCAATTTAAATGTACTTGGAAATCACTTCATGTAAATAGAAATTTGTTTTTTGTCATGATTATAACGGGTGTATTTTCAAACAGTGCAATGACTATATTTTCTGTTGATCTAGTATTTTAAGCCACTTTACTACCTAATTTTGTCAGTTCATTCCATGAAATTCTAAAACAGGTTTAAAAATTATACTTTATCTTTGGATTAAAAAAAGTTTGTCAGTTTATAAATGTTTCATGCTTTATTTTTATTATATAAGGACATAAGCTTGCTTAGATGATTTAATAGGAATGCTAAAGAACATGTTAGATCAACAATTTAGGTGATTTTATTGTTGATGGTGTGAATAGTGCTAAAATAAAGAATCTCAACAAGATGGAGAAGCAGAGCCTTTTACAAATAAACTTAACAATGCAGTCATATTAATTAGAATATTTCTGTTTTTGAGAACAAAAATGTATCTTAAAGTTAGTTGCAGGTGGGGAGAAGGTCGATTTCAGATGTTGTTCAGATGATAGAATCAAGGACTTGGACTCTACCATTCTATCTTTTCAAATCCGTATTACCTTAATTTTCCATAAGACTTCTGTCTCATTTGAAGCAATTTTTATAAGCCTCCTCTGGAGACAGAATGAGGGAGAGGAAGAAGTTCCTCAAAGGGATGCTGAATAGGGGAAATTGTTATGTATGATATGTGCCAGTGAAGACAACTTAACAATTTTCTTGGCAAGCATTCCTTGTGGTTGCCTTATCATTTATGGTCCTTGGTAAAATATGCATATAGAAATTCATCACCCATTGAGTACTTGTTCAAAGTCAGCTTCTTCCCATGGAAACTTTCATCACATCATTCCTTCCTTCTCTACTGTCCTCCCTCTAATGTTGCCTTCACATGCTCATTTCAGCCCTGTGTTTTTTGTTAAGATTCCCCACTTTTGAGATACCAGGGAAACAATGAAACTTAATCGTCCCAAATGAATTTGTAGCATAGATCTTGATGTTAGAAAGGTATTGGCTGTTTCTTTGATCACAGGCATTTAATTTTCTCTTCCTTCAATCTTGACTGGGATATCTTTCATCTCTGATTTCTTACTTCAGTTGTATTTCCCAGATTCCTCATCCCTATCCTTTCAAAAAGATGCAAACAAATAAGTGACTAGAGTCACAAGAAAGAAACTTCATATCAGTTAGTATAACTCTTCAGCGTAGCCCCCAAACTCCTCCAGCAGCCTTTGAGCAGACAGCTTTTGTCAAGCTGTATGTGTACCTGTAAGTTGGGCATGTGCTCTCTAATCTGTCACTCACCACCCATTTCTCCATCTCTGATACCTTTCACAATTTCATACTCAGGCATGATCTTCTGTAGGTACTGATTCAAGATTAGAAATCAATCCTTGTAAAAGAGTACCTTGTCTATCCACATTTGTTTATAGTTTTATCTTTCATGTATAGTAATAGAGTGGACTATAGATAATTCAAATTTTTGTAGAGTAAACATTTTCTGTGGGATTTATAGTTTCGCAAATAATATGTTAAATTGCAATTAAAAAAATTTTTTTTTCTTCTGTTGTGTCCTCACTTCAACTTCTTGGAGAACAAAACATCTGCTTTCCTATCTAGAGCCATTTTTTTTTTGCATATTTCAAGAATCATTAGTCTGTTTACATTTTTTTTCTTTTTACAGATTGGCAGGATTAGGGAAAATATCTAGATTTTTAGATACAAGGTATTTAGATAGTGTTGCAGTGTGTAAGGTTGTCAGAAAACAAAACAAAACATAACAAATGTAGCTGTGTGCCCTAACTTTGTAGCTAAAGAAATTATGACACTATGGGACTGGGAAATTCTCCATGCTGTTGAGTGGCATTTTACAATCAACACCTCTCCCCTTTTCAGGATATCGAATCCCTAACAGGAGGGCTGACTGGTTCTAAGGGGGCTGATCCGCCGGTAAGTTAGATTCTTCATTAATTTAACTATTGACTAATTGAATGATGTATACACCAGATCATTAGAGACACTTACTTATATAGTTTGTCATATAGATATCTTTTTGAAATAAATAGATATTGCAGTAATTAATACAAAAGTATAAACTTGATTTGAGGTGTTGTTTGGTGTTTTAAAAAGTTTTAATACCTCGTACAAAATTTGTCTCCATGTATTGACTCTAAGAATAAGAATAAAATCTTCATTAGAATATGTAAATACTCTATGTCCTATGGGCTACACCATAACTTTTGGAACTTGAGGGTTTAGCATTTTACATATGAATGTGTGATTTGGGTTGCAATATATTTTCTAGTTACTGAGAAAAATGATTTTATTGGCCCATTTTATCAACAGTGTTTATTCTTGATATTACTATTCTTTTCTACTTTATCCAGGGATCTTCTGGAAAATAAGAGAAAGTATTCTAAAATTTTAAAGGTTTGTTATTTTTAAGCAATAAAAAGAGATTGATAGTCTAGTATTGGAACATCTTAGTTCTCTCTGTGATTATCTGCTTTCAGAAAATATTAAGATAACATTGAAATATAAACATGAGTTCATGGTGTATATCTAAAGTAGTAAGATTTAATCTATTTCAACAGAGAGTCAATGCATAAATTTGTATCACTGTTTGCTTTTCACTTAGCACTGTGAGTGAGGTTTAATGGTGAACACACAGAGCCCAATGTTGTCAATTTTAGCTGGGTAACTAGGTGAAGTTCATAATCACATTAAAACACCAGTGAGATGTTAAAAAGATAACTTTCAATGGGATCTCTTTCTCTCCTGTCTCCTTCCTGTGTCTCATGATGTTGTCTAATCATCAAGTTGCTTCTAAAATAGGCTAAACAGCATATATTTAGTCTTTTGCCTTCCTTTTATTTTCATTCTCTGAATTTATGTAGGGAAAAAAAGGTATTGTCTTCAGATAGCTGCTTATATTTAGACCCTGAACCTATTACGTTACAGCATAAAGCAAGATGAAATGTTAAGTCAACCAGCCAGTATATTGTGACAAGATTTATGGCCAGCCCTCTATTTAAGTACTGTAGGTGACTGCTTATGTGATGTAATTTCACTCACCTGCCTGGGATGGTGTTTGTGCATAGCATTCAACTTTTATTAGAAGAGTAAATCCATTTCCTTCAAAATTCCACCTTCACGTGTCCACAGATTCCTAAAAGAATTCCACAATTAGAGATCAATTGGTTTTAAAAGGATTTGTCCCTGGTTCAAATAAAAAATTAAATACCTTTCTTCCACAAGGGGTGATAAAATCTTATTCATTATTTATGTATTAAAATAAGTTAATCATATCCTTTCAAGAAAACATTTTCCAAATATGAAAGATTAAATGGGTATAAAATCTAGTTGTTGAAGAAACTTCTTGAAAGGAAAAAAGATCACAGAAAGGAAAGTTGGTGTACAGAAGGCAAGCTTCATCAACTTTATTCCCAATAGGTAAAAGTGAAGTGTGTGTGTGTGTGTGTGTGTAGTTTATAATATTGTGAAATAAAGATTCTTTCTTGGCCATGTCCTACCATGATGTTGGATATTTTTATACTATTGCCTACATTTCTGAAATTCAGACTGTGCTTATTTTTTACCTTTTTGCAGAGTGAGAAACATCATGCAAATTTCAGGATATGTGACCTTAGGCAATCTAATTAGGGGGTTAACAGTACACATAAATTTAGCACTGCCCATTGTTAAAGAGATATCTAAAACGTATTACTTGAAAAGCTATGTAATAAAATCATTTTTTAGTCCAGTATAAAACTTATATAAAGCCGTCTAAGTAGAGGTGAAATGGTAGTAGGATCTAGTGTTACTTCAGACATTCAAGAATAAAACTTTTATTTTTTTAAGAATAAGACTTTGAATGAAGCTATTGATTTCCCCCAACCTAGAAAACTGAAAGTGCGATTACATTAATTATAACCTAAATCCATTTGAATAATTTTCCTTTATTTAAAAAATATCTATATGATAGATCATCTAAATACTATTGTCCATTTCTACAGTTATGTTTTTTGTATAAGTATTTGTAATATATTATTAAAACCATCCTATGATGAAATTTTTATTGGTAAGAAATTTAGGGTCCTATATTTTTCCTCTCATTATACAGAATATATAAAGGGCTGAAGGAATGGCACCTCACAATGCCACCACAATGGTGCATAGCTGTGAAATAATTTCTTGACCAGTTTAACAGAAATCTCAGTAATATAAATGGCATATTTAAATAATGGATTATTTTCTGTGGGTACATATTATTTCTGAAGCATGAAAAGGAAGTGAAGTTTGTATTATTTTAAGTAGTATATATGTATAAAACGTGTACATTTGCAAATTCATTATAAGTAAATTTGCATGCCTGGTAAGAATAAATTTGAGGATCTCCAAGAATATAGCTTACATTAATATTTTTAACAATAAATGTTAGTTAACTTTTTTTTTGAAAACTCAAGTAGTCTCAATGATGTACTAATAATGTACTGATAATGAATGGGAGAATCATTCATTTATGATTTTTCAGGGGCAATTCAGGTTTTATGATGTCTTTCTTCCTCTGAAAAGGATTTCAAGAAGGATTTTTATCTTCAGAAACTGAAAATTAATTGGTTCAGTAAATAGAATTTACAGATTTTTCTAAAGCACAGTTATCTTAAGAAAAAACCCTTCTGTCATCATTTGGATGACAGAAAAATAGAAAAATATTAGAAAAATATTACGTTTAATATTACCTTAAAACTGCCTTTGAAAAATTGTATCAGACATAGACTACATTTAGCATATGATTTTTCATTTGCAAAAATTGGATAAGTTAATCTCCAGTGTAAAAACATAGCATACCTTTACATATAAAAATAAAGTGAAAGAAAATAATTAATTAAAATCTAAAGAGAAAGAATATCACTGAGTTAAATTAGTGCTTTTCTATATACCATTTGCCATAGTGTTTTAAATTTTCTTAAGTTTTTATTCAAATTCCAGTTAACATACAGTGTTATATTAGTGTCAAGTGTACAATAAAGTGATTCCACACTTTCATACAACACCTGATGCTCACAAGTGCCCTCCTTAACCCCCATCACCTATTTTTTTTCTTAAAGATTTTATTTACTTATTAATGAGAGACAGAGAAAAAGAGAGAGTGAGAGAGGTAGAGACACAGGCAGAGGGAGAAGCAGGCTCCATGCAGGGAGCCCGATGTGGGACTCGATCCTGGGACTCTGGGATCATTTCCTAGGCCAAAGTCAGGTGCTAAACCGCTGAGCCACCAAGGATCCCCCCCATCACCTATTTAACTCATCCCTCGCCCACTTCCCCTCTAGTAATCATCAGTTTGTTCTCTATAGTTAAGAGTGTGTTTCCTGGTTTGCTTCTCTTTTTTTTTTCTTTGCTCATTTGTTTTGTTTCTTAAGTCCACGTATAGGTGAAATCATATGGCATTTGTCTTTCTCCAACTGACTTATATTGCTTAGCATAATACTTTCTAACTCCATCCATGTTGTTGGAAATGGTAAGATTTCATTATTCTTTATGGCTGAGTAATAATTCCAGAGTGTGTGTGTATCTCTGTGTGTCATGTGTGTATATATCCCATATTTCCTTTGGCTATTATAGATAATACTGCTGTAAACATTGGGGTGCATCAGGAAATATATTGCAATACAAGCCTACCTTAAGAAGCAAGAAATATCTCAAACAATTTCACATTACACCTAAAGAAGCTAGAAAAGGGGGCAGCCCCGGTGGCCCAGAGGTTTGGCACCACCTTCAACCCAGGGCCTGATCCTGGAGACCCGGGATCGAGTCCCATGTCAGGTGCCCCACATGGAGCTTACTTCTCCTTCTGCCTGTGTCTCTGCCTCTCTCTCTCTCTCTCTGAGTCTGTCATGAATAAAAATAAATAATCTTAAAAAAAAAAGGAAGCTAGAAAAGGGACAACAAATGAAACCCAAAGCTAGAAGAAGGAAGAAATTAATAACAATTAGAGCAGAAATAAATGATCTAGAAAAAAATAGAACAGATCAATGAAACTAGGAACTGGTTCTTTGAAAATATTAATAAAATTGATAAACCTCTACCCAGATTTATTAAAAAGAAAAATACCCCAAATAAAGAAAATCACTTATAAGAGAGTAGAAATAACAACCAGTACCATAGAAATAAAAATAGTCATAAGAGAATACTATAAAAAACTAAATGTCAACAAATTGGGAAACCCAGAAGAAATAGGTAAATTCCTAGAAAACTATAGACTACTAAAAGTGAAATGGAAGAAATAGAAAACCTTAACAGACCAATAACTAGCAAAGAAATTGAATCAGTAATAAAAGATCTACCAAAAGGCAAAAGTCCAGGGCCAGATGGCTTCACAGACAAATTCTACCAAACATTTAAAGAGAGTTAATATCTATTCTCAAACTATTCCAAAAAATAGAGAAGGAAAACTTCCAAACTCTTTCTATAAGGCCAGCATTACACTGATACCAAACCAGATAAAAACTCTTAAAACATTTTAAGTAAAAAGAGAACTATAGGCCAATATCCCTGATGAACATGAATGCAAATAATTTCAACAAAATATTAGCAAACCAAATCCAAGAATACATTAAAAAATCATTCACCACAATGAAGTGAGATTTATTCCTGGGTTGTAAAGGTGATTTAACATTTGCAAATCAATCAACATGACCTACCACATTAATAAAAGAAAAAATAAGAACCATATGATCATTTCTATAGTTGCAGATAAACCATTTGTCAAAGTACAACATCCATGCATGGTGTTTTGAATTTTAAATAATAACATTAAAATGTCTAAAAAACTGGTGAACTATAAGGTATCAGGGTGATGAGTTTTCAGCCAACAGTTAAGAAGGCCAGGATAAGGTATAAACAACACAGCTTCAGATAGTCAAGAGGATTTTGAATACTGAAATCTGGGGCACAAGACATAAACATCCTAGTCAGATATACTAGCTGTACTTGGTACTGGAGAGCTGTGGGTTTGTAGGTCCATGTGATAGATCACTGTCAAGTCTTTTGCCCAAGAACCAGAGACTCAGAAGTGTTGATCCATCCATCAGGAGCCAGGATTTGTCCCAGACTGCGGGCTGGTTCTCAATCTACAACTGGTATTTAGTAGCTCAGCTTGGCCACAGAACTTAAGTTTAATGACAACAGGCCCATACAGACTAAAAGATACAACGAGGAAGGTTTTTCTTTGTAATTTGGTGTAAGAAATGTCTAAGTATTAGTCAGCTATATACTTTCTTATCATTTCTGATTCTTTGTAAGAGTCAACTTGGACAAAATTTAAGAAAGAGTAATGTGGACAAACCCTAGACCACATGAAACACATTTCTGAATATTTCTCACTATAACATACACATTGGTTCAATGTGGAAGTGTCATATTAGTTCAGAGTGCTATTATCAGTGTTTGGATGTTTACCTCATTGCCTCATCCAGAACCAATAGCAATAATGCCATTGGAGCTATGCAGCTCCTTCTCTATTTGTTTTTCTGTTTGTTACTTTGGAATAATAAGATCTATAAATTTGCTTCTTATAGAACTTAGTGCTTATAAATGTTCTTTTTCCTTTATCCAAATGGTTCTTTTTATTTCTAAAATGTGGTGAATAAGTGAATACTCATCTAATTCCCATCCTTGGGTTTGATATGTATACTGTCCTGAACATTCTCTAGCTCTATTATTTTTTTTCCCGTTGAGGAACCAGAATTGTACATTCCATATTTTTGTACTTTCTGTTCTCATTTTAATGTCTTCCTGATGATTCTTAGCAATTTGGGTAAACACTCCACAGAATTTGAAACAAATTTATTTTCCCAAGGGTGCTGTTTAGACCAGATTATACATTTTTCAAATTGTAAATGGTCTTAAAATTAAAAAAAGTCTCCAAAACCAATTTTAATTGATTATTCAAAAAACCCCAATGTTTTACTTATTTGCTGCAAAAGGTAAGGTAATAAAAAATGCAAATCTGAATTGCGATCTGATATAATTTCTCTCAACCTAGACCTTATGTTGCTATATTACTTACTTTCATTCCTCTGTTTATTTAAAATTTAGTGTGTATTTGAGGGTACACTATGTGCTAGACATTTGTTTAGGATTTGGAAATAGAGGGATATAAAATACATAGTTTCTCCTTTCAGAATCTTGCAATATAGTAGACAGGTTGGTAAAATAATTACAATGTAAACACAGGATAAAATGAAAATAAGAAAGAGAATCCATATAATCCAGTTTTGGGGAGTGAACTCAAAGAAGATGAATAGAAGGAAATGCTGTCTAACTTGGTAATTATAGGCTAAGTGGAACTTTGCTAACTGAGGAAAGTGGGGCATAGCATTTCAAGCAGAGGAAACAGTGTATACATAGGTCAAAAAAGAAAATATAAATTACTGTGGCTAGAGTATGAAATAAGCTGGAGTGTGGGAGCTAGTGGTGAAAACAGAAGGCTAGTTTAGGCTGGGGCAAGGACATGAGATATTTCATGGAATTTATTCTCTATACTAAGAATGAGGAACCATTAGAGTCTTAATCAGCTCTCTCCTTTAAAAGCCCTTTCTCTTTCTTTCTTCTTTCTTTCTTTCTTTCTTTCTTTCTTTCTTTCTTTCTTTCTTTCTTTCTTTCTTTCTTCTTTCTTTCTTTCTTTCTTTCTTTCTTTCTTTCTTTCTTTCTTTCGTTCTTCTTTCTTTCTTTCGACTCTACTAGAGTGATTTAGATAATAATCTAAAGGAAAGAGACAAGTGAAAGGCTCTTGTAGTCATCCAAAAGAAAGATAATAAAAATGGTAATTTCAATGTGTGTGTATGTGTGTCTACCCCACTGAATTATAAAACTAACCGAGGGCAGTATACCAGAAGAGAACATCAACATTTTGAATAACACACTGAATGATTGATATGAACCTATAGAGTGACAGTGAGAATGGAGAAGAATGGACTGATTGATGAGATAATAAGGACCTAGTGAATACTTAAGAATAAGGGATTGTTTAGAGGGAAGAGTGTGAGACTTACTGAGAAGTCAAGGCTGACCTTTGAACTTTCTGGTTTGGCCATTGAGTGGAATAAAGTTCCATATGTAGAGGCAAGAATTCTGTGAGGTAGAACACTTTTGAAATGGGGATGATGAGGTCAGTTTTTAACACATTAAATTGAGCTAAGTTGGGAATATATGAGTGATTTTGGAATTTAAAGGTAAGATCTCATTTATAGCCATTGTTTTGGACATGTAGAATGGTTAGTAATTGAAGCCATTGGAGTTGATGATGTCCCCTCCAAGAAGTAGTAGTAGTAGTAGTCCAAGTGAGAAAATAAGAGAGTACGTAATAAAGTTCAGAGGAAGAAAAACATTTAAGTAAAGATCAGAGGAAAGGGAAACATCATGGGAGAGTATGCCTCGAAAAAGACAAAATAAGAGATGAGTACAAGGAAGGAATACCAGGAGAATGTGGAATCCAAATTACTAAGGTCAAGAGAAGGTGGTTAAAGAATTTCTATCAGTTTCATGATGTTGGGAGTTCAAGAAGAACAGAGTGCCCATTTTTATTTAGCGACAAGAGGATAGTGAGTGATTTAGGTTAGAGTAATTTTAGTGGAGTTAATTTAGTTAGAATCAAATTTCCGGTGACCTGAAAGATGAAATAGAAAAGAATTGGATTCTGTGGCTATAGAAAATAATCTCCAACAGCTCAATTATGAAAGAAGTGGGAGGGAGCAATAGCTAATATAGGATATGAGGCTGAGTGTGTTGAAACATATGGAAAGCACATAAAAAGGGAGAAGAATTTACTGAGAAAAGAGAAATTAATTGCTAGAGCACAAAGTGAGGAAAAAAGGATGGACTCGGGTGGCCCTGATGACTTGGCGGTTTAGTGCCACCTTCAGCCCAAGGAGTGATCCTGGAGACCTGGGATCGAGTCCCATGTCGGGCTCCTTGCCTGGAGACTGCTTCTCCCTCTGCTTCTCTCTGTCTCTCTGTGTGTTTCTCATGAATAAATAAATAAAATCTTTAAAAAAAAGATGGACTCCAGGGTTTGTTATAGAGAAAGAGCAGTGTGTCCTCAAATGTGAAATGAGTGAGAAAGAAAAGATTCTTTTTAAAAATATGTTTCTAAAAACATTCATAGGTGGAGATCTTAAGAAGTTGAAAATTTCCATTTAATGGTTTCTATTTTCCTCACAAAGTGTAAAGGAGCTAATTAGCTGATAGTAGCAGAATCATGGGATAAGGTATCTCAAGAATAGAGAAGATTTATCTAGCCATTATGGGTTATGGGAGAACTATGTAAACCACAGGTGGAATACTGGAAAGTGTTAGGAGTCCACTTGTGGTTGTAGGCAGTGAGTTTGTAGTGGTTATGTGACTCAAAGGTGTGTTTTCTTTTACTTCCAGCGGTGCCCTGTAGCTCAGGCATTGGAAAGGAAAATGCCTACAACCATTTTAGTTTCGAGTTATTCTGACCGACCATTGCTATAGAAGGCCCCGTGGGACAAGATAATTGAGAATATTAGCTGAATCTAAGAGTCTAAGCTGAATAAGAATTGCAGTGAAAATAGGAAGAGATTGATAAAACAGAGGATTCAAAGTTCTCAATAAACTTGAAAAACAGGTACAGTGGGTGTAGGAAAAGGAGTAGGAGATTATGGTGAGAGACTAAGATGCTTAATTTAATAAGCATTTCAGGACCAAAACATTTCCAAGTGATAATAAGACCCAGATTGTGGTCATGGAAATGGGTTAAGTACCAAGGGAATGAAGCTGGGAACTGGTGAAACCAGGAAACTGAGAGGCCACTGTTGGATGGATCATTTCTGTGGGTCTTGCAGTGTTTCCTACTACATTTACTCCCTTGGTAATCCTAACCTATTTTACAGTTCAAATGCCATTTAGACTCTAATAATGGAATGTTTTTACATCTGTAGACTGGCACTTCCCTGAACTTCAGACTTGTGTATCCCAACATATCCTTGTATACATTAAAAAAGGAATTTAAAACATAACAAGTTAAAAACCGAGCTTCTGATTTTCTTTGTTACTCTATAGATTTCTTGCAGTTTTCCCCGTATCAGTTCATGGCTACTATTTCAAAAAAATCAAGATCCAAAGTCATTTTGTAGGTTCCACCTTCATAATTTATCTAGAATCCAACCAGTTCTCACATATCCTACAAAACTACCAGTCTGGTCAAAGCCGCTATCCTTTCTCACATGCACATGCTCAGTGAACCAAACAGGATAAATTTAGGCTTAAATTTATCTAGGCTTAAATCACTGTTGGTTTCCCATCAGGATAAAATCCCCAAAGCCAATGGAGTAGTTTCTAAGGCCCTTCTCTTAGGTTCCAGGTACTTTTAGGAACTCCTCTACTTTTTAATTTTTCCATAGCTCCTTCCATTTCAGTTGTACCAACAATTTGCTACATTTTACCCAGGCAAGGACTTGCTGTTATTCCTTCTGCTTGCCATGCTCCCTCCTCATATATCTCCATGGTTTACTCCCTCATTTTCTTTGGGTTTCTCTTAAAATGCTGTTTTAACAAGTCATCCATGAGCCCCCAGTATTCTTTTCTTGCCCCTATGTGTTTATTGTTTGTGTTCTTCTACTGGAATAAAAACTCTGTATGGTGAGAGACTTTGCCTCTTTTGTTCACTATTACAGCGAAAGATCTACAAATAAATACCTGTTATATGAGTTCCTCAATATATATTTCTTGAATGAATGAATGAGAACAAACACATTTTAAGCACATGATTTATATGATTATATTTGTGTGCTTCAAGTGATAACTAGAAGAATACTGCATGGAAAAAGAGATTAAGAATGTTATAATAATTCTGTAATGAGATTACAAGGGTGTACTTCAGACTGTGGTAATGGTAGCAAGAATTAAAATAACAGAGAATAAAAACCATACAAAAGCAGTATTAACAGAACCTTATGGTGGGGGAAAGAAATAGGACTCAAGGATAAATTCAGTTATTGGCCACTGAGAAAAATAACAGCAATAGAAAACCAGAAGGGTATATTTTGGATGCTGTATATCTCATTTATTTATCTTGCTTAATATCACTCTATATAAGCCCCTTTAAGGATATTTCAGTCTGGTTTACCACTGCATTTGTAATGCTTTGAACACAATGGGCCTTCAGTAAGTATTTAATAAATGAATGCACCAAGAATGATAATGTTAACAGGTCTTCAGAAGGTAGAATGTGAATCAGGTATTGAAAACTTCAGTAAATAAGGGAGGCCAAAAAAGGGGGAATATAAAAGATAAGAAATGAAATTTGCATTCTTGATTCAAAGTACTACTTAAAGCCCCAAACCATAGTACCATTGGTGATAAATATCCCCACATTCTATGGGGAAGTGCTAGACATACTCACCACAGACTTACTAAGTGAAAATTGAGGTACTATCAGTTTTGCCACAGTGAATCATCACTTTGAGTGTAAGACATGGCCAGAAAGGCATCAACAGAACTTCAGCTGTAGGGAGTGCTATATGTAGGTTTTTACTCTCTGGAAGAGGGAAGGGTGTGCCTCTTCTAAATCACCTTCTAAATGAAGGTGAACCCAAAGCAATGACTCAAAGAAGGAGCCAATGGTATGTCCATGTTTAGATATTTATTCAGCATCTAAATCAGAAGGTGGTCCCATAGAACAGATGTAAAACAAGGAAGGAGAGAGAAATTAATGTGTATCTCTTGAAATATGAAGACTGCATAATCAATGAATTAGATATTTGCTTCCTGTCTAATAAATTTGGATGGCAGAAGCATGGTTAGACTTACCCTAAGTCAGGGCAGTGGAAAGGGGTCTAGGTAGGAGTGGCTGATACATCTAGTTTGATTTGTGAAAGCTGCATGAGCTTCCCATGGAACAGGTTGATGGGGTAGAAGGATAATGGGATCCTTCATAAGATGGCTACTTTCTACCACAATAGGACCTGGTATTAAGACCAAAAAAAAATTCAAATGTTCCACCAAAGACAGAAACAGATGTGAAGAGAGGTAAGTAGTCAGAGTGCAAATAACAAAATGCTTTTGTCAATAAGCTGTGTAGTATGGGGTGTCCCCATAGTCCAAATAATTCATTAATGAACCCCAATTTAAAAATCTAATATTTAGGCACCTGGCGCATATAAGTCACCAGTCATATAAGACTTGGCCTATTTTTTTCTGTAATTTCTTTTCATATCCCTGCCCTAATCTAGAAGGAAGACCTATGAGGAAGACAGAAGACAAGTGAAAAAAAAAAAGAATCATTTTTCTCTTTTCAGTACAAGTTCCTCAGTCCTAAGTTGGAGTGATCAGGGAATCTTTGAGCTGAATAAGAAATTACAGTTTTGATACAGGGCTGTATTAGGATATAAATTAACTTGAAACAGTCTTAAAATCCTAAAAAAACCTTATTCTTAACAACTCTAAGTGATCAGAAAGCTCTGAACATGCTCAAGCTCAAGCAGTCGGATATGGGGAGGAAATATATGACAAAGCATATTTAGTAGCAAGGATGGATGAAAATTGAAGTTTGTATTTGTTTAGATTTGTTGCTTGTATGCAGTTACTCATTTAAATTGAATTCAGCTCATTAAATAAAGTCATTTATATTGTGGAAAGAGAATGTCATTTATAGTTATTAATGACAAGGAAGGGTAAAGCAGGGAAGAACTAGTGAGATGGTGTGAGTCTCCAAGTAGAGATGGTTTTACTTGAGACTGGAGGTGTAATGGATTGGAAATTCTAATGGTTTTCAAGAAAGGTGCCAACTTTACTTTCGGAAATGAGCTAAGAAATTATGGGCAAAATCATCTTGGTGCTACCCATGAAGCCATATAAATTCAGTTAAGATAAAGTGATGGTGGCCTCCTTCAAAAACGTGATAAAATAGACAGGAAAGATTTTTTTTTTTATAGATTTTATTTATTAATGAGAAACACAGAAAGAGAGAGAGGTAGAGACACAGGCAGAGGGAGAAGCAACTCCATGCAGGGAGCCCGATGTGGGACTCGATCCCGGAACTCCAGGATCAGGCCCTGGGCTGAAGGCAGGCCCTAAACCGTTGAGCCACCCAGGTGTCCCGGAAAGATTGTTTACTGTAAAATAGAGGTTCCAGAAGTCTCAGTGAAAAATTTGAGGGGAAAATAAGAGTGAAAAGTAGGGTACAGATGAGCAAACACAGAAAACACTATAGGATAAAGGTGCTAGAGAAACTTGGTGACTTAGAAGGATTAACATTTTGTGTGTCCCACAAAGATGAGAAAAGTTAACTGGTAGGTAAGTTTCCATAAAGATTCATACTAAGTGTACATATAGATGCCACTCAGACTGTAATTTACCAAAAATAAACAAAACTTAGATAAATACACAATGTAATATAGAAATTATATTTTATGTAAATCTATATTTGAATTGTTTTGTAATCCATGGAAAATAGCATAAGATGTAGTAATTTAGATTATGGGCTCTGGAAAGTGGGCTCAATATAATTTTTGGCTCTGCCTTTTGCTAAGTATATGTAATCTTGATCAAGTTATTTACTTCTTTGTGCCTCAGTTTCCTAAACTGTATGATGAGGGTAAAAATAGAATCTCTTTCACAGGGTGGTCATATTTAGTCAGTTACTACACAGAGAATACTTCAGATAATCATTGGTATGTGCAAAGCTTGTGTTAGTGTTCACCACTATAATTGTTTTGTATAAATGAAAGTCTTCATTAAATAATGTGGATCATTGCAAAGAACTGGCTTAGGTTGTATGCCATATGTTAACTAGAGAAGGAAAAGCAATAGTCTGTGTAAATTATTTTTAAATCAGTTTAACCCAGTCATTTGATGAACCGCAAAGGACATTCTCTTTGGGAGGTGGGTATATACCAGAGTGGATGGGGAATAGGAAAGAAAGGAATTGATTTCATTGTAATCAATTAATATTTTTATCTTGTCAGAATGGTTAGTTAAAATGTTGATGGCATGATTGTGTAGCCAAAATACTGAAAGTTAGTCCATACAGAGGAGTTTTATCGTGAACGTAATGTGACAGTGGCATATATGGCAACATGATTCCCATGTTACGTTATTTCCTATTCATTAATACATTACTGAATAGAACTACTTAAGCATTTATATTTCAACACAATCAGATTACTTAATTAGAACGGACATTAGAAAGTGGTTTCCTACATTCAAAGGTTTGTGTTAAGTGTGAAAGTGAGGAAAGAGATGAATTATAGGCTAACATCTGAAAGTTGGGTTTAAAACAATACTGAATGTGGGAAACATTTATGAGATCTTTTGGCATATTGTTTTATTAATGATTAATGTGGTAAGAAATATTTTCGAAATGATTTTTCCAGTAGAGGTCATTATTTGAGAAGCTCAAAGTAATGAAACAATTCCTTGTTAGAAATAGTCTTGGTACTTACTGTTTATTTCTAATTATAAGAAAAAAGTTATTTGAAAAAATTTTGAGGGGGAACTAATGTGTGAAAAAAACTTACATTGAACGTACATTATTGCAAAGATACATTATTTTTGTTAATTATTTTGTTAATGATATAAAACATCGAAATATATATTGATATAATGTTTTCTGATTATATAAAGTTCAGTATGAATTAATTTACTTTATCTTTGCTCTCCAAAATATCTATCATAACTTTGCCCAAAAGAGTAAAATAATTTCAACCACATTTATAATTTGTTCCTTTGTGCTTGCCTTCTTTTCTCTATTACTGTTATATGTAAATGTGTTTATTTGTATATAAGTATATATATATTTACATATAACATATAAACATATCTAATAAGTGTAAAACATATGTAACACATATATTCATATATATTTATATATATATTTCTTCCTACAAAAGACAGAACAGATTTTTTTGGTCTCTTGAGTTCTTGACTAAACAAGAGGCTGGTTTCTAATTAGATTGTTCTTATCTAACACAATAAAGTGTAACTATTTTTATTCTTGATCAAAGATGCTTATAATTTAGAATGTTTATCTGAAAAGACAGATGGATGAATACAGCTTTATACATATAATTGCTCATTAAAATGTGAGAAATATAAAGTAAAAATAAAGGTTTATTTAGAAAGCATATTTGTAATGCCTGTTGTGTATTTAGTGCTATTCTAGGCACTTTAGAAACAATATCAACTCAATGCAATAGATTTTTGCACTCTAACTGGCTTCCAATTGCTTCTTTTAAAAACATGATTAATAAGTATAAGAAGAGGTATAGAGATACATAATTTTGTGTTATAGGCAATAATTGTAGTAAGTGTGTATTTTGGGTATTTAATTTTTATTTTTTTAGAAGATTGTTTTGAAAGGTAAATGTTGAACCAGGTCTTAAAGAGCTAATTTGCATTAAATTAAAACTTTTATTCTGGAAGGAAGGAAATCAAGGGTCTTTCTTTTCCTGGTATCTAAAAGTAGTTCAATTCTATATATAGCCTTTAGCAACTAATAAAGCTGGCTGCTGCAACCTGTTTACAGTGCATAAGTATATTTAATTCCCAAAGTTATTAAGAATATGAAATGAAGACTAGTTTTTAGATATCCTCAGGTGACAGGACTTGCTCAGCTCCAGGGCTGCTGCTTTTGTTTTTCTGAGGATCCCAAGAAGGTGATGCTCTGTCTCCTTTGGCAACATGGAAAAGAGCTAGTTTTCTAAGAATTTTTCCATTTGTGATACTCATTAAAGTTTGGCTGGGTAAGAAATCGCAGACGTCTTTGGCTAAGAGCCTCCCCATTTCGCTCCTTGGCCTCCAGAGGATAGGAGGCAACATTAAGGTTTGCTTGCCTTCTAGCCCTACCTGGGGAACTTGTGTAAAGGAACACTTAACGGGAGGGAAAACAACTTGCTCTAGCTACCCCTCTATAACTAGATATTCTTTTTCCAATGCATACAGTCAGAGAAACATGAACCAGCAAAATGTAAATGCTTGAAATTGCATGTATATTCTTTTTTTCCCACTTAACATTAATTATAGCCGTGGCAGGCACTTTAAAAAGGAATATGATTATATATTCATAATAAATTAAAGTTGAGATTCTGCAGAGTTCTTACTTTCAGTTAAAGTCTATGTTGGTTCAAGAACACAGTATAATAAGAAATATGTCCTAAAGATTTTATGATAGGCTATTAAATTACTTTTCAAAAAGGTTTTTGAAGCAGTTGAAGTATATTTAGAAAACTAGAAGTATTAGGGAAATTGGGAAGGTAAGTACCAGAAATCGAATATTTGACCAAAAGAGTCCACCAAGGTTTTCTGAAAATTTCTAAGTTTTGTTCTGGCTACATAACAAATTCTGCAGATATTCTTATATTTTACTCATAGTAATCATTTATATTTTTATTGGAGTATGGTGAGAAGTTTTATGGAAAATCCTGGCCATTTTCTCTGTTCTGCCTTTCTTTTATCACAGATTAAAACTGGCAATCCAATGACTTTATCCCTCTGTAGACAGCTCTCTCTTCAAACTTAGAGAAAAATCTTCCTGCTATGCTTACTTAGAAGCACTGGATTTCGTTTCTTTTACTTCACCATTCTCTAAAAGAGCAAGAACTTAACTACAATTTTACATTACAACCAACATCATTATTCTAACTTTTAAATAAAGACATTTAAGTAATTGAATTAAAGTTAAGTGGGAAAAATGGGTCAGTTTGAGATAAAGATTGCCTGAATCAATTAAAAAATATATGGTTGTTTATAAAAGATATTGCAAATATAAGAATAAAGAAAGATCAAAAGTAAAATGATAGAAAATATATGTTGTATAATACTAAGAAAAAATGCCTATGCAGCTATATAATATCAGAAAATAGTCTAAGAAAAAAATTATTAAATATAAAAAGAAATACTTCAACATAAAAATTGATATACCAGGAAGACTGAAAAAATTTTAAGTTTGTGTATCTAATAACACACCTAAAATATAGAAAACAAAAATTAACAGAAATAAAAAGATAAAAAAAGCCTTTGATCATGGTGTAACATTTTAATTTTTAAGATTTTATTTGTTTATTTTTGCAAGAGAGAGAAAGAGCATGAATATATGAGCAAGCATGAGTCTAGGGGAGAGAAACAGAGGAAGAAGCAGACACCCCACGGAGCAGGGATTCTCAACTGTAGACTTGATCCCAAGACCCTGGGATCATGACTTGAACCAAAGGCAGATCCTTAGCTTACTGAGCCACCCAGGCACCCACATAGTGGAATATCTTAATACTTGTCTTAGTATCTTATTGAACAAGGAGATAAAATTTGTAAAGATAATGATAAGTTGAACAATAGGAAAAACAAGCATGGTCTAGTGATCTATAGAGAACCCTATACTTGATTTCTCCAAAATAACCAAATGTGTGTCACACAGGAAGACTCAACAAATTCTAAAGAATTGAATCAGGCTGAAATTTTCTTACAATACCAGAATTCAACTAGAAATTAGTAAACAGATAAAATTTTAAAATGATAAATAGAAAATACTTTTTGAAAGGTAAAACAGATACTTCTAAATAGTTTGCTTGTCAGAGAAGAATTTGAAAATTAAAAAAAAAAATTTAATTCAGTGATATTGACAGGGTACCTGGGTGGCTCAGTCCTTTAAGTGGTCTGCCTTTGGCTCAGGTCATGACCTCTAGGTCTGGGATCTGAGCCCCATGGCAGGCTTCCTGCTCAGTGGGGAGTCTGCTTCCCTCTCTTTCTCTGCCCCTCCCTACTGCTCATCTTTTCTCTCTCTCAAATAAATAAATAAAATCTTTAAAAAAAATCAGTGATATTGAGTACTACATATTGAAACATATAGGAGGCAATTAAAGCCTCATTTAGAGAAAAATATACAATATTTATATATATATTAGAAAAAGTAAAGTTTAGAAATTGATGATGTAAGTATTTATCTTATGAAGCTAAGTGACAAGAAGCAAATAAAACCTAAAATATAAGAAGAAAAGAAGTAGCAGAAATTAATAAAATAGGGTAGAAATATTTAAGAGTATAAATAAATAAATAAATAAATAAATAAATAAAGCTAAAGTTGATTTGTTGAAAAAAATTTTTAACACTGGTAACTCTGGTAGGCTGCTATAATAAGTGAGAAGGTGCAAATAAATATAATGAAAGGTTTTTGAACACAGTTTATGTTTATGAATTTTAAATTGTAGATGAGGAAATTCCTGGACAATATACCATGGCCAATTTTAATACAAGAAATAAGAAATACAAGTAATAATTTTACTATGAAACAAATTTTCAAATAAAAATCTCCACAAAGAACACTACAGGACCAGATTGCTTCATTAATGGATTCTATAACCTATTAATGAAGGTATTATACCAACTACTAAAAGCTTTAAAGAAACAAAAACACTTCCCAAGTTGTTTTATGAGGTGTATTTGTTTTATATTGCTATGTAACAAATTACCACAACCTTAGAGGCTTAAAGCAACACACTTATTATCTCAGTTTGGGAATAGCTTAACTGGGCCTTCTGGTCAGGGTTTAACTGGCTGTGATGAAGATGAGGGCTAGGCTGCATTTTGATATGGAGTCAAGCTCCCTTTCCCAGGTCATGTAATTATTATGTATGCCTATAATATATATACACACCTTGTGTGCAGGTATACACATACATATACAGTGATGAGAATGACATCCTATTACCTTTGCCACGTTCTCTTAGTTAGAAGTAAATTACAGACTTTGCCCATCTCAAAGGGAGGAAATTAGGGAAGGGATGAACATGGGGCCATCCTAGAGTCTGTCTGCCATGTGAGGCCAGAGAGAAAAATCTTAAAGCAAAGCCTGAAAAATTAACTTAAAATTAGCTAATTACATGAAGCAACACATAAAGACATCAGAAACTAGTTGTGTTTATTCCAGAAACGCAAGGTTATTTTAACTTTCACAATTCAATGAATGTAATTCATCATGTTAATTAAATAGGAAAAATCATATAATCATATACATAGGTATAGACAAAATATAGATAAAAATTGAGTACTTACTTGTAATATATTCTTATATAATGATCATATGATTTAATATCATAATGGTTTAATATCAATATGTTAACTACATAATGATTTATATGATAAACTTTCAGCATTCTAAGAATTAAAGTGAACTTTCTTATTTATTAATTACTCTGTCATTATTTTATTCAAATATTTATTTAGGAACTAATATTCACTAGGAACTCAACTCTTTTCCCTGTCCATGTGCACACATAAAGATCACTCCCTTTAAAATACTGGCAGCTCTTGGGGCACTTGGGTGGTGCAGCCAGTTAAGCATCTGACTCTTGATTTTGGCTCAGGTCATGGTCAGGGTCATGATCTCAGGGTCAGACTGAGCCCCGTGTTGGGGCTCAGTGTGGAGTCTACTTGTCCCTCTTCCTCCCTCTCTGTCTCTCCCCTTGCTTTCTCTCAAAAATATAAATAAATAAAATCTTTAAAAATAAATAAAATATTGGCAGGTCACCATATGCATTCACTATACAGAGATTATACTGACCAATTACACATCAGAAGTACATGCAAATTACTTTATACTTATCAAAATTTATATCTGAATTTATTTCTATTTTATTTCTATTTAATAATAAATATTTTTTCTCATATCCTCCCTTCTGTATTTCCTTCCTTATTATTTAACCAAACATAATAGCTTTCCACATCTCTCCATATTTAACAGCTGGAGTTGTGTCCAATTTTCAAGATTCACTTAATATAATTATTCCTTTTTATAAGTTTTTTTTTTTTTTTTTTTTTTTTAATTTTTATTTATTTATGATAGTCACAGAGAGAGAGAGAGAGAGAGGCAGAGACATAGGCAGAGGGAGAAGCAGGCTCCATGCACCGGGAGCCCGACGTGGGATTCGATCCCGGGTCTCCAGGATCGCGCCCTGGGCCAAAGGCAGGCGCTAAACCGCTGCGCCACCCAGGGATCCCCTAATTATTCCTTTTTGATAGCTAAATTACACAGATATTTTTTGGCTAACACTGAAATGAATGAAATGAAAATTTTCAAGGAAGTGTGACTTAATTTGGTTTTTTTAAAAGTAGAAAGAAGATGGATTATTATAAGTAGACTGTAAAATATTATATTTCCCAGGTAACTAGTAGTATGAAAAATTTTGCAAACATGAATGTATTTATATATACTTAAAATGGATAAACAAAAAAGTACAAAAATAGCTTTGCACTCATTAAGTAAAAAGATAAGCTGCTCCAGAATGAAGATTTGAAAAGTAATATCCTCTTTGTTTTGCTACTCTCTGCAGAACTTTAATTCTACAAACAAATCACCAAAATGCATACATCACTAACAATAATTAGGGAAGGACTTATATTAGTATTCTTTTAAAATATTTAACTTGTTACTTGTAATTATGTTTTGTTTATTTTATGTTTGTTAATATTGGAAATTAATCTCTCTCAGCCAAACAAAATACATGCAAAAATGTTCAAGTATAAAATAGCCTTTACCTGGTATTGTTTTTAGAGGACATTGCTAGTACCAAGCAAAAGAGTATAGTTAAGACTCCCTTCCTTCCTCCCCTCTTTAAAGTTCTAGTTATGGATCAGTTTCTTTGGGACCACTAATCAGCTCTTTTGATTATATGGCAGTCTTGATTTGCTAATCTAAACTAGATGAGGTTGGATGCCATAAGGAACACAGGAAGAATGCAATGTTCTTGCCTTTAAGAAATGTAATTCTAAAATCATCAAGACATTAACTTAAGTTCACATATTTGAATGCTATTCAAACAGTTTTAAATATTTATTTGGACATGAAGAAATTCCATTTTCAGAATATTATAGTAAGAACGATTGCTTCAAATACTTGAAAGGAAGTTTCATTTATTTAATATTGAAGATGTGACAAGAATTCAAATGTATTGCCAAAGTATAACTATAAAAATGCAGGTTTTGCTAAAGTGTATGAGGGTTTTATTTAGATATTAGATATATACATCAATCAAAGTATCCATTGTCACACATCTAACTCTTGTTATCTTCTGTAAAGGTTGGATTTAATAGGAAAGCCTACTTTCCTTCCTTTTTCCCTTTCTATGATTCTATGATGCTGTTGTCTGTGGAAAGCTCGTTTTTTTTTTTTTTTTTTTTTTTTTTTTGAAGCCAAAAAAAGAAAGTTATTTTTTGCTGATCCTATCAGAGGACTCTATAGTATTAACTCTGAAATTAATAGACTGGAAAGTCTAATTTAAAAAATATTTAGAGCATTTTCTCATATGCATGTTGGCCATGTCTATGAGAAAGAACGTAAAGACTGCTAACTCTGGGAAACGAACTAGGGGTGGTAGAAGGGGAGGAGGGCGGGGGGTGGGAGTGAATGGGTGACGGGCACTGGGTGTTATTCTGTATGTTAGTAAATTGAACACCAATAAAAAAAAAAAAACAAAACAAAAACAAAAAATAAATAAATAAATAAATAAAAAATAAAAATAAAAAATAAAAAATATTTAAATCCATTTTAGTTAACAGAGTGTATTAGTTTTAGGGGTAGAATTTAGTGATTCATCAGATGCATATAATACCCAGTGCTCATTACAAGTGCCCTTCTCAATGCCCATCACCTAATTATGCCATTCCCCTAACCACCTCCCTTCTAGCAACTGTTTGTTTCCTATGGTTAAGAATCTCTAATAGTTTGTCTTACTGTATTTTTATCTTATTTTTTCCTTCCCTCCCCTTCCCCTGTGTTCATCTGCTTTGTTTCTTTAATTCCACACATGAGTGAAGTCATATGGTATTTGTCGTTCTATGACTTCTTTTGCTTAACGTACCCTTTAGTTCCATCCACATCATTGCAAATGGCAAGATTTCATTCTTTTTGATGGCTGAGTAATATTCTAATATATATATATATATATATATATATATATATATATATATCTCCACAATAGCCAAAATATGAAAAAAGCTCAGATGTCCATTGATGGAGGAGGAATGGATAAGAGGATGTGGTGTATATACACAGTGTAAAGTCTAATTTTTTAGAACTTTAGGTTTTTTTTTTTTAACAACTTATGTAATACAAAGTGCTTTTGCCCTGTGTCTTTCCTTTTACTTCCCATTCTCACATTTTATCTTTGATCTTGTTTATTTTTTTAAATTTTATTTTTTAAGTAATCTCTAGCCCAAATGTGGAGCTCAAAATCAAGACCCCAAAATGAAGAGTCACATACTCTATCAGTAAGCCAGTCAGGCACCCCTCTTTGACACTTGTTTCGACTTACAAATGTTTCTGCTCATTTGCTTTTCCTTCTTCCTTGTATTCTTTATTCCTCAGGTGGTTTTTTAAATTATTATTTTTCATTCCTTAAATATCTTGTTTGTTTCTTGATAGCTTTCTTTGAGTACGATGACAAAGTTGAATTAAAAAATGTTCTCATGTTCAGGGTGGCTGGGTGGCTCAGTCGGTTGGGCATTTGCTTTTAGCTCGGGTCATGATCCTGAAGTTCTGGGATCCAGTCCCACGTCCGTCGGGCTCCCTTCTTAGTGGGGAGTCTGCTTCTTCCTCTCCCTCTGCCTTTCTCTCTGCTCCTTCTCTCTCTCTCAAATAAATAAAATTAAAAAAAGAAAAAAAGAAATGTTCTCATATTCTTAACTGGTCACAGGGTGTGCACATGGGCAATGCACACAAACATGTTACTATATTTATGTTTTCTTTTATATTTAAATATTTATATTTAGAATGTATTTATATATAGTATGCATATATATACTATATAAGTGTTTGTCATGTAAAATATATCACTGAGATTAGACATTTTTGGCTAGTGTGAAGGCAGCAATAGGGACCTATTATTAAGAATGAGAGATAAGGAAGGTCTCTCTGAGAAAGTGACTGCAAAAAGATAAATCATCTAAAGAGTAGATGATGAATGGTCTGGATGACATAATTAGAAGAGTATAGTGGATTCAAGTTGTCCCCCCAAATTCATGTCTACCCAGAACCTTAGAATGTGACCTTATTTAAAAAACACATTTTAATATTAAATCATCCTGTATTTAAGATGTGCTTTAAATCCAGAGACGAGTATCTTTATAAGAAGATGAGAGGACACAGAGAAGCACACAGAGAAGCTAGAGACAGATCGGAGTCAAGTACCTATGTACCAGTGAATGCCAAGGATTCCTGAGAACTACCAGAAGCTAGAGAAAAGCATAGCACAGGTTCTCTCTCAGAGTTTATACAAAAATAGCAAAACTTCCCAACAATTTGATTTCAGAATCGGCATCCATAACTAGAAGAGAATAAATTTCTATTATTTTTTTTTAATTTCTATTATTTTAGGCTACCAAGTTGTGGTCAATCATTACAGCACCCTTAAGAAACTAAGTCAAAGTGCACAGGACCTAAACATACATGACTAAAGTTTAATGAGCTACAGGAAAGTGATATGAAATTTTCCCTGCAGCCAAATCACATTGGGTCTTATAGGGGTTTGTTTGTTTTTTTTTTTTTTTTTCTCAAGTGCTATGAGAACTCATAGGAAAGTTTTTTGTGGGGGAATAACATGATAACATTTATGTGTTAAAAATATTATGCTGGATGCTCTTAAAAAATGAGTGGAATAAGACAAGAATTGAAGCAGGAAGCACAACTGTATGAGTCCAGGTAAGAGATGGTGGGAGTCTGATTTAAGTTGGTGGTGACAGAGAAGTGAACTGAGCTGAGGTATAATTTGAAGTTCCAGTTGATGACTTGTTGATAAATTGAGTATATGTCTTGACAGAAAAATTAAAAATGCCTCTTTAAGTTTTGGCCTGAGCTACTAGATAGATGATCATGACATTTACCAAAACAAGAAGCAGAAAGAAGAGAAAAATTTGTGGGGAGGAAAGGAGGAGAATGTTATTTAGCTTGACAGGTGTGTTATTTATATGGATTGAGATTTAAATTTCAGGGATGAGAGTTTGTAAATATTATTTAAAGGTATGAGAATAGTTAAGATCATTTAGACAAGGAGTGTAGAGAGGAGAGAGAAGTCCAAGACAATATTGAAGCAATTTAGAGGAAAAGTATGCAATATAGGACATTATATAAGGAACTTCCTGATCAAAAACTTAGGAGTGTTATGTTATAGAAGAAGAAAGATGTACATGGAGAGCCAAGTTCTATTGCCTCACTATAGTAGAGTATATATAACATTTATTTTTATATAAATGAGGGATTTACGAGTCAAATGATTTAGAGTTCAAGACGTTTTGTCCAACATCTTGAGAAAAATTTTCCCCAGGAATACATTATAGAAATGGAATTCTGAAGCAAATTGCCAATGACAGTTTTGTAAGACCACAAACCTAGTTCACTTTGCTCTTGAGAGGTTCTGTGAGCAATAAACCTCAATACATTCTCTTCTTAATTTCATAACCAGATCAAATGATATGACTTGGAAAAAAAAGTGTCTATATATGAAAGCCAAGTGGTGCATAAAGGAGGATATAAACCCAAAGCCAATCCAAAGCTTTGTTCACATCTATGGCTGAACAATTAATCCAGTTTTGGACTCTTAGGGATGTATACCTGAAATGGGCCTTACAAACTGTCTAGAAGTATACCTTTACTTAAAAATAAGGGAATCTCAGAAAGACAAAAACAAACAAAATAAAGCAAAAAAACCAAACTTGTCCATGATCCTATCTTGGCAGAAATGGAACTGGCTTTTTTTGGTGGATGTCAAAACTGTACTGTGGTAACTCCTCTTTAGAATTAATCACAAGGGAATACTATCATTCAGAAGGCAATAATAGATTCTAATTTCACTGAGGGAAAGAACAAAAGAAAATATTTATTATACCACAGTTAAATAAGTTGTAATAAAGGACCCTAAGGTTTAATCCCAGTTTTATCACTTTAATAAGCACTTTGATTTTTCTCAAGCTACATATTCTCACAGAGCATCAGTTTTCTCATATGTAAAATCAAACCTGCATTTCACAGATGCACTGTTATGTGAAGACTTGTGATAATCCTTTAGTAAATGTAATTAAGATTCTGAGTTTTTGTAGCCTTCAGTCATAACACCATTAAAGCAACACAGTTTTGACTCACCTTGGAAGCTGGTCTTGACAGGAAGGAGAGAGGTAGTAATGAAAAGGAAGAAAAAAAAGCAACAGCATTTTAAAGTTCTGGTCATGTATGTGTAACACCAATATATTGGTATTGAACTCTTTTAACAGTAAAGTTTTTTGAAAAAATGTTATAGACTTCCCCTGAAGCAAGAATAAATCTTTTCTACTTTCCATCTTACTTTTTTCCCATCTCTCATATTTTTCACCTATAGTATCCCTCTCCTTTCTCTTTCAGTACCCTAGAGACATTTAACCTTCAGATAGTTCTTTTTCTTCCAGGAATCTCTTCCTTTCTGCTGACTCCTCTTTCTCTACTTTCAAATAGCACCTGTGCTTAAAACTATTCTATAAGATGATACTGTCCTCTCTAATTTGGGTCTATATCTCTTCTATACAACCAGATTCAAACTACAAAATTATACCTCCTGCTATAATTTCTCAAACACATTCTCTCTTTCATTTTCTATGAAATTATTTCTATTCCCAAACTATAACAGAATGTTTGGAAATTATATTTGGAGCTGTAGTAATTGAATCCACTGATCTAATTTCATTCTTCATTTCCCTTGCTCTCTCTGTAGCATCTGATACTGCTCTGGCCCTGCCTTGAAAGACTCCTCTTCTTTCTCACACTGCAACCAAGTGAGCATGCCCTAAAATTCAGTCCTTGGTCATATGCGTCTCTCTGTATATAATTACATTTTTACAGTGGTTAAGAAATATCATAGCTGTCACTATAGACAGCTAAATCTAAAATCTCACCCCAGACTTAAATTCTCTTTTGATCTCTAATCTACCCCTTGCAATTAAATAGAAAAAAAAGTTATGTAAGGAATATTATAGGGTTTTCTTAACTTGTGCCCTTCCCTTCTCCTTACCAATCATTCTTGATTATGAAGTCTAGTTTTACCTTTCTAAATTGTATATTTGATTTCCTTCTCCTGTTCAAGAACTTTTACTAATTCCTGTTGACTATAGATTATAATCCTGTACTTAGGTGGATTTTTCTTCTTATGCATTGGGAGTTCTAAGATCCAGAAGACAAGAAAAGAAGGAAGGAAGAAAGGAAGGGGAGAAAGAAAAGGAAGGAAGGTAAAGAGGGAGGGAAGGAGGGGAGGAGAAAGAAAGAAAAACAAAGGAAGGAAGGACAGAAGGAAGGGAAAGAAAGAAAGAAAGAAAGAAAGAAAGAAAGAAAGAAAGAAAGAAAGAAAGAAAGAAAGAAAGAAAAGAAAAGAAAAAAAACGTAAAATTAGTTTTGAAAATTCCTTGGGAAGAAGCCTTGGTAAAGACTGATAACACACTACAGCCAACGCATCCAATACATTTATTTAAAAATTATTTGGGTGTAATATTTAAATAATAAAATTCACATTTTCAAAGTATACAGTGTGATCAATTTTTAATCAAGACCACAATCAAGATACAGAAAATTCTTGTTACCCTAAAATTTTCCCTATGTCCCTTGGTAGTCAAAACCCTAATACATGCACTGTGGCAGACATTGATCTGCTGTCTGTGAGGATAATTTTGATATTTCTGGAATTTCAGATAAATGGAATCATATAGTATGGCTACTTTCAGTTAGCATGACAGGTTTGAAATTATTACATAATTTTGCCTGTATCAATAGTATATTCATTGTTATTACTAAGTAGTATCCCACTGTGTAGTTACATCACAGTTTGTTTATACAGTTGTCAATTGATATATGTTAGGGACTTCTCTAGTTTCCCGCTATTAAGAAGAAACCTGCTATGAATATTCAAATGCGTATTAATCTCTTTTGAGAAGATACCTACAAGTGGGATTTCTAGATTGTCTAATAAGTGATCTTTAATTTTATAAGAAACTGGCAAGCTGTTTGCCAAAGTAGCTTATCATTTTGCAACATCAACACAATGTATGAGAATTCTAATTGTTCCAACCTTCTCACCAACACTTGGTATTGTCAATCCTTTTTATTTTTGTCACTCTAATGAATATATCATGGTGTCTTATTAGAGTTTTAGTTTTCATTTCTTGATAAGTAATGATATTGAGCATACTGTCTAATGCTGGCATTTCCATTGGTTTCTTTTATTATGACTTCTATGTTTATGCTGAAATTTCTTACTTTGTATATAATATCCACTTTTTAAAAACTGGATTTAACAATATATCAATCATTGTTATTTTAAAGTTTCTAACTGAAAGTTCCAGTGTTTGAACAACTTGGATTTCTGTGTCTGGTTCCATCAAACTTTTTTCCCCCCTTTTGTATGCCTTGCAATTAATTACTGATTGAATAACAAACATGTGAAAATGAAAACAAGCTGAGGTAAATATATTTATGTCCATAAATTGTTATGCTTCCTTATCAAGCCATTGATGTGGGATTTGAGTCAATAGGTAGTCAAACTTCATTTGTTTCATTGCAACACAGGCTTAAAAGTCTCCTGTTTTTGAACTGAACCTATATTATATTTTATCCAAGTTTTGGAATGTCAAATGATCTGTTAAAGTGTTTCTGTTCTACCCTCAACCTCTGGAAAACACTATATGCCTGTCCTACAAGGTAGATGGAGAGAAAGCTCTGCATTCTAGCATCTTCTTTAGCAAAAGATTGCAGTTGCCCATTACTCATTGTAGGCTCATGGTAGGAACCATTGAAGAGGGGACTGGAATTTCACAGTTCTCCTCAAATCTTGGTCTGAAGCCGACTCTGTACACCAAGCCTGAGAACTGGGTTCCATTTTCTCCATTTTCCTGCCCCTTCCTGACTGGGAATTTTTCATACCACCTCCAAGGTCGCTGACTTCCTTGATTCAGTAGGTGTTTCCACAAGCCAGTTTCTTGCCTTTCCCACAGCTATAGCCTTCTTCTTTACATCATTGCACATTCCTGGGATTGAAGCTTTTCCTTAGTGTCAATGCTGGTTGGCGGGGGGGGGGGGGGGGGGGGGCGGATTTCTATACCTCTCCCAGTAGCAGTTGCCTTTGGCCTGTGAACAGTGAGTGAGGGTTTCATGTTCTTTCCCTAGTGAGAGTCAACCTTTGCTTGGGACTTTCTATCTCCTATAGACAGATGCCTTTTTTTAAAAAAAAATTAAAACAAGATCAGTCATTGGATGTTACAAAGGTTCTCGCTTTACTCCCAGGGGCAGATATCTTTTTCTTTTTTCATGCCTGTCCCCAAGCAGCAGCTGAGCTCATCTTGTTAAAGGGCTGGTAGTTGACAGGTGCTGACTCCCCTTGGGCATGGAGCTCCCAGGATTCTGATCTCTCATGAGAGCCCATACTAGGCTTTTAAGAATTTGTTAAAATGTGAGTTTACTTCTTCTCACTTACTTTTATAGCTACTTTTATTTGTCTCCCATGTTCTGCCAATAATTAGACATTTTGTGTATCCTGTTTTCTTTAGACAGGCTTGTCAACCTTGGAAATTTGGCTCATCTGGATGCCTGGTGTCCTCACCTTTCTGATTATTAAAGAAAAAAAATATTAAAATTTTCGGATCACCTGGTTATTCCTCATTGTTTACATGGGAGCAATGTTCTCTTAATAACTTTCTGTATCCTAAATGGAAGTAGAACTTCTCATATAATTAATTTTTTTTCCAGTATTGAAATCTATTATTCTCCTTTTGACTGGTTACTAGATAAACTCTGGTTTCCTTGAGGAGTAATATGAACAAATAATATAACATTTGAACACTAGAATGGTCCTCAGGAAGGTGAGATGTAGTACTCTAAGAGAATTGAGGGAACCAAGGGCACTGAAGAAATAACAGATTCAAACTTTCTGCCTCATACTTAACAAATACAATCTCTGAAAGAAATGGTGAATAAATCACTATCATTATTAAGTTTTTCTTCTTTTTTCTACATATATTCTCTCTCTCTCTCTCTCTCTGGCTTTTTTCTCTCCTTCCCCACTACCTAAATTCAAGCTAATATAAATAATGGCTTAGTATGTGACTACTTCATACTTAGCTTAATATTAAAGTCTTTCTAGATAGTGTTTCCATGCTATATTCTAGTTTTCCTCTATTTCCAGAGAAGTACATCAGTTCCAAACAAACTTATCTTCTTCGTTCTGTCCTTTCATGTTTTTGCTTTTAAATAGACTGCATTTTCCTATTCAGATTCTAACTCTGAATTTTTAAGACCTCTACATTTTCAGTAAGTGAATTGCTACTGAAACTTACTTGTATACTTAGCATTTTTTAAAATAAAAATCTAACTTTAATCCAATAAATGAAATGGTATGATCAGTGAACATAAATTTTAAGTAATGCATGCATTTTCATAGCTCATTTGATCATTCATAATATACTGAAGCCTGAATCATGTCTTTGAGCAGTATGCAAATAAAAAAAACTGCCTTCTATTGAAATTTTTAAATAAAGAGCACCACCTTGTGGAAATATATATTTATATGAAATGGAAGACAGAAATAGCAAAGGAATAATAACTCATTTTTAAAATACCTGTAATTTATACTATACTAAATTATTAGTGTAAAAAAGAAAACATCATACTTTTTCCTAAGGAAGATTGAAAGATAGCAAGAGAGAATAGAATATTAATATTTATTTATTTATTTATTTATTTATTTTAAAGATTTTATTTATTTATTCATGAGAGACACAGGGAGAGAGAGGCAGAGACACGGGCAGAGGGAGAAGCAGGCTCCTCTCAGGGAGCCTGATGTGGGACTCCATCCCAGGAGTCTGGTATCACGCCCTGGGCCCGAAGATAGATGCTAACCCCCTGAGCTACCCAGGGATCCCCATATTTTTATTGTGTAGTCATATGTCAGTTTTTTTTCATATTCTGAATCAATAAAAATCTGCAAAATTGTAACTGCTAACTATTCTTTTCATATAAATGTTCTTCTGGAACTAATTTTTAGCATAAAATAATAAATATTGTTATAAAAGTCTATTACAAATGATCTAATCCAAAAAAGCCTTGCTTTAAAAATAAGGAAACCAAAATTGAGGGAATGTATTTAGGGTGTGCACTAGCTATAACAAGTGGTGTGATAGATATGTTCATGGAAGCATCATTGCTGTTTGCCTGAATGGTTTTGGTCAGTTAGCAGAAATTAGAATATAGTAATGCTTCGTTGATCTCTATTGAGAATGGTTTATTTAACATGACTGAATTTGTCATAATAAAACCATGCATAATATATAATATATTATCATTGCTTAAAAATAATTATAATTTTTCTAGAACCTTTCTGTGGTGCATATTTCTTTTTAACAGTATATAGTGCATCTATTGTTTTATGAAACTTAATTTGAAAAAAACTGAACATTTTTATGGATTAAAGTATTGAGGGTTCTTTTAAAATTTCTACTTTTAACATTGCTTCATCTCAGCTTACTTTCAAAGGTTGGACTAAAGCGTACTGATATTCTTACAAAGAGGAACCCAGAATTAGAAATTAGTTCTTCCCACAAGTATAAAAAGCAAACATAGATTTCCATCTTAACAAACTCAAAGGGTGGTCTTATTCTTTAGAACTTCAAATTACCTTACTACTTTTTGATATCAAGTCATAATCATAATCATTCTTTCATGTTGAAATTGCAGAAGAATAAAATGGGGAGTTTTTTGTTATTGTTTAATTGTTATAATTGTTTTTGATATTGTTTAATTGTTATTATTGAAACAATTTTGTTAAGCCAGGTTTTGCCCTCTTGTAACTTGAGTGAGTTAGGCAAATATTTCTAATGAGGTTAAGCAATCTGTCTTTGATTCTTCCAGTTTGTTGGAATCTTAATGAATCCTGATTCTATTCTTTGGTTCTTATTTCTCTAATTTTGGGTGATAAATATAATTTATTTGTAAATATATTTTTCGTATACAATAACAACAGTTATTGTATACGAACAGAAAGGGTTAGTTAGACTTGAGTCTTGCTTCTGGTAATCTAAATTCAGACGACTCCCAATACAGTTATTCATTCTCAGAACCCATCTTACCACATCATCCAACTTGTCCTCATCTTTTCTCCAAGAGCCTTGCCTGGAATGTTGGGCTTTAGCAATATTTGTCTCTCTATTCCTTATAATCAAATGCAATTCAAATCTATTTGTAACTATTTTCATTCTTAATTTGTTGCGTATAACAAAGCATTAATCTGAAGAATCAGATTGCATACATTTATTGAACTATGCATGATTTCCAGAAGTCACTGTATAGGATAATTTACAGAAGCTTTAGAACAAGAGTCTTTGAAAGTATATATTGGTTTCAGGGTCTTCGATGTTTACATTTCAGTTTTCAAAATTCTTCTTTATGGCATATTTATTGGAAACCAATCCTTCAGAGAGATGATATGTGACAATAAATTATGTTAAGTAAGTTTCAAATAATAATCCTTTTGCTCTTTAAGCCAACCTGAGTAGAGTATTTGAATGATAGCTTATTGTATTTGTATAATGATAATTTAAATAATTTGGATATGTATGTTGCAAGAATTAAATGAATGTATATAAAATCCTTAGTACAATGTCTGGCACATAGATGTTTCTGAATATGTTTGCAGTTTTTATTAGCATTATCATTATTACATCCCCAGGAAAATCTTGGAGCAAATAGAAGGATTAGAGGGCTATAAGTATTGTATGAATATGAAAACTAAGGCCAGAAAAATAAAATAACTTACTTAAAATCTTATAGAATTCTGTATAGAAATTGTTCTATAACTAGAGCTAATATTCTACTTTTCACCTTTTTCTGGTATTTCTTTAACTTAGCTATATAAGCAATTTTTATGTTAGTCTTATAACAGGTTTGTCATAAAATTGTGTGTGTGTGTGTGTGTGTGTGTGTGTGTATGAAATAGCAAGCCTGAGGTGACTGCAATAATATAATAAGAGGGTAAAATATGCCAATGAATTTAATCAGTAAGACATCATTACAAGAAAATGATATGAACATGATGGGAAATACCGTATGCAAGTATAAAAGTAGGGGAATAAATAGTAAGTAGGCCAGCTTGACTAGAGCAGAGTTTTCATAAGTGAACAGGCTACATTTTGATGCATCCCAGACTCCCTGATGGTGGTTTAAAACAGTAGTCATTTATTTAGCCTACAAATCTATGGCGTGGCAGTTCGGGGTGTGGGTTATGCTCAGGCGAGCTTGGCGGGCCTGTTCACATGACTATAGTCAGTTGTCAGATTAAGGAAGCTGGCTAGTTTAAGATGGCTGCTGGTATGGCTCATCTTGTGTGTTCTCTCATCCTCCTGCTGGGCCAGATATGTTTAGTAGGTAGCAGTGACGGATGTCTCAAGAAGGAAGGCAGCAGCATGAAAAGTCTCTTGAGGCTCTGATTCAGAACTCAACACAACTTCATTTCTAGAGCATTCTATCCTCCACAGTAAATTACAAGCTAGTCCAGATTCAAGGAGTAGTAACTGGACTCCTCTTATTAATAGGTAGATCTGCAAATAATTGTGGTCACTTTTGTAACCTACCACAACCAGAATTGTAGCCATGGAAATGAAAATGGTACACACTGTGAGATAATCAATGGGTTTTGGAATCAGACAAAGAAATGTAGAAAGTAGAAAAGTCAAGTTAAATTATTTGAACTAAGTGACTCAGTTAATGAGAAGCAATATAATTATTGTGGTTAAAGATTTGTAGTAAGGTTCACCTAGATTAAAAGTCCATTCAATTTTACCACCAACTCCCTCCCTTACCTAAAACCTGGCCTTAGGCATATCATTTAATCTCTTTAAGCTCTCATCTCTTTCTTCATTTGTAGAAAACTGAATATGATAATAGCTACCTCAGGTGATTGGGAGGATTAAATTAAATCATGCAAGTAAAGTACAAGATTGTATACTTGATATAGTATGGGCTCAAAAATGTCACTGATTTAATGATTATAGAATTCATATTTTCTTGGTAGTGGTATCCTGATTACAACAAAAACACATTTCAGGAGGAAATCACAGTCGAACGTATTTCTGTTTGGAACAAAGTTTGACTGCATTGTCAATGGAAGATGCTGGGGCCCTGAACATTTTGAACTGGAGCTTCAGATAGAAATCAGAGATAGAGATACCCACATAGAGATGGTAGTTGAAACCAGGGAATGGAGGAAATCTGGAGCAAAAATCTGTGCAAAGAAAAGAGCATGCAGCCAAAACTAAGTATTTAGGAATTTAGAAGATTAGATTATGATTAGTTTGACCTATTTGATCGAATATATAAGATGGTGTTTCGTTGTTGTTTACTTTCTGGCTCTAATGTTTTGCTCATCCTGTTTTCAGTCATGTACCATTGTTACCAACTGTTAGATCCTGTTCCTCTGCAAAGACTTATTCATAGAAGTCTGCTTTCCATGCTTAATGACCTCAGCCTCTATTGTAGGCAAATAATAACAGCTCAGGAAACATTTTAATTGAATAAAAAGAAATGCAAAATGCATAATATAATGAGATTCCAAAATTTTATAATACTTCATAGATGATAAACATTAAACATATCTAATCATATGTGTTTATATATAATCATGTTCAGATTTGAGTATGACCAATCATAAGTAAGTTTCCCCAGACTCAAATTAAACAAAATAAAACAAAAATCCCTGATAGTTCTTCCTGATAGTGAAGTATAAATTTAGCACTGCCAGATACAAGTGGTAATAACTAACTGTCTCTGGTATAGGAAAAACGGAACCTTTGGTTTCTTCAAAAGTAATCGTGTATTTATTTTATTAATGGCTCACCACAGGGCGGATCATTGTCCAGACCAACAATTTTGGTGTCCATTGTATAATTTAGTATTATAATCTTAGTGTGAACTCTTCCGTGAAATACTGTAGCATTGTTCAGTCCTATTCAATAGACATTTAATTAAAATATATCATAGGATGGATGTTCTTCTTTATTAATTAATAAAACTTTTATAGCCTTTGCGTGAAACCACATATATTTTACCTTAGTTTAAATCCCCCCACCCCAAATAAAATAAAATAAGACATTTCAGCACTGATAGAACCTATTATGACTGCATAATATATTTTATTGCTGACTTTAGGAAAACTAATTTTTTCAACTGAGTAGATATTCTTTGTAAATGTGGTTAAGGGGAATGTGTGTGTTTGAGTCATGCTGGAGGTGGGAGGGGATGTGGGTGGTTGTAGTTTATTTTTCTAGGCTGTAGGTGGTATTTTGATATTTTGGGGATATTTCAAGGCTTAGGAGTGAACATTCTATTGTATTTTCTATTTTCTTTTGTCAGAGATATGCTGAATGTTGTTTTTGTCGTAGGTGGTATTTGGAAATTTGATCCAGAGGAACATGTTTTAAGAGAAAAAAAGTGGGGGGAAATCAATACCAGTCAAGCATACTCCTACACTACTCATCTGGTAGTTGTTATTGCTTTTGTAGTTTTATTTTATTTATTTATTTATTTATTTATTTATTTATTTATTTTTGGTAAGACAGTGAATGATGAACAAATTGTTGGCTTTCATATTTGACACACTAAGGGCTTTGACAAATCCCTTAATTATAAGTACTTCCCTCAAAGAAGAGAAAAGTGACAAAAAATTAAAGAAGAAATACAGGAGAGTCCTAAGTATATAGAAGTTAGGAAGAAAATTTAAAAGAAAAAAAGGAAAAGCTAGGATTGCTGTCTCCCTTTTACTATATTAAAAATGGAGCTGTAAGAAATTCTTGTATAGAGACTCCAAATTTATAAAATTATTATCATCCTACAAATCCTCTTACGTGGATACAATCAGTTGAACAAACATTGCTTCAAGATCCATCCTCAGGATTTCCCTTCTCTCCATAAAATCATGGCTATCTAAATCTAAACTCATGATTCCAAGTATAGCTATAAAAATTAGTCACCATTGTAAGGATAAATTTATCTTCTATCGCATAGGTACTTCTTTTATTTATTAGGTTTTTCCTGAGCTCTAGATCCACATTATAACTTGAATGTCAGATAAGCACCTCAAGTACAAATCCAGTTTTACCTTCATTTTTTTCTCCTGTATTCTATATTTTACCAAATAGTTCTTTTACCAAGTCAGACGATCCAGTTCAGAACTTGGATATCATTCTTTTGAATCTGTCTTTTTTTCTGAACAACTCTTTCATTGGCAAGTTTCCATTAATTTCATCTTCAAAATACATCTCAAACCAAACATTTCTCTTTCATTATGGTGTCACAGCCCTGGTCTAAATCACTGCTGCCTCACAAATGGACCTCTGCAACCGCCTCTTTCTTAGATTCCTTATATGCTGTTTCACTCTCTCAAATTATTCTATAAATTTGACACCACATTTTTCTGTATTATGAAAATCTGATTGCAGCATAGCTGCAAAGGAGTATCAGAGGAAGGAAGTTGGAACATGGGAGATACTAGCCAAATGACTGTAATCCTGAAGTGGAGCTTTAGAAGATCACATTGTCATTGATGGTGAGGACAAGATCAGATATAGCTATCTGCATGCATGTCAGCGATGAACTACTGGAGGGGAGGAGACTGAAAACCTGGAAAAACAGGTTGCTGAATGAATTTCCTATGATTCTTTAAGCCATTAAGAATGGCAATAGAAATTGATGGAGGACCTGGACTTTTACTGTTCTATGGAAGTAACGAGACAGCACCCCCCTTACACAAGTATTGGGGTAGTCAGTGGAAGCATGCCAAAACATAATTTTTATATAAGATCCAAGAATCATAATGTAATACCCAAAATGTCCAGGTTTCAACAGATGTTAATCCTGAGAGGGCACAACAGTTAGAATTATGTGATGAGGAATTTTTTTAAATTTAAATTCAATTTGTCAACATGTAGTATAACACCCAGTGCTCATACATCACGTGCCCTCCTTAATGACCGTCACCCAGATTTAAGAGTCTCTCAATCTTTCTCTCTAATTTTTCCCCATTCAGTTTCTCTTCCTTCCCATATGGCCCCTTGCACTATTTCTTATATTCCACATATGAGTGAAACCATATGATAATTGTCTTTCTCTGATTGACTTATTTCACTTAGCATAACACCTTCTATTTCCATTCATGTCACTGTAAATGGTGGGTATTCATCCTTTCTGATGGCTGAGTAATATTCCTCTGTGTGTGTGTGTGTGTGTGTGTGCGCGCACGCGCGCATACACACATACCACATCTTCTTTATCCCTTTATCTGTTGAAGAGCATCTCTGCTCCTTCCACAGTTTGGCTATTGTGGACATTGCTGCAATGAACATCATGATGAGGATTTTTAAAACAGCCTTCATTAAAATGCTTTAGTGAGTAATGATAAACATGCGTGAAACAAAAAATACAGTCCTGGCTAAGGAATACAAAGTATTGGTAAAATGATGGAAGATATAAAGGGAATCAAATGGAAATTTTAAACCAAAAAGTACAATACCAAAAATAAAAGTACAGTGGCTGAGCTCAACAGTAGAATGAAGAAGGCAGAGGGAAAAATATCACTCAATTTCAAGAAAAAAACAAAAAGGATGATCTGTTCTGAAAAACAGCAAACTAACTGAGAAACAGTCTCACAGACGTGTAGAACTAAAACAAAATCTCCATTCATGTCAACAGAGTCCAAGAAGGAAAGGAGAAAAAAGGGGAGCTGAAAAATATTCTAAGAAATAATGAAAAATTATCATTTTTGAGTAAACCCCAAATAAGATAGTTACAAACATCTACACCAGGACGCATCATGCTAAATTTTTGAAAAAAAGGACAAAGAAAAAAATCTAGAAAGCAAGCAGACAGAAATGGCACATTACGTGGTAGAGAAAACCAATATGAATGAGAGTAGAATTTCATAAACCTTGGCTATATAAGAAGAAAGTGATACAGTATTTTTTAAGAGCTGAAAGAAAACTGTGAACCCAGAATCTTGTCCCTATCCAGTGAAAGTATCCCTTAAAAATGTAGAGAACAGTCAGGACATTCTCAGATGAGAGCAGAAAAGAGAATTTGACATCCACAGACCGACTCTAAAAGGCTGTTCTTTAAAGAGGAAGAAAATAACAGTGGGATACTTAGAACATCAGGAAAGAAGAAGAAACATGAAAGGGGCAGAAATATTTTCCTTCTCCTCTTAAATTTTCAAAATCTGTTTCATGGTTGAAACAAAAATTATTACACTGTCTAGTGTGGTTCTCAAAAGCAATTATGATGATAAGTAATGTGTCTGAAAATCATAATGTGCAGTGTATTCCTTCAAGGAAAAACGCTCCCCTTTTCACCACAAGAGGGCAACGCAAAATCCTCTGGGGGAAGGATTGGTTTTAACCGCAGAGAATTAATGTGTAAGACAAGAAAATGACTCAATTTCAGGAAGTTAGTAACAGAACTGGGAACAACAAAGTTATAATTGGATTGGGTCACTTCATCAATTCATCTGAAGGCCAGAAATATGCTGTTTAAAG
The DNA here is from genome assembly GCF_003254725.2 of Canis lupus dingo. Lineage (NCBI taxonomy): Eukaryota > Metazoa > Chordata > Mammalia > Carnivora > Canidae > Canis > Canis lupus. Next base: position 23,863,793 of record NC_064257.1, on the reverse strand, counting down.
AATACAAAACAAAAAACTTAAGCACTTTATTCATTCCATAAAACAAGCTTACGGAAGTCATTCTGGTTTTATGAAAAATGGGATTCATTGTTACAGCAGGAACATTTAAAGAAAGAATGGAGACTTCTTGCCTTGTCCACAGTTTTTAACCCATAGCTATAAAATTCATAGTGCATGCCACAAAAAGATGCCAACCTTGGAACCAACAATTTATACGGAGCAGCTTATGAGAACAAAACCCACTATTGTAAAGGTTAGAGACATTTGTAGAAATGAAAGAAGCTTCAACTTTTATTTGGAAACCATACTTGGTGTGGCAAGGCGCAAAAACTGCTTTACTGGAAGAAAATGGGCACATTTTCCTTATATTCCAAGCCATTCCAAAGTGAAAACCATCTGATCACAGAGAGTACCCTTAAATAGATTTTTTAATATTTTAAATTTTTAATTTTTTGACCTCCTAGCTTCGCCAAAGTGTCTGGCAGTGTTTTAAGTACCTGGTCTTCTCATTTTTGGCATATATTCCCGAGCTCCTAATAAAAATGTAAAGAGCCTTTCTATTATACCCCTCAGCCCTCCCAACAAAAGTCAAATTACCTTAGATATTATCTTAATGAGGAATTATGGCTACTTTGATACTTTTCTATATTGGGTTTTTTTTTGTTTGTTTGTTTCTATTGTCTCATTATCTTCATATGTCTAATTTTACAGTTTTTATCCATGTAAGTATTTGAACCTCAGTTTATTAAGATAGTTTTCCTTTGCTCATGAAATTCCTCTTGCCTCAAATGTTCTATTCCCATATGTACAGTATCCTCCTCTACTAGCAGGCTACTTTTTAGCTTTCAAGAAATAATTTAAAAGCCACTTCCTCTAGGAAATCTCTCTAGTTTTGTTATTGTTTCACTGTCCAGCAAAAAAAAAAAAGAAAAAAGAAAAAAAGGCAACTACAACAACCTAACCATGACTACTTCACTAGTTCTCTTATCTGAGTTCCCAGGTGATCTCCAGAAGATCCTGCGTCACACTGATGTCATTTTATTAAAGCAAAGGGACAGGACCCATGGGCAGAAAGAGCTGCTGCCCCGGGGTTGTGAGGAGCATCTGAGTATACACTTTGGGGTTGAGGGAAGTTAAGGTAAGGGAAGTTTCACAAGATTTTCATATGCTAAAGAAGAGAAACTTGAGGCCTGGCTATTGTCAAATCAAGGTTGTTTTCCCTCTAACGAGATATTAAGTCACTCTGGAAAACTGTGTGGAGGTTCCTCAAAGAGTTAAAAATAGACCTGCCCTACAACCCAGCAATTGCACTGCTGGGGATTTACCCCAAAGATACAGATGCAATGAAACGCCGGGACACCTGCACCCCGATGTTTATAGCAGCAATGGCCACGATAGCCAAACTGTGGAAGGAGCCTCGGTGTCTATCGAAAGATGATGGATAAAGAAGATGTGGTCTATGTATACAATGAATATTACTCAGCCATTAGAAACGACAAATACCCATCATTTGCTTCAACGTGGATGGAACTGGAGGGTATTATGCTGAGGGAAGTAAGTCAATCGGAGAAGGACAAACATTATATGGTCTCATTCATTTAGGAAATACAAATAATAGTGAAAGGGAATAGAAAGGAAGGGAGAAGAAATGGGTAGGAAATAGCAGAAAGGGAGACAGAACATGAAGACTCCTAACTCTGGGAAATGAACTAGGGGTGGTGGAAGGGGAGGAGGGCGGGGGGTGGGGGTGACTGGGTGACCAGCACTGAGGGGGGCACTTGATGGGATGAGCACTGGGTGTTATTCTGTATGTTGGCAAATTGAACACCAATAAAAAATAAATTTATTATTTAAGAAAAAAAGACCATTGGGAGCTTCCTGAGAGGAATTAGTTATACTCTACTTGCCTCAGTTTTTGTCAATGGGCTGCAGGTCATAAGGACCTTTAATTTTATCTACATTTCCTTCTGCCTTTGTTTCCCACAACAGCATTATATTAGAGTTGTTTGCAGATCTCTTCTCCACAAGGTTGTCAGAAACTAAGTGGTGGCAATGAGAAATTTATCCCTAAATCTCCAGTATCTAATGCAGGACCGAGTACAGAACTCCAAGGTCTGGCTTATTAAATATTTCCTAAGCAAAAATAAACTTTTTTTCTTTCTAATTATCCCAAGCCTTTCTACAGATTATTCTCTTATATTTTCCACAAGAAAGAGAAATGACGGGGCGCTTGGATGGCTCAGTGGTTGGGCATCTGCCTTTGGCTCAGGTCATGATCCCAGGGTCCTGGGATCGAGTCCCACATCAAGCCTGCTTCTCCCGCTGCCTGTGTCTCTGCCTCTCTCTCTCTCTCTCCGTGTCTCCCATGAATAAATAAAGTCTTTAAAAAACAAACAAACAAGAAATCACAGGTGTGCTTCAAGAGCACAAAACCCTATAGTTCCATTAAGGCAGAAGAGCATTGTAATATCAATAGCAACGCTGTTTTTGGAGCCCAACAATTACCACATTCATCACTTACTAGATATCTGAAAATGATCACATTTTTTAACCTCTGCAAGACGCAGTTTTTCTCATTAATATCATTGCTACCTCCAAAGAGCTGCCATGAATATGAAATGTAATAAAGCCAGTAAATTTGGTACTTACAGAGTATTCTGCGCAGTGTGAGCCATCATTACGTTTCCTACTCAGGCAGAAGCTGAGAGTCCAGTTAGGTCTCCAGAGCCACTGAAAATCACAGTGCCAACAGCCTTATTAGAGACCCTGTCACTTGGCCAGAACCCAGGGCCCAGGGCCCAAGAAGGGTAGTAGTTCAGAGCAAGCGAGGGCCATTGAAGCCTCAGGACACAGGCCCTCCTAGCCTCTGCTGTAAAGATGGGACTATTCATACACATCCTGGCTAACTTTCCTTTGGCTCAGAGACTAAAAAGGACTGTATTTGCAACTCGCACACTTCCTTTCTTATTCCTAGAGCAGCTGAAAATGTAAATTTATGTAATTTCTATCACCAGTTAAAGAAAGCTAATGGTAAAACGAGGAAATCGGAAATGCAAAGAGAGCAAGAATGAAGTAGCAAAGATGTGGTGTTGCCATCAGACTATATTATTTTTTTATTGCCTGGATCTCTTTGTTAACTACCTTTGGTTTTTGTTTTGTTTTGTTTTGTTTTGTTTTTAGAGAGAGAGAGAACACAAGTGAGGTAGGGGAGGGAGGAGGATGTCTACAGAGGGAGAGGGAAAGAGAGAATCTTAAGCAGACTCATGTCCAGTGCGGAGCCAACTCAGGGCTCAATCTAATGACCCTGAGAACATAATCTGAGCCGAAATCAAGAGTTGGGAGCTTAACTGACTGAGCCACTCAGGTGCCCCACTACCTTTGTATTTCTAACAGTTTTAGTACAATATATATCCAGGTTTTTTTTTTTTTTTGTGTGTGTGTGTGTGTGTATAGACACATATATTTATACACATGCATATACATAGTGGGATTCATTATATGTTTTTCAAATGATGTAAGGGTGATTTTTAAGAGGAATGAGATAATTTTATCTGGTAGGGTAAAAAGTTTGCATTGCCAAAGATATTGTAGAATGACTTTGTAGGTTATTTGTGATTTTTGCAATGAAGACAAAAAAAGTAGACGACTGCAGTTTATGGAGTAGTTGATTACTTTGCTTTTATATTGAGAGCATTTCATGGGATGCAAATTACTTGGAATTAGAAAATACAAATCAGTTTCCCACTTCTGCATTTCCTGTTAATGAATACTTTAGAGAGTTGTATTTTGACAAAAAAAATCTACTTTAGCACTATGTAGAAACACATTACAGGACACCTGGGTGGTTCAGTGGTTGAATATCTGCCTTTGGCTTGGGGCATGATCCTGGAGTTCCAGGATCCAGTCCCACATTGGGCTCCCTGCATGGAGCCTGCTTCTCCCTCTGCCTGTGTCTCTGCCTCACTCTCTGTGTCTCTCATGAATAAATAAATAAAAACTTAAAAAAAACTAAAAGCACATTACAAAAGATGATTATAAGAATGCATGCCATTTATTGTGAAGAAATATATAGAATTAGAATATATATTACTAGAATATATAATGTATATAAATATATATAAATTAGAAATATGTATAATTAGAATATATATAATGTATATTAGAATATATAATTTCATAAAAAATATGTTCACCACATTGTGTAGCATGGAATACATTATATAAAGACACATGTATAAAAGATATAACTAGGAGAATAAAAGAAATATGTTTTTAAATACCTATTTTTTGTACATTTAATGGTTTACAGAAGTAGAAAAGTATGGAATAAAAACAGTATGTGTCCCTAATAATGGACACAAATATATATTCAATACATGCTTGACTTGTTATGCTCAACAGTACTAACATTAAGAACTAAGGTGAGCCGGGATCCCTTGGCGCCTGCCTTTGGCCCAGGGCATGATCCTGGAGTCCTGGGATCGAGTCCCGTGTTGGGCTCCCTGCATGGAGCCTGCTTGTGTCTCTGCCTCTCTCTCTCTCTATAATAAATAAATAAATAAATAAATAAATAAATAAATAAATAAAATCTAAAAAAAAAAACAAAAAAAACTAAGGTGAGCTGAGTAGCTTTCCTGTGCTGGATAATGTGCCATGTCAGGAAGATATATGTCATGCCACTGCATCTTGTTATGAACTTGTACAATAAGTACTATGATTACTACAATTTTACACATGAAGAAGGTTATTTGGAGATTGTAGTTAGACCAGGGCAGAGCCAGAACCGGAAATCCTATCCATTTGTCCTTGAACACACCTCTACACTGCTTAGATATTTTGGAGTCATTGTAAAACGAAATTGGGATGAAAGCATTTCCAGAAGCATAAACTCTAGATAGTAGACGTTGTGCTAATCATGTTGCAACCTGGTTGAGATGGTATCCTCCAAATTTAAGGTTCAACAATTCATGAGTTTGATCTTCTGTATTTATCACCAGAAGAAATCTTGAAAAAGAACGAAAAACTTAATTTCAAAATTTGCCTTATGTCTCCATATTATTATAAACTATAATTTTATGCAACATTATCACTTGTTTTCCCTTCATTTTCACACCGCTAGATCTTTCAGTTAGGTGAGGTAGAGGTTTAGCCAAAGGAACTGGGCTCAGAGAGAACTTTCTTGTGAATGTAGGGTCCAGAATTTATCCTGACTCTTAAACGAGCATTTTCTTTTCCGCCAAACAACACTGAAATTCAGTAGTATAATCCAAATTTATATTCATTACAATAACTAGAAATGTGTATTTTAGTGTAAACATTTCTAGTAGCGTTGAAATCAATGTCTAATTGTACAGATCAGGTTACAATAGCAATGTTTTTTGTAAGAATATTGCTGTAGTTTTGGAATATAGGTGAGGTTTGCTGGGGTGAGGTCTGGAGCCTACGACCAAGAAAACATTCTTGAGACGTCTTTGGTGCAAAATGGTGGTTTTAGTAAGGCATGAGGACAGGGCCTGTGGGCAGGAAGAGCTGCCTGCTACCCTGGAATTGTGAGGAGCAACTGATTATATACTTCGGGGTTGAAGGAAGTAAAGGTAAGGGAAGTTTCAAAAGGATTTTCACATACTAAGAAGGTCCTACAAGTTACTGGAGGCCTTGCCATTGTCAAGTTAAGGTTGTTTTTCCCTCTAATAAACCATTAACATTAAGATAGTTGGGAGCTTCGTGGAGGAACAGTACAGTCTTCCCATTTCACGTATCTGTTGTTGGGCTGCAGGTTAATAAGGACATTTCACTGTATCTACGTTTCCTTCTAGAAGCAAGTTATTGATAAACATGCTTAGGACACATACCCCACCGGGTGGGGGGGGCATTTGCGGGGTATCACCTCCTGCTTTGTCCTCAGCTGGCCTTTTTTTTCCCTCATCAATGTGACAAACAGCATTATTTTTTAAAAATTTTTTTAGCATTTTTTAAGTGAAAGTATTATGTAGAAAAGGTGGACTTATATAGAAAATACTTATTTTTTTAAAAAAATCATGTATATCTAAAATAGTTATGGCTACGGTAGGAATTGGCTTTGATCCCTGATAGCTAAAGCAGAAGTTTTAATTTCTGAAGTTTTATGATTTTGCTTTGAGCTCTTAGAGGTAGCGATGTAGGAAAGAATGGAGATAATGGGTCAGAAAGTTATCAGGCCTAGAACATCAGGCTTCCACAAACGATTTGATGATGATGTAGTCTAAAGAATAATGATAATATGAAGGATGATAATAGGAGATATTTGTACTTTCTTTGGGTTGCCTAGCACTTGAAACTCTCTTGTATGCCTAGAGAATTCGTCACCGTGTATTTTTTCCCCACCACCTAGTTTTATTAAGATAAACTTGACATATGGCGTCATGTAAGTTTAAGGTGTACAACAACAATCTGATGTTTGATGAGGGTGGAGCTGGCTCCTCGAGATAGTGATTTCCCTTCTGGCGGATACAGAAAGTTAAATTGCTTGATCATATAGTAGTTCTATTTTTTTTTTTTTAGTAGTTTCTATTTTTAATTTTTTGACCAAGTTCTGCACTGTTTTCCATAGTGGTTGTACCAGTTTGCATTCAGTGCACAAAGGTCCCCTTTGTTCCACATCCTCACTGACACTTGTTATCTCTTGTCTTTTTGATAATAGTCGTTCTAACAGGTCTCGGTTGATTTCTCTTTGTGGATTTGAGTTTCCCTGATGCTTAGTAATGTTGAGTACCTTTTCATTTATGTGTTGACCATTTGAATATTTTCTTTAGAAAAATGTCAGTTTGAGTTCTTTGCCCATTTTTACATTGGATTATTTGGGGTTTCTTTTTGCTCTTGAGTTATAAGAGTTTCTTCTATTTTTTGAATATCAACCTCTCATCAGATAGGTGATTTACAAATATTTTTTTCCCATTCCATAGTTTGCCCTTTCCATTTTGCTGGCTGTTTTGTTTGCTGTACAGAAGCTTTTTAGATTAATGTATTTCCACTTGTTGATTTTTGCTTTTGCACTTTGTCTCTTACCAAGTATCTCAGGGGAAAGCAGAGCCTAAGTGCCCTACAGAAGCTACAAAAATATTGGCTTTTTTTAAGGCTTCCAGGTGGTCAGGCAATAACTGCATTCTCTAGACCTTTCAAGTCAGATGTACCCAACTAGCTTTGTAAATGAGCATTAGTGATCAAAGAAGCATCCCTATCAGGGGGATTGTGTTTCCTGCTGCTACTGTTAGAAATGAGCACAAATTCAATAAGTTAAACCAACACAAATTTATCATCTTTTCTAGAAGTCAGAAATTGGAAATTGGTTTTATTAAGCTAAAATTCAAGTGTCAGCCAAGTCGGTTCTATTCCTTCTGACCAGTTAGTTCTAAGGGAGAAACTGTCTCCTTGTCTCTTCCAGCTTCTAGAGTCCCCTGCATTCGGTGGCTCATGGCCCCCTTGTCCATCTCCACACCAGTGGTGTATCGTGTTCAAATCACTTTATCTCCCTTTCATTCTGCTTCCCTCTTTAAGGACAGTTGTGGTTACCGTTGGGGCCACCAAGTGATCCAGGATAATCTTTCCATCTTAAGATCCTTAAGTTAATCCCATCTTTAAAGACTTTTGCAACAAATTCACAGATTTCAGAGGTTTGGAAGTAGATGTCTTTGAGAAACCTTTATTCTGCTTACTACAAAAATCCTTTCTGTGGCTCACCAAAAACAGCATTTATTTCCTGGGGCTGCAGTGATCTAGATCCTAGTGGGGACATCTGGAGTCCAGTGGAAGCTGTAAAGTCAATGGGATTCACTGCTCTGTGACAATACCGTGTTTATTTGATGGGTCTTGGGTGAAAAATTTTAAAGATTTTATTTATTTATTCATGAGAGACACACACATACAGAGAGAGAGAGAGAGAGAGAGAGAGAAAGAGAGAGGCAGAGACATAGGCAGAGGAAGAAGCAGGCTCCATGCAGGGAGCCTGATGTGGGACTCAATCCCGGGTCTCCAGGATCATGCCCTGGGCTGAAGGTAGGCGCTAAACCACTGAGCCACCCGGGCTGCCCGGTCTTGGGTGAAATTTAATGTTTCATGTGGTCCCAGTTACTCCAAAGTCTCTGGGGTTTTTTTTTTGTTTGTTTGTTTTTGTTTTTTTTTGTTTTTGTTTTTTGTTTTTTTTTTCCAAGCCAACTGCCTCAGGGTTTTTGTTTGTTTGTTTTGTTTTGTTTTGTTTTGGTGGTGCTATGAGCTCTTGTGTACTCTTTACATACATTCCTGGTCTGTTTACGTTAATTAGATCTCTGACTGTATGAGAGAGAGACCGCATAGAGAGTGAATGAGCTACATGATATTTAAAGATGGAAAGTCCAGTCCATGCAAAACAACCACAGGACAAAACAGGCCTCCCAAAACAACAAACAAAAAACAACTAAGAGAGTTTCCAGCTTCCAGCTGTTAGAAACTCTAATCATTGATTTATTGAATAAATGTAGTAGAGATTAAGGGGTGACTGGGTGGCTCAGTAGATTGTCGACCTTGGGCTCAGGTCATGATCCCAGAGTCCTGGGATCAAGCCCACAACAGGTTCCCTGCTTGGTAGGGAGTTGGTTTCTCCCTCTCTTGTCTGCCTGCTGCTCCTACTCCCCCTGCTTGTGTTCTCTCTCTTGGTGACAAATAAATTCTTTTAAAAAGTGTAGTAGAGATTAATCTGTTATTTTTAAAGATTTATTTTTATTTTATTTTTAGAGAGACAGAGAGAGAGGGAGAGCATGAGCTGGGGGCAGTGCAGAGGCCAGAGGGGAAGAGCAGACTCCCTGCTGACTAGGGAGACTAACAGGCTTGATCTCAGGACATTGAAATCATGGCCTGAGCCGAAATCAAGAGTCCCATGCTTAACTGACTAAGCCACTCAGGCACTCCTGATTGTTTTTAATCTTAAAGGGTTTTCGTCTAAAAATAAATATTTTAAATGACTCCTAGATTTTAAGTTGCTATCTAGTTAAATCAAACTATCAAAGTTCATTAAATGTAATATACATTGTATTAATCAATACATTATAATTCAATCTCTCTCTTCATATATATGTGTCTATATATGTGTGTGTATATATACACACACACTCAGATCTGTGTTACATAAACATTTACAAAACTTAATGATTCAATTTGTGTCCCTTTCTTATTGTAGTGGTCACCCAAGAGCTTGTTTTACCTTTCTTTTTGGCATATATCCCTTCTGGAAGAGGTAGAAAGGTCAAATAATTTAGTTTACCCAGGAAGCCTGCTTAGCATCTCTCTGCCTGTGGTCTTTTTCCTCCCTTTTATTGCTCTGAGCCACTCCTTGTTATTCCAGCACTAAAAACAACAGGAGACTATAAATATCATGTGTCACTGTGTCCTTTTGCTCTAAAAAGAACTACCTCTACAGCTTGCAAATGTAACCAGAAGGCAGCTTCAAAAAAAAAAAAAAAGAGGCATTAATAGAATTTTGAATTGCATTCTAGAAATCAGATGAAAAAAAAAATCCAAAAATGAAAAACAACAGAACTGTTCATTGCTAGTTAGCTCTTGCTAATGGGAATAGGACACAATGAAAATGGATGTAGATCAAGATCACCTGGCTCATAGGTCTGGGTTTACAAATGAGGAAACTGAGGCTTAGAAAGCGTAAATAGCTCAGGATCAATACATTTTTATTTTTTATTTTTTTATCACTACATTTTTAATACAGCTTCATTATCTGATTGTATTTGTATGATTTCTTAAGCTGTCTTTGAGAATAAAAGTGCTCAGCTTATAAATACGTTAGGTAACCAAAATGAAATCCTTTTCTAATAGTAGTACTTTTCTAATAATAGTCTTAGATATTAATATTATATACTAAAATGTCTTTCTCTTAAAAATTATATTAAAGATAATATTTAGAGGGGCACCTGGGTGGCTGTCAGTTAAGTGTCTGCCTTCTGCTCAGGGCATGATCCGAGATCCTAAGATTGACCCCCATGATAGGTTCCTGCTTATACTCTCTCTCTCAAATAAATAAAAATCTTAAAAAAAAAAGATCACAGGAGAATTTCATTTTATTAAATTATTATATTAATTTTATGGATCATTGAATGTCCATAGTCTAAAATTAATAAATAACCATGGCAAATCTCCACTTATTTACTATATTTCTTGAATAATTTTATTGTAGCCAATATTGAATTTTCAGAAATCAAGATTTGCTAACAATTCACATTGAAGAATATTCATGGATATTTCATCTTGAAATATTATAAAGTGAATTTTATGGTATTAATAAATCCTCAAATCATTTCTTGTATACATATATAAAAAAATGTTAGTAGCATCATATATGGCCACAAGAGGGCAATCTATGAAAATAATTGAAATTGCAAGGACCGCAGCATTTAGTAAGTGGATGTTGTCAGCTACCTCTGATCATGAATTTAGCATGATTGTCAGGCTATATAAAGAGGTTCCATTTTAACCACACAGTATTTAATTTTAATCGAGACAAAATAAGTACTACAGTTTCCTTTCGGTTGTGATGTTTATAGCTATGCAGTAGATACATCCTGCGTGTGACACTGGAATAAGATTGCATTCTTATAGTAATGATATCTTAGAAAACAATTGTAGTCAACTATCAATACCATCCTAGGAGAGTGGCAATGATCAAAATAGCTCTCATTTGTAGAGATTTTCGCAGATTTTGATGACCCTTGCATAATCACTGATAAGGCCATTTCCTGCTTTGAAGCACATCATATAAGACTTAATGAAAAAAAAAAAGATCCCTTATGTATTAAAGCTATTTCGATAAGTAGAAGTAGATTGATTATTAATTTTATCTCTATCCCTATGTCTCACGGTAATGTTCCATAAGAATGATTACTTTTCACAGGATCAAAAAGGAAAAGGTGATTAGAGGATAAAGACTGGTTTAGCATACTGAATTCTTCAAAAATGTCTGCCCACACTACCTTCCCACCCCAACAATCCCCCAAATAATACATAGCATCGAAAATGTACATTCACTTTTGTTCTTAGGAAAATAACGCAATAGAGTCTTCCAATTGAATTTCTGGAAGCAGGTGTTCTTTATGATAGCATCACCTTAATTCCTGCCAAGAACATAATGTTCAGCACGCAATTCCAGTTTTATTAAATTTATTATTATGTGCAGTACTCTTCCCATTCCACCAAGACATACTGCACGGTGACTCAAACAGCTCAAAAGAGAATTTCTATTTATATCCAACATTGTGTTTATTTGGTTACATCCCTTAATTGTTAATATCATATAATTTTGGAATTTAATAAGCATGGAATAATAACAAATTTGTTACAGAATTATACTTTCGGTGGTATCTCAGACTATGTAATAATAAATTTACATGGAGATTTTATAAGTTGAAACGTGCTACATAAGTAGAAAACATCCCTCTGATGTTGAATGGAGAAAACTTGAAAATAGTTTTTTTTTTCAAACTATTTGAGAATAATTCTTTCAGATAGCTTTAAAGTTCTTTTTGACCTATGAGACATCCTCTCTACTACCTTTGAGGTTCCTATAATAGGTAGGGTTTATAAATTACATCGACAAACTTGGTATAAATGATAGCAGCAAGAGGTGGTGATCAAACATAGAAAAGGAGTAACTAAAACTAGATCCACATATTCTGCTCTGGAAACCAGACATTTCTGTCAACTAAGTAAGGTTCTGAGATTGGGTTTTTTAATGAAATCTGATAATGATTGCTAGTGAGAATGGTTTCTTCCTCTTTCTGTGACTTTTACATCATGTTTCTGTCACACATACTGAAGTGGTGGTGCAAAAACAATTATGGAGTATAAAAATAGAAGAGAGGGAAAAATCAGGGAATAGCAATAATGCTTAGAAAAATCCCTAGGGGGAAAAAAAAAAGAAAAGAAAAATCCCTAGAGAATGATAGAAATAACATATAAATGAAATCAAGGAATCTTTTTTAAAGTACTTACAATGTTAGTTATTTTAATTTTTTTTAAAGGTTTATTTATTTATTTATTTTTCATGAGACACAGGGAAAGAGAGGCAGAGACACAGGCACAGGGAGAAGCAGGCTCCATGCAGGGAGCCCAATGCAGGACTCGATCCCGGGACCCCAGGATCACACCCCAAGCAGACACCCAACCGCTGAGCCACCCAAATGACCCTAATGCAGTTATTTTCAAATAAAATGTCTACATACAATGTTCTCAGGTTTGTTTTATTACAGCTAGTTTACAGCATTAGAAACCATGACTTTAAAAGTTAGGTATCTTGCCCAGGGACACATAATAGCCATTATGCAGTGTAGCAGAGCCAGGATTTAACTCATACCATCCAAGTCCAAGTCCAGTTTGTGTGTGTGTGTGTGTGTGTGTGTGTGTGTGTGTGTATTTTGTTGCGGTTTGTTTGCTTGTTTTGCTCTTGCCAAAGTTCCTAAAGGAAATCTCTAAACCACCAGAATACTGGAGATCAACAAATTTCTGGATTATTCATACTGCTAAATAGAAAGAAGAGACAGAAGGAAAAAGGATGTAAAGAAAAGAAAAATAGAGTGAAAAAGCAAGAAAGATACAAACTGCCCGGATTGGAGATGGAGAAATTTTGATTTGGTGTCTGAGAGGCACCAAAGCATAATCAAGAAGTAGAAGCCACGTTTCCACACATAGGCCCTTACTCATCCTCCTTCTCCTGTAAAGCCTGCTCTACCCTTGCACTGTCACTTCTTGTGGTCAGTGCACAAGCTGGGTCTCACCCAGGCACAGAGGTGATTCAGGGCTCCCTCTCAGCTGCTACCACTACCTTAGTCAACTTTGGCCAAATTTCTAAAGCTTTTTCAGGCTTCTTTTCAGGCTCACTTCTTTCTTTTTCCCTCCCTCCTCCTTCCTTTTAAACAGAGAGATTTTTGCTAACCCTGGCAAAGGAACTAAGGAAGATCACGTCCTGACACCCTGTACTGATGACAGCAGTGTTGAGTTTTGATACATAGCCTCCAGATCCTTCCCATCACCCTGAGTTTTCCCGCTGTCTTGGAGTGCCTTCCAAAGAGATTTCAAATTTTGATAATGAATCTGAGCACTGTGTCTGAAGTCACACATGATTCTTCTAAATTTCATGTTTTGAGATGTAAATGTAAGCTTTGAATTACCCATTCACAGCTTTTTTTCCAGGGCTTAGGACATGTCCATGCAAATTGAATGTATCATACACAACCTTGACACATCAGAATTACTGAGATTGATAAGGTTAGACCCCAACCATGACCTGGATTAAAGTGTGTAAGTGCACTGATTTAGCTGTTAGGCACTAACCTGAGCCTGATTTTCTCTGCAGATTATACACAATTCTCATGAGCTGAACAGATGCATTTCTGATATCCCAGAAACCTCCTGTTCTTTATGTAGAACATACTTGCACAAATATATTCATATATATACAATATATATGTTCATACAGACATATATTGCATATATGTAATCTGTAGGGTTTTTTCTTAGAAAACTAAAATATTCAGTTTTATTTATTTTAGTGATAGTAGAGACATATCCTATACTGTCATTAATTTTTATTTAAACAACCGTATTTTTTAGCTATGTAAGTCCTCCAGTGGCTCAGGACACTCTTTGCAAGGTGATGGTGAGCATTTATGAATTCTAGTAAATTCTAGTATTACCTCAGAGAGTCAAACTGATTAATTTATTATGTCATAGCATTACTTCATAACATTACTACCTCCAAGCTTTAACAAACTGGCTTAATTTCATTCTACATGAAATTTGCCCGATTATTAACATTTTAACAGACTACATTATTCTGAAATTTTTTAATAGCATAGTTAATTGCATGTGGCCAAACTTCTTCCAGATTTTTTAATGATTTTTTAAATGAAGATTTTTTTCATTGATATAACATATGACTTGGAAGTTTTTACTTCTATCAAAATTCTGAGAAAGCCCAGAATTAGTAAAGGGCTATGTCATTGTCTTAATTCTGATTGCTGTCTATAGTAAAATTTGGAGAGGAAATTCCTTAAAATATTTTGTCATCACCCTTACCATAATTAGATATTGTATATAAAATTATGACCTGGGACAAATGCTAAAACAATGTGTAGGTTATAGGATTTGGTCTGGCTCTGAACCTAAGAAATTAATAATTAAGATATGAGGTATAAAGAAAGAAATGAGCATGTAACTATTCTGTATTTTTCTGGATCTGTAACTTTGCTTATGATTGTCATATGGTTTTCAACGAATCTAGGAAGACTGTATTTTGATATTTAGTACTTATAGATAATAAGATCCATTTTTTCCAAACCACCTGTCTCTTGCATTTCACCTGTTCCTTCCTATTCAACATTTTACATGGAATCTTTTCCCTTGGAAAGGAGAAGATATATTAATTGTGGCCCAATTAGTACAAAATAATATGACAAGTGATTCACTATAAGGATTGATGGCATAATGTTCTGATCAAGAAAATAATGAAAACTGTTTCTTTGTGGGGTGTGTGTGTGGTGTGTGTGTGTGTGTGTGTGTTAAATGCAGTTATTTGAGTAATGCCCCAGATGTAGCTTCCTTGTTTACAGAAGATAAAAGAGTACTAAGTAAAATTTGCCCTTTTTACCCCCAATATCACAGTCTTAGTTTCATCACATCTTAGGTGGAAAAGGATGTGGTTAACACTTCTCTATTCAAAATAGACTCCAAACTCAAAAACATGATATTTGTAGCTAACACATAATAATTTCATTTCCACAAAAATGTTTCTGGTATTGTGATTTATCTAACTTTAACTGTTTAAAAATCTTTGTATAAGTGCTTTTAACTAACACGTATCATAGTAACACATGCTCTGTATCCTCATGTCTGTAGTTCTTCACAACCATAACTATTCCAATCAGGAATTTTTCCAGTTAACCATTAAAGAAATATTGTTTCAACACTTTCTTAGCATAGAATACACAGTTAGGAATAAGGGTCTTTAAGGCTTACAGTCTCAATTTATAGCTAAAGAAAAAAATATAGATTTTTCTGTCACATTTTATGATCCAACCATCAATATTAGTGCTGGAGGTGAATAAGCCATTATCCATGCTCTTAAGAGGATGGTGAATCGAGGGAAATGAATATACAATATACAAATAATTTGTCATGTAAGAAATATAGATATAAGCCTTGTAATAAAACTATGGACAGAAAGATCTGGGACTGATGAGAAGGAGAAATTATACCACTGTTTGAATATAAGAATGAATAATTATTATGTTTATATTTTATATTGAATGAATAATTATACTAATTCATACAGGGATTGGTTGCAGCTATGATAAACAGAGTTATTTAGGATGCAGAATTTTCCTTTTCTCTCTTCCATTTTGCACACACACACACACACACACACGCATGGCCTTTTAAAAATTCAAAATGGTATATTTGTTTCTCTTTTGGATGACCTGCAAACTGAGTTTTAACTACCCATGGTTCCTTGTTGATTATATACTTTTGTTTTGTTTTGTTTTGATTTAACCTGCTTTGGCCTACTTCTAATTTAAGTAGCAAAACCTAATGCCACCCTTCCATATTTTAAGGTTTTCCTCCTTCCCTAATCACTGCTGATGATTATTGGCTTAGGTAAAATTAGAAAAATCAGTTCCTTAGCTCCTGCAATTTGTTTTGATTACCAAATGTTTTTATGTTTCTATCATCACCCAAAATGCAGTGTATTGTCTATAATTTGGGAGTAAAAAGTGCATATACATTTTAGGGCCTCTTACCTATGCAAGTCTATAATTCTATTATGCAAAGTAACTTGTTTCAGGTGAGCCTTTTCACTGACTTCCAGGGAATGGTATTGTCAGTGTAGCTTGTGTATGTTAACCAGTGTTCATTCATTCAACAAACATTCATTGAGCTGTGACTTATGTGAGGCTCTGTTCTAAGTGCTGAGGTTACAACAGTGAGCAAAACAAAATTCCCTGCCATTACATAATTTATGTAATTCCAGTAGAAGGAAAGAATGAGTTAGTTTCACATTATGTCAGGTTTTTTGGTAACAAATTTATATAAGAAAAGATCCAGATACATATCTAGATCATCAGGACATTTGTTCTTCTTTTGAATGTCTGGTTTTAGAAACTGAATCCACATGCCCATAGGATGCAATTGTGGGTATACTGCATACCCGGTCTGGAAACAGATTGTAGTGGGAGTCTTACTTTGCAAATGTAAGTTACTCTGACATCTTTGCAGATCACTTAACTGCTCACATTTGTAAACATCTTTTGGCCTTAGAAAAATTAATGTCCCAATTCTGTGTAGTCGATGATGAAGTTAATGGCATATCATTTTAGGTTATTAAAATTGCCCAAGATAGTCATTAATTTAATGAGCATTTATAAATAACCAGTTTGTATTTCTCATGACACTGATTCCTTTTTGTCTACTCTTTTAAATTAGTGCTATACATTTTGAGCATCTCTGTTTTCGCTATTTTGAATATCTCTTGAAAGTCTCACATCCCTAAATAAGCTAGAATATTTCTCTTGAGGGACCCCACAAGATTGCTTTCCTATTCACAGTTCCATTTAGTGCTGGCGGGAAGGCTTATCTCCTATTTGATTAAAATAGATTAATTTTGCAACTGTAAGCTCATTACCATGCCTCCTCTTCATTGTAACTTCTGTCTTTCCCAAGGTGCTTGTGGAAGAGCATACTCACCCTCTTGTTTTTCTTTTTTTAATTTTAAACTCTTAAATGCATCTTTTTTACCCCCTTACCTTAATGTGTTTCTGAAATGGATAAACCTCACTGAATATGTGTATTCTTATTTACATCAGGTTTAGTTTTCTTCTAAACTATAAACTTTTTCACATCCTTTTAATTATAATTTACTTAATCATATTGCTAGATATCCCTGGTTACCCTCAATATGCTGTCACTAGTTTTGGAGATTTTGCATATCTAGAGGGAAACAATGCATTGACAACCTGGGCACACTTTTTTTGAGGTCCATTTTCCCCAAACCTTCCTTGACTTCTGCAAATGCCAATTATTTTTACCTCTGAACTGGTTGTTTTTAAGTTTTGTTTTGTTTTGTTTTTTTTTAAGATTAATCTGTGTTTTTAAGTCATGTTTACCAAGGCCCCAGGACTCTGTTTAGATGCCTCAAGGGTAACTTCAGCAGACTCTAAACAAGTACTCTGATTCTGTTATCTCTGACACAGATCAAGAAATTCCACTTCTATATGTCTTTTATCTTGGGCTCCCCTATATAATTTCACTTAAAATATATTCTGTTTGTGCTTACCAGAGGGGAGGTGGGTGGAGGGATGGGTGAAGTAGGTGATGGGAATTAAAGAGTACACTTAACCATAATGAGCACTGAGTAATGTATTGAATTGTTAAGTCATTCTAATTTACACATGAACCTAATATAACACTGTAGGTTAATTACACTAGGATTAAAATTAAAAACAAAATAAAATATATTCTGTTTAGAAAAGAAAGTACCAATCCCTGAATTATAGCAACATTTACTCAAAGGACCTATACTGTACCCCATTGACATCTAGCACTCCCAGATTATTTGGGATATTGGCATTGAGCCCTGTATCGAATTACAGGCACATATATAATTCTGCTCTGGCCCTCCATTAAACTCAGAATGGGAAGATACTCATGTGATTGAACATCATCATCATGAATATCATCCGGTGACTTCATTGGTCATCAAAGTGGATTTGGTTGATCTAGTTGGCCAGGAAAATTCCACCTCTTTTTTCAGTCTACCTGGTTTGCTGTCCAGGTTCTCAGCTTGGACAAAGAGGCTGCTGTTGCTAGATAGGAGCCTGAGTGGGCTGCTCTACTGGTCAAACACCAATCCTAGTGTAATGCTTATTGGTCCCTCCTTTTGGGTTTTTCTAGCCCTTCTTCATTTCCCAGGACTCTTTAAACAATAAGTGTTTGTGAGGGTGTAGAGAAGAAGGAAGCCTCATGCACAGTTGGTGGGAAGGCAAACTGATGCAGCCACTATGGAAAACAGAATGAAGGTTCCTCAAAAAATTGAAAATAGAGCTACCCTATGATTTAGTAATTCCACTATTGGGTATTTATCCATGCTTTATTTTTAACTCAGAAGCCAGAATGATTCTTTTAAAATGTTAATCAATCACTTAATCATGTCTCTCCTCCAGTGAAGGCCTTCCAAAGTCTTACTTCCACCCTGCTTCCCTTCTTACTCAGAATAAAATCCAATGCCCAGTTAATGCCCTGTAACATTCACCATAATCTGGTTTACTGCTCTCACTGTGACTTCATCATCTACAGCTTTCTTGCTCTTGTACCCAGCTTGAGGACACCACTCTGCTTGTTCTGGAGTTCTACTCTGAGCATGCTACCACTTTATCACCTTTGTATTTCTTCTTTGTTCTACCCAAAACCCTCTTTCTTTGATGCTTCCGGGGCTAATTTCTCACCTCAAGTCTATCTCTGTTCAAATGTTGCTTTCTCATGAAGAGCTCCATGAGGAAAAGACTATTTTTTCTTCTGTTTTGTTCGCAGTAGAATCCTCAGCAGTTTATACAGCTTTAAGAACTCAATACAAACACACACACACCCACAGATATATATGTATATATTTTTTCAAACAAATAAATGACCGGTCCTTAAGTTCTTCCATTTAATATCTAAATAATATATCTACTTTGCTATGAGTAACTTGGTGCCCTTAACATTTCTAAAGATGTAAAAGGAGATTTTAAATTTGCCTACCATTTTGCAACAGACTTGTTGCTTCTGATTCATGCCCTGGGCTCCATTACATACTCTTGTTTCCACTCCTACCAGAATCTGCCCTCTGCTTGCTTAAACCTGCTTAACTCATGCATGGAAGCATCCCCATCATCTTCCTTCCCTACACTCTCATGGATGCAGCCTTTTATGAATAATTTTTGGAGACTAAAAAGCATTACATCACCAAACAGAAAACAGTTTAAAATCAATAATAGGCAAAATAGTTCATAAAGCTTATTGGCCATTCTCTGCCTCAGATTATATCTTTCTTGCTCTCATGTGAAATTTTGGGCATTTGTTTATATCTTTATAGTTCTAGATTTTAGTTATAGCCTAATTATCAAAGTACAAAAGTTGGTGACATTAATAAAACTTATGGATCATAAAAACTAATCAGTAGTTGAGACCCATTACTGCTCCATTTTGGATCAAGAGGAAAAATTTGAACCATATAAACTTATTGTTTAGAGCTCTCATAATCTTTTTCTTTGATATATAAGTTATAGATTTAGTTGTGAGATATTTAATCTTTGATATGTTTCTGCTTTATCCTCTTTCAATAAAGTTTTTCTTTTTCCATTTCTCTAATGAAGTTATCTTTACCAGTTTTCTTTTTAAATGGTTTATTTTATTTTGTTCATTGTCATAATGAAAATTATACTTTGTATTGTGAATATTAAGCTTTAATGAGTACTTAATTAAAATATGGATCTCACCGGGATGCCTGAGTGGCTCAGCGGCTGAGTGTCTGCCTTTGGCTCAAGGCATGATCCTGGGGTCCAGGATCGAGTCCCAGATTGGGCCTCTTGCAGGGGGGTCTGCTTCTCCCTCTACCTGTATATCTGTCTCTCTCTCTTTGTCTCTCATGAATAAATAAATGAAATCTTTTAAAATAATATGGATCTCACCATGCATTTACCTGTTATTCCTTTGGTAGAAACACTAAAGTTGCCAGAAAAACATTTTAACATTTGAATTGCAAAAGTAATGAAGATCATACTCAAATTTCTTGTAATAGAAACTTTTATGACATTCTCAAAAAGGAAATAACAGATTTTTAAAATATCTTGAAGTATATATATCAGAGATATTAACTAGTTCCATTCACTGTTCAATGCATATATGTGTATATATATATACACATATATATATGCCATATGTATGTACACATATGCATATGTATGTATATATATAAATGTGGCATATATATTAAGAAATATATAAATATCTACAAATCAGGCCATATCCAGGTAGAAAATCAAAGGGTGAGAAAAAAAAAACAACTGATTATTGTTTGTTGTGGCATTAGGGTGAACTGCTTTTTTTTTTTTTTTTTTTTTTTTTAGATTTTATATATTTATTTGAGAGAGGGAGAGAGAAAAGGGGGAGGGGCAGAAGAGGTGCAGACTCTCAGACCTCACTTGAGCAGATAGACAGATTTTGGGGAGGGGGCTCCAGGCCAGGCTCAAGGTGGGTGGGGCTTGATGGGGCTCCAGGTGCTGGTTGGGGGTGGGGAGCAAGCAGCTCAGTGCAGGACTCAGCGTGGAATCATGATCTGAGCTGAAGGCAGATGCTTAGCCCAGGCATCCCTTGGGTGAACTGCTTTTATTTTATTTTTATTTTTTTTATTTTTTATTTTTTTGTGAACTGCTTTTATAACTTCTGTGACCACTTAGGTTAAAAAGTTATATATCTAATATGCATGATTAACCTCAGTTTACAAATCTACTGCACTGACCCCTTAAGCACTGGGAATGAATGTAAGAGTTAATAAAACAAAAAAAATATTCTCATATAAAATGGATAAGTATGATTTTTCACAAATAGGGCAATGGAGAAAATAAAGCTGACTAAGGGAATAGAGTTGCAGTGTAAGAGCCAGTCATACTTTTTACCTTCTCTGTAGATAAGGACTTTCTTAAGTGCTAACATTTAAGCAAACCCTTAAGTAATGGATGGAGGAAACCATTTGAATATTGGGTGGGCTGGGGAGAAAGCCAGGCAAAAGAAATAGCAGTTGCCAATACCAAGAAGACAACATGCTTAATATGGGATTTGAAGTCACAGCTATCTAATCCTTCTTCCCTTGCTCTAGTTCCTGTCCCACCCCTACTGCTCTACTTCTTTCCATTGCACTTATCCCCTTCTGACATACAATATAATTTACTTATTGTGTTGGTGGTTTCTTTCTCTCACTGCAGTTAAAGCTCTGCAGAGAAGAGTTCTGTCTCTTGTGTTCACTAGTGTATCCTAAATGCCTAGAATAGCATTCAACTCATAGCTTGTACTCAGTAGATCTTCATGGTATTAATTGGCATTTATTTTGGAAACTTCAAGGAGATCGTGTGGCAGTGAACAGTATATAGTGCTGTATGGCATGAGGAGAGAATGCCAGGATCAATAATCGTATGGCTTTATAAGTCACAGAAGAGACTTTGTATTTTCTTCAAAGTGTGATAGGAAGCTTCTGGAGGGTGGAGAGCAAAAGAATGGAATGGCCTGATTCACATATTTATAAATACCAATAGGCTGCTGTGTGGAGAATAGTCCACACTCTCCAGCAGTTCCAAGTGTGTGGACAAGCACACCAATATGCTAATAACTCACCTATTGCTGACCTTAGTAAGGGCCACAACGAAGGACAGACTAATTTATGAGGATAGAAGGATTCTGGACTGGTAAGACTTCATAGGTGAGGGGCACTGGAGTTGGATCTTGAGTATGAGTAAAAAGAAAATTTCAGGCAGCAGAAAATAATTGGGCAAAGAATAGATGCAGCACAATCTATGGGTAGAATAAAGAAATTTGGAAAATAGGTTTGGATTCTGAGTACTGAGAAGGTGATAATGACAGTAAGTGCTTTAAATACATTTTCACTTAATTTTTACAAAACCCCAATGAGTTAAAACCTATTTTAATCCCCTCTTCTCAGAAAACTGAGGCCCAGAGAAGCTAAGTCAAAGCTTTATTCAACAAGAAAGAAGAAGCATGGAGATTTGAGCTTGGATCTGTTTGATGCTCAATCCCATGTACTGAGTTGGTGCTTGAATAATAATACAATCAAAATTCAAAAAATTATTCAATTCCTTGCTTCTAATCAATTCAATCCAATTAATATTTATTTTGCATGACTGGGGCTGCTAATGTGTATAATGTTGTCCAAGGCACCATAGTCATGTTACTGGTTATGGTCCTTTTTATATTAAAGCAAAGCATTTATAATAAGAATTTCTGTCTTTGTTATGAAATGTTAATATTTATGTTCCTTTCATTTATTTATGTATGGTTAATGTCAAGCATGAGGCAGATAAATTGAAGAAATTAATGCTTGCTCATAATTTATCATGACATAATAAACTCTTAATTCTGTGTCTCCTTGGCCTTGTAATCAACAAGCTGAAAAACTGCGACTTGACCGTAGTCATTTAGATATCTACAGTTCCACTTAGGAGGTTGTGTTCCAGGACATAATAACAACTTTTAATAATTCACTAATATTCACATTCATTTATTTTTATTTATTTATTTATTTTTTATTCACATTCATTTAGAAAGAATTTCTGCTGAGGTTATTTCCCTAAGTGGCGTTTAAACTTTTCATTCCTTATGTAGTTATTGGACTGAAGGATATACTGATAACACACAACTGGTCACATGACCTGGTCTTAGACAAGAGAAGAAACATTAAAAATGGAATTTAGGGATCCCTGGGTGGCGCAGCAGTTTGGCGCCTGCCTTTGGCCCAGGGCGTGATCCTGGAGACCCGGGATTGAATCCCACATCGGGCTCCCGGTGCATGGAGCCTGCTTCTCCCTCTGCCTGTGTCTCTGCCTCTCTCTCTCTCTCTCTGTGACTATCATAAATAAATAAATAAATAAATAAATAAATAAATAAATAAATAAAAAATAAAAATGGAATTTAGTGGAGAAAAGGTGAAAAGATGGACTTCTCAAAGAAGAAATATTAGCCAATGGCTTTGAGGATAAGCATATACCACATCAGTGCTTCTCGATCTCATTCACATTATAGCACAAATAGGAGATCATATTTTTACATTATATTAGTGTAGATGGAGCAGGGTGCCCAGGCCTAGTATTGAGTATTGTGGGAGCTCTGGGAGTCCCAGGATGTAACGAGTCACCCTGAAGCTGAGAGACTGCTGCTTCAGTACACCTGTAATCTATTTGCAACACACTTGCTGGGAAGCTCTGTCCTAGTTAGCTCAGAATGATTCATGGCATGACCAAGAAAAGCAGGACATTTTTATCTTTCTTATGTTCAGTTGGACTATAAAAAAAAAAAAAAAAAAAAGAATTCACTACATCAGCTATCCCTTAATCCTGTTTGCACACTGAAAAAAAAAAAAAGTCCTGGGGAGATTTAGAAAAATACTGTTTTGGCATCCTTAAACTAATTAAATCAAAAATCACTAGTGGTGAGGCCCAAACATTGGTATTTTTTAAAGCACCATAGAGGGTACTAAGAATATTCCACTGTACTGAATGATCACTAGTGCCTTCTATATCTCTAATCATCTAGGATTTTAAGTGATGTTAGAAGATAGTCTATAGCAACCTAAGTTTGGAGAAGCCAGTAACTATATGGGTGCTATATATGGGGAGAATTATGGAAAACCCACAAAAGAGACTGTCTCTCAGAAAAGAGATTGCAAGACACTGCTAATGATGCCTAAGAACATCCTCCTAGACTTAAAGTTGCCAGGAAGCCTCCCTTTCTCCTTGAGACAAAATTCAAGTGGAAGCATCAGTCTCAGACTTTGAGATGAGAGAAAAAGAGAGGAGAGGGACAAATACATGTGAGATTGTAAGGCAAAGAATTTCAGTTTGAAGCAACCAGCTGTGACTCCACAGCGAATAAGTGAGGAAGCAGTGAAGAGAGGCCTTGCCAGACTGGAGAAAGGTTTATTGGACTGCTGGGGTGGTGGGGCCCAGGCAGTACCAGTTGAGGTTGAGGATGGCGAGCTTGTCGGCACATCGATGGTCTGATGTGCTCCAACAACACACATCGGCTCAGAGAAGCTGGGGAATCGGATTAAGACAACTATTTACTGAGTGGGTCAAACAAAAGTATCTTAAGAAAATAGGCTGAAGGTATTGGCAAGAGAATGAAAGATACAGTAGACTGTGGATTCTTGGTTAGGTTTGGAGAGACTGAAAATAGGAATTGGCTGATAGATTGGGACAAACCTTGGTCCAGTGATATTTATTTTCATGATGTCTAAGAAAAAATGTGGTGAGAATAAGAGAACATGTGAATGGGAGAAAGGGAAGTCATGTTCTGGGGAACACCTTCTCTTCCACTCCAGGTGGCAGGACTCCCATTAGAGTAGTATTTCTGGCCTAATTTGTACTCCTCCAGGAAGAAATGGCTTCCCTGATAGATGAGTCTCATAGACTGAACTGGGCATGAGTGACTCATCCCCTTTGGCCCTTCTGTTATCAGTCTGTGGAATGGCCTCCTCCCCAGAGCATGCAGTCTAAAGTGCTTTCTGCCTTGCTGGAAAAAACTAGCTTCTAGCAACACACCCATTCATAGCCACAGCCCTTAATTGAGGGAGTGAAAATCAATGGATTTGTTTGTATATCTAAGCTGTGTTCTTTAATACAGGCATATTTTAATATTCTCTCTCTCTCTCATTTACATGACACTTTCTTACCATTCTCTCACTTCAAACATTCAATACTCCCTTCCCTAACCTGACTGTCAGTGAATGTCTCAGCTTCCTAAGTTCCTGAGCACTTACACAAACTCCCCGCACTATAATTACCAGCCAGGGAACCCACATGCTCTGTCTTCCCACCTTTTATCTTCCCTCTGAAGTCAGTCTTTCTTGCATAGATTCTATCTCCTGTCACAGACTGAAGGACACTGCTTCAGAAATTCATCCCTTTCTATCCCACCTCATAATTTTTTACCTTATCCTGGACCCTTTCCCGTAAGCACAACTTTTTGTAATTTCTCTCCTTCCTTCCTTTGTCAGCTAGTGTCCCATTTATTTGGTTCCTTTTACAAAAATATGCTTTAAAAGTATGGTATAAACACACTGTCTTCAATTCCTCTCCTCCCATTTCATTTTAAATTTATATCAGTGAGGCTTTTCGAGTGCCATGCATGCCCCTTTCTTTCCAGCCCCGGCCCTGGGGACGTAGCAGCCACCAAGGTGTTGATGCCCAAAAAGAACCGTATTGCCATGTATGAACTCCTTTTCAAGGAGGGAACGATGGTGGCTGAGAGGGACGTCCACATGCCTAA
This sequence comes from Canis lupus dingo, assembly GCF_003254725.2. Taxonomy (NCBI): domain Eukaryota; kingdom Metazoa; phylum Chordata; class Mammalia; order Carnivora; family Canidae; genus Canis; species Canis lupus. The sequence continues at coordinate 23,838,695 of NC_064257.1, read as the reverse complement.
AAACCCTGAGCTGGAAGACAAGAATGTGCCCAATCTTCACATCATGAGGGTCACACAGTCTCTCAAATCATGAAGCTATATAAAGGAACAATTTGCCTAGAAACATTTCTGCTGGGAAAGGTCTGCAGTGTCTCTGCGATGACCTCCACATGCCACCTGGGACTGGGCCTGCCACTCTGCACCACACCATCCTGATACTGGCAGGCCACAGCCCAAAAGTCCAGAGGGAGAGCAACGGGCAAGACTCACGCAAGGGGAAGCTGACAGCTACACCTCCAGACCAAGCCCTGGTGCCAACAAGAAAGCTGAGGCTGTGTCAGCCACTGAATTCCACTTCAGAGGAGAATTTGGTCATAGATGTGTCAGCCACCTCAGTAAAGTTGGAGGAGATTGTTTTTATGTTGAATGAATCCATAGCCAGAGCCAAAGAAGAGGCTTTTCTCCCAACCACCTGCTAACGCCAGCCTCCACAGTGCTAAATCTAGTGGCCAGTGTTCCTTGTCTTAATTGCTCTCGCAGCAGCATTTGACAGAGATGATCACTCTTGCCTACTTGATTCATGTTAATCTCTGGACTTCTAGGATACATCCCTCTCTTCGTCTCCCTGTACCCCACTTCATTGATTTGTTCCTACTCATTCTCCTCTGTTGGCTCAGGACTCTTATTGTTGGAGTGCCCTAGGGCTTGGGTTTGGGCCACTGCTCTTGTCTATTTGCATTTACTTCCTGATGACTTCATTCCAGTTTTTTGGTTTTCTGTCTGCATGCTAATGTGGTCTCCAGATTTGTATATTCAACTGCCAACGTGACATCTCTATTTAGATGACTAATAGAAACTTCAAACTCAACATGTGCAAAATTGAGCAACTGAATTTTTCCCAAACCTGCTTCTGTGGTTTTGTCATCAGCTAGACCTGGTTTCAAATGATGGGACTTTCCTAATTGTCTAAGTGTGATCTTGGACAACTTCTATTTCTCTAAGACTTTGTTTCCTTATATATAACTGAGGAATAAATACCTCCTTCAGAGGGTTTTATAAAAACCAAGTCTGGCTTCCCTGTAATATTATTCAATAAATGGCAACTATTGAGCTATTATTCTTGCTTTTAATGAAAATAAAACAGGATAGTGATTGGCTTTGTCTTTCAAATGCAATTCTTGGAAAAAGTAAAATTAAGGAGAAAATAAAGTGCTTGCTACCATGGCAACTGAGGTAATAGAGAGCTTAAAGATTAAGAAATGATAGTCTGAAGATTGCTTCAGTCTACTACTCAGTTTTGACTAATATTGCCTTTGTTTCTGTAATTTTGTAATCTTTCTAATCTTAAATTTGGGATTGTGAGCGGAGTGTCCATCCATATAAATTAACATTTTTTAAATGTTCTATTATTCCAAGATAGCTATGTTAACCTTTTCCTAAAAGCCTTTGCATAGAATTGGTCACTATCATGACTCTTCTCTTCCTCTTACCCTATCAGTTAAACCTATATCTTCTGAGATGGTGTAAACAAAGTATTTAACATGAAGTGAACTATAAGAAGAGCATTAGGATATCTGCTCGGCCTGCTAAAAACATACCTTTCTTCTTTGTCTTTAATGTGATTTTCCCCCAATACTCTCTGAATGGGTGATGGAGATGAGTTTATCTGTATGTACATTTGAGTGAGTGGATACATGTAAGTTTGCAAAGTTATTTTCCAATCTATTTTATATTTTTAAAGTATATTTTTGAAACTGCTATTTTTATTTTTAATTTTTATTTATTTAAGATAGTCACAGAGAGAGAGAGAGAGAGAGGCAGAGACATAGGCAGAGGGAGAAGCAGTCTCCATGCACTGGGAGCCCGACGTGGGATTCGATCCCGGATCCAGGATCACACCCTGGCCAAAGGCAGGTGCCAAACTGCTGCGCCACCCAGGGATCCCATGCGCCACCCAGGGATGCCTAAACTGCTATTTTTAAAAATCTGTTTTCTAAACTACTAGGCAGGATTATTTAATACAAACAATATGGGTTGGTAGTTAAAATATCTGGAGTTGTACATTCTCTTTTTTTACTCATTTATTTGCCAACAACTTGACTAATTTTTTAAAAATCTTATTTATTTATTTATTTATTTATTTATTTATTTATTTATTTATTTTTTATTTGAGAGAGTGAGAGCATGAACAGGGGGAGGAGCACGGGGAGAGGGACCAGCAGACTCTGCGCTGAGCAGGGAGCCCAACGTGCGACTCAATCGCCCGAACCTGAGTTCATGACCTGAACCGAAATCAAGAGTCAGATGCTTAACTGACTGAGCCACCCAGGCATCCTTCGCCAACGAATTGACTATTATTATGTAGGAAGCAGTGCCTTCAGCCCACACTTTGAATATTAAATATACCACAAATTAACTGTAAGAATCTGGGAATAAAAATAAGCATTTTTTAGTTCTCAGGGCTAGTCAGAAAGTCAAATGAGATAACTACCATTAAAATACAACCCATAAAAAGAGAGAAGCAAAACAGCCAGAGGATGATTTGTTTCAAGCATTTCCCAAATATTTATTGGATGTATACTCTATGCTGTGCATTGTGTTGGTTCTTATTAGTATAGACAAGAAGTTCTATATAAGACAACTTTTGCATACTAAGGTATCTTATTTCATTTCAAACTTTAGAAATTATGTTTCCTGATATAAAAAACAAATTCAAAATTCTTTATTAGTGACCAAGAATTTTTTGTATCCTGATGCAATGATTATAGTGTATAGTATAGTAACAGAGGACATATATGGAAACTGGACAGTAAATAAAGTATGAAAATATAGATTTATCCAGAGTAGCAATCTTGGCCAAAAATGACTAAAAATTTTGCCAATTTCTAGGGAAAAGTGAACTTAATATCAGAACCGTACTATAGAATAGAACATGGGGGAATCCCTGGGTGGCTCAGCGCTTTAGCGCCTGTCTTAGGCCCAGGGCGCGATCCTGGAGACCGAGGATTGAGTCCCACATCAGGCTCCCTGCATAGAGCCTGCTTCTTCCTCTGCCTATGTCTCTGCCTCTGTCTCTCTCCTCTGTGTCCTTCATGAATAAGTAAATAAAATCTTTAAAAAAAGTAAAAAAAGAACATGAAGGGCACATCCAAGTTTAGTCCATATGTAGTTCTTATGCCATAGAATGGACCCAATATTTCTCAACTCACTCTATTTATGTTTATAAAAGTCAGAACTCAGAAATCCCTTCAGGTGTTATAAAAAACTATGTAGGCATCTGGTATTCACAGTGATAGATGAAGAATAACATCCTGTCATAGAACTTTACTGTGATTTTTGTAAAACTAAGCTAGTGACGTATATTTTAGGATGTGAGATAAACTTAACGAAATATAGTAAAATTATTGTGTCATAGAATTATAGAGTTCCAATCAATCAGTATTTTTCTGTTGAAGGACCAAAACAAAGCAATACTCAATCCTGAATTTCATACAGTATAGTATTTTTGATTTAAGCATGAGGGTGTTTATGAGCTATTATAATACATGTAAATATTTGTGAAAAAATGTCAATCAAGCGAAGAGAAACCAAAGTGCGAAGAAGAAGGAGTATGGACAGAAGGTACCATTTTAAAATGTTCTAATTTGAGTTTTGAAGACAATATATATGTAGGTATGCTTGTGCATGTATATGCACATATGTGTATGTATGTATATATACATATGTATGTATAATGCACACACAAAACATGCATACACATAAATATTTTATGATGTTAAAAAACATTATCATCAAGATGTGGATTGAAGGCAAATTTAATATTTTCATCTTGTTATAAGTGGAAGCTGATGAATTTCAATATGCTTGATTTGTATTAATGTATTTAGCCTGTGTGACTACAAATCTTGAGGGATCACAAAGGATTCTAAGTACTGTCTTTATTTGAGACACTCTCAATGAATGGTTAGGTAGCTAAAATGAATCTCTTGAACTTGGAAGAAAGTCTGAGGTTTAGAAGTTTTGTTGGGGGATCCCTGGGTGGCGCAGTGGTTTGGCGCCTGCCTTTGGCCCGGGGCGCGATCCTGGAGACCCGGGATCGAATCCCACATCGGGCTCCCGGTGCATGGAGCCTGCTTCTCCCTCTGCCTGTGTCTCTGCCTCTCTCTCTCTCTCTCTCTGTGACTATCATAAATAATAAAAAAAAAAAAATAGAAGTTTTGTTGGTTGTTGTTTTTTAATTGGGATCCTCCAATGCAAGATCTCACTGTGAGAATTGATTATACTGTTGGATGGAGTATCTCATTGGCTTGCTACAAATGCAGTGTTTCCTCTCACTTCACCTGCCTTTCATTTCTATTCTAACTATAACAGGTGTCTGGCACTGCATTGCTCCTCAATAAAAACTTGTTGAATAAATGAATGAATAAATGAGTGAATGTACAAACCCTACAGACTTGTATACAACCAGCTGTGACTGTCAAGAAGAAGACTCAGAGGCAGGGTGTAAACTTAGAGTGTTGGCTATCTAGATAGGGTCATCTTTGCTGAATCTTATAGAAGTCATGAAGAGAACGAAGCAAATATAGTTAGAGGTGCATAAATATGAATATATATTTAGTAGATAGATAAGATAGATAATCTAGCTGGCAATATGTACCTAACTAGCTTCCACATGCCATCCATATGGATCACTAGGATGTATTGCCCATCTGGACTGCAAATTTCACTCCATCTGGCATGACTTCTAACTGAATGCTTGGCTAGAAAATTCTTTGTTATCCTATAGTGTGATGGTGTAAATTGTAGTGATATCTCTCCTTCTTGTCCTCCTCCTCCTTCTCCTCTGTTCCCTCACTCCTTCCCTTTCTCCTTCCCTCCCTCTCTCTTCCTCTCTCTTGCTCTTCCTGTTCTTTGTCCAGTATGGCATTTTTTCCTCTGAGCATTTATCAGGAACTAACAGCAAATGAACAGTCCTCTCAGTGTATTTCTTTAATTCTCCAAATTCTTATCACTCTAACAAAGTTTTGAGCTACTTATCCAATACCCATAAATGAACAAAAGAAAAGATGTATTGAATTGGTTGTCTTGAAGCGGAATATATCTAACAGTTATTTATTTAAAAAGTTCTATTGAAAGGCTATAAAAAATGTGTTAGCTGAATCTTCCTGGCAGTATATGACATAGTAGGCTCTAAAATATTTTTTTTGGAACTTTTTATAAAACCAAGCTGATAACATACATTTCAGAAGGCTTAAGAGTAATTATTCTCAGAGGCTGAAGGATATATTAGATGACTTCTGGGAATCTTCTCCGTAAGTCTATTAAGAACAAGCGTCTGGCTTCAGGACTTTTATTTTACTCATTTTTAAGAAAGTGTAATTGAGTTATCCTTTTACTTTTTCATCTTCAATTTCTTTCTGTAAAAATTCAAGTGGTTGAAATAGCTGAAATTAAACTTTCTAGAGTTAATATTCTTAATTTACCTCTCTGGAGAAAAGATGTATCTTGAGAGATTTTGGGGGGGTCGTCTGTGTGTAGTAATTAAAATGGACGTGTTATTTATCTTTTATATGGTTGGTAGACATTGCCCAGAAACTAATGTCTGCTGCCATAAGCACATTAAATTTTGTTTCACATAGTAATATTATACTGTATACTTTTTACTTTCAAGTTAATACTTAAAATAGTCTTATTATAAATTAAACTCAATCAAACTAAGAATGAAGTTTCTTGACAAGCCAAAAAATCTTGGAAAGCTATTTGGAAAACTTAAGAAAGATGTCAAAATATACTAACCAAAAGTATGAAAATATGTCTCTACATTTCATATATTTTTGAGACAAGAATGTTCTGACTTTACTTGAGTTCATAGAAATAGGGTGTTAACCAGACTAAATCTCTTTACTAATTTCACTTGAGAAAACGCTTATTATGAAAAACACATCTAACGGAGTTACCTCATATGCCCTGAAATGTTTTCAGCCATATTTCCCAAAACATTCTGTGACAACCTGTATCTTTTCATGCATTGACCCTTCGCTTTGGAAAGTCTTTAACCTCCTGCTCTTGCTAGGGTCACTTTGATATATCCTGTGAATTAGGTGCTTTTCAGATTAAACTCAATCTCCTTTACGTGAAGTCAGTCATTAGCACTTATTAAACTGCATTTCAGTTGCTTGCTAGTTAATAACCTCTTACTAGTTGATGTCCTTCCCACCAAATTTAAAGTTCCATGAGGACAGAGACTATCTTTTATAATTATTCTTCTAGAGCCTGGAAACAGTACCAGACTTCTACAACCACAATGGACAGGGCGAGATTCTGCATCCTTTTAATTTTCAAACATAGACACCACTTTCACTTTTGCTAAGCAGGCAGAGAAAGAAAGTTGAGTTGTCTTCAAATAAACCTTCAGAACAATGATCTACTGTCATCATAAATAGCCCACTTAGAAAACAAAAGTTTGGAAAGGAATGTATGCTTTGATAATTTCCACAACATTTAGAGTAAAGCACTGTATTTAAAATAGTTATATGTTAATACTATTTATCCTTCCAGCTTCTTTCAACATTAATTCATACTGCCTTCTTTCCCCTCCCCACACAAAAACTATGGAAAAGAAAAACTTGTACTCTTCTTGGCCAGAAAGTTTCAGAATTGCTAAAATAGTTTGTTGGTTGATGCAAATTCAGCAAATATATGAGATTATATCAGGAATATATAATATTACACCAGAAATATTTGATTTATTGGCCCCTTTAATAAGAAATCTAGTGAATCGTCTGGTCTATATTATATCAGAACTAATTAACAGATAAGCATAAAACACATGGAGATTTTTTTTTGAACCATAATCTATTTGGAAAAAAAAATCCTTAAAAACCTGGGTTCTGAAGAAACTTCACAGTTGTTTTTGAGATTTATTTCCACTAATAGCTTTTTTAGGAGCACGACTTACATGGTACCACTCACAGGACGAAATATCCCAACATGTATCCTTGAGTATGAAGAATCAAAATTGTTCACATAGATCACGGATTACCAAAACTAGTATGCTTATATACTTATTTGAGAATCAACGAATCCCATGTGGTTAAAAAACCAGAAGGGAAAAAAGGATTATTTTGAAAAATATAGTACTATGGCTGCTTAAATAATCATGAAAAAAGAAAACATGTTTTTTTCAACTTAAATTGCAGTGGTAGAGATATAGTTAATAGTTTTAGCAACAGGGTAATTCCTGCAGGAGAAAAAAAAATTATACTTTATTTATTTATTCATGATAGACCTAGAGAGAGAGAGAGAGAGGCAGAGACACAGGCAGAGGGAAAAGCAGGCTTCATGCAGGGAGCCTGATGCGGGACTCGATCCCGGGACTCCAGGATCGCACTCTGGGCCAAAGGTAGGCGCTAAACCACTAAGCCACCCAGGGATCCCCCCCAAATGTTTTAAAAATAGTCATTTGAGTGCTCAAAAAACAAAAGGACGGGAGCACATCAAAGGGAAATAGGAGCCAACCTCAAGGAGCTCTCTGTGGCCAAAGCTGGGACCATTTGAACATCAAAATAAAATTATATTTTTTATCATAACCCCAAGTATAAAATTAATATATCTGAATCCATACTGATACAAGTAAAAGCTTGAAAAAATAATTATACACAAGGCAAATCTTCTCTATAGATGAATTCTGTTTAATGTGTATAAACACCACCCTCCTCAGGAAGTAAAGGTTAATTTCACCACTTTCTGTCACTTCTTTGAGGATATACTAGACGTAGTGGCCAACTCCAAAGAGTAGAGTATGGAGAGGAGAAAAATAGTAACTTTACAGTAGAGAAATCTGGCAAATACCACCTTGCCAAGCCATGGTTAATATCACTAGGAATACATGTGGATATCATGGACTCCCATAATGATGGGATGAGCTCACTTCATTGATAGTATATGATGAGAAGGACACTTTGCCTCTGTGGTATTCTTCCCACAAGCCCACAGCTCAAGTCAAATCATGAGGGAAACATCAAATAAAATTAATATAGGCATCAGAGCACGATAGCCTGTGGGATTCTTGGCCAGTACTTGTTAGTCTTCTAAAGATCATGAAAAACAAGGAAAAGTTGAGAAGGTGTCACAGACCAGAGGAAACTGGGGAGACATGGAAACTAAATAAATGTGATACCCTGGATTGGAACCTAGAACAGAAAAGAGACATTAACAGAAAGACTAGTGAAATCCAAGTGAAGCCTGGGGTTTATTTGATGATAATTTGCCAATATCAGTTATTTAGTTTTGAAAAATATGCCGTAGTAATGTAAGATGTTAACAATTAGGGAAATCGGGTGAGTGGTATATGGGAATTCTCTGTTCCATCTCTACAACTTTTCCATAAATTTAAAATTATTCTCAAGTTAAACATTTGTTTAAAAATCATCTTCTTAAAAAAAATCACCTTCTTGTTTATTTAGCAGCTTGCTGGGTAAATAACTACCTACTTGCTGAATTTACCAGAGTGTGGGACTATCTAAGGAATTAAGAATCCTCTTTCTGCTTCTTCCTCATTGATATTGTAAATTTGAATCATAATTGGAGAATAAAAGATATAAATGAATAATAATTTAAGTTTTGAGAGCCCATCATAATCATTTTCTTTATTATAGTCTTCAGGTTCAAAGCAGGTGGTTCCTGGTTCTTAATTATGTATAACTGCCATCTTAGGTACATTTACAAAGACACCACTTTTGGCTCATTCTCATCTCTGTTCTCCTGAAGTCTCCACCTTTGAACCATGTGTAAATGGAGCATTTATTTTTACCTCTAAAAAGTGTAAAGTCATCTGAATATGATCTTTTTTACAGACTGAATAATTTGTGTTAAAAGACATAAAAAATGAACATGATTTGCAGTGTAGTCTAGATCTTTGCAGTTAATGTTTTTGGATATTGAGTGAAAAAAATCTTCATGTATACAAAAGATTTTTTTAAATTTGTTTTCTATATACGAGAGATAAAGTTTTGACTTTTTAAAACAAGTGTATTGTGCTTCCTAAGTCATTAATTGTGAAACTTAGTGAATTTTTGAGTTAAACTGGGGGAAGGAGAGTCTCGATTATGCCCATATTGTGATGTTCTTTAAGAGTTTGGAAAAGTAGAAATATTTTGTGCATTTTATTTGATAATGTTCCTAGTATTGTATGGCTTTACTGAATCGTATGCCTTGAGCCTTAATGTTCTAGCCAGGTTATAATATGTTTTGATCTATAAATTTAAAAAGAACTCTTCATGTTGAAAGAAAAGGATCTGTACAAAAGTCTAAAATCTTGCTGAATAGACTGGGAGTAACAAAGAGAAACATACAGAAATGAGAGTGATAGAACAATAATTTGTTCCTAAATACGGCTTTAAACAGCATATGAACATGCTTCAGGTTAGTCAGAAGAGGTCCTCTGAATTACACTGTGCATGCTTCCCTGAAATGAAACTGTATGTTATTGGTTAACCAGGATATTTAGCATAATCACTCTGCTAGACTGTGGTGGAGGGAGGTGATTATCATTGAGAACAGATGGGCAGGTCCACAGCACTGCCAGATTCTGCACAAGCTCCATTTATTGTTGCTTCTTGCTTTTTCGCTTCTGTGTTTTAATTTTTCAAAAAAACCATTTTATGTTTTAAAGAACTCGCTGCACAAAAGGTCGGTGGCTGATAACCTTTCAGCTTAGATTGCAAACGTAGGAGAAAGATTCAAAATGCTATCACTGTGTATCTATGAAGGATGGGACAGATTTCATTTTACCCTCTAGCCTCCCTCAATGCATGCACGGATTTATCTGTACGCTAAGCTCTCTGCTCTGCATCTGTAGCTCCTTGTGGATTATATTGTCTCTGTGATCAGAAATGATTTTCTCGGATATGAACACCGTTTCTGGCTCCCCCAAAGTGCATCCTCCTAATGGGACCCGGTTTTATACTTTCCAAGTAAGTGTGTTTTAAATGGCTTCACTACTTAGGAAGTTAATGTATAGTCAAACTTTTAATAAAAGGGCATAAAAGCAAAGGAAAACTGCAGAGTGTGAAAGTGTTAAAGAGGATGTAAGAAGTGGATAATGTGCATGTCAGTGTAATCTATTTTTTTTAAATATGGAAATAGTATGGCACTAGGATTCTCTGTGAATTCAAGCAAAATAATAATGAACACTTAATTTTCACAGGGTTTTTATTTATTTATTTTTTCACAGGGTTTTTAAAAATTGCTACTGTATCATCCTTGAGGGTTTATGAGATGTGTCTCCTGATATTGTTATTTATGGCTCTCATATGGTGAACATTACAGAGTTAACTTCTCTTATATATTACAGAGGGAATAGAACTAAGAGACATATTATGGAACTTTGAACACTGTCTCCTCTGGGCTTAGAAAAACATTTTATATTTTATATACATAGCATAACAAAATTTCTGTTATTTAATTTTTTACATGTGCAATATATGAGCAACAGTAATATAAGAGGTTTAAGTACCACGTTTAGTATGCTTTAGTATTTGAGATAAAGTAGAAACTCATTAAGATGGAAGATTTTCTGTGTTATCAGAAAGTCAAAATGATTTATAATATAAATATGAATAAGAGTTACAAAGCTGTTACCTACTAAACTGTATTTCAATTGCCTGTGAATAAATCAGTCATCAATCTAGAAAATGGTTAAGTCTAAACTAAATCAGATTCTTCCTCATTTTTATCCTCAAACTGTATCTTCTAGTACTAAGGTTTACTTTGTAATTTAGTCATATCATCATTACATGAAAAGGGAAAATGAAAATGAACCTCTTCTGTCTGTGTATTTTACTTTATGGGAAAATAAACAGCTTGGCATTTAATCATTTTAGGTATATAGTTGTAATGTTCTGGAAAAAAAATATAAAGACCTAGAGGATTAATGTAGTCGAGATAGAATTATTTTAAAAGAGGGCTCTGAATAGATGCACATCCTATTTATTAACGCCTCTTACCTTTGCAAACTATAAGCAGCAAAAATAATTACTCTATCTCTCTCCCTTTTTTATACTTCTATTTTTAATCCTGTTGCCTCTCTTGCTTTACACTGATGTCTAGTGATGGTGCAAGTCTGTGCTGTTACAGAATATATTCACTTCCAGTGGCGATCTGCTTATTGTGGCAGTGACTCAAAATGCAAGTGCCCTGGGGCTGTCTACAGAATTATTACTTTTTTTTTTTTCTTCTCCGTACACTGAGATATAAACACCCTTTACAATATCCTGTAGTCTGGCTCTTTGGGGCAGCTTTTGACATTAAGTATTCTAGTTCAGTCTCTTAAAGTTTAAGGGTCAGTAAATTCCATATGCTCAGTCATGACATAGGCTTTCTACAATTCCTCAGTAAAGATCTTGCTGACACCTTTCTTGGCAGGTGATTTTCTTTGAAAACACACTGGAATGATTTTTAAACACTCATTTTTTTGTTGTTGATATTATAACGGTCTGTGTAAAAACTCTAGGAATTTGGATAAAATAGAAATGTTGACAAATATGAACTCTGTTCCACATTTTTAATTCATAAAGTGATTTTTGATCTTGACATTTATGATAACAGGGAATTTCTGTGTTTAACTTTTTGTTGTTATTGTTTGTTTTTGTGTTGGGTAGAAGAGAAGGAAGAAAAAAAATATAGGTTTTAAGGCATGAAGACAAAGATTTATAAAAGTTGACCCTACTTTTATTTTCAAAAGGCATAATTAAACATGATTGTTTTTATTCTTTATATGTATTAACCTATTTTAAGGCAATATATTTTCTTTGGTTGAAATACTGTTATAAGAAATGAGAGGCTATAGAAGCAACAACATTTCTCAAAAAAAAAACGTAACTTTGAAAATGATTAGTTTAATTTTGAAAAGTGGTTCTTATTATGGAATGACATCAATGCATTTCAGAAATGATTCTGTGTCAAGGAGTTGAGATTTTAATGCTTACTTAAAATTATTTTAGCGCAAGAGTTAACATATGCAAAAACGTTTTAGATAGCTTAGGATGAATAATATTGTTTCAGTTCCATCTTCTCATTAAATGTTCAAACTATCCTGTCATTTTGCTGAAATTGTACATTGCCAAATTTTAAGAGTAAGATTTAAAATGTATTTGACCTGGATGGTTCAAAGGTAACAAGGCAACAAATAAGCTAAAGGATATTTTAATTACAAGACTTTTTTTATCTTTGCATTTTAATTTAGCCAAATATATTCATACTTGTACATATACATGCAAATACTGTTTTCATATAGACTATCTAACACTTAATTTAAATTAATCTCCTTATATGTGAAATCTCACTTCTAGATTACTATGAATATATGTGTATCTGCCTTTTTTTTTTTTTTTTTAATTAAGAGGTGCCTGGATCCTGGATGGTGCCAAAACTCAATTTGCACTAGATGTTAAGTGAATTGTTTATCACCAAAAGTCAAGTTCTAGAATGGAGTTGCTTAGAATACCTTTTGATGGACAGAAATTAAGATTAAATGATGCTATAAGAGAAAAAATTTGATTATAATGTTTTTATGCATCAGGACTGCCAATTTATGGAGCTCAAATGTTTATAAATGGACAGTCTTCTTTAAAACAAAGTGATATGGATATACGTATACTACATGTATGAATTCTCCTTAATTTTATGTCCATAAAAATGATGCCCCAATGTGATTTCACGTTTAGCTGGATATTCGCAAATAAAACCATCTATCTGCTCTATTAAATCTCTAGATTGGCTAATCATGACTTCATGTGTGAATCCCCCCAGAATTCATGTCCAACACACTACCTCTCATTTCCTAAAGATTAACTGTCTTCACCTCATGGTTTTCAAACTGTATCTGCACAGACCTAAGGTTTCATGAGAGTTTGTCAGTAGTTGTTAGAGACAGTAGGGAAGAAGAATACACTCGGAGGATCTTAATGTTTCTTTATTCTATATTTACCAGTCTTATTCAATGGCACTCTATGCAAGTTTTATGAACAAAAATAACAAACAGTATGGTATTAGCAGAACAAAGAACAAAATAAAGGTTGCAAACTACTGCCTCAAACCAAAGGAACTTATTTGTGATGGGAGCAACTTTATCTGTTGAGTCCACAGAGGAGTTATTTCTGTTCAGAATACATTTCTTTGCCATTTAATCTGAGAATTAATAATGTTAACTGCCAAGACTGTGTATGAATGGCTGACTCTCTTGCCTCCTGGGGCCCCCCAGAAAACAAAATATGGCAACATAATAATCACAGTTTTTATGTTTATAATACTTCAGGTCTCCCCTGTCCTTAAAGGATAATAAAGTTCATATCTCAAGCTTGACACAGAAAGCTCTTCATGGTCTGGAGCACATGCGACACACTGCTTTACTTGTTTTGCTTTCTCAGAATGTTGTCTGTACGTGTCTGTTGTCTTTGCCTCTTCACTGAACTGGGCCTGGTAATTTTTTTTTTTTTTTTGACTTGAAGACTCATCTCAAATGGTACCTCCCCCATGAAGCCTTTACTCATTCACCTCATTTCTGCAGGTGTATTAAGTGCCTTCCCTTTGCTCCTTTGCCTGTCCGTACCACTCCTGAAGCCCTTATCATGCTTGGTTTTAATCCCCAAGAACATTTCATCAATCTGTGACCCTAGCACATGGATACTGCCATTATCTCCGTTTAATAAGCTGGGGAAATACATTAGATAGGTAAATGATTAAAGTATGGAAATTTAAAACCATCAGCAACAAATTCTTTTTTTTTTTTTTGAAACTATGTTGGCAGCTGATAAGACAAACTACATATTATTAAAGAAAACATCTAAAGATATATAAAGGTACATTTAAGACTAAGCTTTTGTGTACTACTGTTGGATTCTTCAGAATAGGTAATGGGTACATGAGTAATCAAGGAAAAACTTAATTTTATTATTCTTAAAATATATTGTTATGGCAGCTAGACAAAATCTCTGACATTTTTTTCTTTATAATCTCATAGAGATTTATAATTCTTGTATAATCTTGTATTCCTTATGACTTAGCATTTTTCATATTTTATCAGGAGAAATTTAAAATTTAATTAATATAAATATATTTTCCATTCAGCAGACAGGAATAGCACGTGGAATATATAGAAACTGAAAGGCAAGCTGAAAATCTCAATTGTATGAAGAATTTCATCCAAAGCAGTATTACTGGTATTTAGGTGAGACACCATATCTTTTATCACATGAAGGTGAGGTAATGCTGACCTTTTAGCAAAGAACCAGATTTTTAAAAATATTCTATCCTTTCAGTATATCTAGGAGTCCACTGTTGTTCTTCTATTACTTGGAGCACATTATAACTTATTACTGTTGATAAGTTTGAAATGCATCGAAAGTATCTAGCAAATTCTTGGCACATTTATGTGTTTAAAAAATTAAAAAAGAAAAGAAATGAAGGCAAATTAGCGCTATAAAGAAAAGACAGATCCTGTGGCTCTGGGATTACATGGTAATATAGACAAACAGTATTAGCTGGGGTTCCCAGCTTAATGAGAGAATTGAGGTTTTTCTCTGCATCCACTAGTGTGTAGTCATGATTATGAGTGGTGGAGATACACAAGAAATGGTTCAAACAGGTGGACCAACAGATTCAGAGGTATTTGCTGGTGTGTAGGAAAGGAGGAGCTTAGAATAACTGGAACATGAACTGAAAATAAGAAACGGTTAAAAGTGAAGTGTGCAAACTCCAGAATTCAAGATAAATGTGAATGTCATCCTCTGGGATCTTGGACTTGGTATTTAAGGATTTTCAACAAGGATTGACAGGCTTGGATTTGCTTAGTTAGAATATTGTACTGTGACTTGGCTTGGTGGTAGGACTAGAGCAGAGAGAACGATTCAGTAGCTTTCGAAAAAATTCAGATGAATTTTTATGATTTCCCTGTATTACAGATGAAAACAAACAAAACAAAAAAGTGGTACTCTAACAAAAACCTGGTGCTCACAAAAAGTTTTCAAGTAGTTGTTAATAATGCAGAAAGTAAATAATGAAGTTTCTGTCTGAATTCAAGATTGTGGAAGCCAAAATTTCATGCTCTTTCCCCTATTTTCTGCTGCCTGTAGTGTTGATGATTAAATATATTAGCAAAAGTATTCCAAGCTACATAATTTTCAACCTCAGTGATCTATTTATTTATAAACATATAGAAATTTGCTCCACCACTTCAAAACATTATACTACTGCCTCCTTGGTTTTTTAACTTAAGGCTTTCATTTGGTTACACCTCCTCATTTTATCTTTACTGATGCAAAATCCTCCTAACTGGAAAGACATTTTTATAGTAACTGAATTGTCAATAAACTTGTATCTTGGAATTCCACTGAAAGACAAAAAGAGAAATTGAGGGGGAAAGCTCTCCTAACTACATACTTGTGTTAGGTTTAAAATGCTCTGTACATCAGTGAGACCAACCAAGAGAATCAATGAATAGCCCTTGTTGATTCGGGTAGGAAATCATAAATCTTCCACCTGCAGAGGTTTCTGCTTAATGGAAATGCAGTGGACTTTATGTTCTGTGAGCACAGGGACCGAGTCCTTCTTTTCACTGTTAAGTCACTAGCACCAAGCAAAGTGCCTGGCATACAGCCATGATTAGCAAATAGATACTGAAGTGATTTGCAAATTGAAAGGAAGAATATTTTGCTCTTCATCACAGAGGCATTACTGATACTCTAATACAGAATGGCCTCCTGGTAGGAACGCATAAATGGTTCTAAATTTCCCAGGCTGAGGTCCACAAATATATTTCACTAATATCTCGTTAAAATAGCTATGTTTTTCAAGTAGTCTGAAGGGGAGAGCATTTGGAAGTAGGGAAATCATGAAAGATGTTCCTGAGATAAGCATTTCATGCACCAAGCACAGTGTCAGTTAGTTAGTAAGGGCCCCATAACCATCAGCTGTAACATCAGAAGCAGTAGAGATGGGATCTGTGGACCACACTGGAGGTGGCAAGGATGAGCCAAGAGAAGTCAAGCATGAGGGAAAAGCTATTAAGAGATAACATTTAAAAGACTTTATTAACTTGCCAAATATAGGACACAAAAGAGGACAAGGCAAGATTACCTCCAAAGTTTCTAATGAGGGAGAGAGGGAAATGGAGGAGGAACAGCTTTGAAAAACAATATATTGGGGATCCCTGGGTGGCTCAGCAGTTTAGCGCCTGCCTTGGGCCCAGGGTGTGATCCTGGAGTCCCGGGATCGAGTCCCACATCAGTCTCCCTGCATGGAGCCTGCTTCTCCCTCTACCTGTGTCCCTCCCCCGCCCCCCCCCCCCCGTCTTTCATAAATAAATAAATAAAATCTTTTAAAAAAATCCAATATATGTATTTCAGTGTTGGCCAAATTAAATAGAGCAGTTAGAAACACAAGTTTGGCTCTCAGGAGAGAGGTCTGACAGGTAGATGTAAATGTGAGAGGAATCTGCTTACAGAGGAGGGGAAGCTATGGAAATGGATGAAATGACCTTTGCAGAGAATGAGGAGAATGGGGCAGATGGAGCAGGGCACAAGGTCCTTGGACACAGTCACCTACCCAGAAGTATGATCATTTCGAGTTATGTGTGCTTGGTTTATTTCATAAACACGTTTTGGAAGCTTTTTCCTTATCACCCGTCCTTGAATATTACCCCAAACCTAATTTAAGTTAGATCTTCCTGCCTCTTTATGTATGTCTTTGCTTTCTTTTGTAAATGCATTTTGGAAGCTAACATTCCCTTTCAACCTCCTCCTTCAATGTCATCCCTGAACCTTAATTCGAGTTAAATCCTCCTCTTCTTAATCTTCCATAAAGTAATTAATGTAGGTCTGTTGTATCATTTACTGTACTGCATGCACTTTTTCACTTCTCTCTAAGACTAGTCTGTGAACTCCTGGAGAGCCTAAGGTATATTTTACTTAACTACTTCTATTGGTTTATTGACGCTTAGCCTAATGTCTGTCAAACAGAGGTAGTCCGTACATTTTGAATGAATAAATGAATTCATGTTTAAATTGCAGACTGCCCAAAATTAATTCTCCTGTATTAATTCATGAAATCATTCAACACACCTTGTTGAGAATCCCCATTGTGCCAGACTTGGATAATGGTGAGCAAAACACCCAGTTTCTGCACTTGAGGCAATCTTGGAGTTGCCTCAAGGAAAGTTCTCCAAAAGTCACGGTAGTACATTATTTGGTTCTTTAGAGTAGACCGACAAAAATGCTTTGACTTTAAAGGTACATATAGATAGCACTATTGTGACTTGTAAATTTCAATTAAATAATTTTATCTCCAAATCTACTTTTAGTTATAGTTCACCATTAGCTTTTCCACTGTTACTGTATTCCTAGCAATAAAATTGGATAAGAGTTAAGATCACGTCCTTTGGAATTAAACACAGGATTCAAAACCAAGTCCCACTATTTCTGGGAGTGTGATTGAAAGTAAATCGAATCATTTCTGTATTTTCACTCCCCTTGACTGTTGTAAAAGAATAAGAATAACTCATGAGGTCATTATGAATGCTAGGTAGATTATTAAATCATGTGTAAAATATTTCCTTCTGATAAAGATGGCCCTCAATCAAGATTAGATATTATTGTTTTAATTATTAATGAACTTTCCAAATAATAGCATAATTTATTTTACAAATAATCTTTTTGCTTTTGGCTTATTTTAAATTTAGAAAAATTTAATGCTAAGAGAGTGTATTTTTTACCAGTTAAGAGAGCATATTTACCACTTTAAATACTTAAGGGAGCTTATTAAAGTATACTTAATTAATTTTTCAAGATCTTAATTTTATATATAATATTTTTATGCTTATAGAATGTAAGCTTTTGGAACATTGAAACTAAGTATCCTTCTGAAAATATATTTGCATTCCTTTTGTAAATATATTTTTGTATTTCTAAATTGTGTTATGTAAATTTACTTTGAAGCTTACCTTGTATATTCTTAATGACTTATTATCATCTAAAGTTTTGCACCTATACAAATGCAAACCTAAAATCATCAGTTTGTGAAATTGGCTAATTTAGTGTAACATTCAAAATATCTAAAACTTAAAAGAAAGTACCTTACTTTGTTTGCTGGATGCTCCATACAATATGTAAAGATCTAAAGTAGTTATATCACAGGGAACCAGCAAGATTCAATGCTATTATTGGCAGCAGAACTGTCTGAGAATTGCTGAGCATCTAAAAAATAATTAGACATTTTAACAATACTAAAAAGTGTACAATGTTTTTAAAGAATTTCACAAAATGCTATGTTTTATTACAAAGCAGAGTTGGCAAAGTAAAATTTAAAAACTGAATACTGTCATTAAAAATAAATGAATGTAATCTACCTAGTTCCTGTAGCTTAAATATTCACAATTTCAATTATATTGGTAAAAAAATACAGAAGATTCATAGAAAACAGCATTATACTTAATTAGTTGTTCTCTACCAGATAAAATCAGTGCAGAAGTGACAGTTCTGAACTACAGTGTAATTTTATAGTTATATAGTATAGTTTCATTTTATCCCAAATTTTCATTTTTCTTATTTAGCACAGTATTAATCAGTGCTTTCTAGGATGATCTACCTTTGAAGTTATGATAGGCCTATAGAAAGCTGCAGGTGTATTTTGATTCATGTCACAAAGAAACTAAAAGAGGAAACTTTGTTTGAAATCCTAAAATATATTATATGTTGTCATAAATAGTATAAATTTATTATATTTGAAGAATATACATTGTACATACATACATTGCCATTATTTAACTATGATTAACTAATTAATTAGATTTTATTTATTTATTCATGAGAGACACAGAGAGAGGCAGAGACATAGGCAGAGGGAGAAGCAGGCTCCCCACAGAAAACCTGATGCGGGACTCGATCCTGGACCCTGGGATTACATCTTGAGCCAACGGCAGACGCTCAATTGCTGAGCCACCCAGGAGTCCCTAAATATGTTGTTTTAATACCATTTTGTTTAGATGTCAAAATATTTAATGCATAAAGAATCACAAGTTTTAACAGTAATATAATACAGTCCAAATGGCTGATATGCATTTCTTTCATTCATTCTTTTCACTTATCAATAACTTACTTTAGATGTGGTCAATATTCTCAGGAGCAATTGTTGCAGGACATAACGGGTCAAAATAAATATCACAGATCATCTCTCAAAATACAATGACTTTGTACTAAAAGAGTCAGTTAATTCCAGATGTGTCATTGAGAAAGACTTCAACAAAGAACTTTGCTTTAGAAAATAGTAAGGAATTAAAAAATAATTCTATTACACAAACATAGGTGAAAAAAATCATTTTTTTCAATTTATGTATGCCAGCCGTGTTCTGTGACCAGCCTGGCATCTATGAACTGTGACACCATGCTAGCCTAGACCATGTTTTCCCTAGAAATCTAGACTTTGCCTAGATTTTCAGTGTCTTGTATCTCTTGTAGTTCCCAAACATACTACAAACCCCAGGCCTCCATATCTTTGGTTATGCTGCTCCTGTACCCATGTTGGATGATGCACATGTAGACACAGTCATTTAGTACATTTTGGTGAGGGTGATCCTGAAGAGGATCAGCTAAGGGGCCTGCACAAACAGTTTGAATCCTGAGCTAGGTTGGCATTTTGAAAACAGCAATGACTGGTTTGTTTTACTAAATCTTAAATGTCTAATATTTACTTTTCTTAAAAATTGCATTACAGGAAAGAAACTACATATTTTCTTTGATGTTAAACATGTTTGTTGGGCAGCCCGGGTGACTCAGCGGTTTAGGACCACCTTCAGCCCAGGACGTGATCCTGGAGACCGGGGATCAAGTCCCACATCAGGCTCCCTGCATGGAACCTGCTTCTCCCTCTGCCTGTGTCTCTGCCTTTCTCTCTTTCTCTCTTTCTCTCTGTCTCTCAAATAAATAAATAAATAAATAAATAAATAAATAAATAATAAATCTTTAAAAAAAGAAAACATGTTTGTTGATAGAAGAGAGAGAAAGCTAAGAAACCAAGAAAGGTGAGGTTAAAGGAAGAACTCAAACAGTTAGCATTGAAAGGAAGGTGCTTCATTTTCTAAGAAAGAAAAACTGAAGATGGGTAAGGAGATACAACAAAAACTTGAAAGAGAGGAAGAAAGTTGGGGCAGTTCATATCCAATGGCTCCATCGTAATGGCTTTACCTAAAATAGAGGAGATAAGTAGGTTACATGCTTTAGGACAACAGGAAAAGTTGGAAATAATTAAATAATTGCTGTGTTGGGGATAATAGCTGTCAAGCAACAAGGAGAGTCAAGGTGAGATTGGAACATAAGTTTGTAACAATATTAATAGGTGAATTCTTATGTTAGTTTTCTCAATGGAAATTACAATGGAAAGAAATATTGTCTTAAATGGCAAAATATCAAGGGAGCAGGAATCCTAAGTGCTTTGAGATTAATGCCGACCTGACTGAACACAGTTGAGTCTTCAGGTAATGAACATAAGAAGTAATATATTTAATTAAAATTATAATTAATTTACTTTTTTAAAAAGAAATTAAATGAGAAATTATGCTTTGATTAGTGCTTCTACAGTATCATACTATAAAACACAAATTCCAAGAAAATGTATTTTATTTAAAATATTTCATCATGCCTGCTACATAGTAAGTTCTCAAAAAAAAAAAAACCAAATATATATATATGTATATATATATATATATATATATATATGTGTGTGTGTGGGATGAGTAGATGTTCTTTAATAGGTTTGAAGATTTTTAACCTCATGAAATATTATAAATGAATAAAATTAAAATATTTTGCAGTATGAGGTAATTCTCAAATTTATTTTAATGTTTTGCCTATATGTAATGGAAGGATTAAATCACAGAACAAAACATGTATTTAGGGGAAGATGAGCAAATCAAACATTGTGGATAATGATGGGGCAGTCATGCTTACTATAAGCTAAACAAAAAGTAGAAGAGTTTGTTTTTCTTTTTTTTTTGTACATATAAAATGCCACAGACTAGATTTAGAAAATTATCCTTACTTTCCATGTTACATTAGTCTAATTTCATTTAATATAGTCAGTTAGGGTACCACATTTTCAAAAAATAGAGAGAGAAATCTATAATATGGAATGCTGCCAAATAACTTACGATATGAAAAGTAGATCTCGAGAAGAAAAGATAGAGAAAATCACCTATGTTGTGTAGCTTGGGGTAAAGAATAAGGAAGAGGGACCCAATCTCTTCCACTTAAAAGTCTTTTGATTTGCATACACTCTGGTTGTTCACAATATGGGGTGAGAAAACTGCAGAAATACATGAGTCTAAGTGAAAACAGGAGCAGTTTCAGTTGAATATAGAAAATGAAAAAAAAAAGAAAATGAGTCTATACCTATTGCAGTGATAAAATACTGCAGTGAGCAGTCATCGAAGATAAGTCTGGGAACTCCCTACATCGGGGATTTTCAAGAGAAGGATGAGTCCAAAATGCAAGTAGCTGAAGAAACAGATTTGTGTTTCATATTTGCAACTTGAAACATATGAAAAGGCAAAAATGTATGAATTTTACTGTGATTCAATTTCCTTCTCGTTTTAAGTAATGAGTATAGTTCATATGTTTCTCGGGGTCAATATGAGAAACCACATTTGAAAACAATCTATACATTTAAAAAACATAGTTCAGTTAAGGCTCTTTTGCAAACAACAGAAACAGATTCCAGGTTCATTCATTGAAAGATTATGTGAGAATGCAATGGGACATGCTGAAGGAAAAACAGAAGAATCAGGATTTTATTGACTCATGCAGCCTACTGTGTGCCAGGCTTGATAAAGGGTGAGCAAGTGAAATAAGAAGCTTGTATTTTATCGGGATGAAAGATATAGTAAAATAAATAGGACAGTTAAGTGGTGATAAATGCTAAGGAGAAATACAGAGCACAGAACGGAGATATACTAGAATGAACTGAAGGATAGTCTCTTCACAGTGTCCTCACCAAATAGGTTACCTCGACCTACCTCACTGTATTCAGAATTTAAATTCAAGGGAGAGGAAGTTTGGCTGGCCCAGACTGCACTTCACTGAATCCTAGATGTGCTGACATTTGCTTGCCTTTAGCCTGGCTGGTCCAATCTCTGTCCCAAAGCTTTCCCACTTACCTAGTAAGGTAAACCATAGACAGACTGTGGTGCACAACAGGTTTTAGATTTCCTTTAAGACATAAATAAATGTCCATTCCATCTGGATATTCCTCTCTACTCCCAGAACTTTTCTTTCTGTACCATCCTTTCCCTATTTTCTACCTTTTTTTTACACCCAAATCTCAGTCATCCTTTAGAGTTTGATGCAATATGTGTCTTTCATGAATACATCACATACCCCAGTTAGGTTCACCCCTTGTTAAGATATCATAAGGTGTGGTGCTGAACTCTATCACAATAATTGGCACAGACCTAATTTAAGTATGCATATCCATTTCCTCATTATTCCCCATAAGTTCCTTAAGGACACAATATATATATTTGTCAGGTGAATGAATTTTGAGTGCCCCCAAAATATCTACATATACAAAGGATACCTGTAATTATCCCAAAGATCACAAAATGCACTTTTGCATTATATCACATAAATTGCACATTTTGCATTGTATCACCTAAATTATACATTTTTACATTTATAAATGTATCACATTTTATGTTGAGAATATGTTGGTTAAAGTTGCCATTGTGACTATAATATATGAATTACCTGACAGAAGATAGTTGATTACCTTGCATGTGCATGTGGGTGTGTATATGGTTGTTGATGTGTTCTTTATTTGGTGGAGAGAATTTATAATTAAGGAATAATGTATTTTTGTATGAATTTTAAAATAAATTTTTAAAGATTTTTATTTATTTATTCATGAAAGACACACACACAGAGAGGCAGAGACACAGGCAGAGGGAGAAGCAGGCTCCATGTAGGGAGCCGGTTGTGAGACTTGATCCCAGGACCCCAGGATCACGCCCTAGGCCGAAGGCAGACACTCAACTGCTGAGCCACCCAGGTGCCCCAAAGAAGAATAAATTTTTTCAAAAGATTTTATTTATTTATTCATGAGAGACAGAGAGAGAGAGAGAGAGAGGCAGAACACAGGCAGAGGGAGAGGCAGGCTCCTTGGGGAGCCTGATGCAGGACTTGATCCCAGGATCTCGGGATCACGCCCTGAGCTGAAGGCAGATGCTCAACCACTGAGCCACCCAGGCGTCCCTGAAAGAATGAATTTAAAAATAGTATTGGGGTCAGTAGAGGTGCTCACCATGGGGCTCAACATGAATAAATGCAAAACAGGTGTAAGTACAGCATTCTTTTTATTAATATTATCAAAGTATCAAATATTTGAAAGACTTTGTTTCTCAAGAATATAATTGCTTCCTGTTGTCAATGCAAATCCTTTCTGGGAATTAAAATTGGGCTTTCAGAGATTATGTTATTGACTACAGTTTATGTTATCCTTCCTCTCTTGTGGATCAGAGTAAAAGATCCTTAGAGTTGTTCCAGGGACTCTCAAGTTTCAGAATATGTAATTATCCAAAATGCAGGCTACCAAGTGCCACCCCCAGAGATGATTCAGAAAATCTGGTAAGGGCCAAAGAATTTTCATTTTAAATAGAATTCCAAATGATGTCTGTGCAGAAATGTCACGAATTAGGAAACAGTGGACCGGAGATGGAGAATTTTTAGCACTATGAAAGGTACTTTCTGTTTGAAAGACAACTGATGAATAGGTGAAATGCCCACACGGCCTTGCTCAGGTTTTCAATACAGCTGACCCTTGAATAATGTGGAACTTGAGGCGCTGACCCCCTGCACGGTAGAAAATTTATGCACAGCATTCAATTCCCTCAAAACTTAACTACTAATAGCCTACTGTGGATTGGAAGCCTTACCAGTAAATGGATTGACATGTATTTTATATGTTCTGTGTATTGTACACTGTATTCTTCCAATAAAGTAAACTAGAGAAAAGAAAATGGTATTAAGAAAATCACAAGGAGAACACATTTATGCTTCTATACTACAAAAAAGTTTGCATATAACTGGACCCTTGCAGTTCAAATTCATGTTGTTCGAAGGTCAACTGTAATTATTCTGTTTTAGAAAGACATGCTTTCGATTTGTTGTGATGAAGTCACTTAGTTATTTCCTTCATGGGCAATTTTTAACCAGTTGCTGAATGAATTGTGAGGATTCCAAACTGCTGCTAAGAGGAGCTGATTACGTTGAGGACACACAGGAATGATGAACTTCAGCTTATTCTTCCTTTGGGGCAGATGTTTGTCACAGAATTTCCAAATTCAGATTTAATATATTGCCACGTCAAGAAATATTCATTTGTTTTTAATTAATGATTTATCAGTCCCCTGGAAACTGTGTAAATCAAACAAAATCTTTGAATTATTCACTGCGGTAAATAACCAGTTCCTTTTTGAAAATTCTGATTTCAAATTAGAACTTGATTAAAATAATAAGTGTTCATTAGAAGAGGGGTGTTAGGTGCTTGCTCTTCCTGTACTACTCAATTCTTAGCTATCAAGAATAATCCCTCCTCGTGTGCTTAGTCATTCATTATCTTTATGCCTTCAGCTAAATCTCAATATTAAGGCCTACAGAGTGTCACTTAGCTTTCATAAAATATCTGCCCTCATGCCAAGTTCTGTTTGCAACTTCAGAATCCCACATTCATAAGAAAATTGTGGTGTTAAAACCTTCCCGAATAAGGTTAACTACATGGCTAGTAGTAAATTCACTAATTTCTTGTCTCCAGATTTTTTTGAATTTAGCTTCAATGAGAAGAAAATTGGCAATCTTACTCTAATTTTGTAAAATGAGCAGTTAATAAATATATTTTACCTATTATAGAAAAAAATGCTTTAAAGTTCTTGAATTATTAGTGTTGATCAGTGTCCTCATCTCCTGCTCATTGTCCTATATTTAGGAAGGACAGTGGTCACTATGCAGACATTTTTAATCTAGCAGGGTCAGCCCAGAGCTGACAATATTTTCTGAGAAGCATCATTATGGTTGAAGGAGTGTTAAGATTTGGAATCAGATCGACACATATCCTGCCACTTAATGCCTATGTGACTTTGGGCCACTTATTTAATTACTCTATTGTAGCCCTCACACTATAAAATGAAAATAATTAAACCTAGCTCATGAGAATCTTATGAACATAAGAAATGATATAAAGGGATATTATGAAGATTAAGAGATGAATAAATTCTTAAGTACATGGTAGGCTTTTTTTTTTTTTTTTTTGAGAGAGAGAGTGTGTATGTGGACAGGGGAGGGGGTTGTGGTAGAAGGGCAGAGGGAGAGAGAGAGAGAATCTTAAGCAGGCTCCATGCTGTCCATGTAGCCTGATGTGGGGCTTGATTTCACAATCCTCAGATCGTGACCTGAGTCAAAATCAAGAGTCAGATGCTTAACTGACTGAGCCACCTGGGTGGCTCCTATGGTAGGCTTTTTTTTATAATAAAAAATGATGATGATAATGATCATACTAATATTAAAATATCTGATTGTTTTCTAACTTCCATGATAACCTCCAATGATTTTTACCATCTGTAATGCATGCCCTTGTGTAGACCTCTCCTACATTAAATTAGAACTGACACTGTGTGAATAACATGATTCAAGTGACAGTGGGTGCCTTTTGGAATATCATAAGGCACTGCGGCTTCTACTTCTCTGTCTTAGAATTGTTCACAAGTCAGCTGCCAATCTGGGAGGGTGCTCCAGCAGCCCTGTGGAAATGCTCACATGGAGAGTGGGTAAGGCCTCCTAGCCAATAGCTAACACTAATTTGCCAATCATGTGAGCAAAACATTTTGGAAGTAGATCCTTTAGTAGTAGTCAAGACTTTAGATGATCGTTGCCCCAAACAACCCCTGACTGCAACCTCATGAGAGGCTCCTGGGTAGAACTATCCAACTGAGCTATTTCCAAATTTCTGACTCATAAAAATGAGAAATAATAAATAATCACTGTTTAACTTCCTTAGGTAAAATATAATTTTGTATTGAAAGAATCTGAATCTCTGTTTTTAAAAATATTATTTATTTATTTACTTATTTATTTGAGAAATAATGTGAGTGAGCATGGTGGGATGGGCAAGGGGAGAGAGAAAATGCTAAGCAGACTCCATGGTGAGCATGGAGCCTGATGTGGAGCTCCATCTCAAGACCCTGAGATGACAATCTGAGCCAAAACCAAGAGTCAGACACTTAACCAACTGCACCACCACTGTGCTCCTTGAATACCTATTAAGCAAATAAGTAAATCATAATAGCCTGTGTAGTAATTTATTTTATTATCTGGACTAACAAAATTCAAAATAATGGTATTCTTATATTTGATTTATGTAAATATGAAATTCTAGTATCTTCAGCTATACTTCAAAGCTGTTTCTACCATGTCTGGTTTTAAAAAACAACAACAACAACAACAACAACAACAACAACAACACAACAGACGACTGGTCTAAAAGTTTTTTTAAATTGTTTTAGATAAATTGCAATCCCCTCTCTTCAAAAAATAAGTGGGCAGGGATGTTTTCAGAGAATATATATTAGATGAAAGCATTGCTATGTTAAATTGGCTTTCAAACATGTTTTCACAGAAATATTTCCTAAAATGAGATTTGATCACCTAAAAATTTTCTTTTTTAAAAAAGATTTTGTTTATTTATTAATGAGAGACAGACAGAGAGAGAGAGAAAGAGGCAGAGACATAGGCAGAGGGGGAAGCAGCCTCCCTAAAGGGAATGGGACTTGATCCTGGGATCATGACCTGAGCTGAAGGCAGGTGCTCAAACACTGAGCCACCCAGGTGCCCCTTTCTTCCTCTTTATTAAAAAACTCCTAATTCTTAATTAGGCACATTTCATGTAGGTACACCATTCTCTCTTATAGCTAGGTATGGCTGTATGACTAAGTTTTCACCCACTAATATAAGGGAACAGGTTGTGTGAAACTTCTAGAAGCTCTTTTAAAAAGATGGAAAGCACCATTTCCCACTTTAATCCTTCCTGTTAATTGGAATGTAAAACTGTTTGCTGGAGCTCAAGCAACCATCTTTGATGATGCAATAGAAGCACATACTTAAATTGACAGAAACCAAAAAAGGAGTCTAGGCTTCTGGCTGCTTGGACTTTCCATGAATAGCCTTGGACCATACATCTACAGTATTTTATATGAGAGATCAGTAAACTTCTTTCTCATTTCTGTCATTTTTATATGTAACTGAACTTTATCCTAATTAATAGGATAGTATGATGACATACTAGATAAGGTAAAATCTCTCTGTCTTATAGGTTTATAGCACCATATTTTTTTCTTTCACACTAGTTATCTCAGTGTATAACTATACATTTTTAAAAAAAATTTTGTTTTAAGATTTATTTATTTTTAGAGGGATGAGTAGGAGCAGAGGGAGAGGTAGAGACTCCTCACTGAGTATGGAGCTCAACTCAGGGCTTGATCTTATAACCCTAAGATCATGACCTGAGCCAAAACCAAGAGTCAGATGCTTAACCAAATGAACCACTTAGGCGCCTGGCCTTCTTTCTTTTTTAGTGGAGACTCCAGATAGCAAGACCTATGTATATTTGTGCTCACTTTTATTAACTGAAGCCTATCATGGTGCTGACCACAAAGTCAGTATTTCATAAATATCTGCTTAATAAGAATGATCACAAGGTCAATATATATAAGCTGAGATTGATAAGCCTAAGTGGGACTTTAAATTTCTCATGAAATACTGTGGATGATGATGTTGCAGGTCCATGTTTGTACTGGTTGTATGTCCAGCAGTAGTAATGGATTTGTAAACATCTACTTTGTCATAAAACTTAATTTGTCATAAAACTTAATTTGTAAAAGGAGTGATATGAGACATACTGTTTTGGTGGATGAAGTTCACTGTCCCCATCACACTATGATGAAATTCACAGTTTCCAGTTATCTTAATTACATTTGTCTTTACTTTTAAGAACTGTTTCCATTGTGGAGGTGGAGATTTTAAGAAGTAATTATTAAATGTATGTTCACAAATTACATAAATTGTGTATGTCCCAAGACAGAAATATAACAATTTAAAATCAGTGATCTCATAAATAATGCATTTTAAAATAAATAACTGTAACTATATATGTAAAAATCAGTGATCTTATAAATAATGCATTTTCATATAATAAAGTGTATAAATAACTATTGTTTATATATGTACACATATGATTTTTTGCTTCATAATAAAATATTCTGCTAGTTTCAGAAGAATAACATCAATTTACTTAGCATTCAAATTACTTTTAATATAATTCCATGAAAATAGTAGAAAATATCAAAATCTTTTTGTTTACATATCATCCAATCTCAAGTAACACAAAGCCTTACCACAGCAGCAATTAAGCTTGGTAAATGTGAGATCAGTCTAAAACATAAAAGGATCAATTAAATTAAGCCTTTATTTCTATAAATGGACATGTGACTCTTAATGAAAGCCCCCTCAGGAGAGTGGAAGGTTTTTTTGAAGAAAAACAGAAAATCTGTAAGGACACCATGGTAACTGCAGGTAGAAACATACACATACTATGTTCATGGGAACTTGAAAGTCAAAGGGTATTTATTCTACAGATCATATTACTAAAAAGGTAATTGGTGGGTTATGTAACATGTTATCATTGCATACATTTAGTCTTAATAGAAGAATGCAGACTTTTATGCCTGGGAAGCTGAACACAGTGGCATAGAAATAAGAATCACTTGTTCTAATCCTGACCATTTTTTCTTTAATAGAATTCCTGTAAGCTTTTTCTTTCTTTCTTTCTTTCTTTCTTTCTTTCTTTCTTTCTTTCTTTCTTTCTTTCTTTTTTTTTTATGCAAGGAATTTCAAAATTCTAACGGGGCTTCTGAAACTTCAAGAGAAAAGTCAATAAATGGTTCACTTAATGTTAGTCTTAGATATATTAAAACTCCTTAAAAACTGATCATCCATCACTATTACACAGAATATTATGTTATCTAGAATTCTCCATTAATTTCCTGATTAAAACAAAAATATATTAGCAAGCAATCCATCAGCAGATGGTAAGGCGTGGCATGGAACCTTCTGGCTGAACAGAAGTAGATGATAAAAGAGAAAATCTGAGTTATTTTTCCTGAGTGTCTACAGAAAATGGATATGCAGCCCATGATAACTATTTCTGTATTGTGATATTAGAAAATGTAACATTAAATGTGCAATTGAATACCATCTGTCTAGTTGCAAGCCAGAATCATGATCACAGATCTGACATATTAAGTAAGGCTCTAATGAGAGAGTGAAAGTCAGAGGTACGGTTCCTACTGAGAAAGTTTATAGCTTAGAACAAAGTACAGATGGGATTTTTTTCTTTTGTTATGATATTAGAGTGCTTTTAAGGTAGAAATATTGACCATTTTGAGATATTGGGGTCAACCAAATCTTTAGCAGCCATAGATATTTTTAAAATAATATAGTTAAAGATTGTAGTAATTGCTATTCTATGGAAGCATTTTAATTAACAGTGTTGAAGCTCTTAGCTTCAGTGATTGAAACCATGCTGCTCTTTTTCTGTCTTCCTTTAGGGGTTATACATTCTTAGTTGTGAAGAAAGAGTAGTGATTGTGATTGTCAGACCACGGGCAAGATTAGAATCACCAGGCGAAAGCTCTGAAATCAGAGGCAGAGAGAGGAATGTGGGGCTTCAGGTTTATCAGAGAAGACCTAGAAATAGAAACTGCCTGGGGAACCTAAGTGTTGACTCTGCCATTTCTCCTTTGAGGGTCCAGTCTTGCTAATGTCTAATGTGGTTCGAGAATCAGAATGGTTGTCTCTAAGTATCTTTTAAATGGACATGTATAGATTGTTAGCATTCCAGAGTGGTGATATAAATTCTAGGTATAACACACTACCTGTTGTCAATACCAACGAACTGGCTATTTTCTCACTACAAAAAATGTGATAGCAGTTGTGTACCTACCCTGTAGGGTATCAGTGGTTAAGGAAAAGACAAATCAAGATATGCTACTGCTTTAGTGTGGTGGCCCCTCTTTTCTTAAGGTCTGTGACTATCACCACGTAAATTGGGAACTTATAGCACGTATCTCTGTGCTGTTCCTTCCCACCAATCTGCAACAACAGCAAAAAGAAATATAAAAATATAAAAATCTGAAGATAGGGATGCCTATCTCTTTTATCTAATATACCATTAGATCTGTATCCTGTTCAGTGTCTGGGTGGCTCAGTGGTTGAGCGGCTGCCTTCAGCTCAAGTTGTGATCCCAGGTTCCAGGATTGAGTCCTGCATTGGACTCCCTGCATGGAGCCTGCTTCTCCCTCTGCCTATGTCTCTGCCATTCTCTCTCTCTCATGAATAAATAAATACATCTTTTAAAAAATTAAAAATCTGAAGATAGCATGATGTTTAATTAAACTTGTTATTAGCTTAATTAGTCATTGCCTTTCTTATATCAACTAATAAGCAATACTTGTTCCTATCATATATTGTAGAAGTACTTTTAAATTTAGGTTATGAATTTTTATTACTTTTTATTTACATATGATACGTTAATAATTCACATTTATTAATTAACAATGAAAAGTAGACATTTCTAGCAAAACAGCCTTATTGAGCATTGTCCTTTTTTATGGTTATAATTGTAAGAAAGCTGTTATTTTATTCTGTTTTATAAATTAGAGTAAAATTGACTTCTTTTGGTATACAGTTATATGAATTGTAACACAGTATATATATATATATATATATATTATATAGTTATATATAGTTATATATAGATAGTTATATATGTTATATATATATATAGTCATATATATGTTATATATATATATAGTCATGTAACCACCACCAAATCCAAATATAGAATAGTTCCATCATCTCCCCCCAAATTTCCTATCACTATTTTATCACTATTTTATCATACTCTCCCCTGCACCCAACCATCCTCTGGCAGTTTGATCTATGATCCACCTAGTTTTGCTTTTATCTTTTCAAGTGTCATATAAATGGAATCATACATAATTTAACCTCTGCAGACTAACTGCTTTCATTCAACCTAATACCTTTTGAGATTCATCCAAGTTATTGCATGTATTAATAACATAAATACTTTTAAAAGCTTCTTTTACAGTTCCAAATAAATCTGTCTTTTTCCTATGTAAATATACCATGGACCAAATTACAGTTTGAATATCATTTTGAAGAAAGTAGAAAAATACCTAATTTAGATTTACTTAAACAATGGTTTTTGGTTTTGGCCAAATACATGTTTTATTATTATTTTAAATAAATAATTAGGGCACCTGGGTGGCTCAGTAAGTTAAGTATCTGCCTTCTGCTCAGATCATGATCCCAGGGACCTGGGATCGAGCCCTGCACAGCGGGGAGTCTACTTCTTCCTCTCCCTCTGCCCCTGCTCATGCTCCTTCTCTTGCTCACTCTCTCTAAAATAAATAAAATCTTTTTAAAAATTATAAGTTTATGTCCTTATTTAACAAAGGATAGGGGCACCTGGGTGGCTCAGTAAGTTAGACTTCTGACTTTTGATCTTGACTCAGGTCATGATCTCAGGGTTGTGAGATTGAGTCCTGTGTCAGACTTCACACTCAAAGGGGAATCTGCTTGATATTCTCTCTCTCTCTCCTTCTCTTTCTGTCCCTCCCCACTGTGCTTTCTCTCTCTCTTTCAAATAAAAAAAAATAAAACTTTAAAAAGAAATAAAAGAATCCACAAAGGATAGTATTTTGAAACAAAATAAACTACTTTGTTTAATTTCCTCATTAAGCCAAAATTTCATTTGTAGCTTCTGACCTCTGAGCCTGAGTAGTGATTTAGAGAAGGGGTAAGGCTTGACCCTTTCCAGCAAGAGGGAAAACAGAAGAAAGGAGGGACAGACACTGAACAGGTTACAGATCTAATGGTATATTAGATAAAAGAGAGGCATGTAAGGCAGAAGGAAGATTTGACCATGATGGAGTCCTGTTCTTCACTCTGAGTTGAGACTCACTCAACTACAGGTATAAGGGAACTTGGTTCCCTAGGCATGCCTGTTTTCCCTATAGGATGAACCTGTGGGTTCTCAGATCAAATCTCCCTGATAGAACATGCAGGAGGCAGTTAGTTTGAATATTTGTGGGTTTGCAATTGGGCTAGCCCTGGGAAAAAGCAATCTGACCCAGCAGTAGAGGTGGGAGGTGCAGTATGTAGGCAAGTATACACTGACTGGCAATGGTGACCAGGCTCCAACAGAGACCACAAGTAGCATTTACCATAGGCGGTTTGTGATTAAAAGGGAGGATCACTACCAGACAGACAAGGGATGGAGGAGGTAGAGGACAGCATCCTTTATGGCCCTTGACTCTTGTCTTTTTTTGTGACTTTATCTAAGTACCATCATCCTGAACTGTCCTCTCAGAGTGTAGCCAGGGCACACTCTGG
This sequence comes from Canis lupus dingo, assembly GCF_003254725.2. Taxonomy (NCBI): domain Eukaryota; kingdom Metazoa; phylum Chordata; class Mammalia; order Carnivora; family Canidae; genus Canis; species Canis lupus. The sequence continues at coordinate 23,806,152 of NC_064257.1, read as the reverse complement.
GGAATCAGAGCTTTATCTAAAGGGATTGTTCAAAGTATCAGACTAGATTAAGTTCGTTTTTCATCTATTGCTCACTGTAATCAGGAGGAAGACTAGATGAATTACATGTTAAACAAGCATATACCAATCACTCTCTGTAGCTTCAAACATAGCATTAGTTACATTTATGGCATGACCACTGCAATGTGGTTCTGACACTGACTACCTAGAGTTAGCACGGACTTCACAGGTTGAAGTATAGTCTTCCACAAGACTCCCTACAATTTAGACACCAGTTGTAAGCTCTAGGCTTCCCAAGTCACCCATGCTTCTAACCAACCGGCTACAAATTTGAGGGTCCCCACTACCCTGTCAGGTCAGATGACTCACTAGAACAACTCAGGACTGAGGAAGATGGTATACTTACAATCAGAGTTTTATTATAAATGATACAAATCAGGACCTGCCAAATGTAGAGACCCATAGGATGAGGTCTTGGAGGAGCCCAAATGTAAAGGCTCCATGTTCCCAGAATGTGCCATCCTCCTGGCACATTGATGTGTATCACCAATAGGGAAGCATATCAGTCTTCAGATATTCAGGTATGGTTCATTGACTCATTGGCCTAATGATTGATGTCAGTCTCCAGTTCCCTCCCCTCATCGGATAGAGGTCAGGAAGTTATGTTGACATCACATGGCTGAAAGCCTCAATTCTCTGATCACATTGTTGATCTTTCTGGCTTGCCCAGACCTTATCCTGAAAGTATCTGAGGGACTACCATGAGTCCCTTCATTAGCATAAACTCAGATGTTGTCTTAGGGACCCACCATAGGTAAAAAACCCCTCATTACTGGGGGTATGTGGATTTAAAAGCTCCCTCTTAGAAACCTGGGACAGAAACCACACACACACACACACACACACACACACACACACACACATATTTATTATACAATAGTTTACATACTTTAGAAATTGTGTTGTTAGAATTTTTGTTGTTAGAATAGAGTTTTGTTAGAATATTCTAACAGAATTCAGTAGATTTCAGAGATAAAATTTTGTATCAAAACATTTTTATACTACATATAATAGTTGAATACTGACATACATATGTACATACTATATATGTATGTATCAGTATATATACAAATATGTCTCATATATATGAAAAAGTAGTAAGTGGAATGGCATCACTATTAACATATGTATCTTATATAAATTCAACTATTCATATACTGCAACATCAAACAAGGGGGAGACAAATAATCATTCAAAATTACAGAGAATTACATGCAATGAGCATATTCTCTCCAAGTGAATGTGAGATGAGAAACCTGAACAATTTCTGAAGTTGCTCCTGTGATTCTCACGGTGTGAGCACCTCATGATGCTGAATTAATCTCAGATTTTAAAGCTACTTCTCATACATTAGAAACTACACATTGCACTTTTCAAAAAACAAAGCCCTTATGGCAGGGCAAGTCATCCATCTGGTTCTTTTCCCCTCTACGAGTGATATGCTCTGGCTTGGGAGGAAAACTTCCTGGAGCGGACTTAGTGGGACATAGTATGTTGGTCTCCAGTGTGATGTCTCACTGAGGAATTGTCTAGAATGGTTTTGAGTACATTGATTTTTCCTTGTGAGCTGACTTTTAACACCAAGCCTTCCCCACAGAGAAGATGTGATTTCCATGTAAATGTGTATATATAATAGGTTTGAGAGCATCAGTTTCAAGTCTGCCTTTGGCAGCTAATTTTTTCAAAAGGAAATGAATAGTTGTAGATTTGAACTAAAATGAAGTGATTAGATGACAGATAAAGGAAATATTTGTTGCATGATCTATGACATTTTTGAAGAAACAGCTTGTAAGTTTTTATAAGACATGGAAGATATTGCTAGGACTCTGATTTTCTTATTCTTGTTTCTTAGGGCAACACAGTCTCAACTATATTAAATATCATCCATTTGAGGATTCCTGTGATTAGGAATTGATCTATCATTTTATAATTGGAGTAAATGAGGGGTGGGAAAAACATGTAATACTAATATGCTCATTAAAATGTTTTTCTTTTGACTAGTATAAATATTTTCAGAAAGTTATGCACTTCACCGTATCATCTTACTTTTGTGCTCCTTTTGCCTGTTTGGTGAAAGGTTATTTGGGACAGAGCATCATGGGTTCTGGTTCTGCTATGCCCTATGCATCCGTGTGATTTGTGACAAATGTCTTCCAAAGTCAATTCCTTCTTCATAAAACAATGAGTTTGGACCAAATAATCTCTGAGTTCCTTTCAGCTTTAAAAATCTGTGGTTCTATAAACTTTCTCAGTTCAGCTACACCACTTTTGAAGTGCCATTTGATTAATAATTATTTTCGTAAGTATTTAATGAAGATGAATATTTTCTATCTGCAATATTAATCAGAACTAATAATATTTAAAATAGCTGCTTTTCATACTTAAGTCTACTTTACAAAATGAGTAATGTTTTATGTCATTCACACAGAATTCATTACAGGCTATTTCTGTTTATTTATATGCATTAAAATAAAGATATTTATATAATTTTTGTTTGTTTTACATACTTGAATGGGAACAGTGATTTGTATTAAAGATTTTTGAAATGAGACCTCTTCCATGATACCATTCTGCAATGTAAATATATCTACTATAGCATTTATTGCATTTTATAACAACTATATGTGTACTTATTTCTCTCAAAAGTTTAGGGACCATATCTTACTTACTGAAGTTTATACTTCAGCATCTACAATGATACCTGCCCAATGATACTGATTTAATATCTGCTAAGTGAACAATTAATGAGTAGTGACTGAAGAGTGTGTCATAGAAGCCAAGAAGGGAGACGGTTTTAAAGAAAAGAGTTGTAAATTGTGTCAAATATTAGACAGATTATTAGATGTTGACTTAAAAGACCATTGGATTTAATCCATTAAAAGTGAACATAAATTGTACTGAACAGATTAAAACCAAATGGAAGCGGTGAAGTTAGACTACTTAAGAAGCATAGTTATGTAAAGGAGAAACCTAAGGCAGAAGAATAAAGGTTGTATATATATTAAAGGTGTTGTTTTTAAACCTTTAAATATGTTACTAGTATATAATGTTGGAAGGTCATGCTGAAGGATCCAGTTCGAAAGTCATGCTGGAGGAGGAAGGTACCCAGGTTAAGTAGTGGAGTGACATGTCATAGGAGGGAGAAGATAAAAGTAATGGCATAAAAAAATTGATATTTCTGGGAAGGAATAGATGGTTGAGTTCTTTGGAAAAGATAATTTAAAAAGAAAATGAGGAGTGCCTGGGTCAGTCGGTTGAGCATCTGACTCTTGGGTTTCTGCTCAGGTCATGATCTCATGGGTTGTGGGATAGAGCCCCATGTTGGGCTCTGTGCTCAGAGGGGAGTCTGCTTGAAGATTGTCTCCCTCTGCCCCTCCCCCAGTTACATGCTCTCTGTCTCTCTCAAATAAATAAACAAATCTTTAAAAATTATTTAAAAATAAAAAGAAATAAAAAGAAAATGAATGCAGGTAAAAGAGGGCAAAATGAAAAAATTTATTCCTAAATAAGAAAGACTAATAATGGAGGCCATGACTTCTTTGTGAAGACAATGTTTATTGTCCATTCTCATGCATAATGACTTGCAAAAATATCTCTTGTTGCCTAATAACCTGAAGAAATGGTGATACTACCATATTGGAATTCTCCACAGCAAGTGGTTATGCACAGTTGCTCTCTTAAAAAATGCCCATATACTCTGAGATATTCCTCAGTGAATTTTATTCAGCTATCACATTTAGTCCTAATTACACAAAAGTTTGCAATGTCTTTTTTTTCTGATAATATATCACCTGTAATTACCTGTATAATAAAACCAAATTATGGCTTGGCAATAAAATAATATACTGGCATTCTCTGAATTATTTTTATTTTACATGATAGATTAATCATTTTTTACTTGTTACAACTTTAGGATCAGAGCATCTATGCAATTAACCTTTAGTTTATATTAGCATACTTTATTCTTCTTAATAATTTATAACTTTTAGATTCATTCAATTTTTATGTTCTACTGCATTTTCAGAATTTTCACTTTGTGTCCTCTAAGTTATATTTATTTTTCTGTAATGCTTGGCACCAGACAACTGCTACAGAGCTGGGTCTGAAACACATGCAGGCCCATCCTCTTCTTAAGAGATAAGAAAACTTTAGAATTAAAGAAGTTGTGTCAATATTAACTTATTAAATGATTTTTATCTTTGATGCTATCTCTGTTTTCTGTCACTAGCAGAAAAAAAAATGTGAACATGGAGTATTTGTTACAGTTAAAAGAAAGCCTAGCCAGCATTCATTGGACACAAAGGCAGTCACTGGATGTCGGGTATTCTTGCCTTCACTCTGGTGGAGTGAATTGGCTCTTTCCATATTTGCTGTTTATCACAAGTCTCAGATTATAAACTCAAGTAGAAGCATCCAAATGGCTGAATGTATGGGTGTTCCAGTCAGTAAGGATCAGGGTAGGCATCTGACTTCTTTGCAGTGAAGGGAAGATATCCCCTTCCCTGAGACTCACCCATCCATCCCTCTAGCACTCTCTCCCTTAACTCAGTTACTTTAAGTCGAGTAGTGACCATCTTTTTTTTTTTTTTTTTTTTTTTTTGAGTAGTGACCATCTTATCTAAACTTGCCAATACAATCTTGCTAGGGAATCTTAGGAGAAATAGAAAAGAGGAAGCCTTATACCCATAAAGTTTGGGAGCAGTATGAAATCCCCCACCTTTTAAAAAAATTGGGGATCTAAGGGAGAAAAATCAGAACTTTAGAGGGTTCAGAACTCTTCACAGAAGAATAAGAAAGAGGTACAGATAAGAAGAGTGAGCCTATAGACATCCACATGGTCTTTCTTTTCTTATTTACTGAGACTCAGTTCTTTTCCCATTCCTGAATTTTGTGAGATGCTCGTTATTCTAATAATAATTTATCCTTCTTAGCCAAGTAAGCTTAAGTTGTCTGTTAACTCTGGTTGCTGTAAATATATTCTTCATTTATAGGTCAAATAAAATGAAATAAAATATGGCGAGATTTGATGTAGATGAGATAGGGAAATATTTATATAGTGTTTGACATTTATAAACTTTTAAAGTTGTGAAATAAATTCTATCATAAATAATGCCATATAGGAATGTTTACTACACACAGCCTATTAAAAAGGAGAGAAAATAGAAATTGTACCCCCCAAAAACCCAGTTGTTTTGCTTTGAAGAATTATTTTTTTAAGTAACTTATAAATAACAGGTTATTCTATTTTAACAAATTACTTGCTTATCTGAGTATATCTCTTCTGAAAATACTTTCAGCCTGATGCACCTACATTCAAAGTACAAAGGATCTAAAATTCTCCAGGGTTAATGCTGGTGTAGCCACTCTGGAAAACAGTATGGAGGTTCTCAAAAAGTTAAAAATAGAGCTACCCTATAATCTAGGAATTGCTCCACTAGGTATTTACCAAAGGATATAAAAATACTGATTTGAGAGGTACCTGGGTGGCTTAGATCGTTAAGCATTGACTCTTGATTTTTGCTCAGGTATCTCAGGGCCCTGGGATCAAGGCCCGTGTTGGGCTTTGTGCTCAATGGGGAATCTGCTTCAGGATTCTCCTCCCTCTCCCTCTGTTCCTTCCCCCACTTGCTCACTTTCTTCCTCAAATAAATAAATCTTTTAAAAATAGTTATTTGAAGGGATACATGCACCCCAATGCTTATAGCAGTGTTATAAATGATAGCCAGATTAGGGAAAAAGCCCAAATGTCCATCAAGTGATGAATGGGTCAAGAAAATGTGGTATGTATATACAGATATACATACACAAACACACACACACACACACACGGAATATTATTCAGTCAAAAGAATGAAATCTTGCCATTTGCAATGATGTGGCTGGAGCTAGAGAGTATTATGCTAAGTAATAAGTCAGTTAGAGAAAGACAAATACCGTATGATTTCACTCAAGTGGAATTTAAGAAATGTAGCAGATGAATGGGGGAAGACAAGAGGGAGGCAAACCATGAAACAGACTCTTAACTGTAGAGAACAAACTAAGGATTGCTGGAGGGGAGATGGGCAGAGCAGATGGGCTAAATGGGTGATGGGGATTAATGAGCACGTGTGATAAGCACTGGGTATTGTATGGAAGTGATGAAGCACTAAATCCTATATTTGAAACTAATATTACACACTATGTTAATTAACTGGAATTTAAATGAAAACTTGGAAGAAAAAAAAAATATCCGAGGGTTTAAGTAGAGTTTTCCTTTGCAGCATACTTGAATTTTGAATTAAAGTCACACTGGAACGTTTTCTGAATTTTTAGGAGTCCTCTCCTTGAGAGCTTTTCAAAACATCTCTCTTAGCTTTTAAGTATTAAGAATGGTACTGATAGCAGAGGTTTTAAATTGGATAATTGTTGGTATTAACATGTGTGCATATTTTCTCTTCTTAATTCTAGATGTATAGCAGCTAGTCTCTACAGAAGACTCCAATATTTCCATAATTGTAATTCGGAATTATACTCACGATTTCCGAATTATTATCACAATACTTATTATTAGCAAATAATTTTTAATTTATATATGTGATCAGAAGAGTAGATATATTTTAAATTGCTTTTCTTTAAACTGTAATGTTTGGTCATATTTATTAATTTTTAATTTTTGAAAAGTCCCCATCAGACTTGTGATATTTACACTTACCAACACAGTGCGTAGTACCTATTCCAAACTCTGGGTTACTTCTTTTTACCTTAAACTCCTGGCTTCCTCTCACCTCACCCCACTGATCTGAATTTTACATCTTTTTCCTCTACTTTTTCATGAATTACTCTTGAATATCCTCCATACATGCTCTCCTTTCCTTGAACTCCATATATAATCTTCTAGTATCTACCTCAAAAGGGTTAAGGCAAACAAGAAATTACACAGCATATGTACAATGATTGACATCTCTTAGGTGCTCAGTAGATACAAACTTTCACTCTGATGAAATATGTAAATATCTAAAGGCAGAAGGTTTGACTTGATGTTAATCAAACCATGCACGAAATGGGTTATGTTTCATGATGTTTCATAATAATTTTTTTTTTTTTTAGAAAAAAAGTAGAGAAGCTTTGGAAAGTGATTTTTTTTTTCGAAGATTTATTTTGAGAGAGAGAGAGAGAGCACATGAGCAGGGGGAGGAGTGTAGGGAGAGGGACAAGCAGACTCCACGCTGAGCACAGAGTCTGATGTGGGACTGGATCCCAACCCTGACATCATGATCTGAGCCAAAATCAAGAGTCGAGCACTTAACTTACTGAGCCACCCAGGTGCCCCAGAAAGGGATGGTTTTACACAGAAAGCAGAACTTGGTAGCTTGCATCTGTTACTAATTCCATCAGAACTCTGTTGTAACAGACACAAAGAGATCCCCTTAAACTGTCTCAGTCAGTGCTCCAGAGAACATAAAAATTATTCATCAGGAATAAAAATTATTCATCAGGAGAAGACAAACGTTGCATTTACATAGATTTAGGAACCCCTGAAGTACCTTCAGTAATGTCTCTACACACCCGTGGTTTTCTCCTGAACCACACTTTATAAAGTCGTACCTCTCCTTATGGCATCCTCATACCACAAGTAAACCTATCAAACTCTTACTAAAATCTGAGTGTAGCTGTATATTTGTAAAATTGTCAGGTGTCCACAGGTGCCATTTTCACATATAATAAACCTGTTTTCTGTGGCAATGTCCATGATACGGTATATTTGTCAATTTGGCAATTCTTAGAAAGCTTAGTATGAGTCCTCATAATCTACTCAAAACTAAATATTATCACTTTGGGTTACAGCATTTTGAGTGATTTTTTTCTTTTCCTTTAAGAGCTGTCTTTTCCATCTCTCATGCTGTCATTACTGGAGGCAAATCTGAAACTGATCTTCTAGAAGCTGCCAGTATTGTCTGTCTGCAAAATAAAACTTTCCCTTTCACACTTCTCAGATTAAAAACCCACAGTGGCTCCTAATTTTGCTGAAAGAAGACTGCCATTCTTCTTTAAAAAACCCTAGAGGCAGCTCCTGGGGGTGTTTTTGGCATCATTTCTTGCTGTGGTATACCTGATATTTAGGCTTAGTTGCCCTCCACATTAAAGCCTGTTTCTTATTTTGTGTTTTTGCTGAATTCATCCACTTTCACCAGGATGACTCTATTTAACCGTTAAACCTTCTTCAAAATTCACCTGTTTATTTGTTTAATCCACCAAGTGTTTTTATTGAGTAGCTCCTAATTTTATGGTGAGAAAAAGCAGAAACAGTGCAGCTGTCTTAGAGCCTCCTGTCTAAAGGAGAAGCAAATATTTATCAAATACTCAAAGAAATATAGATATAAAAATTAGTAAGACCTATGAAGAAAAGGAAGGAAGTTCAGAGAAAACCTCCATGGGGAAGTCCAGAACTTCCTCAGTGCAGAACTTGGCCTTACCTAGTTCAGAGGAAGGACACAGAGTGGGATGGTGGCTGAACTAGCCCCTGGACAAAAGATTTTCTGTCATAGCAAGAGTCAAGTAAGGACTTTTCGTGGTATGCCTGTATCACCGTATGCACATCTCAGTCTTGGCACTTATCTCATTAATTTATTTCTACTTCACCAAAGAGATTGTAGGATTTTTGGACCGTGGACTGTGTCTAATTTATTTTCGCTTATTTTATCATAGTTGCCTGTCACATAGAAGGCACCCAAAACCATTTTATGAATTATTAGCTTATACCCTAATTGAAATGTTATGCCTCAGACTAATGAGATTAAATCAGTTCCAATATTATAAGGAAAAAGTGGGACATAGGAGTCAGCATATTATGTTCATGCATTTTGCTTTTTGCCATCTCAAAAATCTGTATCTGTCTTTTCTCCTGTGTAAGTCACAGTAGAAATTAGATGCTGTCATTTTAAGTGAATCATAGGAATAATTTTGGCATGTTATTACACTTTTAAATTTATTAGTGAATTAAGTAAACTATTGCACTAAAATAGCTAAGGTATATACAGAAGTAAGCAATTAACTTTTCATTTAGAATAAAAGCTCATTAAAATTTGTGCAGAATGTGGTTAGCTGTGGTTAAAAGGTGGTTAGCTGATATCTGTTCCTCCCTGATCTGAAGTCTCAATAGATTAAATTTATCAGCTGTTTTCAGATAGTACATTTTGTTCAATTTTCTGAACTGAAGCTTCTATGTTCACCAAGAAATCATTCTCCTAAAAATCAAATCTGAGACACTAGAGCTGAAACTTAAACTTAGGTCCTCTTGCTCTTCTCCTGTGCTTTCACTGGCCTGCAAGTATAAGGTTACATGATGCTGAAAAATAGTACAGGCAAATTGTTGACACATTTAAGCTACATTTAAATATTTAGAACTATAAATTTAAGATCTGAAAAAGCCTTCTGTGAGAGAGAGTCTCCTTATGCCTGACAAAGAGTAGGCTTGTAGTCGACATTTATGAACATTTATTAAATAAGTCGATCCATTTTTTATTTAACAAAGAAGTAAGACACCTTGATAAATCTCCTAGTTCTTTTCAAAACATATATAATCCTCTGCTAATATTTTAAAAGAACAGTCAAATGGTAAGAACACTTTAATACTTATAACTAATATATGATTATCTATTGCTTTGCACATATAATTCCATGTCCAATGCTAAAGGATTTATTTTCTCTCTTTTCCTGTCTTTTTTTCTCTCTTTCTGTGTCTGTCTGTTTCTCTCCTCCCCCCCCCCCCCGTCTCACACACACACACACACACACACACACACACACACACACACACACAGAGTTTTGTCCTTTCAAAAAGAGATACTGGTACTTTTGACAGTCTTTTAAACTCCTTAACTGTAAGATCTCTGGCATCTCTGCTATTTCAACCATATTTTACCTTTCCTGCATCCCAGTCTCTTCTACCTGTATTCCCCAAGACCCAGTAGAGCCCAATAAATGTCAATTAAAAAGACAAGAACAAGAAAGAAGGTGCACAGCTCTTCTGCCTCTGTTAGTGTGAAGCATAATACCATGTGTTGTGTTTTCAATGGAGGAGACCACATAGGTCAACTCATAAATTAACATTTCAACTTCTTATTCAGGCCAAATGAATCTACCGAAGTAGGATGATAATTAATTTCAGTAGATGTATGTCAACATTGGTCTGCGGGAAATATGAGCCAGAAGACTGCAAAAGGGCTTAACATCATAGAATAAACACTGGATAAGAGAAAGAAATGAAATGTGAAGTTAATTTAAGAAATATTATTACTTTGCTGTTTTAGAGGTTTACAACGTCACACCCATGTATGAAGGTGTTTTTCTTTTGGTGTTTCTGTGAACTTTTAGATACAGCAGCACTTGAACCTACTCTTAAGTCTAGAATTACTGAGCCATAAGACAAAAAAGTTTTATAATGATATCTTGGGTATAATTTTCATTATATTTATAAAGTTCCCTTAGTTTGAAGTCATGATTTTCATTATGCAGCAGAAAAACACTAATATTTTCCTCCCAAATGAATAAAACTTTGGAGAACCTGTAACACACAACTCCACAGAATTCCAGTCTTATGTCATCTTTTCTTGCCCTCTAATTTCCTTACCATTTAAAATACACACACACACACACACACGCACACACACGCACACACACACACACACACACACACTGCTGCCACCACATCCACATTCCTTTTTTTAAAAATTGGAACAGGGCCATTTAACATTTATATTTGAAGTGTAGTTAGCTGTTTACCAGAGTTTTGTACCAGTTAGAGCATTCTGAATCAAGCTTGACTCTTTTAAAGAAGTGAAGGATGGCATTTTCTGTTTTAAAATTGTTTTAGCTATTGCATGAAGTACAACATTTTAAAAAGATTCAATTTAAAAAAAAATTTCAGGACCATTACATTAACTCTGGGGTGGATTTAAGAAAAGAGTTTAAGTTGTCTAAATAGCCCTATGTTGCAATTCAAACACCTATAAAAACAAGTTTCACGCCTTCTCTAGTGCAGAAAAGACTATATATTTCAACATACTCCTCTAAAAATGGCACTAACACTACTATTGAATGAAATACGCACATATTCATAATGTGCATTACACCCAGGCCACTGCCACTAGAGGGTAAATCCACAGGTCACAACCCATTCTTCATGAGCTCTACCCACACTTGCCATTACAGGACTTTAACTAACTAGCAAGGGGCCAGCCACAACTTCAAGTATTTTACAAGTCTTCAGAGATGTCTCAAGAGTCCTCCTAAACAAACTCATTGAGCTCCTGTGATCTTCGTCAGTGGTCCTGGCTTCTTTGACTCCCCACCTCCCTCATGTACATTATTCTGTAGCTCTGTGGTCTCACTAAGGTGGGTTTATCTTCACTACCACCAATGTGCCAGGGCCAGGCCGTGTTTCAGGTGGATGTGTGAGAATGCCCTCCCTGGGTGGTGCAGTTATCAGGGATTTATTTGTGTTTTGCTTCTCTGGATTTCCTAACTATTCTCCGTGAACTCATATCAAATTGTAATTTATATTAAAATATATTTGCATCAACGTAAGTAAATATAGTAGATCACAGTGAGTATGCACCAGCCCTCCATTTGTTCTAAATACTGATATAAGGTCCAAGCTCCACCAATTGAGAAGAATAGAGAACATTTGGAAAACCATGAATATAATTCTTTCTATATTTTGTTTTTTTTTTTCTATATTTTGATTTAATCATAAGAGAAGAATCAGTTATCATACAATAATATTTCTTACATACAAGGCAAAATTAGTCATCTATATATTCTTTGAGAAATGAGCCACAATCCGGGGATCCTAAGAAGCTTTATTTGATAAATGTGGTAGAGTCTCATGTGTTATGATGATTTGTGTGCAAATCAAGATTAGAATAACATAATATCTCAAAAACTTTTTAAGCATTACTATTTTTAAGCACATAATTACTTTTTAAGCATGCCATTGTTTCAGGCAAGACCAACTTGAAGGGAGCCTATGTAGGTTGTTCCATCTTGTGGCTCTGACTTAAGAATTAATTTCTTGGGGCAGACTGGGTGGTTCAGCAGTTTAGCGCCACATTGAGCCCAGGGCCTGATCCTGGAGTCCCGGGATCAAGTCCCACTTCAGGCTCCCTGCATAGAGCCTGCTTCTCCCTCTGCTTGTGTCTCTGCCTCTCTCTTCTCTCTCTCTGTCTCTCTGTCTCTCATGAATTGATAAATAAAATCTTAAAGAAAGAATTAATTTCTTTACCAAAATGTATACATTTCTTGTCAGCACGAGTAAGTTAGCTTCTACAACTTTTTCTCCATTGCATAATGTACATCTCTGGTGTATATATATATATATATATATATATATATATATATATATATTTAAAATTTATAACATTCTATTATGACTACTTAATACACTGTAGTTTTATATTAAAATTTTGTTGATCTGCATGTTATGTCAAATAGCAACAATTCAGTGTGCAATATAATTTTTACAATGTCATTTTCAAATCTAGGTAAATGTCAGACAAGTGATATATTTCCTTACTCCTTAAATAGTCTTTAAAATAGAGACCATTTGTTTTATTATTCAAAATAAATTAAAATGTTGTGGTAAAAAAAATAAAAAGAAATAAAATGTTGTGGTATCACACTTCTACATACTAATGATAACAAAATTGAATTGTAAACATATTAATACAATATTTTTTTCAATTAAGGGAGAGCTATATTAATGACTACTATGAAATTTGACCCAGGTACAATTCCATATTACTATCTCTCAGATTTTAAAGAACGAGAGCAGAAAATTTCTGTGTCAGATAGAAAAACAGGATATATATTATATTTTGTTTCTATTAGCTATGTAGAATTCTTTAAAACATATATGAAACATTTTAACATTTTTTTACATTTTATTTAAATTCCAGTTAGTTAACATACAGTTAACTACAGTGATATTTGAGGTGTAAAATATAGTGATTCAACACTTCCATACAACTCCTGTGTTCATCACTGCAAATGCACTTCCTGATCCCCATCACCTGTTTGACCCATCCCCCCACCTCCCGCTGGTAACTATCAGTTTGTTCTCCATAGTTAAGAATCTGTTTCTTGGTTTGCTTCTCTCAACATATTTTTAAGACTGTCATTAAAATGTTTCATTTCTGATGAAGTAAAAAAAAGTATCATATTGCACACCTAACCATATTATGTAGACCAAATAAATGAAATTACGAGTAAATTGTGATGTAATTTTAAAATTATGACCTAGGGCCATTGATTCCCAAGCACATACTTGTAACTGGAAAGTCACCGTCCTTCAAGGAGCTTGTTGATCCTTTTTCCTATAATAATTCACTTGTCTTTTGTGAACATACAGATCTCAATGTGTACGGCTTAGAACAGTAATAATTTGTTCATGCAAATTAGGCCATAGCTTTTCTATAGAAACCTTTCCCAGGTCGCAGATGATATTAGGGAAGTAATTTATGGCCAGAGAATTTGTAAGTACATTATTGCATAAGCATTAATTCTCTCAGACCATTAATACTTTTAAGTAAATTACCCATTTAGTGAGCTAAATGCTACTTAATTTGAGAAGGCTTAGTTATAGTCTGATAGTATTTAAGTCTGTGTAATGACCTAGACTTAGTGTATTTCCAAGAATTAGCTTGAATAATAGAAAAAGGAAATTATTATAGTCATGCATCTATGCAAAGACTAACTTTAATGGTAGCTTATGGAAATTGCTAAAATAAGTCTGTTATCCAGAACGATTGATGACCTTTATCATAAGATTTTGAGTAAGAAAACATTAAGTCTAACAATGATATAACTTCATAAGGTTGATAAATTTTATTTTATTTTATTTTATTTTTTTAATATTTATTTTATTATTTATTTATGATAGTCACACAAAGAGAGAGAGAGAGAGAGAGAGGCAGAGACACAGGCAGAGGGAGAAGCAGGCTCCATGCACCGGGAGCCTGACGTGGGATTCGATCCCGGGTCTCCAGGATCGTGCCCTGGGCCAAAGGCAGGCACCAAACCGCTGCGCCACCCAGGGATCCCAATTTTATTTTATTTTTTAAGATTTTATTTATTTATTCATAAGAGACAGAGAGAGGCAGAGACATAGGCAGAGGAAGAAGCAGGCTCCCTGCAGGGAGCCTGATGCGAGACTTGATCACAGGACCCTGGGATCGGAACTTGAGCTAAAAAGTTGCTCAACCACTGAGCCACTCAGGCATTCCTAGGTTGATCAATTTTAAAGACACTTCTCTAGTCTGGGAAGCAGAAAGGAAAATATGCAAGAATTCTAACTAAAGTGAGTTTGACATTGTATGTGAGTAACAGAAAGGATTTTATATATTCCTTTAAGATTTTGGGATTTGGGGATTTTGAGAGTTTATCTGTTGCAGGAAATTATGTTGATTTGGGAATATCGTGATGAATGAAAGTAGATCTAATCCCTCCACTCATGGAGCTTTTAGTCCAATTTGCAGATTAGTATGAATCAAGTAATCACTCTAAGTAATGTACAGCTATAGATAAGGAAAGATATACAGTTCTATAAAAGCATTTTAGAATGACTTTCAGTTTGGGAAGAAGATACAAAGGGCTTCCATAGATGAATATAATTATATTCCTCTTGATCACAAATACTGTATCTCATAAATTCTCTAGCAGTCTCTGTAACCACAATTTATTGGTAAATTCAATTGGTTTTACAATGACTCATATCCAAATGTGAATAGAGATGGAAACTATATCAATCAGAGTAACCGAAATTGTAAGAATTATTGGTAGGATTTACATGGGATTGGTTAGATAATCTTAACTTCATTTTGTGAAAAAGACTACCAGTGTGTGCGTGTGTGCCTGTAGGTTTTGGAATCAGAGACCTGTTAAGCCACTTCTTATTTAACCCCTTCTTTTTTCTTTTTCTTGTAACATCAATATAAATGTAAAAAAATGTTTTCAGCATTTTAAGAAAGTAAGAGCTGCTAGTTTAAATTTATATTAAATTCAAAAATTAGATAACCTGCCATATTCTAATAAATCAAAAATACAAGTAAGTTGAGAAGCACCAGATGCACCATCCTGATGTACCTTATGTTTTACCTTTTCTTAGATCTATCATTAATTTCAGTAATAAGGACCTCAGAAATGTGTAATTACTAAGTTTCATGCTATATGTGGATTTCTCTCTTAAATTTGATATCACTGATAACATTTTGCATGATGTCTTACAGCCACAAAAGTAGTGTAGGAGGGAAGATAAATTAAGCCAAAACAACCTAATGAAGCATTTACCAAAAGCTAGCTCAAATTTCTCTACTTGTGTTCCCACTTCATTGCTTACTTAATCTCACCTTCAGCAATAAGCTTTTGCTCATAGGATCACCTATTAAATCCAATCAACACATTCTACATATAATTTGTTAAAAAAAAAACAATTCAGAATTTTGCAACTTTTAATATGCGTGGAAAATTGTAAGAAATATTCCTCAAGTGATCATCAAACCAAAATCAATCAGATTTAACAATGAACTAGTTTAAAATATTAGAATCCCAATGAGCCCATTCTATTATTTTTTCCTTTTTTTTAAATTTATTTTTATTTTATGATAGTCACAGAGAGAGAGAGAGAGAGAGAGAGAGAGAGGCAGAGACACAGGCAGAGGGAGAAGCAGGCTCCATGCACCGGGAGCCCGATGTGGGATTCGATCCGGGGTCTCCAGGATCGCGCCCTGGGCCAAAGGCAGGCGCCAAACCGCTGTGCCACCCAGGGATCCCGAGCCCATTCTATTATTCATGACAATATGTGTTATTTATTTGATAGTCATAGACTCTTGTTTATTCATTGGGTTAATTTTGATAAAATCACCACCACACATATATCAATGTACAATCATTGGACTATTCACTATCTCTAAGTATCTGGTCTAATTAGTAAGTTTTCATTATGCTGAATGAGTAATGATAACCCCAAAGTGTACAAATATAAATAAATATTTTTTTTATATAAATAAATATAATGTACATCACCTGGAGTATTTGGGAATAGTTGCCAAGTGAACTGGGAACACCTAGTCAATGATTTTCACATATCATGACTAGTCATGGACTAGTGGTATCAGAGTCACCAAAGGTGCTTTTGAACATAAAGATTTCTTGAATACAATAAGAATTTCCAACAATTTCTTACTCAGTTTACTTAGGGTTAAGCCACAGGAGTTGCTATTACTAAAAAAACTATTTGAATTATTCTGATGAGTAGCAAGGTACTGGAGCCACTGAGTTTTGTCCCATTATGTTTAATTAGGGCCAT
The DNA here is from genome assembly GCF_003254725.2 of Canis lupus dingo. Classification (NCBI taxonomy): domain Eukaryota; kingdom Metazoa; phylum Chordata; class Mammalia; order Carnivora; family Canidae; genus Canis; species Canis lupus. The sequence goes on along the minus strand of NC_064257.1, from coordinate 23,789,750 downwards.
ATTTAAACACTCAGAAGTATAATTATAGCATGTATATCTGTAATCTTTAAGCTTTTTAAAGATATTTTATTTTGAAGTAATCTCCATACTTAATGTAGGGCTCAAACTTATAACTCCAAGGTCAAGACTCACATGCTCTACTGACTGAGCCAGCCTGCTACCCCTAATCTTTAAGCTTTTGTTCTGCAGACATGAGTTGGGATTCTGGATATTTTCTTCTCTTCATATGCAATTAAAATGCTATTATTTATTCTAAAAAAATATCTCAACTCTATCAATTTACTAACTTGTGTTCTAATCTTATTCTTGTCTTTTATGAAATTAATTTTTAATGTTTCATGTTTTGCCATTCAAAATACCAGTGAAAAGATTAAATAACAGAAACAAATGGCTAAGTAACTATTTATTTTCTCCTAATGGAAGTCTTTCATTGTCTAAAAATTATGCCTATTAAGATTTGTAGATTGTCAATTCAAAGGATCTCAGATTAATGAGGCACAACCCCTTTTGAGAAAAATAGGAAAAGAATTAATGCCAGTGTTATCCCTTATTTACAGCTGTCATATTTAGTGAGATTTTATTCAACTAATAATATATGTGGTAATGATTTTATGTGCATTAATGTAATACACGCACACACACACACACACACACACACACACCATATCCTCTAAATAAGAATTATAGTTTAAGTACTTCCAGTTTGAAATCATGGAAATAGATTTTTAAATCAATATTATCTTAAATACACTTTCCAAAACATGTAATTCAGGATATTAGAAGGTTATTTTTATAAAATTAGAGAAAACTATGGGTACAAAGAGAGAGAGAGAGAGAGAGAGAGAGAGAGAATTTTTCAGAGCTTTCAATCTTCTCATCTATATCGTGAGTGCCTAAGAGGCAAACATTAGAATGTATCACTTCCAGAATTCACATGACCATAAAACCCTGTGTTTTTGAAGTATTAGAAGAATAGCCTTTGGGAAATGCTCTTCTTAAGCCAATGAACTTTCCTAAGATTTGCTCACAAACCATACTTTGCACCCCTATTCCCCCAAAAAACATCTACTTTAAAAGAAAGAATCTTAGCTATTAGAGTATCCACCCAGCCTTGCCACTGAGGGTGAAATGAACTCACATGGTACTGAATGAGAAAAACTCTGAAATACATTTCAAACAGGCTTCAATTATTGTGCTGGAAAAAAGTGTGTAGCTTTTTAGTTCAGAAAAACATTTCAATTTCAAATATAAGAACTAATAACTTCCACTTGATTTGTTGCCCTGCCATTTGGACATAATCATTTTCTTCTATAAGACTCTTCACCATATATCAGACAAAACTTCCCTTTGCTGCTTATGAGAATATGAACACTAAGAAATCAATTATTTCTCAAATATTTGCCCAGTTACTTTTGAAACAGTTTGTTTCTGGATCTGAGAAAGACAAAGTAGGCTTTCTATTAGATTTTGGACTATTAAATGTAAATCTTAGCTGATTTAAGAGGCCATATTTTCTTCCATCCAGTTTCCATCATCAAATCCAAAATTTTCTTAATGAGAAAACTGAAGAAACCATTGTACAGAGAAAGAAAAGAAAGTAAGAAAATTTTGGAGAGAAGAAAAATGAAAAAGAGATCTGGGGACATTGGGTTCCTCATTCCAGTTGTCCCAGACACTCAGACACATCTTAATCTTTTTCTAGGAGAAGCCCCATTATCCTCAAAATATGTCCCACATTACCTTAATAAAATTTAATTTCCTGTCATTTTTGACTATTTGAACACCCTAAATTATTTCTCCATCCAACCGATCACACCCAAATTCTTTCTTCTTTACAGATCTTTAAACCACTCGTATGCAACCATTCTCACTGTTGCCATTTTATTTTAGGCTCATTATTGGTATTTCAGTTATCAAGCACTCTTTTACCTGGTTTCCCGATTCTAGTGGTAACCTCTTTCAATTTAAGTTGCAATATCTAACATGTAAACTGTATCAGATCAGTGTCTAGCAAAACAGAAATATATATCAAATCATTTTGTTTTGTTATAAAGCCAAAATCTTAAAAATCCTATGAAGGCCATTCTTACTCTGATTCCCAGACACTTATCCAGCTCTGTCTCCTGCCATCTATCCCATCATCATTGTCAAAATACACACTCCATATTTCAGTTGTCCACTGTTGGACTTCAAAACTTCAAAACATAGTGGCTTAAAACAACTTCAAAACTTCAAAACATAGTGGCTTAAAACAACAATAATATCCTCTTGGTCCATTCATTTTGTCACAAATGATAAGATTTTATTTTGTTTTATAGCTAATATGCCATTGTATATATGTATACCATATTTTCTTTATCCATTCATCTATTGATGGACACTTGGATTGTTTCTGTATCTTGGCTATTGTAAAAAACAAAACAAGTGAACAAACAGACAAAAAACAGAAATAAACCCACAAATATAGAGAACTGGTGGTTGCCAGAAGGGAGATGGGGAGGAGGGTGAGTGAAATAGATGAAGGGGATTAGGAGGTATAAACTTTCCAGGTATAAAAGAAATAAATCATAGAGATGAAAAGGAATATAGTCAATATATCATAATAACATGATATGGTGAAAAATGGTAGCTGTACTTATTGTGGTGGGCAATGAGTTCCATAGAGAATTGTTGAATCACTATGTTGTAAACTTGAAACTAATATAACATTGTATGTCAACTGTACTTCAATAATAAAAAAAATTTAAGTAACTATAAAAATACAGTCATCCACAAGAAGGTTCCTTTCTTATAACAAAACATCTTCTGGTATCACAGTATTGTAATGTAATGAAGTTAACTAAATATAATAATGCAACATCCACTAATAAGGTACAATATCAGTATTCCATTTTGCATGTGGTAAACCTGGAATTTCATTTATCTTTCATCTTTTCATTCAGTTACTCCACAATCTTCTATTGAGCATTTGCTAAATGATAAGTCTTATTTGTCTTGGCCTTGATGTGTTAACATTGCTACCAAATTCTGACTGTTATCAAATTCTGTATTCTGATCATTTTTCCACTAACTATGATCTGTGTTCCCCCTAACCATGCAAATTAAATTGCTTTTGCCGTGTTTTCTGTCCTATTTGCCAAATTCAGTGAATATTTTTCATTTTATTTATTTTATTTATTTAATAATTCTGCATTATTTATTTTTTTCTCTGTATTATTTATTACTGTTGATAACTCCTTTCTTCTTAAATACTGTTTTTGGGATTATAAAATAGCTCAATCATCTGATTCTTCCGATTTCCTTCTCGAACATCTTCCTATCTCAGATTCTTCCTCTCCTTAGCCATTAAATATTGACTTTTCCCTAGGGTGCAGTTTCTGGTTTGCTGGTCTTTTCACTTATATCTTCTTTCTTCACATTCTTATTCACATATTTGCCTTTGTTCCCTACTTTATAATAATATAGCAAAGACATCTTGACTTTATTTCTACTCCCAGATGTCCCATATGCAAGATCAGCTCAATTCAAATGCCAAATTAAAAACCATCATTAAATACTCTAACACTGCTCTGCACAGCTTCCTTAGCCAGAATCCTGAGTTGATTGAAACCAAATTCTTAACAGGAAACTTGTGCCTGTTCAAAATCCTCAAAGTACTGTTTACTTCCACTGCTTGCTTTGCGATCCTCAAAACATCACTTTAATCCCCTAACGTTCTGGCTAATTGCATTGCATCATTCTGTGTATATCCTGTAAAAGATATCCCATTGCTATTTTCCCAAATAAAATTCATCAGTGCTTTTACAAATGATATTCCCTGGGTTTGGAGTGCCTTAACTTCCCAAGTGCCTAGCAAATTCTTATGCACTCATGAAGACTTAGCTCAAATCAGATGTTTCCTTCTAGTGCATTCTGCCTCAGGCCATGAGCTCTAAAACATTTGGATTTTCTCTGATTCTCAAACATCTCATACAGATCCATTATAGTACTTAGTGCATTGCCTGCAATCTTTTCACTTGTCTATCTTCCTAGCTAGACAGCATTTTGAAAGAGGAACAATTTTGTCATTTATCCTATATCTTCTATGTCTAGTGTTAATTAATTGGTCAACTTACTCAAGAATAAAGATTAAAAAATTTGGACTAAATTATTTTTTATTTATTTATTTTTACCACAAAGTTCACAAACTTTTCTCAGGAAGAAGACTGTATTTGTGTTGAAATGTACCTTAATGAGCTTGGTTTCTTACTAAGATAAGATGGTCTGGGGCTGCTTTGAGAGAATACAGAGACAAATAAATTACTTTATATAATAAGCTAATTGGGCTCTGCAAATGTGGAGAGAAAATAGTAGGGACCCCCAAAGAAAAATGATCAGCTGTACAGCAACAATTTCTTAGTGATGTGGAGAAGTAGTGGTTCAAAACAACTTTTTAGAATAAGAATGCCGTGGGGCCCCTGGATGGCTCAGTGGATCAAGCTCTTGCCTTAGGTTCAGGTCGTGGTCTCAGGGTCCTGGGATCCAGCCCCGAGTTGAGGCTCCCTGCCCACTAGGGAGTCTGCTTCTCCCTCTTCCTCTCCTTCTGTGCATATTCTCTCTTTCTCCCACTCTTGCTCTCTTTCAAATAAATAAAATCTTAAAAAAAAAGAATGCCTTATACTCAGATTGCTATTATTTATCCTTATGCTATTATACATTACTGTTATCTATTCTGAGATTATTGTATTTGTTGTCTATTAAATGCCTTATGTGAATGATGTTTTGAGAATATTTAGGGAAAAGAGCCATATTCAAAAATTCATTAAGACAAGAACTTGAGAGTGATGAGATTGTTGTGAGAGTGAACACTCCTGTATTTTTAAAAATATCAAAAGGGAGTGCATTGGACTTCCCATAGGATATGACATGGATGTAGCAATCAATATTATTTAGATTTCAAAATGAAGGAGACCTCAATGGACATTGAGGTCATATTTTTATAGAAGCTAAAATTTCTGTCAGTTCCTGTAGTGTTTCTGATATGCATCATTAGATATCTTAAAAGTAGATTTTTTTTCTTAGAATATATGTTAACTCTCCACTTGTCAACTCAGGTATTATTTCCATTTTTGAATGAGAGCCACTGGTAATTCTGGTAACCAGTAACTCTTACTCAACATTAGTAAAGGGCAGACATTTCTAGGAAAATAGGGGCAAACGAGAAGTATATATAAATAAAGGCAATAATAATATATGTGCCAATGCTCTTTCTAAGGAGGCATGTGTTTCTAAAGGATACGACTGGTGAGGACAGATGGGACAGTGTGATTCTCTATTTGTTTGGAGGCAAGCTATGGCTCAAAGACATGATTTCTACTATTTATTTCTATCATGGGAAACTAAGCTTCCTTATATTTTTCCTTACTAACTAAAGCTTTGAAATAACACAAATATTTCCTCTGCAAATTTAGTGTCATAGTTCTATAATAAGCACCCATAGTGTCTTTGTGTAAACTCATAGTATCTATTGTAGCATTGGTTTAATGACTACCCTCATAATTCCTAACTACGGCTATAGGAGTCATGAATTAATGCTGTCCTTGTTTAAAGGAAAGTAAATATTCTAATTCCCTCTTACTTCATTAAGTGAGAATAGTCCTTTGTGGGAAAAACACAAAGTTTTGTTTCATTTCCTTATTAAATTTTTCCTAGGTACTTACTATTATTATAATTAGAGTTATTATTCTTATTTTTTCCTGATTGAAATAATAGTCATATGGAATTCACTGAGGTTATCAAAGAACCATATAGAAAATTATTCTGGAATTGAACTCAAATCCACAATTTTCTTTGTTCTTTCTCAAATTGTCTGTTGCTTCTTCAATTAAATATGTCACTGAGCTACTTACAAGTTAATCAACAAGTAATAGCTCCCACACAGTGAAGAGTATAGAATTTTGTTTCAACTTAGACTCAAAGGTTGACTGTTGATACCTGGATTTGATATCGTTCAAGATGTGTAATTGATCAAAAATTTTTTTTTTGGTAATGAGATAAGAAAACAAATAAAACTTATACAACGTAGGTTTGTAGTTAATTTAAAGTGAGCATAATTCCATAAAGTGAGCACAATTTCTATAAAAGATAAATGCAGATTGTCATGGACAAATAATTTTGCTGCCAACACCAAAATCTAGGTGCTGGAAAATATTATTTCCTCTTCTCTTCCAGCACACCCACCCCCAGCATCTGCTACACTTCTCATTGCCAGGTTAGAGCATGATTAGGAATCGAGAAGTCACAACCTGCTAACTCTTTCCATACTGGAGAAGAAGACAAACAGGATCAGGAGCTTCCTGGACCAGTGGTGTTCAAACCTCCCAGGCCCTAAACCCTGACTTGTAATGAATCCAGTATTTTCTAATGCAGTGCTCTTTCTTACTTCCTAAGGTGACATTCACAAGAAATATAATTCATGGGACACCTGGGTGGCTTAGAGGATGAGTGTTCTGCCTTTGGCTCAGGGTGTGATCCCGGGGTCTTGGGATTGAGTCCCACATCGGGGTTCCCTGCAGGGTGCCTGCTTCTCCCTCTGCCTATGTCTCTGCCTCTCTGTCTGTGTCTCTCGTGAATAAATAAAAAAGAAATATAATTCATCTAAATATATATATTTTTTTAAAAATCAACATAATTCTCTGAATTATAAAAGAAGTATAAAATAAAGTTAATGCATAGTAAATAGTGTGTACTTTAATATGTAAATGTTCAGGCATTTCCAGACATAATTAATTTGCTAGATGTTTTTATTTATATGTAGGATCTCTGTAAATGTGGCAGAAATATGCTATAATGGTGACTTGAGTCATTGGCAGTAGGGCTTTCCAAAATGTTTTCAAATAAAATTGAATCTGGTCAACATCCCGTTTGCTACTGCGGTGTCATGACTTCTAGGTCCTCTCCGTTGACAAAACAATTATAAGGATATACTAACTCATATGTATATATGTACATACACATAGATGATAGATGATCGATCGATCAATTGATCTAAAATAGATAGATCTGTATTGGTTGCCTGTGGTTGTTGTAAGAAATCGCCACAAGCTGGGTGTTATAAAAAACAAACAAACAAAAAAACAGAAATGCATTCCCTCACAGTCGAGAAGCTACAATCCAAAACTGAGGTGCTAGCAGAACCACTCTCTCTTCTATGCCTCCAGTGAAGAACCCATTTCTTGCTTCTTCTGGCTTTCGATGGTTGTAGGCATTTCTTGGCTTCTAATCACATCAGTCTGATCTCTGTGTCAATGGCCTCACTGCCTCCTTCTCTTCTGTCTCGAAACTTCCTCTCCCAGTCCCTTTTAAGGATATATGTGAAGCTATCCATTCAATAGTTCAATCCCATCACATGTCTATAGTGGTGTCAAATTGTTAACTGGGAGCCCAGAGCAAACCAGCTGAATAAAAAGTGTTTTTACTTGGAAGCCTGATCACAGGTAGCTGAAACACTCAAACTCTTAGTCTTTTGTTTATTGATTACTATAAATACACAGTCTATCTGATTAATATATTACTATAAAAAGGGAACTATGTTGATCAATGACAATTTTTCCACAAGTCCATTTTATTTTTTACAAAGAAAATAAAGCCCCTTCTACATTATCATAGATTCTATAAAGCTCGCACGGGGGTGCATGAAAACAGATGTACTTTGTTACGTATTCTTCTTGGAGTTTATGATTTTCCTTTAGCTCTGGATTTTCTACCACGAAAGACAACTGTTCTCATGGGAACTTCTTATAGAAACACTAATTTTGCACAAAATTATCTTGCATTAGTTTGGACAGTTGTTAAGGAGGGGCTCATGGATAGGGTTGTCAGATTTGACTATGCCGTGGACAATTTCCTACAGCTGAATTCATTTGAATAGCACTATTAAAAAATGAAAACGCCTGCCAATGATTTGTTTGTAATGCAAGGAAAGGAAACGTGGAAGTAACCTGATTCTCTGTAAGAGAATAAATGGTTTTGCTTTTATAATAGAAGACTATTCAGCAATTAAAACAAATGGATAGTTGTATATATATCCATACTGATAAATTTTTTTAAAAAATTAAGTAAAAAAACCAAGTTATTTGTATAAACATTTAAACACAGAATGATACTATATTTTTAATGGATATATGTATGATATGCAGGAATCTGGATGGGAGTACTGTCCTCCAGCTTCAACGTAGTGCATCTCCTAGGAGAAAGGGATTAAAAAAGGACTAGACGAGGAGATACAGGCTTTGATGGTATCTAGGACATATGATTTTTTTTTCCTAAAGAGAGATCCTAAGAAAATGTGGAAATATTAAAGATCTCTAAAATCTTGATAGATACAGCTTGTATGTCATATTATTTCTGTACTTTTTATGTCTTATTTTTACTGAAATATACAAAAATGCCTTAGAATTCTAAATTGTGATAATATATGAATATAATATTATTTGAGTATGTAAATTTTTATTTTGAATACCCCTTGTTTTTGTCAATACTAATAAAAAAATATGTGGTTCTACAATTTGCCCTTAAAAATATTTTTAAAGCCCCAGTTAAATACCTATATTTATTTAAAATAAAATAGTTGATAAATTCCTCCTTTACCAAAGTTCCTTCCTTTAATGAGAGATAATTTCTTCCATCTATTTTTTTAAGATTTTATTTATTTATCTGAGAAAGAGAGAGCAGGGGGAGGGGCAGATGGAGAGGGAGAGGCCCTCAAGCAGACTCCTGCACTGAGCATGGAGCCTAACGTGGGGCTCTGTCTCACTCCCCTGAGATCATGACCTGATCTGAAATCAAGAGTCAGACACAACTGACTGAGCGACCCAGGTGCCCCTCTTCCATCTCTCTTAATAGCAACATAATCTTTGGTTCGTTCTTGGTGTGACATATTGTCACGCATGAGAGATGAATCTCAGTCCTCATGGTGAGTTTACAGGAAAGTTTTTCCATTTGTATACATATTTATTGTTGTACATGAGGAGGTTCTGAAAGATTAAATCATTTTCCCTGAATCCGTTGTTCGCTAATATCAAGCAGAGTTCTTTCCTTTCTTACTACTAACTCTTATGATAAATCTTTTTACCTTTCTTTGTTTTTTTAAGATTTTATTTATTTATTCATGAAAGACACAGAGAGAGAGAGACAGAGACACAGGCAGAGGGAGAAGCAGGCTACATGCAGGGAGCCTGACATGGGACTCGATCCCAGGTCTCCAGGATCACACCCTGGGCTGAAGGCGGCGCTAAACCACTAAGCCACAGGGCTGCCCATCCTTTTACCTTTCTTAAAATATTAAAAGAAAATTTCAAAAGATATGTCATGAGTTTACTCCCTGAGTTATGTTGTTTATTCCCTTGCTGTTTGTCATTTTATTTGGTTTGTTTGCTTTGGTGAAGGCAGAAGTGGGAGTTGGCAAGAAGTATAGTATAGAATCTTCCTGAAATAGGCAATTAATACAAACATCTTTCCCTCCCCACCTCCTCTCTCCACTAAGGGAATTCATTTGGGTAAACAAGCTCTCTTTTGGAATACTGATTAGCCCTAGATGGTAAAAACCTTAGTTACATTTTTGTTGCTTTAATCAGCTTCAATGGAAAGGAATTGAAGTTAATGAAATCAACTTGGGAGGATAAAATTTTCTCCAAGCAATCATGCCGAAAAGAAAATGAAAATGAGGAAATAAGAAATATAAAAGTATGTAAAAGCATTAGCCTATGTGTAATAACAGCTTAGAGTATTAGCTCACTGAGTGACTGCTTGATACTGTGTCCAGTGTAGTGTCTGGTTCTTCACTCAGGCCCAATGACAGTTTATTAACATTTAAGAGAATCAATGCAAGTCCTTCCATTTTAGCTCAAATCCAACTGTACCTCTAAGGCAGTGCTCCATAAACTTAAGCATGCATCGAATCATCCATCTAGAATAGTTACCAAAAAAATGAATTGCTGGCACCACCCTGAAGCTACTGATTCCTTAAGGCATCAGTAGGCCAAAGAATTGCATTTCTAACAATTTCCCCTGTGATGCTGTTGATGATAGTGGGGGAAAATCTTACCAAGTTTTTCTCCTACTTTACTGATTGTTCCTCCTCAATTTCCTTTGCTGGTATTTCTCCTTCCCAGACCTCCTAACACTGGACTACCACGGAGCCTAGTCCTTGGGCCCTTGATCTCATTAGATATCATCCAGTCTTAAGCCTGACATGTATAAACCTAGAAATCTTGAACTTTGCCTGGAAACTGCTCCCATCAGACACTTGCCCATTTTATTTAGTGACTTCAGTTCTTCTAATGAATTATTGTAAAAATTTTTAAATCATTCTTGATTTCTCTCTTTTACATAATACTACATATCCAGAAATCTGACCAGATCTTACCATTTATGTTGCTACTACCCTGCTCTGAGCAGTCACCTCTTTTCTGGATTATTATAGGAGTGTTTAATTGTACACTCTAAATCTTGTTTTTACTCTTGTCTCATTACAGTCTAGCCTCATCACAGAAGTCAGAGTGATGTTAAAACTGTCAGTTCTTGTTATTTTTGTGCTCAGAACTCTCCAAAGGCTCCTCATCTCCTTCCAAATAAAACCCCAAATTCATAAAATGACCTACAGAATGAAATTCATGCTCTGGCTTCACCTCATACTGTCTTCTGGTTCACTCCATTCAGGCTATACTGGCCCCATCCTGTTCCATGAAATAAGTCAATGCTTTATACATTAAGGACTTTGCATTTGCTGTTAACTATATCAAAATAATTTTATGCCTAAAATCTGCATGTTCACCTCCTTCAAGTTTTTATTCAATTAGCATCTTCTTAATGAGACTGACAGGGACTTCCCAATTTAAAATTTAAACTCCTCTTCCCACTCCTCATCCTCAGCATTTCCAGTCTCCCTGTACCTTCTCTATAACTTCCCCCAAAGCACTTTTCATCTTTCTTATTATATAAAATACATGCTGTATAAAATATATATGTACTTATTGGATTCATCTTCATCCCGCCTAGAATATAAACTCCATGATGTTTTGTAGATGGATATATCCAAACATCTAGAATAGTGACTAACATTCAATCAGAATATGTTTAATAAGGGAATTAATTAATCATCAAGATGAAAAACTTTATCATCTTTACCCTTGTTATTGTCATGGTAATATCAACATTTGCTATGTATGGTGCTATGTTTTTATCTTACCTTATCTTTTTTTAATATTCAAAACCAACTTTTGAGATCTATTGCCATGTTTATTTTAGAAAAGAGGAAACAAGCTTATTGGGATATAGTAACTTTCTAACATTAGCAAGTGGTGGGGATGACAACATTTATTTAATAAAATATGATCCAGTGGTTGTAACCTGAACAACTATGCTGTGATGCCTGCTATTAACTTTTGGAGCTTGTGCTTATCATATATGTTATGAACACGGGTAATGTGAGCATAAATTTAAGACATGGGTCCAGTCTCAGCATGCTGCCCAAATCAAACGTTCAACCATACAAGATTATAGGAAAGATACCGAGGAAGATTCAGTAAGGAAATGTCACTCCTTGAGATCCCTCATGGCCAGCCAGCTCTCTTGTCCCTCAGAGCTCAAGTGTCCTGTTATGATTGAGTATCTGCCCAGGTCAGGCAGTGTGCCAGGCCCTGGAAGACTGGTGAAATAAGGAACTCACTTTCAGACCAATGGGAAGGAAGGATTCTCAAAATACTTTGTGATCTGCAGTCTCCCAGAGGTGTGTTAGTGATAGAATAAATGGTCTATCAAGAGCACCTAAGTTTACCAGGAAGGGTAGAGAGGCGTCTCAGGGATCTGAGTTAGATGAATAAATTATTTCCAGAACATTAGTGGAGAGCAGGAAAGGGAATCCAACGACAGGACATTGCATGGACGAAGGCATAGAGACAAGAAAGAGTTAGATGTCTTGGGTATCTTTGATTCTAGTTCAGGCCACCATCTGTTTTTCTCTCTCTCGCTTACCTCTTTTCCTTCCTTTATTTATCTCTTTTTTCCTGTTAATTAGGGAGTAAGGGGCCTGAGGGCAATGTCTGGATTGCCAGTGGGGAGGATTTGTGAAAAAAAAAAAAAAATGGGAAAAGTGAATCAAATGCTTAAATGTTGGATTTCATCTACTACGTAATAATCCCAGCAGAGATTACTTTTTTAACCTCATATTACATTAAATAATTATTCTCTTTTCCCTAGTTACCCTGTCACTGTTTCAGGTTAAGTTTTTTTTTGTGTCATGTATAAAATACATATGTATTTAAGTGCTTTATTGGAAGATACTCAGTTTTGATTCATTTTCCTTCTACTTCCTTCCTATTTAGGTTTTAGGGCTATGTGGTACAGTGTGTGCCTGATAAATTAATATTTACTTATGTAAAATCACAAACTTGTCAGGCACTGGCAGGAAACCGTTAATGATTTTTAAAAATGTATATTTAATTTTCACATTTAATATATATTGATAAATATATATTATTAATTTGGTAATCTACAGTAGCTAATTTGTCATATTTTTTATTCCTTCGAAGAATTTTATTCTCAATAAAAAAATTTGGAACTTTAAGAAACAGTTTCTATTTTTGATCTTCTATAGTAAAGTCACATCTTTACCAGGCATCTAAAATAAGGTGGTTGATGGTTTTTAGTATGGTACTTGAGTAGTTTGGAAAATATAATTAAAAGCTTTATTTGTAAGGCACACAATAAAAGTCTTAGATAAAAATTACAGTTTATATGTAATATTAAATATTCATGAGTATATAAAAGTGTAGAGAAAAATGTGGAAACTATGCTGAGCTAGTAAGAATTACTGTGTTGATAGTTCAGAATATATGATACATTTATCTTGTTTCATGTTTATCTTAACCAATCTGATATGGAAGTAAATAATAGTTGTCAGTTTGTTGTGATTTTAGATGAATATTAAGTGCTTTGGTAATTGATTCTTATACTGTATTCTATACATGCTGAGATGCTGACTATATTTATGACAATCATATTTTCACTGAAGACTTAGCTGTGATAATGTGAAAAAAGGAATTTGAGGAACGGATTTGAAAATCTGCCTTTGTTCATCTTTTATGACTTGCCCAATTTAGTGAAATGATTTTTTTCCCCAGTGGTTACCTTGTATTTTATTCTGGTTTCACATATAAAAGATAGATTTGTACTCAGCTACAACAGACAATGTGAAAACATTTTTCAAGTTATAAGTATATAATAGAACTGAAATTTTCAAACAATGCCTAAATATGAAAGAAAATAAAAGTCCTACAAAATTCATTATTTTCTGTAATGAATATCTTCTTATTCTTTAGCCTTTTTTTTTCCTCACATGAAGAAACTTTGATAGTGTCATAAAAGAAACCTCACTTCTCTTTTAGTTACAAATAGTTTAGGGATCCCTGGGTGGCGCAGCGGTTTGGCGCCTGCCTTTGGCCCAGGGCGCGATCCTGGAGACCCGGGATCGAATCCCACATCGGGCTCCCGGTGCATGGAGCCTGCTTCTCCCTCTGCCTGTGTCTCTGCCTCTCTCTCTCTCTCTCTCTCTCTGTGACTATCATACATAAATAAAAAAAAAAATTAAAAAAAATTAAGAAGAAAAATAGTTTAATGTTTACAGAGTTACTCAGGTTGTTTTTTTTTGTTTGTTTGTTTGGTTGGTTGGTTGGTTGGTTTCTTTTGATGATGGTGGTGGTGAGGAATCTGTCCATGCTCATGAATTTTCTTCTTTCCCTCCTTACCCAGGTAATATCCACATAGAAAAGGAAGCTTGGGTGTTTTGTGATTTTGAGTTAGATTTTCTTTATTTTAGGTGTCTTACCATCATCTCATGGAATCAGCTACAGTGAAATCTTATCTTCCAAGAAGCTGGACATCAGGACCTGGTGTCCACTGAAGTGTGGCACTCTGATCTTCCAACTATTGTTCTGGAACCCAGTGCCAATGAGTATAGACCTAGCCTTTGTCTGGAGTCAAGAGTTCCCAAAATCTGGGACCCTCTTACCCTGAAGTCAGTCCTCTTGGAATTCACCAGCACTCTTAGAAATTCTGTAAATCCTTTGGTGCCCATTGCCCTGAAGAGGTCAACTATATATTTTATTATGCAGGCTGCTGTGTACCAGACCTGCCACATATGCGGAGGATGCTCTGATGTTTTTTCATCTAGACAACTTCTTCAGCAATTGTATTATGGTGGGCACAGCACCCGATAAAACTAGGGCTTCTCTGAGGATGTTGGGGCTTCTGAGGAGTGAGAAACTTCTCAAGATCAGTTTCTTCAGTCTACCTGAATTGATTTAATATATCTAAATCTATTTGTATGTCAGTTACTTTATCTGGACTTCCTTCCAACTTCGTGGTCCATTATCTCAGGTTTGGTTCTTGACAGACATAAATTCTGCTTTGGTTGTTTCATAAAAGCTTTTGAGTAAAAGTTTTATGAATTCGTTTTTTTTTTATTTTGCATACAACTTTTTTTTTCCTACCAGTGTTCAAGTTTTTATTTAAATTTCTGTTAGTTAAAATACACTGTAATATTGTTTTAGGTATACAAGTTAGTGATTCAACACTTACATACAAGAGCTGGTGCTCATCACAAGTGCCCTCCTTAATCCCCATCACCTATTTAACCCATCCCTGCACCCAACTCCCCTCTGGTAACCATCAGTTTGTTTTCTGTTGTTAAGAGTCTGTTTCTTGAATTGCCCTTCTCTCCCTTTTTCCCCTCTATGCTTGTTTATTTTGTTTCTTAAATTCCACATCTAAGTGAAATCATATGGTATTTGTCTTTCTCTGACTGACTTATTACACTTGGCATAATCCTCTCTTGCTCCATCCACATCATTGCAAATGGCAACATTTCATTCTTTTTCATGGCTAAGTAATATCCCATTACTTATATATCTTATATATTTTTTATATATTATATATAAATATATACCACATGTTCTTTATCCACTTATCAGTCGATAAATATATACCACATGTTCTTTATCCACTTATCAGTCGATAAATATATACCACATGTTCTTTATCCACTTATCAACCCAAACAGTTGGGCTATTTCCATAATTTTGCTATTGTAAATAATGCTGCAGTAAACATCGGGGCGCATGTATCCCTTTGAATTAGTATTTTTGTATTTATTTCTTATGCAGATATCTAGTAGTGCAATTGCTGGATGGCAGGCTAGTTCTACTTCTAGCTTTTTGAGGAACCTCCATACTGTTTTCCAGAGTGGCCACAGCAGTTTCCCACCAACAGCTAGAACAAACAATCCTAAAGTTTGATAGAACCACAAAAGACTCCAATTAGTCAAAGCAGCCTTTAAAAAGAAAAGCAAAGGAGGAAGCATCACAGTTCCAGACCTCAAGCTATATTATGAAGCTGTAGTGATCAAAAGAGTATGATACCAGCATAATAACAGTCAAATAGATCAACAGAACAGAATAGAAAACCCAGAAATGTACCCACAACTATATGTCCAATTAATCTTTGACAAAGCAGGAAAGAGTATCCAATGGGGAAAGACAGACATCTTCAACAAATGATGTTGGGAAAACTGGACAGCAACATTCAGAAGAATGAAACTGGACCACTTTCTTACACCATACACAAAAATAAATTCAAAATGGATTAAAGACCTAAACATGATGAAGGAAACCATTAAATTCCTGGAGAAGAACACAGGCAGTAACCTCTTTGCCTTTGGCCACAGCAACTTCTTACTAGGTATGTCTCCTGAGGCAAGGGAAACAAAAGCAAAAGTAAACTATTGGGACAAATAGTAAACTATTTTCATCAAAATGAAAAATATCTTCATAGTGAAGATAACAGTCAACAAAACTAAAAGGCAACCTAAAGAATGGGAGAAAATATTTGCAAATGACATATCTGATAAGGGTTAGTATCCAAAATACATAAAGAATTTATAAAACTCAACACCCCTAAAATGAATAATCCAATTAAAAAATATGTAGAAGGGCAGCCCCAGTGGCACAGCGGTTTAGCGCCGCCTGCAGCCCAGGGCGTGATCCTGGAGACCCTGGATCGAGTCCCACATCAGGCTCTCTGTATGATGCCTGCTTCTCCCTCTTCCTGTGTCTCTGCCTCCCTCTCTCTCTCTCTCTCTGTCTCTATGAATAAAAAAAAAAAATGTAGAAGGTATGAATGGACATTTTTCCAGTGCATTCTTGAGTTAATTTTGAAACTTAAAGTTCACTAATGAGTTGTTAGTCTTTGAGGTCCTGTCATAGCCTTCTCTAAAAAATTCCAAAATAATGAAAAGTAACAAGAAAATAATTAACTTCCAAGAAGAGAAAATGTAAAGGCAATATTTCAAAATACAGGCCCCTTTCATTGTATCAATTCTTCCACTTGGTAAAAAGTCCAGCAAGGCAGTGATAAACGAAAGAGAAATATGATGTTAGTAAGCAGGGTCACTGGGATAGGACAATGGCTAAAGCAAGGAAATTTAAATTTAGAAACCATTATAACTGAAGAGGATCTTTGCCCTACCATTGAAAAGCTCTGATTTATATTTCACACATTTATTAATATAGGGATATTTCTAATTAGAAGTAATTTTTGTACCCAATTTTATTCCCACCCAGAAACTTTATAAGTTTTAAAGCTCATAAGTAATAGAAACTCACTACGGAAAGCCTTCAACTGAGTATATTGTACCAGAACTTATTTGCTATAGATCTTGGAGTCTGTTCAGTTGCAGGTTTGTTTTTTTTTAATAATGTGGGTCTATAGAATAGAATAAAAAGAATATAGGAGACATACGACATTTAAAGAATATATATATATCTATATTTTATATACATAAATTTGATAGACCCTAGAACCATAAATGATCTTTGAAGAAAATGTATAAGTATCCTTTTGTATTAAAATATTGCAGCATTGTTTATAACTATACCATACCTGAATGCCTATAAGCATTTTGAACATTTTAACAGTACCCTTTTCATCATGCTTACACACTGCACTTTATTAATCTCTTTCTTCAGCTGGGTGATATTGGATATGAAACTGAAACCTACTTTGTTCAGAAAGCTAAGTACCCCTTCACAGAATTTCACATCAATGTTCTAATACAAAGTTGGAGTGTCAGCTAGATTTTGACCAAAAACCAGATACATGAGAAACATACTATTAATAGAAAACTCTTAAGTGACATTTGACAAATGGAGACACATTCTTGATTGAGATTTAAAAAGGGAGGAGGGCTTTTGCTTTCGTTGGTGAAAAGTTACTTTAATTAATATGTTGAGAGAAAGGAACAAATAAATATTTAAAAACATTTCTAGCCACCCTGCTAAAGAGAAGGAGGTTACGGGATGGGGAAAACAAACAATAGGCATAGTTCTTGCTTCAATAATTAAGATGAGGATCAAGATAGATTCCATTATAATATCAAGAACTTACTCATAATGGATGCCTAAAAGTCTGCAAGTGGAATAGACTATCCAAAAGAGGGATGCTTCAGATACCTAGGTATTCATAGAAAAGCTAAATAAATAAGTAAAAGAAATTCCTAACTATATAGGATCTTATTTGTTTGTTTGTTGATTTACTACATTTTCCATTCAGTATTCCTTTGGTTGCAAACAACTACACAGTCATGCAAACCAGATCAAGAACAAGGGGTATTGATTATGATTTGAAGAGCCTCACAAAATCCAAGAATGAGCAAGAAAGACTACTTTGGCTTCATGAGAACTGGCAGGACCTTGGGAGCTGAGCTGCTCTGAGTCTTTCAGGGACTACATGATTCTTATCTCATTTTCCCTTTTTATGTCTGTTCTTTCCTCCTTTCTCTATAAATTGACTTAGTCATATGTTTGCAGAAGCTTAACAAATAGCCACTCCAGAACCTAACAGCATATGATCTTCTAGCTGTAAAGTATAAGCTCACTAGTAACAATCTCTACATCTCTCAACGGATTGCATTAGCACATCTCTTAAAGCCAGACCACCAAAAATCATAAGTTTCTCTAAGCAAAATGTCATAGCTGCATTTATTCCAATCTTTGATCCACTTAAGTATGGCCAGAGGATGAAGTTGGAGGGACAGGATTGCATAAGCAGCTCTGTTATCAGGAAATGTGTCCATCACATTTATTTTCTTAATTAATATCTACTTAATGAATTCTCAGTTATTTCCAGAAATTATTTCTGGAAATTTCAGAGTTGATCTTTGAATTTCTTTCAAATTTTCAGATTCCGTTGTTACCAATTCTATTATTATTATAGCCCCTAAATTCAATCTTCCAGTCTGCAGTCTCACTCCATCCATTTCAGTGTACCCTCCTGTGTTGTTCTTTTGGGGCAAAAAGAAAAAAAAAAAAAAAAGTCTTCAAATCCTCCCCAGAACCATTAGCAAAAAGTTTTTCCTTCACATGTCCTGGGAATGTAGGCCCTTTTCCTTTCTACCTCATATTTTGCCATATCATCACATGCTAATCTGTCAGTCATCCTGACCACTTGCTGGTTGCCAATTATTAGTATCTTCTTCTTCATTGGTTTGTCTTTTCCTGCAGTTTGATTAAAACTTCATTATTCAAAATTCTATCCAATTAAGTCTTCTATGATCCTTTGATGTGGTGTTTTGTTTCCCTTTTCTGAGGATTCATGGTATACTCCACTTACACTATCATCATATTTCTTCTCCAGTGTTATTTAATTACCTGTCTCTTCTGCTATACTTATGGTTTTCTGAAGGTCAGGGGCATTATCTTTCCTCTGAATACATGCAATGCCTAGTCAAATTCCAGGTACATTATAGCTAATTAATCAATAGGCACTTTTTAATGAATAAATACTATATATACTATTTATGCCAGTTTGATTTGCTGGCATGGTTTCCATTCACTGGATATATGAAAACTTGGAAAACTTACCTTGAGAAAGGTGAATGTTATGTTAGGAAAAGAATTCAAGTTATTTCTTTGAAATTATTTTTGTATCTTTGATCACAAAAATTTATATGTTTTGCACCTTATATTTCTCACCTGTAAAATAAGGAATGAGGAATAAATGATCTCTAATCAGTCCTCAACACTATAACACAGTATTATAGGAAATATTGATATTTTAGAGTTAGTAACATCAGTTTTTTCATCACAAATATTCCTACGGTAAATCAGAATTATCTGTTGATAATTTCAATCTGGGTTTGCCACCTAATTAATATAAATGAATTTGAAGTATATTAATACAAAATAAGGAACGAGATAAATAGGTACAAGTTTCAAATATGTTTCTTCATCCCTGACATCCACAGAGCCCTAGTGTGTATATCCAGCTGCCTACTTCACATCTACACTGGGACATCTCATAGATACCTCAGACATCTTCAAGAAACATCTTAATTTTCCACCTTCAGAACTTGTTTTTCTTTAGCCTCAATAAATAATACCAATAAATAATACCACCATCTTTTCAGATTCTCAACCCAAAATTCTAGGATTTGTTTTTAATTGCTTCCTTTTTCTTATATGTCTGGCATCCACCAATTCCCAGTGGAAATCAGCTTTCCCTGATTTCACGTATCCAAACATCCCAATTTTCTTTCAGAGTAAAGCACTATCCACTCTTAACTGAAATATAACATAGTCTTATTGGGCCCCTGTGCTTCCATTTTTGTCTCCCTACTATAGCAACCGAAACAATCACTGAAAAATGCATATCAGATCTCATGCCTTCCACAGTTAAAACTTTCCAGTGCCTTCCAGTGTAGTACTTGGGGGGCAGAGGAATCCTTCAAATCCTAATTCTGGCCTTCATAGCCTGAAGTGTTATACTCAGGCCTGCCTAGGTGCTCTGACCCCAAATATTTGAATCTTTTATTTTGTCTTATTTTATATGTTACATTTATTATATTTTAATATATATTATGTGCATTCATATGCTTATTTATTTTTGCTATCCATTCCTACTCTTTACACACAACCATGAGTTCTATTTTAATACATAGAAAGTACTTATTTGATGATGACTGCCATTTTCAGAATTAACATTCAGTGGTTTGAAATTATAAGCCATAAACTTAATTCACTCATTTATAAGCTTTAAATGTTAAATTGTGAATCACACTTTTCTACTCATAATTTTAGCAAATTTTAACCTTTACAAGGCTTTTGTTAAATCTATACTTTGTCATTTATAGACTTAATATATTTTTCTATGTTTTGGTCTGCATCATATAGTTAATAAATTTGATTTCCTTTTTAATGGCTTGAATGGTTTCTCAGATAACATCATTTTAAATTACTTAAATTACTCTCAAACCTTAATAAATATATTTTCAAGACTAGTTTCCCTTAAATATTTCAATACTGCAAACCTAATATGTTTTTTTTCTCAAAATCATAGCTCTAAATCAAATGACAGTAAACGAAAAATAGCCTTGCTCACCAATGTATTCTTAGTGACTAGAACAAGAATATAAAGCTTATGATCTGCTTGGAAGTTATTTCTTCATGTTGGATTTGATTTTAGTTCTCACATTTGACTTTCTCCAATTTTTTTCCTCCCTTCCCTGCAAACTTTTTCTTCTTTATTTTTAGAATATTTTCTTTTTTTCTAATTTTTATTTATTTATGATAGCCACAGAGAGAGAGAGAGGCAGAGACACAGGCAGAGGGAGAAGCAGGCTCCATGCACCGGGAGCCCGACGTGGGATTCGATCCGGGTTTCCAGGATCGCGCCCTGGGCCAAAGGCAGGCGCCAAACCGCTGCGCTACCCAGGGATCCTTCTTTTTTTTTTAATGTAATACTCATAATTCTAGAATTATGCAATATTAAATAAAAAGGTTACTAGCATATTGAAACAGAAAAATATAAGTAAAAAAATATGACATTACCTCATCACTTGATGCTGGAAAGGTAGATGAAATATTAGCATTAGGCTCAGATATCTTTTTTTGATTGGCTAGAGATATCTAGAATTACCTCATTTTTATATATTAGACTTAGATTTTTATTTAACACAGAGAAGTGTTTACTTTGGTGGTATTTCTTTGTTTAATGTGGTCCAATAAAATAAAAATGATTTTCATTTTGGCTGTCAATTTGATCTTTTCTTCTTCTAACACATTGACTTTGATAGGCTATTCCTTTCTTGGTTCCAGGTGAGCTCTTCTTAGCATTGAGAAGAAAATAAGTTTCATTAATGAGATATAAGTTAGTATATCTGATTTTTTAAATTTCTTTTTCTAAAATTGGAACTCTAGCTGCAGTGCTTTAATTTTAGGAAAAATAATCCAAAGTTAGAATATAATACATTTTACTGGTATACTGAAAAATACCACGTCTCTTTGATAGTTATTATTATAAAAATATATATTTTCTTACTCTTTGGTTTACTTAAATTGTAGAGCACACAATGTTTTAAATATAAAATATAATTTTCTGTTGTTCATGCTTCTGATTCTGTTGTGTGGGTGAGCACTGTAGTCCCATGATTTTGAGAAAAATAAAGCTTGGCTTTAGCATATTTCCTTTGCTCATTATAGAGGTAATTACTCTGATGTTGCTGTGGAAGTACTTTTAATAGCATTTTTTGTGGATTGTGTTGCTGGTGTAATATTTCTGTTTATTTACTTAGTTATTTATCAATTGGCAAACTTAAATTACATTTTCTGGGCATAGACAATTATAAAGCACTTGCTTAGAGCTGAAAACATAAGTACTCAGTAATTCTAATGGAATGTAAATCCCTTCTCATTGTCAGGAACTTCTTTTATTTTACCTCATACCTAGAAGTTATGTTTGCCTACTTACACGTATAAATCAGCTTTTTTAAAAAACAAGTGCTGCTTCTACAATATATGAGATATGTATGGGTATTTTATTCAGTAGAAAGCAGTTGCTTTCCATCTAATTCTATTCTGGAAGATAGAGCCCTATGCATTTTATCCAGTCTTTTTGTAGAATCTCTGAATTCCTATTACCTATATCACTGTCTGATTCTTAATTTCTTCTAATCAAAGTGTCTGTTTTAAGACTGTATCCTGACATCCTCTGTCTACTGATGATGGCTTCCCTAATTTTTGCTCACTTGATAAATGGTGCTTTGTCATTCATTCAACAAAATTTTTGAGCACTCTAAGGGCCAGGCACTATTCTAGGAACTGGGATACTGAAGTGAATTTAAAAAAAAAAAAAAAAAGACTCTCCTTTGTGGAGCTTACATTCTAATGGGAGTAAATGGTGATGGTGATTAATATAATAAATTAATATAATATTATATAATATGTCTATCAGATGATCACTAAGCACTGAAGATAAAAGTAAAGCATGGGGACATTGGAGGTATTAGGGAGGGCTTATCTGAGATTATATTTGGACAACAAGTCAAAGAAGGTGAGAAAGGGACTATGCAGATATTTGAGAGAGGGTGGGGAGGTCATTGTGAACCTTTTCAAGATAATTTTAGTTAGGAGAGTTTGAGAGAGAATAGAAAGGGTGGAAGTAAATACCATGAGTAGAGACAACTTTTTTTTTCTGAAAAGAAGCAGAAAAAAATGGGATGGTAGCAAGTAGGAAAGGGGATTAATGATATGCATTCCAGATAGTTGAAATTGCATGTTTTTATGCTGATTGGAAATGGTCCAGTGGAAAGAGAAAATAATCCAGTCAGATGCTCAAATGTAGTTTCTTGGTCTGTTTCCTTAGTTTTGTTCATACAGCACCGACATCTATTAAAATAAAATATTGATAAGCCCAATTCCTACAAGCAAAGAAAATATTTTGGTTCAAAAAATACATCAAGACACAAGCCTCTTGATCATGTAATCGGCATGGATTTTCCAGAATTAAGCCTTCTTGCCATCATCATTTAATAGAATTAGCCGAATTTCCCACCAGTTGTGCTACTATGCTATAGCCTTAGTTCTAATAAAAGTTAATTTAAATTCTCACGGAGAGAAATCCTTTATTTTAACCATTAGGTCTCACTCCCATCTAGAAGCAAGCATAGGTACAATTCTGTTATGGGAATTCCAAAATATGAGGAAGTATATCTATCAATTAAAACAAATATAAATCAATGTAGGCTAGATCAGAACCATCAAGGTGTGGGTAGTTAGAGATAAAATCACTAAGAAATCAAATGTGTTAAATATTTTAAAATATCTGACATTTGTTACTTTTATCTTTGTAACTCAATATTAAGGTAAGAAATGCATTATTTTTGTTTTACATTATCAATTGAGGAAAGTATATTTTGTATACTTGTGTATTCGACATTAGTAACAAAATGTCAAAATTATCAATTCAATTACTTAATAGTTTATAAACAAGTAACTAATTGAATGATTAATATTTATACTAAATCCTAGTAATTCCTTGAGAATACAGTTTTAGAAACTATCAGTTCTAATTTTACATTAAAATAACAGAATCCCAACTAAAGCTGGTTTTAAACTATGTCATGATTTACTGGTAATGGAAAATCCCCAAATGTGGTAGGATTTAGCATTTGGTGGTATAATACTTCAATTAATGTCATCAAAACCATAATTTCTTTTGTTTTTCTGTTCTGCCCTCCAGAAATGTTTTCTCCATTATCAAATAGGCAAAACAAAGCCACAAATTGGCTTTCATTAGCAACCAGGCTCATATACGTCCTTATTTCCATCTAGGAGGAGACAAACACTTCATGATTCCAGAATTCCAAGTGAAATATTCATACAGGGTACATCCCTAGGACAGTGTCTGAGGACAAGAAAATAAAAAATACTATCTCAAATCAAAAAGGTTCTCTGAAGTTAGGAGATTAATTGGCTTTTTGCAGACTGCCTGGGACACATGGAGGAGGGATAAATAACTGTTCTAAAATCTGGATACTGGGATCCCTGGGTGGCGCAGCGGTTTAGCGCCTGCCTTTGGCTCAGGGCGCGATCCTGGAGACCCGGGATCGAGTCCCACGTCGGGCTCCTGGTGAATGGAGCCTGCTTCTCCCTCTGCCTGTGTCTCTGCCTCTCTCTCTCTCTCTCTCTCTTCTCTCTGTGTGTGTGACTATAGTAAATAAATAAAAAAATTAAAAATAAAATAAAATAAAATCTGGATACTTAGGATAAAAGGAGCCAGGGTTGTTGGCAGAATTTGGGCCCTCGTCATTGCAGGGTGGAGACCCTCCACTCCCAGAGGTCAGCTAGCTACATCCCCCTTCAAGGTCAACAGGAGAGTTTTTTGTTATTGTTGTTGTTTTTGTTTTAAAGATTTTATTCATTTATTCATGAGAGACACAGAGAGAGGCAGAGACATAGACAGAGAGAGAAGCAGGCTCCTTGCAGGGAGCCCGATGTGAGACTTGATCCCAGAATCCCAGGATCACACCCTGAGCCAAAGGCAGATGCTCAACCACTGAGCCACCCAGGTTCCCCAACAGGAGAGTTTTTCATTGCAATGGGGGTCAGTTTTTCTTTTAAGCTTTCCACCCCCAATCCCACCCAAAATAATAATACTTTTGATTAACTCAAAAATCAGTGAATTTGAAACATTAATTACATATGGAAAATCTTTTTAACTTTGCCATAATATGCTGTCTAGGAGCAAGTCACAGGTCCTGTCCATACTCGACAGAAGGGATATTATAGGGGTGCCTGAGTGGCTCAGTCAGTTAAATGTCTGACTCTTGATTTCTGCTCAGGTCATGATCCTGGGATCCTGGGATTGGGCAGGTGTTGTGCTCCCTCCTCAGTGGGGAGTCTACTTCCTCTCCCTCCAACTGAGCCCCCCATGCTCTCTCTCACTGTGTCTCAAATAAATACATAAAATATTTAAAAAGAAAAAAAAGAGAAAGGATATAAAGAAAATGAACAGCAGAGGAAAAAAAAAAATCAGTGTCATGACCCTGGCCCTAGGGTCCATTCACCATAGGAGCCAAATTGACACTATCTAAAGGAGCAGAGGATTAAGGAAGGCTTCAAACAATGGGTAAAATGTGAATTTGGTCATGGAAAATAAGATATTTTTACTTTATCTAATTTTTAAAATTAATTTACTAGAGAGAGAAAGTACACATGAGAGCAAAGCAAAGGGGCAGAGTGATAGGGAAAGTCTTAAGCAGACTCCATGCTGAGTGTGGAACCCAAGCTGGGGCATGATCTCACAACCCTGAGATTACAACCTGGGCCAAAATCAATAGTTGGATGCTTAACTGACTAGGCCACCCAGGTTCCCCATGGTATTTTTAGGTAAGAGAGAAAAGAGCATGTAGGTACTGAACTAAAATGAGCAAAAGTGTAGAAGTGTATATGGAGTTTTAAAAGTGATTAAATGTGGAATAGAGAAACAGGTCCAGTCTGGTTCAACCAAAATGTTAATAAGAAAAAAAAAGGGCTTTAGCTTTGACTATGTATGGCCATATCATAATATGTCATAAAAAATTGAGACTTTAGAAAAAATGAGACCTTCCTGGGATGCCTGGATGGTTCAGCAGTTAGGTGTCTGCTTTTGGCTCAGGGTGTGATCTCAGGTCAGGGGATGGAGTCCCTCATCGGGCTCCCTATGGGGAGCCTGCTTCTCCCTCTGTCTATGTCTCTGCTTCTCTCTCTTTGTGTCTCTTACAATGAATAAATAAATAAAATCTAAAAAAAAAAAAAAAAGCTTAGATTTTCCTCTTTAGACAATGAAGAATGATCACAGGCATTTTTTACTCTTGTCCACTTATGTCCACCTATTCATTCATCCATCAAAATTTACAGAATGGTACTTTGTGCAAAGCACCTGTTTGATGATAAAGATATGCAGGTAAAGATTACCCTTTCCTTGCCACCCAGCATTTGCAGTCTAGTGAGTAATCAGTGGGAATTATTTAGCGATTTGTATATGAGACAATTATAAGTCTGTAGCTTTACTTGGTTCAGTCCCAGAGAGACTCTGCCAGTCCAAAGAACCCAGTTCAGCAACCAAAATTATTTCAAAATAATTCAGTTCCTTTACTTATGTTTCTTGAAACTGGGAAGGTAACACAAAGTTGGCAATAATATTTTCTAAACCTTCCCTTTTCTTCACCCTCATCTGCTCTCGTCAAATAGAAGCAACAGTGTTAAAGACCACAGAACCTCCTGTCTGCTTGGGTCCTGGAGTGAGTGTGTGGAGCAGAGTTTCCCAGGCCACTAATTAGAAAAACTTCTATTGAGATGGAAGGGTTTCTGTTGCAGAAGCTACCATCATGCTTAACTAATAAGAGACACTGTATCCATGGATAAGAGCATAGGAAAGCAATGCATTCTAAATAAAGCTCCATTTCAGTCAAAACTGGCAGATGGGAAAGCATTCTGTGAAGAATGCAAGTAAATAAGAGAGTGATTTATTATGGAAAAGGGCTTCTGAGGAAAAATTTGGGTAGGAGGGAAACAGAATGGAGTGAAGTGAAGAAGTGATGTGACTTTTATAAAGATAAGTCTTGCAACAATATGTAGGGTGAAGTGTAGTACTGACCCAGCAGGAGCCCGAGGGCAGAAAGCTTGTGTGATTTCCTATTCAGAAATATTTCTGTTGTATAAAGAGATGTAGTACTGATTGATTCAAGTGTTTCTATGTCTAAAGCATTCTGTATAAGAACTTTTAAAACATTTTTTCATAGAGCTAATCTTTATTTTTTTAAAAGATTTTTATTTATTTATTCATGATAGTCACAGAGAGAGAGAGAGGCAGAGACACAGGCAGAGGGAGAATCAGGCTCCATGCAGAGAGCCCAACGTGGGACTTGATCCCGGGTCTCCAGGATCAGGCCCTGGGCTGAAGGCAGGCTAAACCGCTGAGCCACCTGGACTGCCCAGAGCTAATCTTTAGATAGGTACAATACTCTATTTTTTAATGTATTATATCTTTCCTAACACAGAAGTCTTGTAGAGTTACATTAAATTGCGTATATGTAATTCACACTAGATAGTCAACATGTATTTCTAAAAAGAGGGTATTTGTGTACATATGAGAGTATTTATTCATTCCCTAGGAATATGTGGACAGTGGAACCAAGAGATAAATAGAGCCTGCAACAAATTACTTCAAAGCAACGAAATAGCTACCTTTAAATATCTTAAATAATGACTGTTTTCAGTCCAATTCACATTTCTTATATTCTCTCCTTCTTTTATATCTACAGATTTAATATTTTCAAAAAGCTATTATGGAACAAATACATTTTGTTTTTGAATAGTTCTGTTTTAAATATTTTCCTTTATTCATCCCTTAGATAAGTGTATTATCTGATTATGCTTGGTTGGAATAAAAATCATGATAAATATTGATCCTTCTTATCTTTACATGATAATCTATGATGTAAATTTTATAATAGAGAATCAGGCAGTCCTGGATATAATTTAACATCTTCATAATATCATAAAATAGATTCATATATATAAATGTGCAGTGATTTTAACAAAAGTCTATTAACATTTCAGAATCTCTCAATTATGAAGATCTATTCCTGTTCAAAATCATACTTCAATTAAGAAAATAATCTTATTAAGCACTCATTGCATATATAGACCACACTTACTATTGTGGCTCATAAATTGCAGGTCTTATTATATATGGGCTCTTATCCAAAGAATTAGTGATTAGTAAAGAGCAGAATAAACCTCCATCCACTCAATTCTATGATTAATATGTCAAATTACCACTCACCAGAGTGACTGTATAAGCAGCATTTTTATCAGTGGCTGTTATCTAGGCTGAAAGGAGGCTGAAAACGCACTTTGGTCTTTTGTTAGTGATCATTACTTTCATGTGACTTCCGAAATTTCTAAGTGTCGGGAACGCATTGTTTTCCATTGCCACTAATCATTTAGTTACAGTCGAGTAATTCTTTTATGAATATTTAGTACCACTCCTTTTTAAATATACCGTAATTTTTGGATTATGTGATTCTCTAACATTACATAAAAAATAAGGTATCATGTAAAAAGAAGTTTCTTTTACAAGCATTGGTAATTTGTCACTCCTCCACCTTCCCTCCCTCCCAGACTTCCAGTAGATTCCAAACTCCCTCCCTGACTACTAGGCACTGCATGGTATTAACCCTGCCTACCTACTATGCCTCTTCTCTTAACACATTTACTGTCACAAACTCTTCCTAGCATGCTGGCTCTTAGAATATATTCAGCCTCTCCTACCAGAGGAAAGTTGTGTGAGAGCTTTCAGGAAAAACAATAACCATTTCTGAGCCCCTCCCTCATAGCCATTCTCTTGACCTACTGGCTTGCTCTCTATCCTTCAGATCTCAGTTTATTTGTGTGATTTGTTACGTGTCATTCTGTCAAACCTGTCAGAGTGGCTGGCACATAGTAGATGACCAAAAAGTAGGTAAAGGGAGGAAAAAAAGGATAAAGGACAAGGAATAACAATTGCCTTTTTGCATTGCTTCTTGCATACTGTGTGGAATTACAAGTACATAAACCCAGATAATTCCATTTTAAACTAACTCATTATGAATATTATTATGATAAGCTCTAAATAGCATTTTGTGTGATATGCTTCTACCTCTAAAACCATACAGACTTTAGGAGCAGGTTAATTAAAGCAAGGACCTGAAACATTTCTTTAAGAATACTGTTTCATGCAATTTGACATACTGTAGATCTTTGGATGGTTCATTATAGTAATGAAAGCGACATTGCTGTAAACAATCAAAGTAACATGCATGTAAGTGTACGGATATAGGCTCTCCTATTGCAAGCTTATGTAATGTGGTGCTGGGCTCCATAATTAGCTAATCAGTTTAATAGTTTTTGCTAATTTAATTTTCTTTTCCATTTCCTATTAATAGATTGTCATGGTTGATTTACCTGATGTAATTAATAACTTGGGAACTACATTATGACTGCTGAAAGCATTGCTAAAAATGAACCTTTAAATATTTTTAAGCTATTTAATTTCCTTCCTTAAAAACAGATTGAAGAGTCGAATCAATTAGAAGACAATAAGAGTTTCAGTACAACTCTAATATAGCTTATAGCTATTTTAATTGAACAATTTAAGAATTTATTCAACTAGTTATCTCATATTTTTAATCTTTGAAAATGTTATCATTGCTTTATTTCAAGTAATTATCATTTAAAAAGGTGGGAAATTTTATAAGAGGAAATAGAAATGGAAAAATTTCAAAGATATGTATTCAAATTTCACAGTAAGTGCAAAAAGATGATCTTTGTATTTTCATGTGCCATTGACTTTTACAGTGGACTTTTCCATTTACCTTTAATGGGCAGACCAAATAGAATTTTAATAGTTTGCTTCATCTTAGAATTGCAATTCTGTATAGCTCACTTATTGAACAAAATATTTGAACATATATAGTGTTCTAGTTATTACTACGTAATTATGTTGTTAATTTCCTCAGTAAATATTTATTGAGCTCCCACTTTATGCCAGACACTATTGTACATTCTGAGTCAACAACAGTAAAGGACAGAGTCCTTGGCCTCATGGAGATTATACTTAAATAGGAAAAGAGGAAGATAGATGATAGATAGATAGATAGATAGATAGATAGATAGATAGATAGATGTCACGGGAAACTATACGGCAGGAAAAGTAATTTAGAGAGCATTAGATAACTTGAAAAAGATGACAGTGTACAAGATTATAATGAAGAGTTGTAGAATCTAAGATAGGCAGCTAGGCATGTGAGGACATCAGAATAAAGAGATGATATGCAGTGACTATGCTCCTTCTAGCTTTAAAGAATTGCTGAGTTTTGGGTATGTAAGATGGTAGAGGATGATTTATAGAAAATGAGATGTTTATAATTGAAATTATGGTAACTGGGGTATAGTTATTGTTATTAGTGGGACAGAGCATAACCTTGAAAGTGGGTGGCTGAGGTAATTCAGAGGATTAAATCATTGAAAAAGAGGAAGTCAAGATTCTTCTCCATGGATATGGGACCACTGGAAATTCTGACTGGAAAAACAAAGTGGCAGTGAGCCACGTGCTAAAATCTTTAAGAAATGAGTGAAAGTAATTAAATTACATTTAAAAATTACTTCAGTAAAGAAAAGTAGCAGGCAGTGTAATCTTGGGTTTCCAAATAAGGAGTTTTCAGGAAGGAAGTAGTCTAGAAGAGGCAACGAAGGGTAAGGACTCCTAATACTAGGCATTTCGTTTGATATCTAGGTGCTTCCATGACAAACCAACATTGCTAGTTTATCTGGTGGCTATGGTGTTGGTGCTTGACACCATCCCACTGTTGTTCTAATGGGCCTTGATGAATGGCAGAGCATGGAAAGCTACAACAAGGTACATTTTCAAGTTCTGTTACAGTTAGAGTTTCAGATGTGATGTATGTTTAATCTCATGCCTGCTCAGAAAGCTCTCATTCTATAGCTTCTGCTCAATTGGCTGACAAGCACACTAGAGACGTATGTGGAGCCTCTGATGCAGAATGAGCAGCAGTCTCAGCATCTCGTCAGGTACTTTGTGGATGTTGAGAGGCAGGGCATGATCCTGACACAGATCTCACTGGTACAGGTTACAGCAGATATACTGTGGCTCTGGAGCTGCCACTGCTTTTGTCATTTTTTCTGCTCTCTGGAGTGATGCCAGAGACTTCTTGATTTGTGGAAGAGATAGCAATTCCCCTGGATCCTTGTTCTGTGGGATATCTTTAAGGTTAGTTAGTAAATGTTTAACCTACAGTCTATTTCTTCAGCCGTCCCAGTAATTCAGTCATTTACTATGCTGTGACAAATTTCACCACACCTAAAGCGCTTCTGGTCTCTTGAGCAGTATAGAACAGTTAGTCAGAAAGAGCTACATAGAATTCCATATGGTAGACACAGGGAGGAGTTAAGGAAAAATGTTAAATTAATGACTTCATTTAATTTTCTCTTTTGATCATGAAGCCTTCCTTTTGGCTCTGTAGAACATAAAAGCTATTTATTCAACATGATTTCATGTAGATTTTATAGAATTTCATGTCTGGCATTATCAGCATTTTTCATTAAAAATTATCTAGTTGACTGTGGATACTTTACTAAGCAATATGACAAATGATCTACCGATTCCAGGTGCATATCTTTTCATAATTCACTTTCTAAAATGGTTAAAAGAATGGGCACATTTGTATAAAATACAGTAAAACAACTTTACTAGTTTGCTGAGGCTGCTGTAACAGCATTACAAACTGAGTGGCTCAAAGAACCACACATTTATTTATGTCTCACAGTTCTGAATGCTCAAGATCTGAAATCTAGCCATTGGCAGGGTTAATTCCTTCTGAGAGCTGTGAGGTAGAATTTGTTCTATACCTCTCACATAGCTGGTGGTTGCCTTGACTTGTAGATAGTGTTCTTTGCATGTCTTCACGTGGTCTTCCCTCTGTAACTGTCTCTCTGTTCAAATTTCCTTGATTTATAAGGGCACACACCAGGAAGGAACTTAAATTCCCAGCATAATTTAGCCCCAACCAAGTGACCTCATATTAATGTGGACATCAAAGATCTTATTTCCAAATAAGGTCACATTCACAGGTACTGGGGGTTAAGACTTCTAACACTTTGTAGGAAAGCACAATTTAACCCATAACAACCACCAAATAAAAATATAAATGGTATGTATAAGGTGAGGAAAATGTATAGTAGAGTTGATAAATGGACTGGAAGATTGTATAACTAATTTACTAACTTCATCTCAATAAGAAAGGCACACATATTATGAAATATCATCTTCACTTTGCCAATGAGTACCCTGTATCTATGGGTATTTGCATAATTTGGCTGAGTTTAAGCATAA
Source organism: Canis lupus dingo (assembly GCF_003254725.2). Classification (NCBI taxonomy): domain Eukaryota; kingdom Metazoa; phylum Chordata; class Mammalia; order Carnivora; family Canidae; genus Canis; species Canis lupus. The sequence continues at coordinate 23,757,947 of NC_064257.1, read as the reverse complement.
AGACAGTATTTGAACTCTGAAATTCTAGAACTGATCTAGTTGAAACGAATCCAATACACTTTTTCACTCTTCTATGCTGTTTTCCCAAAATAGAAAAGCTACATAAGAATCAAATATCTAGAAAGCATCTTTTCCTTGATGCTCACAATCCTCATGGAAAAATATAATATTGCAAGAACTATTTCAATCATGAGGAACAGAAGATGTGTATGTTGGGAATTTAAGTTCCTTCCAGGTGTGTGATCCTGATACGGTAGAAACTTTGGTAAGACTTTTGGTAAGAGATGATGAGGACTATGGAAAAGGAGAGGGGGAGTGAGGTCCCAGAAATATATCTGGGTAGAATTTGTAAGTTTTGATTATTTGTTAGGTGTGTAGTAATGAGAAGAAAGGGAGTTTAGAATGACTCCAAGATTTCTGTTTTGAAAAAAGGAAGTCAGTCATAAAAGCATCGATGTGTATATAGAACCATATTCACAAAGAGAAGATACGGGAAAAATAAGTTTTGAGGGCATGAGATTAGAGGTGACTTTGAAACATCCAGATGATGAGCACTAAGAAGTTTGAATATGAAAATCTGAACTGATGGAAAAAGCCACTGATAGTCTTCAGAAGCTAGGACTGAACATCAAAGTAAATGTGAAAGAGTAGTCAAATTGAAACATGAGTCAGAAATCAGAAAAATGGATAATAAAGCTGAAATAACTGTGGCATGATATTTAGAATTTTTTGCAATACACATTTTTATTTGTTTAAATATATAAGCACAGTATGTTGATTAATATCAATATTACACATTTGGATTTGTGTATTATTTATATTCATCAGAATGTGATTGTATACATACTGGTTAATCTTCAAGATTTCTGAGAAACAGTAGGTTTTAACCTACATGCAAAGTTCCTTTGAATTTAATTTTTACCAACCATTCAGAGCACTAAGCTAATAGGAAAGAGGGCTGTAGCCTTACTGTAGATTCCATCACTGTTGAGTTAGCATTATCTGCTGTTTTTCAGCTGCCAAATATTGTTCATTACAAAAAAAAAGTATAATTTTAATTGTCAACTCATTTTTATAGTGATTTTAAAATATCTAAAAGCAAACAAGCATTGTAAAATTCATGAGGTGTCAGTAATAGGAGCATGTTATATTTTCTCTCTCATTAAATTCATTTTAGTTTTCTCACACATGATCTTACAGATTAAAGTAAATAGCAGGGAAAAACACTGAAGGAACGCAAAAAATGCACAAGAAGAAAGGCAAGAAGCATCTACAAGTGATTCTTCTTTAAAATAAGTGACAGCTTAAGTAGTAAAATGTCATAGAATAACAAATGAGTTAATTTATTTCTACAATCTGTTATCAAGGAAAGGACAGTGGATTGAAGCAAAGAAAAAGACTAAATCATGTAGGATAGTTTAGTGTATTTACTTTGAGAAATAGAAATCAAATGTTTTATAGTATGTAAGTAATTATTTTGAATTTCCAGTTTTCTCATAAATGTGTCATTTAGTTGTTCAGAATACTATGATATCTCCCTAAATATTTTCTTTGCATTTTTTATTGAAGTATGGTTGGCATACATTATTATATTGATTTCAGGTGTACAATATAGTGATCCCACAATTATGTACAATACAAAATACCGTGATAGATATAGTTACCCTTTGTCACAATGTGGTGTTATTATAATATAATTGGTTATATTCCCTATGCTGTACTTTTAATTTTTTAATTTTTTAAATTTAAATTCGAATAATTAACATATAGTGTATTATTGCTTTCAGAGGTAGTGTCCAGTGATTCATCAGTCTTACATAATATTCAGTGGTCATTATATCAAGTACCCCCCTAATGTCCATCACCCAGGTACCCCATCCTCCACCCTTCTCCCCTCTAGCAACCCTCAGTTTGTTTCCTATGATTGAGAGTTTCTTATGGTTTATCTCTCTTTCTGATTTCATCTTGTTTAAAATAACATAGGGGCACCTGGGTGGCTCAGTTAAGCATCTGCCTTTGGCTCAGGTCATGATCTTGCAGTCCTGGGATCAAGCCCTGCAAAAGACTCCCTGCTTATGGAGGAGTCTTCTTCTGCCTCTTACTCTCTTTCTCTGTGTGCTTTCCCTCTCTCTCTCTCTCTCAAATAAATAATAAAATAAAATCTTTAAAATAAAAAAAATCTTTTTTTTCTAACTGAATATTCTTAATGGAGAATTTCCTTACATGTGTATTAAATTATAAGAGAATACATAACTCCAAAAAGATCCGAACTTTGACTAGATGAAGATAGTCTTTTAAAAATTTACTTCTACATTGATGGGATGGCCACTGGGTGTTATGCTATATGTTGGCAAATTGAACTCCAATACAAAAATAATAAAAATAATAAAAATTTACTTCTACAAAGGTTAAAATAAAATACGTATTTCTTTTCATGAGTATATAGTATTCCATTATGTGAATATAGAGTAATGTATGTAATCATACATAAATTAATGGGAATTAAGCTGTTGCTATTTTTTTGCTGACACAAAACGTGGTACAATGAACATACATTTACATAAGTTTTAAATAATTTTGAAAATATGGTAGGATAAGTTCCTAGAAGCAAGATTAAGTCAAAGAGTACCTGCATTTTCAATTTTAATAAATATGACTAAGTTACTTTCCAGAGATATACATATATATATAATTTTATATTTCCCTAGTGGAATATATGCCTACTCTTCCTGTTACCTTATAAATGACATCTGTAACATTTATGACCTTATATATGACACCTATGACTCTATAAGGAAACACTGACTTCCTTTTATAAATGAAGAAAGTGTATTTCTAAGCATGTGGGATATTTATCTCTATATTTACTGACCTTTTGAGTCACTTGGTAATTCTCTTTTTCTGCCCTTTATTCAAATTCATATTTACAAAACAGATTTGGCTTAGTTTTTAAAAATTTCTTTGTAAATTTTCATCAACTTCAGTTTAATCTATCCAAGCCGTATTTTTCATTGGTAGACACTGACACTGTTCGTCAATAACTATACAATGGATTTTATGAGTCTACCTAAATATCAGTAACATGACCCACATATCTCAACAAGAAATAAAACCATACTACTGACTTTTTGGTTCCTGTATTCTATTTTTTTTCCCCTAAATCTCCACTTTGAAGACATTAAGGAGTAAGGTAAATATGGTGTCAAATATAATTTTTATGTTTTTGGAAAAAATAGTATCAAGGCATTCCCATTAGCTGTTAGATTATTTTAGGAAAGGAGTCTTGGTGGTATTTGAAATATGAAATGCCTTCATCAAACACAAGATCACACATATGCTAATGATGAAGAAAAAAGCAGATGATCAAAGCCTATGACAATAAAGCACTATATTAGAAAAAGAGGTGTGCCTATGAAATGCCTATGAACATAAAGTGGTTCATTTCTAATTTGCAAGGTAACCTTGGAAAGCTAGGTCCATGTGAAATGTGCTTTTATGCTTAATTGGCCTCTTTGGTAAAACTGCCCTAAATAATTAAAATGTTCTTTGAAACTTTAAGCCATTTTGGATTTAGAACCTGAGTACTATAATTTCTAACTAATTTAGTGTAGCACATCAATAAAATGATTTCACAAGCTTAGTTCACTTCTGTGTCTGTACTAATCCATCTGAAAGCACTGCACTAGATAATTTATTCACCCCATAACTATGTATTGAGCCACTGCATTGGGCCAAACTTTGTGCTGGGCAGCAGAAAAGATGACTAAGACTCAGAACCTGACCTTGAACAGGTGCCAGTCTAGGAGAAAGTCAGTCAAGGAAAGCTGCAATGACATCAGACCTGTGTAAAAGAGGAACCCCAGTCCAGCTGTCAGATGGAGGACAGAGAAAGTTTCCTGAGGATGGTGACAGTTGCGGTGAATTTTAAAGAAAGATTAGAACTTAGATCAAGGCAAGATCATATTGCAAACCAGGATACAGAGCACACAGTCTAAGTAGAAAGTTCAGGGAGTGTAATTTAGTTTGGCTGAGGGTGTGTACAAGGCACTAGTGGGGGATGGAGCAGGAGAGGTAGAAATGTGCCCAGCCATCAGATGTCTTTTGTGTCAGTTTGAGGAGTTTAGATTTTGTTATGAAGACATTGGGGAGCCATTATGGGATTTTAAGTAAGGAATAATAAGGCAACATCTCCTAAGTATTAGACACGTTTAGCTAACATGCTGACATTGATGGACACTACAGAAAAAAGAACTAAAATCAGGCCAGAAAAAAGTTGCATAGTGAATCTCAATAGATCCTAAGAGATTCAGTTTACTATGGCAATTGTAGATCTTACTTACTTAGAGCTTTATGCTTGCGTGCTAAATGCTATTCATGCCTTGGTGCCATTTCAGCTGCACATGAACACTCTGAGGTTGTTCTTAGGCTGTTCTCTCTTTTTAAATGAACAAATAGAAACACTCTCCTAATTTCACAAGATTAGAAGGGATGCAAACTACCCTTCCTTTGAATAGAGAATATCTGCTTCTGTAGATGTGTTTGGTCTATCAAGGAGGACAGTCAGTTCAGGAGTTGGAAATGGTTGGTTATTAAAGAACTCCTTATTAGGAGCCCAACAATAAATATTCATTCACTTGTTAATTTTCCGGGGTGGTGGTGGTGTTGCTGTTGTTGTTTTGCCCTGAGCAATAATTCTGTTCCTGATATTGAACTAGGTGCTGGAGACATGAAAGTGAATAATTTTCTCACTAATGCACCCTCCAATATAAAGGAGAGCCTAATGAAGCAGTGGGTGTATTTTTATGTATTGGAAATCAAATTATACACACACACACAAACATACACACTCACACTTGCCTAGTGCTTTATAAAACAATATTATTTAGGAATACAGTCTTATGCCTTCCAAGTTTCCATAATTTTAAATGATATATTAATCAGTTTTAATTATGAATATCATTGTATATAAATCTTAATCATTTCTGATTATTTCCTCATAATGATTTACTGGAGGAGGTATTAGTTGCTTAACAAATAACCTTGCAAAAAATTTTAGTGATTAACACTCCCACCAGCAAAGTGCCCAATAACAGTGTGAGAGGAATTTTTTAAATGTTTTGTAAATGTAAATGTTATCTGTTGGCATATTGTTGGAAAATGTGCAAAGATGGGTCAAAATGGTTACAAGGTCGACCTAGCATTTTTCAAAGTTCTGTTTGAATGCCAAGTAGCTTTCAACTTCCATTGTTTTGCTTGAAAAATTCTCAAATTTTTTATTGCTAACAAGGGCTATTTTTAGGAAATCTGCCATTTATTTGGCAATGAAAATCTTACAGTTTGTGGCTTTTCCTTTTTCTACTAAATTATTGTTGTGAGTTTAACAACTACATGTCTACTTCTGTTTGAAGATTATGGAAGAGATGAAGATGGAAACAAGAAAAAATAATAGACAGCTAATTAGAATGTTTTAATAGGGACATCAGCTTTCCTGGCTGAAGCTGAATTAGTTTTGTGGGGGTGGTTATGTTTTCAGACTTGGCCTTCTTTTTATTATTTCCAGTCATGAATATTTTTTTTGCAGTTGCAATTTCTTTGAAGGCTTTCCTTTTATGATGACTACATAGAATTAGTACATCATGACATTAATTAAAAAAACAGAAATAATTGTGAGTAAAGACTCTGGAGTTATATTCTCTGGTTAAATCCCTGCTCGGCCACACACATTTGTGACTTCCTGTACCTCCTTTGTTATCACTAAAATGGGCATAACCATGAAATAAGTTTCATGGTGCTGTCTTTAGAATTAAAGACAAAAAATCTGCAGAGCTTTGAATAATATCTGGCACCAAGTAAGTGATTAATAGATGCTAGATATAACATTATATATTTTTATTTGGAAATTCACTTCAGTAATCAATGATTTCATGTTGCTGTGCTGAAACTTTGTTCCACAAATATCAAATTCAAATGTGAAACAAATTTTATTTGATTTGATTTGATTTTTTTTTAAATTTTTTACTTATGATAGTCACAGAGAGAGAGAGAGAGGCAGAGACACAGGCAGAGGGAGAAGCAGGCTCCATGCACTGGGAGCCCGACGTGGGGTTCGATCCCAGGTCTCCAGGATGGCGCCCGGGGCCAAAGGCAGGCGTTAAACCGCTGCGCCACCCAGGGATCCCCAAATTTGATTTTATCTGTAATAATTTAAAAAACTAACATGCAGACAGGTGTGAAGTTCAAATTACCTGGATCTCAAGAGAAACGTATATTTCTCTAGGAAGTTATTATATATGCATCTGCCTTGTGTGTTTATTTGTGTATTTTACTAAGGAAATGTACAGAATAACTTTTTTGAAAAATAATCAATTTTTGGAGATTCAATTGAGATTTAGAATTGTATGTGAAGATAACTTTTGGAATCTGCCCGTTGAACAAGCCAAGCTTTAAGACATAGGCAATTAGGTGATTGGGGGAGTCAGGCTGCAGTTTATGCGTGGTATATGTGTCTTTCTTTATTCCTCTTCTATTCTCCTTTAACAACTAACAGAATATAATGGTTCTGAACTTTTACAAATGTTCACATTACTTCTGATGAAGAAAGACAAGGTTGAGTTCTCAGAGGAAGCATCTTGAGTCCTTTGTTATCAGGGAAAAGAGAGAATTTTTTTTTTTAAAGTGGTGTCCGACTTCCTCTCTTGTTCAGGCTGGGCTTTCAGAACTCTGACCTGCCTGGGTGCACAAAAGCCACATTTGATTGTGCAAGTAGGTAGAGGTGATCCACAGCTTTGAGCTCAGGGCACCGAGAAACCAAAGACTGCATTTCACACAGGAAGTCTTTATATAATTTTAAGTTTAAAAAGAAAGTTTGAAATCAAGAGCTAACATTGAAATGAAGAGTCCTCAGAAGGGGTGAGGTGGAGTGGGAAGATTCAGATGGCAAGACCTGGGAGTATTCCCTGAAGCAAGAGGACATGGGGAAGAGGGGGGAGCTGTTAAGAGCCCTGAGATCCTCAGAACACAGAGGACTCTATACATAAGCCTGCATTAAAAGCTTGTTCATCTCAGCTCTAAACCTGGTATTTGACCCTGATACAGAATCTCAGACCAAAGGAGAGAAGAGGAGGAAGGATAAGACACCCTTTGTAATACAATTTGAAGGTCCATCCTCCTCAACAGGAAGGCTAGGGTTAAAAGCCTTTTTTCCCTTATCATTTTCTAAGTCCTAGAAAATATCTGGAGCCTATGAGCCCTTGTGGAGGGCTCATTCAGAACTATGAATATAGCCATCCACATACCCAGATACCTCACCAGGAGTTCATGGGCAAATGGTTCCACTTTGCTATGGACCCCAATGAAGTATTATTTCTATAATTTTATTTTTTAAAATAAAGATTTTATTTATTCACGAGAGACAGAGAGAGACACAGGCAGAGACACAGGCAGAGGGAGAAGCAGGCTCCATGCAGGGAGCCCGACGTGGGACTTGATCCCGGGTCTCCAGGTTCAGGCCCTGGGCTAAAGGCAGCGCTAAACCGCTGAGCCACCGGGCTGCCCCTGTTTCTGTACTTTTAAATGCCTATAAAATGTGCTCTTGTTATGTGTAATTCTGTAAATTTTAAAATGTTCCTACCATAAACATTTTCTCATTTGTTGCTTGTAGATGATACAAGAGACATAGAATTTGTATCATGAACTTTATTTCAAAGATGAAAAGCAAATATACACAGATAATAAGGCTAATGCCATACTGCAAAGTTTAATAGAATGGACTAGAATCCAGAGCTAAGGGTCTTAAGGACTTAATTATTTCAGAAGCAGGAGTAAAGGCTCTATGGTATTATTTTTAAAATACCTAACACTATTTATGTCATCAGCATGTAGATCTAATTTGAGGAACCTCTGGTCATAGAACAGAGTCCTCAAATGCCAGATTTTTCTGTGCTAGTCTCAAACCTGTCACAGTCCATGAGAGGACTACTACTACTCTAGATGCAAAAGTGAGAAGTTACTTCAGCATATAAATGGATCCCTGAGACATTAGGGCTTGTTCTTTTATGTAATCATGGTTGAGAAAGATTATTCTAGATAAGGGCCATATCTAGCTGGTCACCTGTTTTTGTAAATAAAGTTTTATTGCAACATAGCCACACTCAATTGTTTACAAACTATGCCAGCTTTTTTGTTGCAGCAGTAGCGTTGGGTGGCAGGAAAGAGGTTGTATAAAAAGTTTGCGGACTCGTAATCTTGCTCAATAGAAATAATATACCTACTCTAAACCTTTCTGGTTATATAATATCTGAATATCGTGTCACATTTACCACAAAATGCATCGATAAGCATAGTTTCAAGATAGAAATCAATGAAATAGTGTAGGAATAGAAAACTTGATATATGTGTTTAATTCAACTCATCAAGTAATAGTTCCTTAGCGAAGATCACATGCTGTGTTTGATTTGGAGTTAAGAGAGCATGAGCCACAATCCATGAGCTTGATGAACTTACAGTCTAATAGAGAAAATATACATAAAGAAATATAATGAAATGGTATGTGGCAAAGTTAAGTTAGAGTTACATGCAGAGTCGTATTTGAAATTAAGATAATTCTGCTGATGCAGTTTTGGGGAAGATTCCATGAAGAGTAGGAATGTGACCTGGGCTTTAGAGAACCTTGGAAATGTAATGGAAAGACAAGAAAGGGGGATCCTTGGGTTGCTCAGTGGTTAGCGCTGCCTTCAGCCCAGGGCTGATCTTGGAGTCCCAGGATCGAGTCCCACATCGGGCTCCCTGCATGGAGCCTGCTTCTCCCTCTGCCTGCGTCTCTGCCTCTCTCTCTCTCTCCATGTCTCTCATGAATAAATAAATAAAATCTCAAAAAAAAAAAAAAAGACAAGAAAGAAGAAGCATTCTGGGGCACTAGGGTCATTCAGTCAATTAAGCATCCGACTGGTGATTTCGGCTCAAGTCATGATCTCATGGATTGTGGGATCAAGCCCTGCATAGAGCTCCACACTCAGTGGAGAATCTGCTTGAGAATTTCTCTCCCTCTTTCTCTGCCTCTCCTGCTTGAACTCTTATGAAAATATGTGGTCTTAGTTCTTTCATACTGCTATAACAAAAATACCATAGACTGAGTGGCTTATAAACACCAGGAATTTATTTCTCACAGTTCTGGAGGCAGAGAAGTCCAAGATAATAACCAGCAGATTCAGTGTCTGGTAAGGACCTGCTTTTTGCTTCAGAGACAAACCTCTTTCTGTGTCCTCAGGTGGTAGAAGAGAAGGGAGCTCTCTGGGGTCTCTTTTATAAGGGCAGTGATCAGGATCCCTGGGTGGCGCAGCGGTTTAGCGCCTGCCTTTGGCCCAGGGCGCGATCCTGAAGACCCGGGATCGAATCCCACGTCGGGCTCCCGGTGCATGGAGCCTGCTTCTCCCTCTGCCTCTCTCTCTCTCTCTCTCTCTCTCTCTCTCTCTCTGTGTGACTATCATAAATAAATAAAAATTTAAAAAAAGAAAAAATATATAAGGGCAGTGATCTAATTCATGAGGATTTTATCCTCATGAACTAATCACCTGCCAAAGACCCCAGCTCCAAATACTGTCACACTGAAGATATGTTGAACACATAAAGTTGAGGGGCTGGAGGGGCGGACACAGACATTCAATCTGTAACAGGGTACTCTGTTGAAAAGTAAGCACAAAAAAATAATTTATAAGCCCAGTTTCACTGAGCATATGACTTTGAATTTCCTTGCCCTGGTTCCTTCCACGAGAATGGCAGCATTCTCATGATACTGGCAGTGGCTATGCAACTTACTGGGATTCCATGCTTACTCTGTATCAGAATCTGGACAGCATTAGACTAGTTCTGTTCTGGGTTCTGTGCTTTACTGAGCCCTGCTCCTTTGGTCTTGTTCCTCCCACCAGAATGGATGTTCTTGAGGCCAAGAAGATACACCCAGGTAGATCCTCCATTACCTCTTCTAGATCATTTCTGTGTACCAGAAACTCTGAAATTCCCTAACCCGATAACCTAACCCTGCTTCCAAAGCCCAAGTGGATTTTCCTTTGTCTATAGACTTCATCTCTGACACGCGCTTCCCTAGGACAATTGAACCAAAGGGAGGCAGCTTGTGGTAAAAGAGTTTGGACCTACGGGCCACAATGTATATACATGTGTCTGAGTCCCCTCTCTGTGTGGACCAGAGCTGGTGGTGGTGGGAAAGGAAGGGGAACAGCATTAAATCCCCTGTTGTTATAGGCCCTGCAAATGTTATGGGCAAGCCTGCAGCCAGAGGCCAGAAAACAAGTCCCAGCTGCTGGCCATCACATCACTGTAGATCTGGGTATAGATCAGACCCACTTGCAGAAGGAACCAGAACTCAACAAAGACACCAAATAAAAATCGTCATGGGAAAAACACTTGGCTAAAGAGAACAGAATGTCAGATCCTGGCCTTGTGGTTAATTGCCAAGATTTTCAGTCTGTTGACAATGATAAACCATAATAGCTACTCTACCGTCACTCTCAATACATTCAGGTGCACCTTCTTTTTAGATTTTAATAGTTTGGCTCTTTCTTCCCATTCCTTTCCATAGTCCACTTGCCTCTGAGCCTCAAAAATTTATGAAAAAGAGGATTAAGGGTTGTAAGTAATTGGGAAACAACTAATTTATTTATAATTGGTTTATTATTTACTATGAAACGGCATATAAAAATATCTCGGAACTAATTGTTCTGCCTCCAGAATGTCAGTCTTTAATCATATTATTTTAAATATAGTATTATTTTGCTCAAATTGCCTTGTTTGTATCTCTTTCACAACCAAAAACAATCCAAAAGATTTTATTTTTAATGAGTTTTAAACCCAGCATTACTTAGCAGTCTGCCCCAGTTTTCTATACATTATAGGTTCTGCTTGAAATAACCTTTTTAGTATATTTGTACTTAGGCATTTGCATGACTATTTAGGCTGTGAGGTGCACTTAAAAATGTAGGATTTATAAATAGGGAGAAATGAGCAATCTACTCAATTTATTAGGGACCCAAGAAAATTAGTTTCTGTACAAAGGCTGCAGTTTTCAGTTCATACTTTACCTATAAAGTTTTCAAAAACTGCATAAATGACAAATATTTCATCTTTTTTGTGTGTTATCCCTTCATTTAGTAAAGCTTATTCTTTTTATAAAACAACAAAAGAATGAATAGTCCTATGTACCTAGACCTGGCTAGCTAGAGGTGCACCAGAAAATTTGATCAGAGTCAGGTTTTAGAATACTGGGTATGCCATTCTGAACTTGATCTTTGAACATTGGGAATTTGTATGGCTATTTTATTTATTATTTTATTTTATTTATTTATTTATTATTTTATTTTATTTTTTGCCAGTGAGAAGAGCATATCTGAGTTTCAGGGATATTTCTTAGGGCTCTGAATGGCTGTTTGCAAAGTAAAGATTCTAACAAACAGGAAAGTAGTTAGAAGGCTAGTACCATAGCCCTTGCTAGAAGTGGACCCTGGCAGTGGCAGGGAGGGAGAGAATGAGAGAAAAGGACTAATCAAAGAGAGGTTTCTTATGGGAGAACAAAAAGTACACACAGGGTTTCTAAATAACTGAAGATCTTATGTTCGGTCTCAAGTGAAATTAAATTCTGTCTCTCTGACTCACTTTCTCTTTCTCTCTTACAATTTCTGTGGGCAGATGGCTTTTGATGAAGGCTATGGTTTCTTCTAGAGATGTTCCAGGTAAAGGGAGCAGTTTAAGTTGTATTAGTTAATAAATGTTGGCCTAGTTTTAACTATATCTTCAATATTCATTATTCATTAGATAAATAATAAAAATAAATTTAGGTTAATTTAAATCAAATTCTCTAAGAGTGAGGCTAAAAAAGAAAGATTGAAAGGTTTGCTCATAATGTGAAAAGCTCGCTTGATCTCCTTTATTAAAATTATTAATTAGGTCAGGGCATGACTTCCATGAAAATATGATCTTCCACTGAAAAGCAAAACAAACAAACAAAAATGCTCCAAAAATGCACATCCCATTTTTTTGAGAGGGAAAATTCCTTATTATGTAACTTTCAATACCAGGGCTCAGATCTGTTCCTCTTCAAAGCCATATTAGTGTCTCTAGCTCTATGCATCTTTGGCTTTCAGTTTCTTGTTCTTTGATCTACCTTAGGAGCATATTGACAATAGCAGTATTAGGAGCACTATTTATACTTAAGAGCCAATCTTCACCTTGGAAATACCACTGCCTTTAGCATATACTTTTAAATTTTTTATTTTAAAAAATATTAATATTAATAAACTCCTAACAAAATATGTAAAGATTCAACGAATATGATCACATAATATTATCTTCTTTTATAAACTGGCTAGTATTATTTAGTAATAATAACCCATGCCTCAATGAGTATCTACTCATTTATTTATTCAAGCACTTGATAATTACATTTTGAGGAACTATTTAGTGCCAGGTACTTCTTTAGGCTTCATAATCTAGCAAATGGTCAAAACAGAGACATGTGCCTGTGTCATGGAGCTTCCACAGTGTTCAGAGGAGACAACAAGCCCATTTGAGCAAATATGTAGAAAGTTAAGTAGTAATAATTATCCTGATTGAAAACAAAGCAAAAAGAATGTTGCAAATTTAAGTAAGGTGGTGAAATAGATAACTCCCTGACAAAATGCAAATAAACAGTTGACTGAAGCAAATAAGAAACAATCTGGGCAAAGGCAAAGGAAATGGCAAGTGCAGAGGCTCTGAGGTAGAAATATTCCTGGCATGTTTGAACAGAGGGAGGGTGATTCCACTACAAATGGATTAGGATGAAAATATTCAGTGGTGAAATCAGAGGAGAGGGATGCAGATAGTGTAGGACATTGTAGGTAATAGCTATGATGTGGACTTCCACCAAGAGTGAGATAGGAAGTCATCCGAGAATTGTGAGCAAGGGGTGGTAGTGCTCGTCTGTCTTTGGTGTAAATAGGATCTCCTGGCTACTGTATTGAAGGTAGACCAAAGTAGGGCAACTACTATTATTGGCAATGGTTTTGACCTCTTCCCTGAGGCAGCTTTATCTGAGTTAATCTGATTATGAGGAGCAGAGGTCAAGACTACAAGAATCAAGCCCATGGACAAACAGAAATAGCAGTTGAGAAATCAGAGTCAAAATAACAGCTAAAATTCAGAAAAGCTCACAGCTCAAAGATAAGGGTCATATAGCAGGTCAGGATATGCACATCGTTAGTGCGAATGAATGAATGACCACTTGACACCCTAAATGCTATTTAATATAATACCCAAGAAAGATTAAATCTGATTATGTTAATTTAAATTATATTCTAAAAACAAATAACTTAGTTGTGCATTTTAGAAATGGAAATTGAACAGTTCCTATTGTGCATCACTGGAAGCATGCTGCTAGATTGACAAGATATTGGATGCTGGGTGCCAAAAACAGTCTTGTCTGTAGAGTGTGCTCTTTGGTCTGGAAGCTTTCCAATACAAAGGAGCTAACAATTTGGATAGAATGTGCAAATGACCTCAAAATTCAAAAGGTCATAGAAATTATTTAAGTCAACAACATTTATGGACTGCTTATTGTGTTCCAAGCATTTTACTGCAAACGGAGGCTTAGAAGGGATGAGTGGTATAGGAGTGCCTAGGACCGGGAGGGTGATTACTTCAGTGGTTATAAGGCCAAGCTTTGGGTCGGAGAAATGAGAATTCTAGTCCTGATACTTGCTAGCTTTGTAAGATTGAATAAATAATTTAATCCTTCTAAACCTCAGTTTCTTCAAGTGTAAATGGTGATCTCAATTTCTGCTTCAGAGAGCTGATGGAAGATTAAATTAAATAATTATATGAAGTGCTTGGCAGAGAACCAAGCACGTAATGACCCAGTTAATGGTGACAGTTGCTCTGCTGCTGTTTTTGTCAAAGCATAAGAGTTTACAAGTTAGGACAATAAATATACATTTCACAATGTTATGTGTTATAAAATTGATGTAATATACAGATAGATAGTTCAATGTGATTTCAAGGAAGAAATTTCTAAAGCTATGTGTAAGAATCAAGAAAAACATCACATGGGTAGGTAAGGGAAAATGTAAGCTGGATTTTGAAAAATCTTCAAGATAGAGGTCATCATTCATTCATTCATTCATTTATGATTAGTCATTTAATTTTATTTCGTGTATGCTGTATTCCGGAACTGTGCTAAGAACTGAAAATACAAATCTTTATAAGAAATAATCTTTCCCACCATTTTCCACCATGATGGGAAAGAACAACTAGGGCGAATCAACTGTTACACTATGTGAATCTCTGTTCCCTGATGCTTCCTGTAGGTTATATACCCTGAAAGGGGAATGAAAAGAAGGTAAAGGTTTATTCTGTTTGAAGTAACAAGGGAAGGAAAATGAAAAGAAAATTCTGTAAGTATCCATTCTAGGTGCTTTATAAGTATATTTTCCTCATATTACAGAGGAGGAAGCCTAGAGGCAGGGATGTTAATTATCTTGTCTAGATCATTTAACCAGCAAAAGGAAGAATTGGGATTTGAACATGGCCACAGCTGATTTCAGGGGAAAGGGAAGCACATGTTGCTGTGTACCCAAAAGGAAAGAAGATCTGGAATAATTTTCACCATCTCTTGTGACAACCATAGATGGCTCCCTGCATTGAGGAACTGGTCAAAGCGTGTGGGCTGAAGTAAGTCAGTGCCGGAGAATCATGTCCTTTGGTTTTAGGGTTCCTGGTAAGGGCTGGAAATAGCAATGCAGAATATTGGAAGAGTAGTGTTCTGGAGAGATTGCATAGTAGACACTTAGGCATGGAAAATGATCAGGAACCAGACACACAATCTCACATGAAATGAAGAGTTCTTAGGAGAAGCACTGGACTGTCCATGCTTGAGTAGAGTTATGTGATCGACTGGACTTGCCATTTTTAATGGGGAAGGGAGCCCTAAAGCATTGGGCATGAGGAAATTTGTTCTATAAGCTCAGGATCTTTGCAGACGAATAATGTTAAAGCCAAGAATAAATCCTTCCAAAGAGTAAGAATCTTTGTGTTTAGTTTCTCATTTTACTACATTTCCTATAAGAAATTGTTATTGTTATTTGCTGTTGAGAGGAACTCAGGGAGCCATCAGAAACACAGAAAAACATAACTTTTACTTGCACTTTAGATTACATGATCTCTGACTACTCATTTGTAGTAGAGTAGGACTAGCCATGTGAAAAGCAGAAGCCCTAAGCCCCTTGAAGTGAGACAAAAACCTCAGAACTTTAACAGGGTTCTTTCTATGTACAATTGAATAGTATTAAACAGAACTTTGTGAAACCCTTGGGTGCCACAGGTATTATTGTTCGTATCATTACCGCCTTTCAAAAGGGATCAGAAGCACAGAAATAGCCATTGCCAGTTATCTCAGGGCAATTATTGGGGCATCTACCCTCCCAGAGAATGGGATCAGGATTGCATTTGACTGGTGATATCAGGAAGATATGTGCATTTCAACCATGGACTGAGAGGGTATTCATCACTTACACCTTTAGGTGAGGGAAGCAGAGGGATCTTTGGTCTTTGCCCTTTACTAACTGGCTTACTTTTAAGAATTTTTTAATCCCACTGAACTCTATTCTCCTCATCTGTAAAATAGGGAAAATAATATTCACCTCAGAGGCTTCTCAAATATAAATGGGATCTAATGGAATGTTCTCAGCATGGTACAAACATGATGATTCATCTTCTTCCCTTCTCCCCCTTTCTCTGTTCCTCAATAATATAATTATTATTAGCTGAGCCACCACCTCCAAGGAGAGAATTAACTGGGGAAAGAGGATGGACTCCCCTGAGGCATTGCTTTTGACTGTGCCTCTCAGCTCAGAAGTAGAATCAAAGAGAGAAGAAAGATAAAAGGAAAGAGAAAATGGGAGTGATAGACCTTTTTTCTTTTTTCTTTTTTTTAGTTTATCAAAATTTCTGTAGCTGGAACAAAAGAAAAAAACTATTCACTGACTCCCTCTAGTTGTTATTGTGGTTGATAATAGAACGTGGAGACCAGATGTGGAATGGTGTATCCTTCTTAGAGGCATTACAGAGGCATTGTACGGAGATAGAATGTATGTCCTAGCAGAGAGAGGATGTTCCCATGAGTTCACTTTTGCAGGAGTGGCAAAATCTGCAAAGATTAATGTAGCAAAAGTACTGAAGTTCTTATAGCACCATATCTGCTAGCTGATGGCCAATAGACCAATTGGCCAGTAGGCCAATAGGCCAGCAGAGAGAGTGTCATAACAATTTTCTTTTTCCATTGCTTGATGCACACTGCTTTTCCTTATGTCACTTTCCTAAAGGGAATCATGCATTTTTAAGTCTCTATGACTAGATCCCCTGAGAGGATACAGTAAGAAGGGGACATCATGTTTGTGATTTTTTTTTACAAAAAAAAATTAATAACCTCAGTGTAATCATGAGAAAATATCAGATAAACCCAGATTCAGAGAATTTCTACAAAATATGAAACCAGTACTCCTCAAAAAGGTCAAGGTCATGGAAGACACAGAAAGGCTAAGAAACTGTTACAGGTCAAAGTAGACTAAGAAGGCATGATGACTATATACAGCATGGCATCTTGATGTCTTGGATTGGATTCTGGAACAGAATAAAAATATTAGCGGAAAAACTTAGGAAATCTCAATAGTTTATAGTTTTGTACCACTGTTCATTTCTTAGCTTTGATAAATGTTCATGATTAGATAAGATGCTAACAGTAGTTGAAGCTGGGTAAAGAGTATATGGGAACTCTGATATCTTTGTAACTCTTCTGTAGATTTAAAATTGCTTCAAACTAAATTAAAAAAAATATTCTATGGCACATACCACAGTGTGCTCTCCTGAGCCATGTCAGCTTTACATAAATTTCTGAGAATGAGGGCTGTTAGCATGTTTGTTCATTTTATCATTTGGGATAAGGTGCCCTTCTTCTCCTTTACCTCTTTCCCAACCAATTTTATTGAAGAGCCAGAGAAGGGAAGAATATGGGGGGAAAAAGTAAAGCCCTCCCCATGTAAAGTGAAAGGAACTCTTTAGAACTAGAACTTAAGGGGATCCTTGGGTGGTTCAGTGGTTTAGCGCCTGCCTTTGGTCCAGGGCATGATCCTGGAGACCTGGGATCGAATCCCACGTCGGGCTCCCGGTGCATGGAGCCTGCTTCTCCCTCTGCCTGTGTCTCTGCCTCTCTCTTTCTCTCTCTCTGTGACTATCATAAATAAATAAATTTAAAAAAAAGAAAAAAAAAAGAACTAGAACTTAAGTAGTGCTTAAAAGTAACCAAAAAAGACATGAGACATAAGGGACTTATTTAGATGCAAAAATGTCATGAGGAAAGAGAAAAGGTTCTTTTTACAGTTCATCCCTATTATGTTTTCTTATATAACTCATATACTAAAAGCATAAAGGAAACCCTGTGTTTTTTTTTCTGAAACCCTGTGCTCTAATAAAAAGAAAATTAATTTACAAATAATCTTGGGAAGAAAAGATATGGAGTCACTAGTCTCATCCAGGAATTCAAAAGCATCTCATTTTTTTAATCTTTAATTTTCAATATTGTTGAGCCAACAAATAAATAATAATGAAATGACCTTAAAATGTGGCCTCAGTGCAGTTGCTCCTGTGATTTTATTAATCACAGAGAACAGTCTCTAAGAGGATTATTTCTGTAGTCACAACTGTCATTGGTGAATAAAGCATTTGGTTGTCTCTAGGGAAGTGGGAATGCTGCCAAACAGCTCATATGCATGAGGAACTAAGCATGGGTTAGGACATATATTTTGACCTTTATGATTCAGGACTATTAATTATGACAAATTTTTGTTAGTGATTGTTGAATTAAAAACAAAACAAAACTGCAACTCCACTCTCAAGGGAAATGATGTTCTAGTATGGCTAGAGCCGCTTTAAAATCTGTTAAGTCAGCCCTATTTGCTTGGAGGCATGTCATAGTCAGGAAGAGCAAGATGTGGTACATTGCATAAGATACCCACTTTCTCAGATTTATTTTTATGACCCAAAGCTGCCTCCTTTTCTATCATACTAAACCCTCCTTCTAGTCTTACTCACATAAACATAGCATCATCAACATCCCATAATACACATATACTCAGAATATCCCTTCTGTTTTATTTCTGAATGCTGAATTATCTCATACCATCCCAGAGGGGTGGCTGCTAGAAACCCTGGACTCTGATCATATGTATTAAAGCTAACAAAATACATAGCGTCAAAATTTACTGATACAATTTTTTTCCCTTCACGTAGATTTATGATTATTTTGCCACATTTACGTTCTGTATTCCTTTTCCAACTTTTTATCTGGGATGCTTGAAAGTAAGTAGCAGATGACATGGTGCCTCATCCCTGAAGACTTAGCATGTCTCTTGCAACAGTGAAGATTTTTTCCTATTATAATACAATACTATTAAATTATTGTATTATAATAATATACAATATTATTGTATATATTGTACATACATTACATACATGTATGTATGTATACCCAAGTATTTCATGCAATAGTATTCTCTAACCGTCCATAGTCATTCTTCTCCCGTTCTCCCCAAAATACTCTTATTATTTATAGCTCTTTTATTCAGTCAATAATTTAATCAAGGATCACATGGATCCATAACTGGATCTTCCATGTGCTCCATTTCCTAAAATTGATTTGCCTATTGAAGAATCAAGCTGATTCTCCTTTCTCGTATCCCATTTCACAAAAGCCCATCTCCCTTTATTTAAAAGAAAGAAAGATAAGAGGAGAAAGAAAAGGATAGAAGAAATGAAAGAAGGGAGAGAAGGAAGAGAGGGATGCAGTACATCACTTTCATCCATTTTGCATTTTTCATGGTACATAGTTCTAATTTATAAAAACTCCCTCCTGAGACACCAAGCAATAAAATAAAGCATAGCATTAATATCAGTAAAGTATTGTTTAATCAACTTACAATATTCCTCCCTTTTTCATTATGCTATGCATTGCCAATAAAATTTACTTCCTATATCTTATAAACATCAAACTTTGTAATATATGTAAACTTTTTAATGATATTTTGACTAATAATTAGCCAATAATTTTGACTAATAACAATTTAATAATTTTGACTAATAATAGTTTATGAGAATTCAAACCAGAAGAAAATTTAAAAATTGAGCCTTATGATATTACACATTTTTACTACAATATATTTAAATATATTTACCGCAGGCAATTATGTTAGGTGATTAAACGAGTGACTCTAAGCTTAAAAGTATATCCCAAGTGGTGAGAATTGAAATGGAAATACAATTTAGGCAGAAGAAAAATGTGAAATTTCAGTTTTAGAGAGGAATGTATTTTTTTGTTGTCTGGAAGATAATGGTGATATAAAATTGCAAAAGTATTATGATTCGGTTTGATGTATTTAAAAGGATGATGTAATAGTTTTATTTTAATATGCCAATTATATACATAAATCACCGTAATATATCAGAAATTGCAGTTTGTTTCCGAATAAACATAGAGTAACAATTTTTATATATCCCACTTTAAAGATGTGGGAGGAGTTGCAATCCCTACATTTCCTAGGGGATAATTAAACAAATATGTTTGAAGACTAGTGTCCTAAATATTTTCACACCATGACTTTCTCTCATGTTTGCAACAGTGCTTTTCCCATTCTCATTCTCAGTTGTTGGCTCTGCTTCTTTTCTGAGGAAACTGCTGTTCCCATCATCACATCTCATGTATTTATGCTTTATGCCTGTGTTCTACCCTTGTTGTTACTGTGGGAAACCTGCACCTGCTCCTGGCAAAGGCCAATTTCTTCTTTGGCTCCCCTCTTGTCTACGTTTCCAATGACCTTCTCCTCTTTCTCCTTGTCATTTCCATCAGTGTTCACAATTCTGTTCTTTTTCAATGCAAATTCCATTTTTAAAAACCCTTTTGACTGGGCTTGGGGTTCTAGTTACACCCCCACCCGAATTTCTCTCTTTTCCTTTACAGCAAAATGACTCAGAAAGTTGTAAATGCTCATTGTCTCTAATTTCCTTCCTCAAATTCTCTCAAGCTCTTGCCCCACCTCTCCAGCAAAACTGATAATGTCAAGAACATCAGAGATTTCCATGTTACCAAATCCAGTGATTAAATTTTAGTCTTCAGGGGTGTTTGGCAGAGCTGATTACTCTCTTCTCGCAACATGTTCCAACCTTCCAGTAATAACATTCTATGTTTTTTCTCCTCCCTCTCTGGCCACTCTCACTAAGTTTCTTTTATTATCCCCCACTTTATCTTCCCAATATTTAGATATTGAGGAATACGCCGAATGCAGTCTTTGGACCTCTTTTTTTTTTTTTTTTTGTGCATTATATTATATACCTTGGTAATTATTGGCTGAATTATAGACTTAACTACCATTTTATAAATAATTATTCCCAAATTAATGTCTCCAGCTTGGACCTAAACTTCAGATTTAAAAAAAAAAAAAATACAGCTTAGTTTTCTAAATGGCATCTCAATTTAACATATCAAAACTGAGCTACTGACTTCCTACCCCTTGCTTCACACCTACTCTTCTCAAAATTTTCTTCATCTCTCTTCTGTTCTTCTAGTTGCTTTGGCCAAAATTCACTGACTCATCTCTTTATCTCACACCCACAAATAATTTTCAACATATCCAGTTGGCTTTGTCTTCACAGTATATATTTTTATATACTGGCTACTTAATCCAGCTACTTCAGTCACTTCCATGGCTAACACTCTGGTTCAAGTCATCATTACTTCTCTCTAGATTCTTAAAATTGCCCTCTCATTGGTTTTCCTCTCTTGCCCTACTAAAATGTATCTCTTAAGCAGCTGCCCAAAGGATTATATTAACACTGAAATTGGATCATGTCACTTTCCTGCTCAAAGTCTTCCAGTGGCCTCCCAAAAGTCAAGTCCTTACAATGGCCTGTAGAGTCCTAAGTTACCTCTGGGAACTGGTCTCCTTTTCTTTCTTGCTCACTCCGCTCAAAATACACTGTCCTTTATACTTGCCCTCGCTATATCAGATGTGATATGATATCCTACCCCTTAGGTATCCATATGACTTACTCCGTGATCATCTTGACACCTTTCCTCAAATGTCACATGATCCCTGAGTGCTTTCTTCTTCCCTATCTAAATTGCACACCTCCACCATTCCCCTTTTAAGGGGTTTTGTTTTACTCCTTAACACCACCACCATCTACTATTCTCCCTATGTGCCTATTTGTCATCTTTATTGCCTGTCTTCCCATCTCCTCCCACTATCCCTGCAGATCCCTACTGCTATCCCATGCAAGCACCCTAAGGGTAAAGATTTTTGTCTGGTTTGCGTGAATACAGTCTGCTACTATATTTCCATTCTTTGGCAGAGTACCCAGTCCTCTTCTAGAAAGTCTATCAATATTTTTGAGTGAATGAATGTAATGAAATTTTGAAAAAAATAATTGAGAGATATTCTGGCTTTTTTTTTTTCAGATTTTAGTGTATTGAACATAAGTAGCATAATACCTACTGATACTCCTTTTCCTTTTTTTTTTTTTTTTTTTAAGAATTCATCTATCTATTTGACAGAGAGAGGGGAAGAAGGGAAGAGAGAGAGAAAAAAAAAGGCACAGACGTACACAAGCAGGGGGAGCAGCAGGCAGAGGGAAAGGGAGAAGCAGGCTCCCTCCTGAGCAGGGAGCCAGATGTGGGGCTTGATCCTAGGACTCTGGGATCATGATCTGAGCCAAAGGCAGATGCTTAACTGACTGAGCCACCCAGGTGCCCCAATACTTAGTTTCTGAAAACAATTTCTAGGATAATTTTAAAAACAAAACTGTTTCTGCTTAGATTTGAGGAATTATGAAGAAAAAATAATTGATCATTACATTCTGAGACAGTTGGAGAAGTATTCATTGAAGTAGTAGGACACGAGCTAGGCTTTAGAACACCGGATTTAGAAATGGAGAAAGTTGAATAACGGGATGATCCAGGCAAAAGAAATGATGTGAAACTACACTGAATAGGCAAGAATGTGTGTAAACATGCTTTTCTTCCTGAGCAGAGCATTCCAGTTAAAGGAGAAGAAGCTATGGTTTAGGGCTGCAGGGAGAAGCTAATACGTAGTGACCTTGAATGAAGAGCTGAGAACTTGCCCCTTTATCCTCAAGAGTTGGGGTATTCATCAGATGTTAGGTAACATATTTTGAGAGGGGAATGCGGGAATGAAATGCTAGACACAGTGTGAGAATAGATGATGTTCTGGCTATAAAATTCATTAAATATGAGACAGACTGAAAGTAGAGATCCTAGATTGGCAATTATTTGAATAGAGTGAGGATGAAGAAAAAAAAAAAAAGGTAATGCTGAATTCTGGGAAAATAGCAGAGTAATTTTCCTGAAGCATAGTAGAATGGAAAGAGATAGTGACTTTTAAGAAAGGGTTTCAGAAGTCTAACTTAGAGTGGGTGGGAAAAGAAGACCCTTCTCAAAAGAAGACCCTTCTCAAAAGTTGAAGAGGGGAGAGCATTCCGGGCATAATGAACAGCAAAAGCAAAGTCCATTCGCCAGTGAGAGTTTGGTGTAAAAGGGAATGGGTGACAGTAGCATTATGGTCAGGTAGGAAATGGCTGGAGATGAGGCCAGAAATAAAGTCAGAAGCCTTCTCTTCTGAAGTCAGATAATGGCTTACAGTTGACAAACTACGGTGCCATTTCCCTTCATCAAAAGATATTTAGTAGAGCAATTATGCTTTGAAGAAAGCTGAATGAATTGAGAATGTTAAACATGAGGGAGGATCAACAGAACACGTTTAAGCAAATGTCTACATGCCATAAACAGCAGGATAACATGAGAACAAACCAGGAAATGACCGATAATACTGAGGGGAAAAAAGGCATTGGAAGGTTGGAGGTGGGAGATGCTCTAACAGAGACTGTGATGGGATGGAAGCCTTTGAAGGTTGGATGGAAGAAGATTTTGCTGTTGCCTTTTTCTCCTGCAATGTCAGTCAAAACTGTTTAACAGCATTTGTTTTTATCTGGTGAATGTGAATCTGACGCCCAGAATTTCTATAGGATTTAAATATACAAACTTCAGCAAAGGTCTAATTGTATTTAGCGCTACATGTTCTCAAACCTAAACATCCAGTTTAGAGGAAATAGTATGTTCCTTATTTAAAAATATTACTAATGGCAAAATGGTGATAGGGACAACCATAGAAAAGAATGATGCTAATGGCCTGGATGCATTTCTCTCTACTTGGCAATAATGCCCCTCCACTGAAGAGGTGTTTACATTTATGTTGAGTTTCTGCTGTTTCCATTTGTGATTTTCAGTGGATTGCATTTCCAGAAATACACTAAAAAGGAATATGCCTCTAAATGAATCATCAACAACAACAGTAAAATCAGAATTTTCTGAAGGGTGACCCAGTAACTCCTAAAATTCCCAGGGAACTGATCTGTGAAACAGCGGGTGTTGTAAGTTTGAGTTTTATATTTCCAAACTACATAATTAGTTTATTCAGTATGAATTTATTAAGCATCTACCACGTGCTCAAAATTGCTAAGATGTTTCTTCATAATACCAAGAAAAATGTTAGGTCTTATAATGAGGATGATCTGGTCATGGGGAACCTGGATATATATACAAAAGAAGACTATGACAATAAGTAAAAAAAAAAAAAATGAGGGGGGACATGAGATAGATGGATGGATAGAGAGATAAGGAGAGAGAGAGATCATTTATTTCTCACTGAGGGAGTATCTGAGTAGCCTTCTCTTACTGATGGAATACAAAATAAATAGGGAGCATATCAGTTGAACACTATGCAGCAAGAGTTAGACATTCTTGTTAACTTCGACTTGTGCAATGTTTTGAATTTTTTAAAATGGTGCATAGGCAAATTTCAAATGATACAGGACCTTTTCAGCTCATCTATAGCTTAAGTACTGTAAGGTCTTAAGTAAGATTATACTTGATAGAAACTTTATTTCACACAAAACACTTTATGGGGAGCAACTAACAGTTGAATTATTTGAAATTATGTGAAAATTAAAATTTTAATGAAAGACAAGTCTGTGGATTGTTTTTTTTTTTTCAGGATTGTGTGATAGTGGGGTATAGTAATTATAACAGAAAAGTAAGAAAAAGATGTTCTTTTAAGTGTTTTTTTTTGACTACCTGATTCATAATCAAAACTAATTATTTTTTTGTTATTTTGATTGCTTGAAAGTGGTGCTTTGAAACATATATACATGGACACATCTAAATAAATAGAAAATCAGAAATATCTTGAACTTTTGTTCCCCACAGAGTATTTGGTAAAATACTTTATAATATAAATATTTCAATCTGTTAATAATATCTTTATATATTATTCCTGGACTATTGAGCTACTAGAGGGCCATTTTTGAGCTTTCTCTAAACTTTGACACTTTGGATACCTGAAAAGTCATAAACTACCTGATTAATTAACAATGCCTATTAGTACAGTTTATCATTTTTATAACTCTTGGTGTTACCAAGTTAAAATATGTTGAGAATGGTAAAACAGTATATCTGATCTAAGAAAAACTGGACATTGGTGATGTGGCCTAACTAATTTGTTAAAATAAAATAGGGTCTTGTTTATGTGGCTGATCTCTGTGAACTTAAAATCATTGTACTGTGCTCAGTTTCCCTCCATTCCATTATTTATTAGTCGTTCAAACATATTAGGATCCTGCTTTGCTCAAACACCTCATGTGAGAAGGTTACAACAATAAAGAGACCACAGTTTCTGCCCTGCAGAGTCATGTGGTCCCGTGTGGGAGTTAGACATCTGTACACATAATTACAGCCCCATAAATAGATCTCCTGGTCTATGGGAAACCTCAGGACAGACTTCCAAATTCTTTTTGTTGAAGACAGGCTTCTTAAAATAAAGGATATGCCATCTAAGTCTCGGAGAATGAAGAGGAGTTGGCCAGGTAAACAAGGCAAGCAAGAGGAAGTGTGAGCAAAGGAAACAGGTGGTACAAAATAAGTGAGATCCAGTGCCTTCGGTAGATGCTCAAGGTCAAGGGCTTCTTAGTGACCAGACTCAAATGCTGGCAGGAGCCAGACTGCACACAGATTTTAAGCAGAGGAGCCACAGAATAATTGTGTTTTTGAAAGACCTCTTTGGTGGTGATGTGAAGAGAAGAGGCATTGGATGCAGGAAGAGTTGATGGGAGTCTGGGCAAAAAAAAATAATCTTGATGTTAACTAAGACAATAATAGTAGAGAAGGAGAGGGTGGGTACATACAAGAGAGTAAAAAAGTAGAATGAACATGAGAATGATTGGATATTATGACAGAAAGATGGGGAGAAATCTTTGTGTAATTTATTTCTGTTCCTTTTAATTTGTGTGTTTGCATGTGTGTGTTGGTAGTAATCCCCGTGAAATCTCCAGTTATGATGGAGCAGGGAGGTATTGCACACAGTCTTTAGGAACCAACCCTGCAAAAAGACATATGCACCCACTGTGTTCACTCAGCATTATTTATAATAGCCGAGATACAGAAGCAAACTGTCATCGATGGATGAATATATAAAGAAAATGTGATGTGTGTGTGTGTGTCTGTTTGTGTGTGTACATGTGTATAAAATAGAATATCATTCATCCATAGTAAAGGAAATCTTGCCATCTGATAACAGAAATGGATCTTGAAGGCATTATATCAAGTGAAATAAATCAGACAGATAAAGGCAAATACCTTATGATCTCATTAAATGAAGAATCTAAATTAATTAAATATGGAATAATAACTGAAAAAAAAAAAAAGCTCACATGCAGAAAAGAGATTGGTGGTGGTTGCTAGGGGTGGGGTAGAGAGTGGGAGAACGGGTGAAGGGGCTGAAAAGATACAAACTTCCAGTTATAGAATAAGTAGATCATGGGGACATACAGCATGGATCCTACAGTTAGTAATACTATATTGCATTTTTGAAAGTTGCTAAGACAGTAGATTAGACTTGCTGCAGCGCTGATTTCGTGATATGTACAGATACTGAATTATCATGTACATCGGAAACTAATATAATGTCAATTATGCCTCAATTAAAAAATAAGTGGCAAAATGACAGGTCATGAAATTTTAAATAGGGGTGGTGGGAGGAAGCGTATGACAAACCAGTGCATGTTACGTATTTTATGAATTTGCTAGTAGAAATTGGAATCAATTCTGGCTTCATTTTGATCATACCCTCTGTATGTGATTGTCTGATCCTATTCTCCAAATGCAAATATTTCTTTAAAACCTGCAATAATAGGGACCCCAGTGGCTCAGCAGTTGAGTGCCCGCCTTCAGGCCCAGGGCGTGATCCTGGAGTCCCAGGATCGAGTCCCACGTCGGGCTCCCTGCGTGGAGCCTGCTTCTCCCTCTGCCCATGTCTCTGCCTCTCTCTCTCTCTCTGTCTCTCATGAATAAATAAATAAAATCTTACAAAGAAACCTGCAATAATAAAATGATAGGAATAGATAGGTAAGAACTTTTCTTTGAATAAATGCTGGAATTCTTAGGAATGATTAATATTTTCATAAGATATTTAACTATTTACATGCCTTCTAAATCAATTTCAATTTCTAATTTAAATATGAAAAATTAAATGAAATGGGTGATGAGTATTAAGGAGGGCACCTGTGATGAGCACTGGGTGTTATTTTTAAGTGATGAATCACTAAATTCTCCATCTGAAACCAATTTTACCATATATGTTAACTAACTAGAATTTAAATAAAAACTTGAAATAAAAAAATTTGAATGGAAGTGCAAATGTTAATCATATTTTGAGACTCATTATCCTCACAGATGTTACAAATTATTTGTAAAATACAATTTTTATATTTTGTCTTCTGTGGCCATTTATATTAATTATCCTTTCTGTCCAGATCCTTTAATCATCGGGCTGGCCCTCAATAGCTGTCTTTATCATGATAATAGTTCCCAATGTTACTGCTTTTTCTCTTGCCATAACAGAAATAATTAGAATTGACTAAGATAACATTCTGAGGGTGAATCTGAGAGTGTGGATGTGAAATATCAGCCATGGAAGTTGATGATTAACATGACACCCTCAGTCCCTATGGATGGGTGGGGCTTCGGGGCATACAGCTTACTCCTAGAATCACCTGTAACATGAACTTCCTGTCCTTAAAGACATAAGCTACAAGTTTGTTCCAATAATAATAGTTAATACTTATCAAGTATTTGTACTTGTCTCAGAAACCCAATGAGACAAGTGTTTGGTTCTGTGATTTATCCCCATCCCTAGGATGGAGCTAGGAGTCTAATACGAACAGTTGCTTCTTGAGCTGAAAATTTTAACCACTTTGCTACTCTACCTTCCCAGAAGTCACTTTTCTCCCTCATGTCAACAGGTCAATGATGAACTCACCCCCACAGACATTCTAGTTAAGTCCAGTCATGGCCAGTTGATGTTCCAGATACTTCAAACTTGACACACAGTCTTGTGCATGTTCAGATGTTTTCATCCTTAAAAGCAGAGATCACATTATGTTTTGCAAGACAGGAATATCTATTGGATAAAATTATATATATATATATACATATATAATAATATATGTATATGTATGTATAATATATGTATATGTATGTATATATATGTATATATACATATATAATAATATATGTAATACACACAGGCTTTTAAAGAAATTTTAAAAAGTTCTCAGGATTTCACATGATTCATTATTTGACTATAAGGACATGAGGTAGGGGTGCCTGGCTGGCTCAGTCCATAGAGCATTGACTCTTGATCTCAGGGTCATGAGTTCAAGCCCCAAGTTGGGTGTAGAGATTACTTTAAAAAAATGTTTAAAAAAAAAAAGTACATGGAGTGACTGGCATATGTTTTCAGGTTTACTTAAAAATAAAAATTAGTATTTCACTAAAAGATGACATATTTCTCTTTTAGTTTCACTGCATTACATCATCAACAGATTGGAGCTGACAATTATGTAAAAATAATATATTTAGTTGGACTAAAAATGTTGTCTATTATTATAATGATTACTATCAGCCAAGAGTGGATATGAGTATGACTCTTCTAAGCTAAAGATGTATAGTTAATTTCCTTTATTGCTAGTATGAGTTATGTGAGTTAAATATGGCATACCTTTTAAGAAGTAATCACTAGCTGATTTGGGAAGTCAGCAACCAAGGTTGAAAATATTTGTGTATATTTATTGAACAGAGTTATGCAGTTTAAAAATATTGGCATGTATTTATAGTAAATAGATTTTTATCCTAAAGCAATTTGTGCCTGAAAGTGCATTGATAACATCACTTCTAGAACTACCATGGTTATTTACCATTTCTCTGAGCTTATATCCTAAAGTTCTCTGCCTTGTATATGAGATTGTTTTATATTGTTCATGTTATAATAAATGAGAGTGCCATACAGTGTGGTGCTTAAAAACTTTGACACCTAGTACCTAGGTTCAGGTACTAACTTCTGCGTGTAAGACATTAAAACAGGAATGCCTGTGTGGCTCAGTGGTTGAGCATCTTCCGTCAGCCCAGGGCCTGATCCTGGAGTCCTGGGATCGAGTCCTGCATCAGGCTCCCTGCATGGAGCCTGCTTCTCCCTCCACCTGTGTCTCTGCCTCTCTCTCTGTGTCTGTCATGAACAAATATTAAAAAAAAAACAAACACTAAAACATATCAGACATTGGGAAAATTACTTAAACTCTCTGTGCCTCCATTTCCCCTCATACAAAAATGGGATAGAGTTGCAACATCATATGGTATTATGAATACTAAGTAAGTCAACACAAGGTGCCTAAGTGCTTAAAATATACTGAAAAATATATATGATGTTATTATTATTGATCTTATCAGTTATGCTGTACTTAAAAATTAATTTAATTTCTAACCCTGAAAATATATGGCAGTATATCATGAGCAATGAGCTAAGTGAAATGTGAAGTCAAGAGAGGAAATGGTTTTCCGAAGGTTCAATTTTATTCAGTAAAAGCTTGGTATTGAAAGGTAACTTTTTCTCTAGGAAATCTTGAGGTTGAAAGATAACAATTCACTGTTAAGTCCATTATCATACTTTAATGGATAACATTTTAATTAGTTCAATACATTAACTACTTTCTGAACACAAAACTCATAGTGGCCATAAATGAAGAACTTTGGTCGATGTCTCAACTACTTTAATCCAGTGCAGCAAGTTTCACCCAAGCAAAACAAACCTAAACTCAAAAAGAATTGATGACCCATCGAAATAGTGACATTTTAAATGGAATCTTCAAGCATTAGGTGATTAGTAAATCTTATTCCTGTAATAAAACTACTAGCACTTAAAATTAGCAATGTTATTTGTAGTTTTAATGGGAGATGTTTAATGGAGAAAAGCATTAAATGACAACCAAACAGAAACCTATAGTGGACATTTAAAAGCTGAGAAGATCCAATATGGTCTAATGTATTTCTTGCTAAAATAAGGGTCTGACCTATTATGAAATGTGTACTCGCAGTTCTAATGCTTATTTATTTTCAAGGTACCGTAAGGAATGTTGCTATTAATTCAACTTACTGAAGTATAACTAAACTAGAATATATGCATTTGAATAGTGTAGAAGCATGACAACAAATAAAGCTCGTGAGTGTTGGAATATATTGGTCAATATGAAAACAGTATTTTTGAAACCATTTCTTGGCTCCGTATTCACCATAAATCCCACTTCCTCCAGAGTGTTTCTGTAGCACGTTGTACACGTTTTGACCATGAAGGCTATCCCATAACTATTCATCTGCTTTGTTTACTCTATGAGATAATCAGCATCACTTGAAACAACACCTTATTTAAACATGTCTGCTATAGAACTGGGCTTAACACAGTGTGAACTAATATTTAAAATTTATCCATTATACCTATCTGAAGAGCTTTTGACTTTTAACCTGATGATATTTCAGGCCTTTTATTTGGGCTTATTTTTTTAAAATTTTTATTTATTTATGATAGTCAGAGAGAGAGAGAGAGAGAGAGAGAGGCAGAGACACAGGCAGAGGGAGAAGCAGGCTCCATGCACCGGGAGCCCGACGTGGGATTCGATCCCGGGTCTCCAGGATCACGCCATGGGCCAAAGGCAGGTGCCAAACCGCTGCACCACCCAGGGATCCCGGGCTTATTTAGATACTAAAATTCCTAGACTATAATGGAATTATTAGTAAGGAAATGACCTTTACTCAGGCAGTACCACATTTCTTTCATAGTGTCTTCTGGAATATAGTACCACAAATTTAATAGTAGGGCATTTTAAACATGATTCCTCCCTAGAGATACTTCTATTTTCCGCACAAGGGCAAGAACTAATTTACTTTTATATATTCACCAAATTAAAAAAAAAAAAAGCGAGGGGTGATTCTATAAAGTGCTTTGAAATGATTGCATTTATAATGTTATAAATTCCCAAGTGTGCAACAAGGAATTTAATTCAACTTGAAATCTATATTCTATAGAACTGAAAATACTAGACTTCAGAAATTAGAAAACTATCTTCTATGAAAGTCCTTCTCCATATTGACTTTTAAATACTTTGTATAACTTTATTTCCCTTATAGTTTTTAGAACTTTACTAAAATATAATTTATGTACCATAAAATTTGATTTTTAAAAGTGTACATCTCAGTGTTCATTAACATATTCACAAAATTATACACCTTCATAACTGTCTAATTTTATGGATTCTTAAGAGACACACACAGAGAGAGAGAGAGAGACAGAGACAGAGGGAGAAGCAGGCTCCATGTAGGGAGCCTGACGTGGGACTCGATCCCAGGTCTCTAGCATCACACCCTGGGCTGAAAGTGGTGCTAAACCCCTGAGCCACCCAGGCTGCCAGTCTAATTTTAGAACATTTTTATAACCCTTTCCTCCAAAAAGCTTGTATTCATTAATGATCATTCTCCACTCCCTCTGCCAACCAGTAGTTGGCCACTGCCAACTACTAAACTATTTTCTTGGTCTACTACTTGTCTATTCTGGACATTTCACTTAATTGGAATCACACAGCAGGTGGTGTTTGTGACTGATTTATTTCACTTATCATATTTTTAAGACTCATCCATGTTGTAGTATATTTCAGTATACTTAAATTCTTTTTATTGGTAAATAATATTCCATTGTATAGATCTATCATTCAATGGATAAAATTTTGTTTATCCATTCATTAACTGATGGGCATTTGGGTTGTTTTCATTTTCTGGCAATTATGAATAATACTGCTATGAACAATCACATGTAATTTCTTCATATAGACATATGTTTTTATATTTCTTGGTTACATAAGTACAAACGGAATCTCTGAGTTGTATAGTAACTCTATGTTTAACATTTTGAGGAAGTACCAAACTGTTTTCCAAAGCGACTGCACCATTTTGTAATCCTGCCAGCAAGGATGAATGAAGGTTCTATATGACTTTTTATGATGCATAGTTGAATTAAAGAAAAACTCTATCTCCACTTTTATAAAATAACTTCTAATATTTATCACAATATAATAAATATCACAATATATCTGGAACAAGTCTGTTACCTCCTTAGGCCATAAGCAGAATTTATTCATCTTTGTGATGCCATCACAATTTTGACATGTGACAGTCATTTTTTTTTCAAAATGTTGAATAAATGATCATTTAGATTTATCATTTAATACAAATATCAATAAATATATTATTGTGTTTGATTTCTACTTTCTTTCAATGTGGCAGAAATATGAAGTATGAAACCTTCCCAGTACAAAAGCCTACATAAACACACCAAATAGGCCACTGAAACAGCAGTATGGTGTTTTCGGATGACTGGCGCAACCTGAAGACATTTGCTGATTTGAAGAATTAGAAACTTGGATTTGATGTCATTGGGGTAAACTGGGAACAGAAGAGGAAGAAAGGGAATTGGAACTGAAACCCCTAAATAAATCCAGAACCAATAAAGGGCCACCCCCTCAGAGACTGGGCAACCTAGAAGAAATCCAGCATCAGCAAACAGATGTCAGGAAGACTATCAGTATAAATCCAAGTTAGAAAACTAGGTTTAGAAAAAATAACAATGATTAACACAATGTTGCCCTTGAAAAGGGTAGGAGTTCTATTTTTATTAATTATTTAAACTTTAAGTAGTCCCTGCTTCATAGTGCTTAGCAGAAGGAAAAATAAATTCTCACTGAAGGAATTTCTTTCAGCCAGACCTTAAAGAATTCCCACAGATTAAGGTAAACCAAATATGAGCTTAAAATCACATTTTTAAATCATGAGAACTAAGCTGCCTTGTGCTGGAATCAGAAGAAACAATAAATAGCAAATTCTATTCTCAAGGATATTGACTATTAGAATTACAATACACAGCATATAAGGGTAAAATATTTAAAGAATAACACTTTACAAAGAATGAAACTAGTATGCCATGTCTTAAAATTTATTCATCAATAACTTTATGAGAAAAAAAATTGTACTAGTTTTTTCTTAAAAAGGCTTATTAACATGCATTAAAGTTGTCATTACTAAATATGAACAGTTTAACCTTGTTTCTGTTTAACAAATGCAATTTCTATGACTGGCCCAGTGTGAAAAACTGGCAATATAGCAGAGGCCAGAAAGTCTTAGTTCTGGGCCTATAGTTTACCATCTAGATGCAGAGATTTTTTTTATACTGGATTAGAATTAAAGCTTCTAGTCTTCTGTCTTACTGGGAACTGAAGATTTACTATCCTAGATTAATAAAAGTCAAAGGAAGAGTGGCATAAATAATTTAAAATGAGAGCTAACTATCCTAAAATTCTCATTAATTTTAAACGACTATTAATGTTTTAATATCACTGTGTTCTGAACAATTCACATTTCACATCTGTCAAGATTCTTCAATCAGGATCCACCTTCTGTATGTACCATTGACATCACCACACGAATGGTTCTAAGAGTGATCTAGTCAAAGCATAGAGCAAAATCAACAAGCTTATAGCTAATTAGAAGACTAACCCCTCTTTAATATATTGGGAACATAGATTTAAAACACTAATTAGATTTTCACTACTGGTGAAGAATAGATACAGGGTTTTTAAAGAACACAATGAAGACAATAACTACATTTCAGAGCAATTAAGTTATTACAGAATGGAACTAGATGCTAGTACATATTTACAAGTGTGGAATTGTTTAAAAAATATAAAAACTCAACATAAAGACTGTGTTAAAAATGTTTTCTTCTCTGAGAGTTATAACCTCCTTTTACTTTTTCCTGAATAAAATTCTCACTCAAAGAATGTGTTCTTTCTCTTGAAATATATTATCAAATAAACTAGTTTAACACCAAAAGATAAAATTGGGAAGAAAGAACATCTGAATGTATACTTTGACTCCCAGCTATTTTTAATTTTCTCAAGCAACATTAGCTTAAAAAAAAAAAAAGGAAGGAGTAATATGGACCCTCTGTCAAATGAAGTAGCGTTTCCATGTTGATTTCTCTGCCTAATTTATGCCTGTAAACACAAGATGGTAATCTAAGTCATAGTTGTGCAGCTGAAGAACTTACTATAGTAGAAGTTTTTAACTTGAGCTATTTGAAACACTTTAATTTTTTAAGGTCTAAAAAATATATATAATTCCAGAGCAGAATGACAAATAGGATTAATCTTGGGTACCAGTCTGGGGTAGTAAACAGCTGCTGCATGAAGTTGCAACAAGACGGATATTATGAGACTGTTTCAAGAAACAAGTGATTATTTCAAGTTGTCTCAGGCAAGGGAGGATAGAGGGTCAATACACATGTGGTTTTTTTGATACAGCTATAGAAAGCTGGTGTCAATAAAATTCAATCATTATTTAGTGATTATACACTTCACTTTCCATATGCAATTTTATGCACTGTATGTTTAGGTAGCAATTCAATATTGATGGGCTTATTTAATAAATGAGTAAATATCTATACAATACAGATGAGTCAAAAAATTTTCCTAACTTTAGTTGTTTTTGTTTTTGTTATTGTTCTTTTTTTTTTTTTTTTTTTTTTTTTTTGAGAGAGAGAGCGAGCGAGCACACAGAGTGGGGAGGCAGGATGGGCAGAAGGAGAGAGAATCTTAAGCAGGCTGCATGATCAGAGAGGAGCCTGACATGGGGCTCAATCTCATGACCTCAACATCATGACCTAAGCCAAAATCAAGAATCGGACCCTTAATAGGACTGACCCATTCATGGACCATGGCTAAGTCTTTGCCAAATATTTCTTATGAGCAGTTGAAAAGGTTAAGAATATAAATAAGTAGTTTTCCATTTACAGTCTTCTTGAAAAATATGTCTTGTGAAGCACTTCCCAAGAAAGCAGCATTCTAAGGTTCTTTTTGCTTCTACAGACCAGAAAGATTAGATGTTAGAGGAAGTCCCCTGGGAGAAGAAGGAACAATGGCATATTTCTTATGTAAAGTGTTTTTATTATCTTCTGTTGCTGGGGAGGGGACACTAAGAAAATCAAGAAGATAGGAATGAAGAAATTTCCAGTAGCAACAATAAGCAAGTGTCATTGAAATTGAAAAATTAGATGTTCACAAGAAGACTGAATGGTTATTAAAAAGGAGTATGGAAAAAAAAAAAAAGGAGTATGCTGGGGTATTGTTACCTTAATAAATTTAGCTGGGTCCAAATCTAGCCCTCTGTGGGGCAAGTCCAGAGATTCGTTTTTTTCAATGTCTTTGAGTGGTAGTTAAATGCGTATGAAGGAAGAGGAAGTTAATGTCACTTACCTGCTTAAATCCCTTCCATGGCTTCCATTCCTTTTATCAAAGACCAGAACAAATAGCATAGTTTTTACTCCACTGCAGCTATACAGAACTAATAGTTTTTTTTTAATGTTTTATTGAAACATCATTCACACACCATTTATATGCATATCTTGGAGATTTTGTGGGTTTGGATCCAGACCCCTGCAATAAAGCGAATATCACATAGTGAAATGATTTTTTTAGTTTCCCCATGCATATAAAAGTCCTATTTGCACTATACTATAACCTGTTAAGTGTGCAACAGCCTAGTTTAACTTAAAGTGTGCGACAGTCTGAAGAAAACAGTGCACATACCTTAATTTAAAAACACTTTATGGCTAAAAAATGCTAACCGTCATCTGTGCTTTCAGGGAGTCATAATCACTGATCACAGATCACCATAACTAACATAATAGTAATGAAAAAGTTTGAAATATTGGGAGAATTACCAAATGTGACACAGAGACACAAAGTGAGCAAATGCCGTGAAAAAATGGTGCTGACAGACTTGTCCCACTCAGGGTTAGCACAGCCTTCGATTTGTAAAAAAACACAATTATCTGCTAAGTGCAATAAAGGAAAGTACAATAAAACGTAGTATGCATTATAGTTAACCCATTTAAAGTTAATTCATTGGCTTTTATTAGATTCACAGAGTTAAGCATCCATCACCACAATCAATTTTAGAACATTTCCATTATCCACCAATGAAATTCCACATCTCTTAACTGTCACCTCCTCCAATCTCCTCATTTCCCCTAGCTTTAGGAACTACTAATTTATTTGCCGTTTCTATATATTTGCCTACTTTGGACATTTCACATTAATCAAATTATACAATACATGGCCCCTTGGGGCTGGCTTCTTTAACTTAGCATAATATTTTCAAGGTTTATCCATGTTATAGCATGTATCAGGATTTTATTTATCTCTGCATAATATTCCATATTCTGTATATATTGCACTTTTTCTTCCATCCTTCAATTGTTTGTTCGGGTTGTTTCTACTTTTTTTTTTTTTTTTTTTTTTTTTTTTTTTTATTTTTTGGTCTTTATGAAGTAATTTTATTTATGGCTTTGTTTTTTTTTTGTTTTTTTTTTGTTTTTTTGTTTTTTTTTTTTTTACATAAATATTAATTTTTTTTCATTTTTATTTTTATTTTTATTTTTATTTTATTTTTTTTCCTTTTTTTCTTTTTTTATTTTTATTTTTTTTTAATTGGTGTTCAATTTACTAACATACAGAATAACACCCAGTGCCCGTCACCCATTCACTCCCACCCCCCGCCCTCCTCCCCTTCTACCACCCCTAGTTCGTTTCCCAGAGTTAGCAGTCTTTACGTTCTGTCTCCCTTTCTGATATTTCCCACACATTTCTTCTACCTTCCCTTATTTTCCCTTTCACTATTATTTATATTCCCCAAATGAATGAGAACATATAATGTTTGTCCTTCTCCGACTGACTTACTTCACTCAGCATAATACCCTCCAGTTCCATCCACGTTGAAGCAAATGGTGGGTATTTGTCATTTCTAATAGCTGAGTAATATTCCATTGTATACATAAACCACATCTTCTTTATCCATTCATCTTTCGTTGGACACCGAGGCTCCTTCCACAGTTTGGCTATCGTGGCCATTGCTGCTAGAAACATCGGGGTGCAGGTGTCCCGGCGTTTCATTGCATTTGTATCTTTGGGGTAAATCCCCAACAGTGCAATTGCTGGGTCGTAGGGCAGGTCTATTTTTAACTGTTTGAGGAACCTCCACACAGTTTTCCAGAGTGGCTGCACCAGTTCACATTCCCACCAACAGTGTAAGAGGGTTCCCTTTTCTCCGCATCCTCTCCAACATTTGTTGTTTCCTGCCTTGTTAATTTTCCCCATTCTCACTGGTGTGAGGTGGTATCTCATTGTGGTTTTGATTTGTATTTCCCTGATGGCAAGTGATGCAGAACATTTTCTCATATGCATGTTGGCCATGTCTATGTCTTCCTCTGTGAGATTTCTCTTCATGTCTTTTGCCCATTTCATGATTGGATTGTTTGTTTCTTTGGTGTTGAGTTTAATAAGTTCTTTATAGATCTTAGAAACTAGCCCTTTATCTGATATGTCATTTGCAAATATCTTCTCCCATTCTGTAGGTTGTCTTTGAGTTTTGTTGACTGTATCCTTTGCTGTGCAAAAGCTTCTTATCTTGATGAAGTCCCAATAGTTCATTTTTGCTTTTGTTTCTTTTGCCTTCGTGGATGTATCTTGCAAGAAGTTACTATGGCCGAGTTCAAAAAGGGTGTTGCCTGTGTTCTTCTCTAGGATTTTGATGGAATCTTGTCTCACATTTAGATCTTTCATCCATTTTGAGTTTATCTTTGTGTATGGTGAAAGAGAGTGGTCTAGTTTCATTCTTCTGCATGTGGATGTCCAATTTTCCCAGCACCATTTATTGAAGAGACTGTCTTTCTTCCAATGGATAGTCTTTCCTCCTTTATCGAATATTAGTTGCCCATAAAGTTCAGGGTCCACTTCTGGATTCTCTATTCTGTTCCACTGATCTATGTGTCTGTTTTTGTGCCAGTACCACACTGTCTTGATGACCACAGCTTTGTAGTACAACCTGAAATCTGGCATTGTGATGCCCCCAGATATGGTTTTCTTTTTTAAAATTCCCCTGGCTATTCGGGGTCTTTTCTGATTCCACACAAATCTTAAAATAATTTGTTCTAACTCTCTGAAGAAAGTCCATGGTATTTTGATAGGGATTGCATTAAACGTGTATATTGCCCTGGGTAACATTGACATTTTCACAATATTAATTCTGCCAATCCATGAGCATGGAATATTTTTCCATCTCTTTGTGTCTTCCTCAATTTCTTTCAGAAGTGTTCTATAGTTTTGAGGGTATAGATCCTTTACATCTTTGGTGAGGTTTATTCCTAGGTATCTTATGCTTTTGGGTGCAATTGTAAATGGGATTGACTCCTTAATTTCTCTTTCTTCAGTCTCATTGTTAGTGTATAGAAATGCCACTGACTTCTGGGCATTGATTTTGTATCCTGCCACGCTACCGAATTGCTGTATGAGTTCTAGCAATCTTGGGGTGGAGACTTTTGGGTTTTCTATGTAGAGTATCATGTCATCGGCGAAGAGGGAGAGTTTGACTTCTTCTTTGCCAATTTGAATGCCTTTAATGTCTTTTTGTTGTCTGATTGCTGAGGCTAGGACTTCCAGTACTATGTTGAATAGCAGTGGTGAGAGTGGACATCCCTGTCTTGTTCCTGATCTTAGGGGAAAGGCTCCCAGTGCTTCCCCATTGAGAATGATATTTGCTGTGGGCTTTTCGTAGATGGCTTTTAAGATGTCGAGGAATGTTCCCTCTATCCCTACACTCTGAAGAGTTTTGATCAGGAATGGATGCTGTATTTTGTCAAATGCTTTCTCTGCATCCAATGAGAGGATCATATGGTTCTTGGTTTTTCTCTTGCTGATATGATGAATCACATTGATTGTTTTACGGGTGTTGAACCAGCCTTGTGTCCCAGGTATAAATCCTACTTGGTCATGGTGAATAATTTTCTTAATGTACTGTTGGATCCTATTGGCCAGTATCTTGTTGAGAATTTTTGCATCCATGTTCATCAGGGATATTGGTCTGTAATTCTCCTTTTTGGCGGGGTCTTTGTCTGGCTTTGGAATTAAGGTGATGCTGGCTTCATAGAACGAATTTGGAAGTACTCCATCTCTTTCTATCTTTCCAAACAGCTTTAGGAGAATAGGTATGATTTCTTCTTTAAACGTTTGATAAAATTCTCCTGGGAAGCCATCTGGCCCTGGACTCTTGTGTCTTGGGAGGTTTTTGATGACTGCTTCAATTTCCTCCCTGGTTATTGGCCTGTTCAGGTTTTCTATTTCTTCCTGTTCCAGTTTTGGTAGTTTGTGGCTTTCCAGGAATGCGTCCATTCCTTCTAGATTGCCTAATTTATTGGCGTATAGCTGTTCATAATATGTTTTTAAAATCGTTTGTATTTCCTTGGTGTTGGTAGTGATCTCTCCTTTCTCATTCATGATTTTATTAATTTGAGTCTTCTCTCTCTTCTTTTTAATAAGGCTGGCTAATGGTTTATCTATCTTATTAATTCTTTCAAAGAACCAACTCCTGGTTCTGTTGATCTGTTCCACAGTTCTTCTGGTCTCGATTTCGTTGAGTTCTGCTCGAATCTTTATTAACTCCCTTCTTCTCTTGGGTGTAGGATCTATTTGCTGTTTTTTCTCTAGCTCCTTTATGTGTAAGGTTAGCTTTTGTATTTGAGTTCTTTCCAGTTTTTGAATGGATGCTTGTATTGCGATGTATTTCCCCCTTAGGACTGCTTTTGCTGCATCCCAAAGATTTTGAACGGTTGTATCTTCATTCTCATTAGTTTCCATGAATCTTTTTAATTCTTCCTTAATTTCCTGGTTGACCCTTTTATCTTTTAGCAGGATGGTCCTTAACCTCCATGTGTTTGAGGTCCTTCCAAACTTCTTGTTGTGATTTAGTTCTAATTTCAAGGCATTATGGTCCGAGAATATGCAGGGGACAATCCCAATCTTTTGGTATCGGTTCAGACCCGATTTGTGACCCAATATGTGGTCTATTCTGGAGAAAGTTCCATGTGCGCTTGAGAAGAATGTGTATTCAGTTGAGTTTGGATGTAAAGTTCTGTAGATATCTGTGAAATCCATCTGGTCCAGTGTATCATTTAAAGCTCTCGTTTCTTTGGAGATGTTTTGCTTAGAAGACCTATCGAGTATAGAAAGAGCTAGATTGAAGTCACCAAGTATAAGTGTATTATTATCTAAGTATTTCTTCACTTTGGTTAATAATTGATTTATATATTTGGCAGCTCTCACATTCGGAGCATATATATTGAGGATTGTTAAGTCTTCTTGTTGAATAGATCCTTTAAGTATGATATAGTGTCCCTCTTCATCTCTCACTACAGTCTTTGGGGTAAATTTTAGTTTATCTGATATAAGGATGGCTACCCCTGCTTTCTTTTGAGGACCATTCGAATGGTAAATGGTTCTCCAACCTTTTATTTTCAGGCTGTA
This sequence comes from Canis lupus dingo, assembly GCF_003254725.2. Classification (NCBI taxonomy): domain Eukaryota; kingdom Metazoa; phylum Chordata; class Mammalia; order Carnivora; family Canidae; genus Canis; species Canis lupus. The sequence goes on along the minus strand of NC_064257.1, from coordinate 23,717,999 downwards.
GGTGTCCTTCTGTCTAAAATGAGTCTCTTGTAGACAGCAAATAGATGGGTCCTGCTTTTTTATCCAGTCTGAAACCCTGCGCCTTTTGATGGGGTCATTAAGCCCGTTCACATTCAGAGTTACTATTGAGAGATATGAGTTTAGTGTCATCATGATATCTATTCAGTCTTTGTTTTTGTGGACTGTTCCACTGAACTTCTTCTTAAAGGGGAATTTTAAGAGGCCCCCTTAAAATTTCTTGCAGAGCTGGTTTGGAGGTCACATATTCTTTTAGTTGCTGCCTGTCTTGGAAGCTCTTTATCTCTCCTTCCATTTTGAATGAGAGCCTTGCTGGATAAAGTATTCTTGGTTGCATGTTCTTCTCATTTAGGACCCTGAATATATCCTGCCAGCCCTTTCTGGCCTGCCAGGTCTCTGTGGAGAGGTCTGCTGTTACCCTAATACTCCTCCCCATAAAAGTCAGGGATTTCTTGTCTCTTGCTGCTTTAAGGATCTTCTCTTTATCTTTGGAATTTGCAAGCTTCACAATTAAATGTCGAGGTGTTGAACGGTTTTTATTGATTTTAGGGGGGGATCTCTCTATTTCCTGGATCTGAATGCCTGTTTCCCTTCCCAGATTAGGAAAGTTTTCAGCTAGAATTTGTTCAAATACATATTCTGGCCCTCTGTCCCTTTCGGCGCCCTCGGGAACCCCAATTAAACGTAGGTTTTTCTTCCTCAGGCTGTCGTTTATTTCCCTTAATCTATCTTCATGGTCTTTTAATTGTTTGTCTCTTTTTTCCTCAGTTTCCCTCTTTGCTATCAACTTGTCTTCTAGGTCACTCACTCGTTCTTCCACCTCGTTAACCCTCGTCGTTAGGACTTCTAGTTTGGATTGCATCTCATTCAATTGATTTTTAATTTCTGCCTGATTAGCTCTAAATTCTGCAGTCATGAAGTCTCTTGAGTCCTTTATACTTTTTTCTAGAGCCACCTTGTTTCTACTTTTTAGCTGTAATGAATGATGCTACTATAAACATCCATGTAGACTTATGTTTTTCAGTTTCTTAAGTATATTCCTAGTAGTGAAATTGCTGAATCATAAGATAACTATGTTTTACCATTTGAGACACTGCCAGACTGTTTCTTCAAAGCAGCTGTACCATTTTACATTTCAACTAGCAGTATATGACGCTTGGCCACATTCTTGCCAGCACATGTTATTATTTATCTTTGATTCCAGCCATCCCAGTGGGTGTGAAGTGGTATCCCATTGTGGTTTTAATTTGTATTCCTCTGATGATAAATGCTCTCAGATATCTTTTCATTTGCTCACTGACCATTCGTATATCTTTGGAGAACTGTCTATTCAGACTTTTTGTTCATTCTTTGAGTTATTTGTCTTTTTATTATTGAGTTGTAACAATTATCTATATATTCCAGAAACAAGTTCTCATTATAACCTAAATGAGTTGCAAAAATTCCCTCTCATTCTGTGGGTTGTCTTTTCACTTTCTGGATGACCTGATTTGAAGTTAATTTTGATGGTGTCAAAATTTTGATGGTGTCAGCTTGGGTTGCCATGGACAGGATGGCTCACACTAAAGTATTATCTTACCATTCTGGAAGCTGGAAATCTGAGCTCAGGGTACCAGCATAGCCAAGTTCTCTTCCTGACTTGCACATGGCTGCTTTCTGGATGTGTCCTCACATCCTAGAGAGCGAGCTCCAGTGTTTCTTCCTCTTCTAATAAGGGCAAAAATCTCATCCTGAGAGCTTCACCCCTCATCTGAATTTTTTTTAAAGATTTTATTTATTTATTCATGAGAAACACACACACACACACACACACACACACACAGAGAGAGAGAGAGAGAGAGAGAGAGAGAGAGGCAGAGACATAGGCAGAGGGAGAAGCAGGCTCCAAGCAGGGAGCCCAATGCGGGACTTGATCCCGGGTCTCCAGGATCACGCCCTGGGCCAAAGGCAGATGCTCAACTGCTGAGCCACCCAGGTGTCCCTGACCTCATCTAAATTTAATGATCTCCCAAAGGCCCTATTTCCAAATACCATCACACTGGGGATTCAGGCTTAAACATAGCAATTTGGGGGAACACAATTCAGACCATAGCAATAGTGTCCATTTTATCTATTTTTCTTTTGTTGCTTGAGCTTTTAGTGTTGTGTCTGAGAAACCAGTGCATAATCCAACATCATGGCTTACCCCAATGATTTTTTTCTGATAATTTTTTTCTGAGCATTACAGCGTTAGTGTACTTAAGTGTTTTGTTTGTTTGCTTTCTTTGACTTTAGGAAGTTCTTTGTACTGTTTCCTTAATCTGGAAAATATTTTACTCAACATACCTTTTGCCTGGCTCATTCTTAGTCATTTTTCACATGTCTTAGGTGCTCCCTCCATACACATACTTCCTGCAGGGGTTATAGTTGAATTGTGCCTGTGTATGCCAAGGACCCTGGAAATATCCCCCATCACAGCATTTATCACACTGTTCTGTAATTGCTTTATTTACCATGTCTGTTTCACCATTGGACACATTATAAGGTCTGAAAAAATTACAGGAGCTCCTACATATTAGGCATTCAGTAATATTTTATGAGGTCAATAAAGAAATGATCAAAATGTCAATTTTTAATTTATGGTGAGAAATAGAATTGTCAAGCAGACCTGCTATCTAAACTGAGCTGACAAAGGCAAGTCTCTTCTCTGCAGAAAAAACATAGAAAATTCAGTTATTCTAAAAATATTTCTTGGTATCCATGGGCTCAGAGCGTGTTACGTTATTGGAACATTTAATGACACCATGTCATAATAGTGTGTGCTGACAATTCCAGAACACATATACTTGTCTCTACCCCTATTCTCACATGACTGTGATCCTTAAGACTTGACTCCCTTTCAGAAAGAGAGAGAGGGAGAGCTTAGAAGACCCTGACCAGCTCTTTCTTTTCTGTGGATTGGTTTTTTTCTGTTATTTGCTGCCATTCCCTCCCCTTTCTCACTGACAAATTCTGCTTTATTTTTATATTAATACAACATAATAGGACACAAACTGTTATTCTCTGAGCGATGTTCCTCTTCTAAATGCCGCAAACCCATGGCAGGACAATATGTTTTAATATCCTTTATAACTTCTAGGGCACCCACTGGAGCATTTTAACTCAGTGAATAGCAAACAATGTCATAGCCCAAATATTTTTGGCTATATAATTATAACTCTGTTGATCAGAGACATGATTTAGTTTTGTTTTGCTTAGAGTTAGAGCTTTGTTGGGCTATGTAGGGAGATTTAAATATTCAGCCTGAATGCTATTTTGTGTGCCTGGGAGTGTTTGCCACAGCAGGTGTTACCTAACCAGATGCTAAAGCCTTTTAAATTAATACGCAGCATCTTGTCAAACATGCCTCCTGCTTTACACCGTCAGAGCTGTTGAAAATTGGCTTTTCCTGCCAAGAGAGTTGTCGGTTGGCAATGACTCAGCCCTGACATGCTTTAGCTACAATGTTTACTGGGCCAGGTGACTTTACTAATGTGCTTAGAATGTTGAGTTTTAATAAGTCTCCAAATTATTTTCAAGCACCAAATAAGCAAAAAGTATTTTTGGACTTTGGTAAGAATAAAAGATTCATTCCGTCTCTTTCTGTAAAAATGAGTCAAGCTCAAGGACAAGCTTATTAATTGGGTTAGAGAACTAAAAGGCTTGGTTCCTGCATTAGGATTTCTCTCTGATGAGCTTCCTCTCTCTTTTTTATTATATCTTATTTTCATATATCACAATAAGACCAGGCCTGAGGGCTTTTCCTGTTTGAGGAAAAGCTGGAGCAGGTTAAATGGAAAGGATACCTGAACTGTGTAACTTCAGTCTTGGTTCTAGGCCATTGAGTTTGTCTGTCTTTGTCATTTCAGTAATAATATGCAGAGGGACAGACAGCAGTTGGGAGTTAGATAAGCTATTCAAAGTTAGGATCTGGAAAGCTACTCAAACTTAGAGCCAGAACCCAAGAGGGAGAGATCTTAACTCAACAATGGTCCATCCTACTCACCTGAGTCAAGAAATCTATAAAAGGCTTAGGCTATAACCCTGGGTTCTGGCCAGACTTGTAGGCAGCTGGGCTGCTCTCAAACAGCATCTCATAGCAACCAATAGAAGGGTTCACTGCAACCTCCTCAAATATGTTTTATCCTATAATTTCACTTTGGACTCCTGACAATATCTTGAGAGTTGTGTAAGCCCCAGGGTAGTGGAAATAGATGCAGTGAGAGAGGTGTGGAGGGAATTATAGCAGATTGAGGTCACATGCATTGTAGGGGCTTTTAAGAACAGTTTTATGATTTCCAGGTAATTTCTTCATAGTTTCTATCTTTATAAACATTAACATTATGCTTAGAGAACAGAGAATGTTATTTGATGTGTTTTAGGTAATATTAACCAAATTAATGGAAGAGTAAGAATATCCTCCATGCAAAGGAACAAACTGGTACAATAAGCCATTTTCTCTTGTAAAAATGTGCTGAGTATTTTTACTGTGTCACATTAATGTCAGTCATTTTTATCATGCTGTTCCATTAATGATACAGTAGGATCCTCTCTTCTAGAGAGCAATCCTGCTGTCCCTATTTATTATTAGGATCTTCCAAAAGAAAAATGTGTGTGTGTGTGTGTGTGTGTGTGTGTGTGCACGCGCGCGCCAGGGAGTAGAGATCTCAATGACATTTATTTAACTGATTTATTTAGGTCGCTTATATGACTCTCCAGTTGCATTTCAGTTGCCATGAGTGGGGGAGAGAAAAGTGCATGATTTCCTAAAGCATCTACTGAAATGTACTACTCTAATATGGAAAACCTGGTCTTAGAAGAAAACAAAATTGTATGTAGAATACACATGGCTCAAACATTACAGAGTGTATGTCATTTTTTGGACATCTGTTGTAACCAGGACCTACACTAGTCAAATTTGCATTGATTATCTCATTATTATTTTTTTTCCTTTAAGATTTTATTTTTGTAGAGAAGTTTTGGATTCATAGCCAAATTGAGAGGGAGGTACTTAGGTTTACATAGATTCCCTCATTATCAACATGCATAGACCCCCATTGTCAACATCCCCTATCAGGTGGTACGGTTTCTACAATTGGTGAATCTACATTGACACATCAATGTCATCCAAGTCCATAGTTTACATTACAGTTCACTCTTGGTGTTGTATGATCTACAGATTTAGAAAAATGTGTAATAACATGTACCTATTATTATAGTATAATACAGGGTATTTTTATACCCCCAAAACTCTCTGTACTCTGTCTATCCCAGCCCTTTCCATCTCAACCCATGACAACTGCTGTTTTGTTTTGTTTTGTTTTGTTTTGTTGTTTTTTTACTGTCTCCATAGTTTTAACTTTTCCAGAATATCATATAATTGGAATCATGCACTATGTAGCCTATTCAGAACAGCTTCTTTCACTTAGTAGTATGTATTTCAGGGTCCTCTATGACATTTCATGGCTTGATAGCTCATCTCTTTCTAGCGCTGTGTAATATTCTATTGTCTGGATGTACCACAATTTATTTAACCATTCACCCATCAAAGGACATTTTGGTTGCTTCCAAGTTTTGGCAATTGTGAATTAAACCAGTATAAACATCCATATGCAGGGATTTTTGTTCCACAAGCTTTCAGTTCCTTCAGATAAATATGAAGGAACACAATTGTTAGATCGTATGGACTAATGATCTCATTTTTACTCACAGCAATCGCATAAGAAGGCACTGCTACCTACATTGCCTGGACAGACAACTGTGGCTTCAAAAGTTCACTACGATTGGCCTAGATATGAACCTAGCTCTGTTTTCCCTGAAATTGGTACTATTTGGACCAAGCCACTATGGCTTCTATGAGGAGGGAGAGTATAAGGCCAGTTTGCCCGTGAGGCACAGTGAAAGCACTGGTTAGGGCTCACAGTATTCTTAAGGGCCCATGCACATGTTCCAATTACTTTAAAATTAAAGAAAAAAAAAGAATATTAATCAGTCTGGATTATGTTAATCTTTATATCAACACAATCATAAAATACAAATCTTAGTACTTTTTATGAATTGAAGGGGCCCACAAAGGCAAAAGTATGTAAGGCCCACAGAGGTCATAATGTAGACAGAGTAGTCAATTTTGGGATACTGAAAAATGTACTTCCCTCCAAATGTGTCCCCAACCAATCTATGATAGCATTGCCCATAATTTAGTATTCAGCAACAAAGCTGAATCATTTCTAACAGCTGCCTTTAAAAAGCATCTGATACTCAGGGCAGTGCTGTACACAGATAGACAAATTAAAGACTAGAAAGCAGAGCAGAGGTGTGATATAAGATAGGATCATTTCAGTGGGAATATAATAAGTGAGGCATGGTAAAAAACATGGCTTCATGGCTATACAGCCTGAGCCTGCCTGACAGCACTTGTGTTTGATTTCAACAAACATCCACTTTTTAGATGATGCCAGTTTGCTTGATTGGAAGGTTTTTGAAAACAAAAGCTACCCAGTACCTATGTCTATGTAAAATGGTTCTTAAAAAAAAAAAAAAGGTTTATTTATTTACTCATGAAAGACACACAGAGAGAGGCAGAGACATAGGCAGAGGGAGAAGCAGGCTCCCAGCGGCGAGCCTGATGTGGGACTCGATCCCAGGACCCGGGGATCATGCCCTGAGCCAAAGGCAGATGCTCAACCACCGAGCCACTCAGGTGCCCCTGTAAAACGGTTCTTGTTGCATAATTGATTTTAAACAGACCCACATCTTTCAGGTCACCTTAACACATTAACATAATTTTCTATCATGCAGTTATAGGGAAAAGACAACACCAGTGTCTTGTGGGAATACGGATACATAAAAAATCAAGGGGGCACAAAATACTATTTGCATGGAGTTTAAATCTCATTTTCCCTCTAAATTGGGCAGTCTTAGTCAACAATTTCTGTGAAAACTCTGAGAGTCCAGTTGTGCCTGTCAAGTTGTATTAGTTGTGTAGGCGATCTACCTTCAAGCTATCTAGCCCAGGGCTGACCATGAGACATGGCTGTTTCACACACTAATTTTGGATGACAGCTTTTCCTGAGCTCATGCAAGGCTAGGAGGCAATTACGAGACCAGAGGTCATTAACACTGCATTTGATTACATAACATAATGTAGCAATAAGAATAATAAAAATAAATATATATATATGTATATATGTACATACAGAGAAAGAGGGAGCGATGGATGGGGTATTAATTTCTGTAAAACACATGTTTTTTAATTTCCAAGCTGAGTTTCTACAGCCTCTTGCGAATTTATAACTTATATTCTGAGATGTGCATATATATGTAATTTAATGAATATATTAAGACATTTTGTTTTTTGCTTTCATCTCTTCAATATAATATTTCTGTTATTAATTTGTTCTAGAAAAATATGTTCTAGGGTGTAGGGCAGGAGATATGTATCATTATACATGCAAATTTATGTGCAGTTATATCCAAAGAAATGTAGATTTAAAATCCAAAGCTTTCCACTACAAATAGAATTGCTAGAGGAATTTTCAATTTTCAAAAGAGGAGACACCAAAATATAGTAAATTGGGGGTACAGCCTAACGAAGTCATTATAAAAACATTTTGAAGTTGTTAATTTTGTCTAATTTAAATGCTAGATGGTCAAGTCAGCATGCTTCCATGCCATATGCTTTCCTCAGAGCTATTTTTGATTTGCACAAATGTTAGATGGTTGGAGAATAAACTTAAAAGATGCTTTTTTTGTGGTTGGTGAGGTTGTTGGTGGTGCTTAGTGAAGCTGAATTCCAGTTCACCCTTTATTTTTTCTCTTCTTTCTCAGGCTGATTTGAACTTATGATTTTTTAGCCAGTACATACTCAGATATACTGCAGAAATAAGGCCATTGCCGGCTAATTAATAAAGTGGCCCACAAGATCAGAGAATGCAGGTTTAATTGGAGGGTAAAGAGTGTTAAAATTGTAATTATGATGAATGGATTGTCAGAGATTACTCTGGAGACTGCTGCCTGGTGTCAATGACTTGCAATTAAAAGGTTGAATTTCCCTCTTGTCATGCAGCTTCTCCTGCCCTGCTTTTCTGAGGTGAGGATTCACCTATTAAATCAAGGCCTTTCAAACATTTAGTTAATGAGAAAATATGTCCTCTTTTTTTTTCCTCCCAAATCAGCCCCCTCCAGTAAGCACACCATCCTGAAAAGAGAGAAGTTATTGGTCTATTTTAGTCCTATATTTAATATTAAACATCAGAAAATGCATTTAAAGGTGAACATATATAAGAGTAGAATGTTCTGCATCTGTCCAAGGAGGGACAGCCTAGGAGGCTGCGGTGATTTCCCGAGTGAAAAGAGGCATGAGAAGGGAAGAGAAACAACGGCCAGAGGAAGCTCTGAATCTCAACGCTCTCCTCCTGCCCAAGTTACTTCTATAGAACGTGATTAGGTGCAGGAACCCAGGGAATCCTGGTCTTGCCCATATAGCTTTCACTTTTAGCCCCTACAGGAAGCAAAACAAGAGGAGCTTCTTTGCACGAAACCAGTGAGAACAATTCACTGACCTAAGGGCTTTTATTTGAAATATTAGCAGCTCAGACACTTGAATTACACAAGTTCATCCTTAGCTCTGATGCCAGTAGGCCCAGATACAAAGGCAAGTTACCTCTGCTCTGGGATCTAACAGACCTGGGGCAGATGGGAACCCGTACTGGCTTTGCTGGAATTAATCTCTCTCTTTTTTTAGATTAATTGATTGATTGATTGATTGATTGATTTGAGAGAGAGAGAAAGAGCTCATGATCTATGAGATCATAACCTGAGGCAAAACCGAGTCAGACCTTTAAGCCACCGAGGCGCCCCATATAGTTAAGATTATCTTTTAATCAAGTTTCTTTTATAAGACTTATAAATTGAAATTAGGGGTGCAAAGAAATTAGATGACTTGTGTTTGGTGTAAGAAATGATGCTTTCAGTTTTTTTAAGATACTAACAAGAAAAATATTTCTCTCTATATATATAGATAGATAGCCAAATGAATTTGGGAAATTAATACATATGAATTCACAATTCATATATATACAGATATATATATACACACATTTATATATATACACACATATATAAAAGAAAAAATATTTTTTGTTTGGCTTTATTTATTTATTTATTTATTTATTTATTTATTTATACTCCAGTGTAGTTATACATGTGACATTAGTTTCAAGTGTACAATATAGTGATTCAACAGCTTATATTATTCAGTGCTCATCAGGATGTATATACTCTTAATCCCCTTCATCTGTTTTCACCTGTCCCCCACCCATCTCCCCTCTGATAACCATCGATTTGTTCTTTATAGTCAAGAGTCTGTGTTTTGGTTGTTTTCTCTTTCTCCCCCCCTTTGTTCACTGTTTTGTTTCTTAAATTCCACATATGAATGAAATCATATGGTATTTGTCTTTCTCTGATTGGCTTATCTTGCTTAGCATTATACTCTGGCTCCAGCCATATTGTTGCAAATGGCAAGATTTCATTCTTTTTTACTTCTGAATAAAATTCCATTGTGTATATATACCATACATTCTCTATCCATTCATCTATTGATGAACACTTGGGCTCCTTCCATAGTTTGGCTCCTGTAAATAATTCTGCAGTAACCATGGGGGTGCATATATCCCTTTAAATTAGTGTTTTTGTATTCTTAGTGTGAATACATAGTAGTGTGATCCTGGTTCCTAGGGCAGTTCTATTTTTAATTTTTTCTATACTGTCTTCCACAGTGGCCACACCAGTTTGCATTTGCACCAACAGTGCACAAAAGGGTTCCTTTTTTTCCTCTACATCCTTACCAATGACTTGTTGTTTCTTGAGTTTTTTACTTTAGCCATTCTGACAGGTCTAAGATGATATCTCATTGTGGTTTTGATTTGTGTTCCCCTGATGATAAATGCTGTTGAACACCTTTTTATGTGTCTGCTGGCCATCTGTATGGTCTTCTTTGGAGAAATGTCTATTCATATCTTCTGCCCATTTTTAAATTGGATTATTTGATTTGGGGGGTATTGAGTTGTGTATGTTCTTTATATATTTTGGACGCTCATCCTTTATTGGATATGTCATTTGCAAATATCTTCTCCCATTTGGTAAGTTGTCTTTTAATTTTGTTGGTTGTTTCTTTTGCTGTGCAGAGGCTTTTTTTATTTTGATATAGTAGCAATAGTTTATTTTTGCTTTATATCTTAAAGGAATTAATCTACATGGTGAGTTGAATTAGTTTTGAGACTGATTGATATAGCTAGAAATGATTCACTCTTTTTTTAAAAGATTTTATTTCTTCATTCATGAGAGACACAGAGAAAGAGGCAGAGACACAGGCAGAGGGAGAAGCAGGCCTCCTGTGGGGAGCCTGATGTGGGACTCAATCTCAGGACCCGAGGATCATGATCTGAGCCATAGGCAGACACTCAACCACTGAGCCACCCAGGCATCCCAAAATGATTCACTCTTGAGTATAAGTTGCTTGAATGATGAATGCTTAAATGCTTATAACCTATTGAGAGCAAAAACTTTGACTTGCTTCCTTTTTTATCATCTATCTAGCACTTAGAATAGCGTCAATATACAGGGAGTGCTCATAGGAATGTGTGTGTGTGTGTGTGTGCACATGTGTGTGTGCATGTGTGTGTGTGTTGGGTGCATGAGTACTTATTAGGAAAGAGCAGTATGTTCTCTTTGGTCTGAGAATACTTACATGGCACTCTGTTTCCTGACCACTCTTTAAAATTCCAAGAAAAAAATAGAGTAGGGAAAGTCATTTTGGTCCTGGGGAAAAGTAGGAATTTGGGCAGACTATGGTTGGGAAAGAAAATGATTGGTCTGAAAAGTTATTGAATCTGGCTTGCGGCTGGTAACTGATCTACTACTCCTGTGTCAGTGACTCAAAGCAAACTCAGCTCTTCCTATAGACTCCTTTGAATTCAGAAATGGTGGAGTATGAATGAAGTTTTCTTCTAACATTTATCTTTGCTGTCTCAGCTTCTGAAAATACTCTGTGTTCCATATTGTGTTCTCTCTTTCTTACCTTCTTCACTCAAAATTATACTTTTGAAATCTTTCCATGTTGCTATAAGAAGATCTAGCCTATTTGTTCTGCCCTTTGCGCAATATTCTATTATGTGCATGTGCTATATTTAATTCCCCCATTTTCTATAGATGGAAACCCAGGTTGTTCCCAATTCTTGGCCACAACCCCAACTTTCCTCACAATCTCTGATATTCTAATGCCTATAGTACAGTTCCAAAGGCATATATTTTTCCAAACATGCCTTTTTGCCAAGGGCAAAATATATAGCATACATGAATTTTCCTAAATTCATTTGGCTATAGATTTTTTTTCTGAGAATCTTATAGAGATACAGTTCTATAGACTATAGTTTGGGAAACTAGAGAAATAACATAGATTAAATATATATTTTTGACACTGAATAAGACAATATAACCAATGAACAAATGATAAATCTAAGTACATGAATCATTGGGAACAATAGTACCACTTTATATATATGCAACAAAACATAATAGACAATAATGCCGTTGCTATGTAGAATATGGCACAGGATAATATTTTAGATGTAGACAAAAATAACTGCTACAAAGTAAAAAGGATATCAGACATACTGTATGTGGAGCAAATTCTAAAAATCTCACTCAGAAAAAGAAATAACTACCCAATTATTGTTTTGGTATTAAAATTTAAAAGCTTAGGGAAAATGAACTATTCATTTATTGTTATAACAAAGATTCATTGCGTATAATTTGTCAGGAACTATGCTAAATCCTAAGGATATAAAAATAAACAAGATAACAACCTTGCATTAAAGGATCATACTGCTACTTGGAGGAGATGAAAACATAATTCAATTATTTTAAAAATAATTCAGTAAATGCATGAATAGATTTTGGACAAGGTACTGTAGAACATTAATAATGCAAACTGGTAATGTAAATATAAATTAGGGGGTGTCTCAGTCGGTTAAATATCCGATTCTTGATCTCAGCTCAGATCATGATCTCGGGGTCATGAGATCAAGCCCGTTGTCAGGCTCCGGCTCTGCACATCATCTGCTTAAGATTCTCTCTCTCTCCTTCTCTCTCTGCCCCTCCCTCTGCTCACTCTATTTCTCTCTAGATAAATAAGTAAAACTTTTAAAAATAAATAAGTAAATTTAGTTAGGCAGAGAGAATGTGGAAGGAATAAGAGATAGTATGTGAATGAAAGAAATAGAAGAGAGATGAGGAAATGGAAAGATGGAAATTGAAACAGGAAAGGAAAATCTGTGGTAGTTGCAAAAGACATCTTCTGAGAAGGAAGCTTTACAGGGTCAGAGTCACCTGTAAATTAGCAATGTCTCTAAGTGGGTAGACTAAAAAGTTAAATGTGTCACTTTAGCGATGGGTTTTGAGTGACGAAAATCCCTAATGTGCCTCAAATGTGATTTCTGAAAGATCTATGAGATCAAGTGTAGCAACTATGTTATCTTTAGGTCTTCAACACCTAGCAGTGGGTCTGAAATGTCGTAGGCGCCCAATAAATGTTGTATGGATGGATGGATAGAAAGGATGATAAGATTGTATCAATTGATACTGTTAAGAAATTTGATGATTTTGCTTTTTCAGACAAAAGGAGGCAATGTTGTAGAAATTACAGAGTTTTGAAATCAGGGTGGATTATTTTTAGCTATGTGACTGACCTTGAGCAAGTTATTATCCCTGATAAGCTTCAACATCCTCATCTGAGAAATAGGGAAAAGATTAGGTAATTCACATAAAATGCCAAGCTCAGGGCAGAGCAAAGTGGCTCCTCCTCAAAAGGGTAATTGCCATTGTTTGATGAGAAATAGAGTGAACTAATTATAAAAGGGCCATATTTTAGATAGTTTGAATTTTGAAAGTTAAAGTCTGTTATATTTGGTATGTTTGAAAGTAAGAAGCTCTGAAAAGTTTTGTGAGCTTGAGAAAGATACGATTTTTACAGACTGAAAGAGGAACAAATTGGAAAAGGAAAGTCTGTGGTCGGAAGGGAAAAACAACAAATTGTTATCACCTGTACCACTGACTGACTACCTAACATTGGGCAAATCTCTTACCTTCTCTAGGCCTCAGTACGATTTTTTTTTAAGACTTTATATTCTTAGAGCAGTTTTAGGTTTCTACCAAAATTGAGGAGAAGATACAGAGATTGCCCATATGCCCTCCGCCTCCCCATATGTACAGCCTCCCCTATTATAAACACCCCCCATCAAAGTGATGCATCCATTACAGTTGAGGAGCCTACACTGCCACCACTTTACCACCCAAAGTTGGCAGCTCGCATTACCCTTGGTGATTATTCCACTCTTGATGTTACACATTCTGTGGGTTTAGACAAATATGTAATGACCGTTATCCAACATTTTTCCATGCAGAGCATTTTCACTGCCCTCAAAATCCCCTGCACTCCACCTATTCATTGCTCTCCCCCAACCTAACCCTTGTTACTCACTGAAATCCATAGTTTGGCCTTTGTCATGTGGCTGGAATCATGCCATATAGAACCTTCCAGAATAGCTTCTTTCACTTAGTAGTATGCATTTAGGTTTCCTTCATGTCTTTTCCTGTCTTGCTGGCTCGTTTCTTTTCAACATTGAATAATATTCTATAGTCTGGGTGTACCAAAGTTTATCCATTCACCTATTGAAAGTCATCTGGTTTCTTTCAGGTTTTGGCAATTATGAATAAAGCCCTTATAAAGGTCCGTGTGCATGTTTATGTGCGGACATAGTTTTTCATTCCTTTGGGCAAATGCCAAGGAATGGAATTGCTAGATTATATGATAAGAGTATATAGTTTTATTTAGTGTTATTCTAGTATTTGTTATAGAGTTTTATTATGATTAATGAGATAATAAATATAAATTGCCTGGCAGTGGGACACCTGGGTGGCTCAGCAGTTGGGCATCTGCCTTCAGTTGATGGTATGATCCCAGCATCACAGGATCGAGTCCCATGTCAGGCTCCCTGCATGGAGCCTGCTTCTCCCTCTGCCTGTGTCTCTGCCTCTTTCTCTCTCTCTCTCTCTCTCTGTCTCTCTCTCTCTCTGTCTCTCATGAATAAATAAATAAAATCTTTTAAAAAAATAAATAAATTGCCAGGCAGAATGCCTGCCATATTGTAAGGGCTGAATCAGTGTTAATTATATTTGGTGTTATTAACATCTCATAAAAGATATATAAAACTCAGGTCATTTTAACAGTAAGGATGGAGAAGTAGATACAGAAAGAGAAATATCAAAGGAAAGTGTACAAACATTTGATGAGTAACTCTGTATGAGGTATCTGCCTCTATGGCAGTACCAGATACACAGAATGTGCTTGTCTAATTCTTGTTGCTCTGCGTGGAAGACACACTTTGCCTTCGGCCTCCTAGTTCCCCATACTTCCTTTGGACTAATTAAGGATAACACAGGTGAATGTAAGTAATGGTTATCCAATGCTTCAGATAAGAAAAAAAAGTACTGCTGAGTACACTCCAAATCTGAATCATACAAATGTGATGAATAGATAGGATCAATCAAATGGTAGAAAGCAAAGACACTACTGGACAAGCGTTCTGGAAAACCATATTCACAGTCTAACTCACTGTGTATGGGTTGTGAACTTCATGAACTTGGACTTGAGTCTTAGTATTTCAGTTTCCTCAGCCATCAAATGGGAGTGAGACACCCCCATGGGTTATTTAGAGAGAAAGAGGAGATAAAAAATGTCAGCGTAGTGCCTGAAATTTTCTAGGAAGTTAATAAATTTAAAGTTAATCTTAATAGATGGAGACACCAAAAAGCTTGCTCATATTCAGTTCCATGATAACAAATAAAAAATCCAAAGTCATCTATCACCCATAACATCATGACCAATTTCTGTCCTTGGTTTTGAATCTATGATTATTTCAGTGCGCTTATATTCTCTGTGTTCTAAGCATTAAAGAATATTTCTTGATTGTAGAGAGTTTTGATGATAAAAATACATAGGAGGAAGAAAAAAAAAGCACCAAAGCTCACCTATTATTTTAATACCTGGAAATACCTCATGTTATAATTCTGAAATATTTCCTCTGATATTTTATCTGAAATATTTCCTTTGGATATTTTATCTTTCTGTAGATAGTAAGCTAAATCTCTAGAAAGATAGGCCTAAATATAAGTTTTTAAAAACTGTTCTGATGTCAAATATAGATTTGATTTGATTTTGTCTATAATATTCATAAGTATAGGATTACTTTTAAATGCTTATATGTTAACAATATATAATACAGCATCATCATTTTCTTCCTTTCTCCAGCAAAATTCTGCTGTTTTTATAAAGTTTTGCTTTTTATGAAAATGTTTATTGTTTTCTACTTGTTGCTTATTTCCATTCTCCGCTAAGTAATATGCTCAGAGACTATCAACAACATTTAAGCAGGCAGCAATCAGGAGAGAAAACATTTTTCTGTATAATGCCAGCCTAAATGTAACAATGAACTCTTTCATCTTCATTCTAAGCACTAAGTCTACTCTGAGGTCTTTGAAGTACCCATTTGGGCTAAAGCCACTGAGAAAGAAACTCAGCAAAATAAGTGGTTTGAAGCAAACAAAAATATAAACCCTAAACCTTTCCCAGCTTTGCATAATCATCATATTGATTTACTTTTGACTATATTTGCCTTTATAGAGGTTAGGTTAACCAAAACTGTCTCACTGATTTTCATTTTTATTTTTGATCTTCTGACAGTACTTTCTCAGCATGGAGCTGTTTTCCCAAATATTTAAATATTTGACAAGCATCAGTTTTACTACTGAAAATCACTTAAATGATTTAAAGATAATCATAATGATAACAAAGACCTCTTTACTACTTTTCAAAATCATTTTAAAATGGTATTTTCTTATAAATTGGAGTAGCCAAATAATTAAGTGAGTTTCTTGATTTTCTTTTATGTAATCTTTACTGTGTCTAAACTCTGCTTCATGGTAAAAATACCGAGATCACACAATTTCTGATCCTATTTTGAGGAAGCTATTGAAGAGTCCTCCAAATTGTCATTTGTCACACAGAGAGAAGATTACTCCAGAACCATCAATATTTTTTATAGCACCATGATCCATTTTCATTTACTGAAAATAAATACTATGGATGTCTTAGACATTGAGATTGTAGCAGTGAAGTCAAATAAAGTCCTAGTTCACATGGAACTTATGTTTCAGAGGGAAAGGCTGAGCAAGGCATAAATTTGCTGGATGATGTTATTAACTCTTAGATATTTATTATTTAGTAATAAATAATAAATGTAAGAGGAAGATTCTCTTCTCTCATCTTGTTAACATATAAATGAACTTCTTAATCTCTAAATAGCACATTTAGTAGGATTTTTTTGTGGTTGTTGTTAGTAGTGGTTTGGTTTGGTTTTGAGCGTTTTTTTTTTTTTTTTGATGATTTAGTATGCTCAGTCTGAACATTGTTGAATAGGAATGAAAGTATAAGATTTTTGTTGTTCACAAAATTAGCCACATTTCAATAATTCTGTATTATTAGTATATTGTCAATCTTAATTTCAATGTGATGTATCTGATACATTTTGAAACATATTATATTCACTTACCTAAATAACATATTATAATAAAATGTGAATGTTGAACATCATGGTTTAGTATTTTCTGACTATTGGAATCAAATTGATTTAATAACAGAAATATATATGTAAGCCAGTCATTGAAGTTATTATTCCCATTTTTTTTACATTCAAGTTTATATTTTTACTTTTTTTTATTCCTGTGGAAAACATTTTATTTTAAATATCTGAAATAGGTATCCCTGGGTGGTGCAGCGGTTTGGCGCCTGCCTTTGGCCCAGGGCGCGATCCTGGAGACCCGGGATCGAGTCCCACCTCAGGCTCCTGGTGCATGGAGCCTGCTTCTCCCTCTGCCTGTGTCTCTGCACCTCTCTCTCTCTCTGTGACTATCATAAAATAAATAAATAAATAAATAAATAAATAAATAAATAAATAACTGAAATATATCTTAAAATATATTTATTCCTTTTTCAGGAATTTGCTGCACTGACAAAAGAATTAAACGCCTGTAGGGAGCAACTTCTAGAAAAGGAAGAAGAAATTTCTGAACTTAAAGCTGAAAGAAACAACACTAGAGTGAGTATAAAAGTGCCTCTGCTTGGAATCGATTCCATATACAGTTCAATGCCTTATCTCTTGTACACTTATAAAAACACAAACATTTAAAAACTTGAGGAAGACCTCAGGCGTACACCAACTCATGGTCTGTTACTTAAAGTCATGGAGAATATTCTATAAAACTCAAAACAGGAAGTCCAGAGACCTAAATTACAGTCTCAGCTTCTAAATCATTATGCTTGCCTTAGAAAATGTTTTTATTCCTTCTGGCCTTTGCTTCCCTTGACTTGGAAAGAAGGACTGGATCTCAATTGTTAGTTTCAAACTCTCAAAATGTTGTATTGGAATAGAATGCCCATATTTCAGAGGCTGGATGTGGGCAGAGGAGGAGAGGCTCGAGAGGGTATGAGTTTCTGTGATGGGGTGATATGAGGGTTTGGCACTGGTTCTCACCTATTTCAAACGTATAAAACCACTGAAGCAGAACTCTCCTAATTAAACAAGGCCAGCTTTTTTATTTCAGAAGATTGAGGAGATTTCTATTTCTGATGTTCTGATTTCATGATTTTGATGGTTTACTATCTTCTGCTCTTGGAAAACCCCTATATTCTTTCAGTCTCATGCCCTGTGATATTCAAGTCCAGAATTTGATCAAAGATCCTGTATTTTCTCATTCAGAAGAAAAAGTCCCTAAATTTCATAAAATGTATAAATCACCAGATCACCTATAACTGAGAATAGTTTCTCTCCTAAAAGAATGTGGAGGAGAAAACTATATATCCACTCTCACGTGGAAATATATTTCCATTTCAACATGAAGTGGATGAAAAGTAATTTCAGTGTATTGTGCAGATTAATGCTAAAAAGTGAGAAAGTGAGGTATAATTAATAGTGTATTCATTTTATGCTTGATCTTGGAGAGTAATAAAAAAACAATAGCTCCAAAAACAATGAGCTTATGCCTTTAAGGAAAAGTACCATTGTATGCATAATGGTTTTATGATTGAAATCAATTTATCTCTTTATTCATCAGTCTTATTTTATGGTAAAGAGAATTCATACAGGGCAGCCGGGTAGCTCAGCAGTTTAGTGCCTGCCTTCAGCCCAGGGGGTGATCCTGGAGACCCGGGATCGAGTCCCATGTCAGACTCCCTGCATGGAGCCTGCTTCTCCCTCTGCCTGTGTCTCTGCCTCTCTCTCTCTCTCTCTCTCTCTCTCTCTCTCTCTGTCTCTCATGAATAAATAAATAAAACCTTAAAAAAAGAGAGAGAGAGAGAATTCACACAGTATACACACAAGGAATTGGTTTTCATTGAGACTTTGATGAGACAGTCATATGGACTGCCTCAAATAGAACATAACAAGGACAGTTTAGATCATGTTATCAGGTGTCAGATGAATTTTTTTTTCTATTTCTTTCTCACTTTGATATTTTCCCACCCTTGAGTTTTTAACTTACACATTTTTCATGCAAATTTAAAGTTTATTTCTGCCATGAGATTTATTCTGCTCCATTTCACTATATTTTCCATTTTAATGCTTTAGGCTACATTCCCTGATGTAGCACAGTACAGCCAAATGTAAAAGTAGGATCAGGAAGCTGAACATGGAAGGAAATGTAAACTTCTTGGTAGACTTTCAACTAATTCTCATATTTAAAATGCAGCAGAAACTCTAACCGTGTATTTCTCTTTTATACAACTTTTTAAAATTTTTTTATAGCCCTTTACTCCTTTCTAATGCCCTATGAGGAACATGTTATAATTATTCCCATTTTACAGATGAGGTAACTGCTCAGAAAAAGGAAGATAACTTGCTTGAAGTTACATAGTAAATAATTAGAAGAGAAAAGGGATTTGAAAGCTAAGGCAGTCTAAGTCCAGAGCTTGTGTGTGCTCTTAGTCATGAGGCCATTAGCACAATTACTCAAATTAGATCCATGGAGGGGTACCCGGGTAGCCCAATCACTTAAGTGTCCAACTCTTGATTTTGGCTGAGCTCATGATCTCAGGGTCATGGGATTGAGCCCCACATCAGGGTCCTCACTCAGTGTCTGCTTGAGGTTCTCTCTCTCCCTCTGGCCTCCCCACCTCATTTGTATGTGTTCTCTCTCAAATAAATAAATCTTAAAAAAAAAAAGTTAGATCCATGGAAAACTCCAAGATTTACAACAGTTCAGGGAAGACTTTACCCTAAAAGTAAACCATTGCAGTATGGAGTGCATCATTCCTTCCTGACCATGACTAATTTCAGAGAACTAGGAGATTTGGCAGCAGCATCCAACAATCTTCATCATATTACACTCCATAGGGCCCAGAAGTACCTGTGGCTGTTGCACCTGCAGACAATCCTTGGGGGGTTAGAAGCAGTGAGGCAAGCTGTACTTGCAATACCTCTTCAGGGTCAAAGTGAGAAAGATACAGATACTAAGTTCCATTAGGGTAATGGAAAGTGAAGCCATTGATTTTAAACATGACTTTAAACATGAATAATAGGGCAGCCCAAGTGGCTCAGCAGTTTGGCGCCACCTTTGGTCCAGGGTGTGGTCCTGGAGACCCAGGATCGAGTCCCGTGTCGGGTTCCCTGCCTGGAATGGAGCCTGCTTCTCCCTCTGCCTTTGTCTGTGCCTCTCTCTCTCTCTCTCTTTCTCTGTGTGTGTGTGTCTCTCATGAATAAATAAATAAAATTTTAAAAAATAATAATAAAAAACATGAATAATAGGTACTTTGAAAACATGAATAAGAGCGGAAAACATTTTTCCACCCTTCTTAAAGTAGTTCTGTGGAGGATTTTTGTTGTTGATTAGGGAAAAATAGGGAAATAGATTTATGAAAACGTCTTTGTACAAATTTTCAATTATACAATAACTTCCTAAATTTCATAACCACCTGTCACCCTCTCCATCACACAAAAAAAATATCTAGGGCTAAAAATCAGACATACGTTCTCTCCTATCCCATAGTGCCCTCTTAACTTTGCTAAATATAATACTTTTTATAGATTTATATAATAGTTTCTCCTTCTCCATGTTCTGGGTTTTTTTCTTGCTATAAACACCTACTTATTAGCCATAGAGAAAGAGCAACAAGGTAGTATTTCCTTCTCACACCTAAAGAAAATTTGATTGGTGTTATATTGTGAGGAAGTTTAAAGTAGAAGTGAGTGTCTTAATTTCCAGGTTTCTTATACCTGTGACTTTCCATGTTGACGAGTTAACATATGCTCATGAGTTGAGATAAATACAAGACAGTCCACAAAGAGAACATAAGAGATTAAAGTATTTGTGATAATTTTGAGCATCATCAAAAACAATAGATGAGACAGGACTCTACTGAATAATATTTGAATGAATTATATCTTCTCCAAATAAAAAATAGAAGTTTCAGAGAGAGTTCAATGAATGCAGTTTATCTATAAGTTAATAATGATAAAACGATAATAGCTAACATTAATTTACATGTGAAATGTTTCTCTTAATGTTTTGTATGTTTAACCCACTTTATCCTTACAGCAATCACATTATCCCCATTTAACTGATGGGAAAACTAGCATATAAATAGTTTGTCTCAGGCCATGCAGCTTATAAGTAACATTCCTAGGGAATCTACTCCTCAGCCTAACCACAGGCCATGTATTTAAGAGATCATATGCTTAAAGTCACTTGCAAACTGTAAGTGATACAAAGGATTGTGTATAGGGAAGAGCAGAGTTTCTTTATTATTTTGTAGTTCAATTCTAATGTTCAGTAATTGATTTTATATCATTGTGTGCAAAGTATTTTGAGGTATTTATTCTGATGTCAGAGCTGAAAGTTGTGGTCATTTATCATTTTGCCACTATAGTGTTACTATAGTAACACGGGATCCCCAGCTCAAAAATATGAATGAATGAGAGAAATGAAAGTATCACTAAATTCAGCTGCCTCAAATAATTAAATTGAGGACATCTAAATAAAATCATAATAAAATAATAATGATATTATTAATGATTTTTAAAAGATTTTATTTATTCATGAGAGACACAGAGAGAGAGGCAGAGACACAGGCAGAGGGAGAAACAGGCTCCATGCAGGGAGCCCGATGCAGGACTCAATCCTGGATCTTCAGGATCAGGCCTTGGGCTGAAGGTGGCGCTAAACCCCTGAGCTACCCAGGCTGCCCTATTATTAATGATTGTACAGAAATAGAAATTTCAAAAATATTCAAAAAGCTTTATTGTTTAATATTTTCACACTGATAAAAGTGTAGACAAAAATGATTAAACAAAATTTGTTATTTCTAAAACTTCTCTCACAATACTTAGGCAAATTTGTGTATAGAAAATAATTTATTCCTTCCATTTTTTCAGCATACTCAAATCATCTGCTAAACCTTACCATGTTTTGGCCAAATTAATTAATGAAGAGGAGAAAGGAAACCAGAATATTAAACTAGTTCTTGTTTCTTAATATAAGAGTGGAGAATTTTTATTGTTTTGGAACTGTTTTAACTATTTTTGTGGCTATAGATCTCAAAGAATGCTTTATATTATTGGTAGTATTTTAGAAAGTAGCTATTGTGTGACTTTGAAGAAGTTATAAGGCGCCCCTGGGTGGCTTAGTTGGTTAAGCATCCGACCTTTGATTCTGGCTCAGGTCATGATCTCAGAGTCATGATATCTACGAAGAGCCCTGCAGTGAGCCCGGCATCAGGCTCTGCAGTCAGTGTGGAGTCTGCTTGAGACTCTCTGTCACTCTCTCTCTCTCTACACATTCCCCCTGCTCACACTGTGTCCCTCTCTAAATATATAAATAAAATCTTTAAAGGAAAGAAAAAAAAGTTAGACTTCAAGAGCCAGTCTTAATATCTATTTTAAATAATAAAGCTATAATTTCCCCTTAGAGGTCATCAACTAAAAGACTTAATGGTCCTTAATTTAAGCTAAAGACTTAATTTGAAGCATTCTTTATCATGCCTTTACTTATGTTTTCAGCCAAGAAATTATATGGACTTTTAAATACAATCAAACACTTGTCATTACTAAAGGGAAGTTTCCCATTCTTGACAAACCTCTGTCTACACTAGTTAATAAAATCCCTCCAAACATATTTTCTCAGTGAGTGGAAAGCACAGTTCAACTGAGAAAGAAAGACCCTTGCAGCTGAAGGCAGGTGAAGATAAATGTGCACGTATGTTTAGATGCAAGTGTACGTGTATCTGAAAGTGCTCTGAGAGGGTATGATAAAGAGAAGGGGGCCTAAGGACACATGCCCTCCCAACAGTTATTGCATCCTGGGATTCAAACATTTACATAGGACCATAGGGGATTGTAAACAGCATTTGAGAGTATGGCTGTGTTGTGTGGCCATATTACAGCAGCCGAATTCGTGTACAGACCAGAATATGTGTCTGCTTGAATGCCATTTGTGGTTGAAAATAATTGCACACGGGTTATGTTGAATTCAAATTTAAATAGAAGTTGTATAATTTTCAAAATTTAGTTCAAAAATTTCTAATGATGCAATATGTACATATGCATATATGATACATTTATATATATGTGAATATATATGTACACATACATATATATAGGCTGTGGTCACTTAAAATGAATTCTAACATAGGATTATTAGTGGCCATTTATGTAGTCCCTGCAATCCTTTGAAAACACCAAAGAGAGTGCCTTCTGCAAGACTTAGTAAATATTAGACAAAAGTGCAGCTCCTGGCAAAGGTGTAAAATTAGTAGATTGTCAGTGTTATCTTCGTGAGTTCCTCTTTATTCTTCATTTATTTTAATTTATAAGCTTAGAAGCCAGAGATAGATGCTAGATCTGAGTAATTTGGCCACATTCTCTAGGTTAGATAACTTACATTTATCTTACTTCGATTTGACAAGTGAGTATTAAGCATATATTCTATTGAATATTTTCCTAAGTACTGAGGCGTATTCAGGATAAGTTAAATTGTTGAGCCCTTAAGAAGTCGGCGTTATATTATTATAAGAACACGTTATTTGGTTGTTATTTTACATATATGTTTTATATTATATACATATTTAATATATACTATCCTAATTGCATAAAACAGGACAGCTTAACTGTTTTAATCAAGAAGTCATTAATTAAGGAATAGAAGAAATCTCCAAACCTAGCTTCCAGTCACAATGGATAGGACCATATTTCTTAGCCTTGTGAGTTTTCCTTACATTCACAGTTCCAGAAATGTGCAGTCTCTGCTACTACCTGTGACAAGGAAATGGATCCCATGTCTTGCACGTTTCCTCACTTGGCTCCCTTTACAGTCTGTCTAGTGTGAGTGGCTCTGGTTGGCTGACTCTTAAGTCACATGTCTGCCACCTAGTGGTTAACCATACCAGAGAAATTTTGTTTGTTTGTTTCCAATATCGAGAAGATGACATTCAGTATGCAGCTTGGAGCTGGAGCCCGAGCTACAAAGATGGAGCATATGTTCAAAAGATTTTGGATAACCACAAATACCAAGTCTCCACTGCAACCTAAATTTTATTATACTCTTTTCTTTAAAAAAAAGATTTTATTTATTTATTTATTTATTTATTTATTTATTTATTTATTTAGGAGAGAGAGAGCACAAGTAAGGTGAGGGGCTGAGGGAGAGGCTGACTCTCCACTGAGCAGGGACCCCGATATGGGCCTCAATCCCCAGACTCCAGGGTCATGACCTGAGCTGAAGGCAGACACTTAACCAACTGAGCCACCCAGGCAACCCTATACACTCTTTTCATATTAAAATTCTAAACAGCAGCAATACTAACATGTATCTACCCAACAATACAACTATACTTCTTACACAAAAACAAAATCACCTTTTCTCAAAAAAGAAGGTGAATGTATCCAGTTACATGACCAGGGTTCTTCCATATGTATATTCTTACTCTTATTAAATCTCAATCATCTCTTAGTATTCTGTAAGCCATGGACTACTTTAAATGTTGATTAGAATCAAACTCCCAATATAAAATATAGTAAAGGGGGGGAATAATTGAATATACATTATGTATATAACAAAAAATAAAGATCCTCTCTTCTCCAAGTGGTCAAAAAGTCTGACTGGCGATTATAAATTCCAATTCTGACCCTTGATTCCTGGACTTTTGTATCTGGACCAATATGTGTTCATTCATCACTAACTCTAAGTGTATGCTAACTTCAGGAGGATAACATTTCAACCTAGCAATGTGTTATCTCCAAGCAAGAATTAAGATAGACTCTTCTGTGGATCACTTAACCATTCCATAGGCTCACCTGCTTCTGACTGATGTGATAGCATGGTGAAAGCAGGGCTGGGAACATCCATGAATTGCATTACTCTTTTCACTGTAAAATGTGTTTTTTGTTTTTTGGGTGGGTTTTTTTGTTTTTGTTTTGTTTTGTTTGGGTTTATTTATTTATTTATTTACTTGGTCAGGAGTAGTGTTATACATGATAATAAGACTATAAGCAAAAATCTGATAAGATGGTATTGTTAGTAGAAGCAGAGCCATTAGAGAAGGCAAATCATATCCATAAAAAAAGCATTTACTACATTAAGAAACGACAGCACCCCCCCCCTTGATGGAAGGGATTTGATATAATCTACTCGCCTCACAGTGACTGACTGGTCTTTAGGTATAGTGTATCACGAAAGAAGTTCAAGATTGATGACTGCAGCTAGTTGCTTGGCCATTCATCAGCCTTAATGGCGAGAAGCCCATTTTGCGAGATCAATAAATAACTTCCATCCCTGAAGCCCTGGTCACTTTTTTGTGCCCATTGAACAAATATTGTGGGGGCCAGAGAAAAAAAGGTTGATATCAAAAAGGTGAATCATTTCTGTCTGTGAGATTATCAAAAAACCTCTGCAACAGTGGGTCCCAAAGAGTTAGTCCCACTTCAGAGGCAGCATCCAAGAAAATTCGGTATTCTCTTTCCCTCAGTACTGTTGACAGGCTAAATGGTTGCAGATGCTTTTTAAAAAGGTCTTCTGATTACCTACTGCTTCCTAGCAAACCACCCCCAAATTTAATGTCACAAATGACATTTTGCTGTACTCACAGATTCTGTGGGTCAGAGATTCAAAAAGGGCATAACATTTGGGCTCCCAGCTCTGACGACTTGATGGCTAGTGACACTGATGTGCTGGTCAGTGATTTTTTTTTTTTTTTTACCAAAAAAAAATTTTTCAAAAGTAGTAATCTATCTAGTGTTTGGAATTTCTATGGTGTAAATACTCCCATTGTAGCTGATTTCAAGCTCCCATCATGATGTCACTAAATGCAGAGCTGGGAAACGACGCACGGTTGGGAAGCAGTTTATATTACTTCTACCGTTCAAATACAATAGAAGTAAACAGCCCAAGGAACATAGGATATTTAGGAATTTTATTATAAACTTGGAATTTAGTAAAAATAATTAGGAAGCAGTACATTTTAAGTATTATCTTTTTAAAATATTTTTATATAACTTCAGCTTTAAAGAAAACTGTTTTAGTCCGTGACTCACAAAAATCCTGAACATGAACCATCCACTCTTAACAAGTTTGTATGAGCCAGCTTTAGCATACCATTCGCAGGGATAACTCGAATATCTGGACTCCGAAAGGTCTACTTGGGAGCAGTCTGTTTCACATAAATTATAAGGCTTTGTATGAACTTAACCCTGTTTGTCTGATGTTGGTCTTTCTTTGACAAACTTTGCTCTAAGCATATGACTCTGCTTCTGGTTCCTCAATATGCCAACCCTTTGCCTTTGCTGTACCCTCTGCCCAGAGTCCTTCATCTGGCTCCTCATTTGGCCAGCTTTTTCTCATTCTTTAAGTTTCATTTTAATTATCACGCTCTCAATGAAACATGTGCTTACTGGCTCTGTGCAGAGTAGGTCTCTCCTCTTTTCACCTCCCGTAACTCTTTATTTCAGGGTTAAGTTCACACAGAATCCCATTACCTATGTACCTATCTGAAACAGCTTGAATTTAACTAATGCATGTGTGTATCTGTAGAATTCAAGACAGTAGAACACCAGGAATATAATCAGAAATTGATAAGAGGAAGGTTCTCTGAAAATACTGCGTCATCTTCATACTGAAGAACTATTAGTATCGTTTTCACCCTTAAATATGATCCCTACCTACTGATCTATATACATGTAGGATTTCAGATATTTGTGTCCTTTTGTGCCAACGCATGGCAGTTTTCTAATACTTTGAACCGTAATTGGTGATGGTGAATAGAGAGAGATTAATTTATTAAGGGCTAAGAAAGGTGATACTAATATGTAACACTGAATCTTTTATTTATTCATTTGAGAGAGAGAGAGAGAGAGAGAGAGAGAGAGAGAGAAGCACACACGCAAGGGCAGGGGCAGAGGGAGAGGGAAAAACAGACTCCCCACTGAGCAGGGAGCCCACCAGGGGACTGAGATCTTGACCTGACCTGAAGGCAGATGCTTAACGGACTATAAGCCACCCAGGCGCCCCTGTGACACTGATTCTAACAATGACATTGTGAAAACCAAAAATGTTCACTGTTTTGGAAATGTAAGCTTTAGGAAAAATGCTGCAATTTTTTTTTCTTCTTTCCATCTCAGTACCTTATATCTGCTTTTTTCTTTTTTGTTTGAGTAACTTCTGCTTTATTTTATATAGACACCATTTGTAAGCCTATGTTTTTCACTATCCTTTTGAAAATCTCTCCTACAAAACTTCCTGGTCATGTATTGTTGTTTACTGGCAAAATTTCAATAACGGAGACATTAAACCAGCAGGGTTTTTTTTTCATATATCTTTGTTTTTAGCAGCAAAACTCTCTTATTAAACAAAACAAATGTGAAGCCTCAATTCGTAAAACATTTAAAAGTAAAATTTCCTTAGGAAATGTTGGAACAGACTGAAAAACTGTTCATTGGACTTTGCCCTGATCTCTGTTATGGCTTCAGAGGCTACTCTGGGTGAATGTAGGTTCAAGAGTAGATAGTTTAAAAAGCATGCCCTTTGACCTCTTCCCCAAATGATTATTGCAAATCTCAGTTGCTGCATTCCAGTTGGCTGCATATATTTTTCTATTATGTAACCTAAGAATTAATTGTGAATAAAATCATTAGTGATTTTCACTATAATCGTTAGAGCATGTGATTACAACTATCACTATAATCACTACACAAATGTGATTATCACTATAATCGCATTCAAAGCCACATGATAATGACACTCATTTCCTTTAATGTAACAGGTTTTTAAAAAGACTTTATTTATTTATTTATGAGAGACACAGAGACCAAGGCAGAGATATATCTATCTCCCTCCTGCAGAGGGAGAAGCAGGCTCCTGGAGGGGAGGCTGATGTGGGACTCGATCCCGGGACTCTGGAACCACACCCTGAGCCAAAGGCAGATGCTCAACCGCTGAGCCACCCAGACATCCCTAATGCAACAATTATAAATGACCAAATGTAAATTAAAATGGTTTTGACTTTTAATACCTTTTTCTTAACAAAATCATCATGCATTGTGCAATGTTCTTTAATAATTATTCTATTTGTGCCTATTTTGTGTTCTATTTTACTGAATTCATGCTGAAATTATTAAATTTTCTAAAAGAATGAATAATTTACATTGCTTAAATGAGTAATTTGTTATATGATAGAAATGTGACTTACTTTAATGTAATTTATGAACCCTGATTTAGAATCAGATCTGTGCTTCTTTGCTGCTACCTGTGATAAAAATCTGAGGTTATCATTAGCTACTTTGCAATTCTGCAATCTTTTAAGGTAGAAGTCATGAGTATTAGTAACTTGTATTCATAAGGTAATTACATTTGGTATAATTACATTTTCTCTTAAACCCAATAGCTGTTACTGGAGCACTTGGAATGCCTCGTGTCACGACATGAAAGGTCACTCAGAATGACAGTGGTAAAACGGCAAGCCCAGTCCCCCTCAGGGGTATCCAGTGAAGTTGAGGTTCTCAAGGCACTGAAATCTTTGTTTGAACACCACAAGGCCTTGGATGAAAAGGTATAGTATTGATAAAGGATTTTCCAATCTTATGTGTCAATTATACCTCAGTCAAGCTGAAACGTAAAAATAAAATAAAATAAAATAAAATAAACTTTATCTACTGATTTAAAAAAGTTCTAGTATTGACAAAGGGTTTCAGACTTCACTGTGCTTTTGTCATCAGCATCAAGCTCCTTGTCTTCATCCAATGACTCAGCTGATTCCTGACGTAAATCAGTACAGAGAAACACATTCGAATTCTAAGAATATCATTTTTTAAATGCAACTGGATTATTGTGTGTATGTTGGTAATAGTCATAACCATGTTTTTTTATTGCCACTGAATCTATGGCTTATCAAGTTATGCTTTTATTATGGTGCTTTATGGTCCCAGTCCAGATGGCCATTTGAAATTTAATGTTGTCATTCAGTCTCCTGCTCTCTTCCTCTCTCTTTCTGTACTCCCACCCCCTCTGTGAAATGCATGTCTAGGTGCCAACACAGGACCACTAACTGACAATTTAACGTATCTTAGGTATACATTGGATGTACTCTAACCTTTGGAGATTTATATTAGAAGCATACATTTTTTTTAGATCTCTAATATCTTAGCTGTGAATATACATTTTGAAGAGTCTCCACATAGAACAGCGTAAGGTATTAGTGGAAAACCTGCCGTAGGTCTTTTTAAAAGTAGCGGTAAGCTTCTCTTAGCTGTAACTCAAATAACTTCTACTGACATAAATAAGCCAATATGATGATAAATCCTCTCGAGATTAGTAAGGCTTATGACATGATTTTAATTTTGTGAAATGTTAAAGAATTAACTTTTAAAAATTAATAAAGCTTTAAGATTTTGTAGAGCGGGAATTGGGGCACTTTATTAGAAATACCTGACAAGTTCTGAGTATTAAACTCCAAATGAGGGCTTAGTACTCAGTTATATCTAGGTTTTGAGCATGCAGACACTTGCACTCTAGTTAATATTTATGTACATATATACTTTTATCATTGGTCTTTCAGATGTTCTTAAAGCAGGGGATTATGGGAAGTATGTGCAAAAGGATAACTATAATTCTATATTCCAGATTATTGAGTAGAAATTGTAGCTTATTTTTCCATTTTAGCTGGAAGAGGCAAGTAGTTTATGAATAATATTGAATAAAACAGAAATTGATATCATATAAAGATCCTTGATAAATATAACATCAAATCAATATATTTAACACTTAGCTTCATATTCCCTTTCTTATTACAAAAGTACATTGCTAAGAATTTGGAAGACTTTATATTTATGGAATATCTATTATCTGTAGAACAGTTATTTGGCCACACAAAAATAGATGATATTCTCCTTACAACCAAGGAGTTCAAAGTTAGTGCTAGAGATTCATATGTTAATAACAGGTAGTATTAAGAAACAATATGTACAATGCAATATGGAATAGCAGAAAAGGTTGTGACTAAGTCCGCTTGAGAGAGTGATGAAAAAATTCAAGAATGTCTTCACAGAGGGAATGACATTTGGTCTGAATATTAAAGAATGTGTAAGAGATTTTAAAGCATACTCGTAAAGATAACTCTGAGCACCAAGATCAATATGTAAAAGAGCATGGCTTTTCCAGAAAAAAGGTAATAGTTTTAAATGGCTTGAATGAAAATACTTGAGGATGTATGATTTTAGATTTCCCTATAAACATTCCCACATCACTTGAGTGATGCTTTTATGAAAGAATGGTTGTAAGTCAATAAACAACATTCAAGACAAATAACCTGATGAATGTGAGTACATTTAAGAAGAAAATAGTTGTTGTTTAACTGAGAATCTAGAAATAATTTACTGTAGACATTGAGTGAGTTTAGCATAACTAAATGAAGCATTTTACACTCTTGACTCTAGGGTATAATCGTATTTACTAGCTCACTAGAAGTGCCATGGACATTGGTGAGTTCAGGGCAACTGAACTGTTTATCAGCTAAGTAGTGCAGACAATCTAAAGAAAAAGTATTATGAGCTTGGATTCTGTAGTTGGACAGATATGGACAAGTGACTTAACTTCTCTATGCATCTGTTTCCTCTTCTTTTGAATGAATAGAGTAATAGTACATACCTCAGAGAATTGTCATGAGGATTAAGTGAAATCTGACATCAAAACTCCTAGCCAGTACTTAGCATATGTCAAGTGCTCATTAAATGTTAATGAATAGTACTATTAATGTGAGTAAATTTCAGCATTTGATAAAGCTTTCAAACTAAGGATAGTTATTGGAATCAGTTTTGATCCACATTTTTGTTTTAAATAACATTTTATTTAGTTAGTGAGGGATTAATCTGTGCCTTCATAGACAGTTTCCCTAAGAAGAGCTCACAGCCACTCAAGAGGATAGGGAAGGTGGGGGACAAATCACAACATTCGAATTTAACTACTATGGATATCATGTTATAATATATAGAGATGATTAGAATAAGATGCAATTAACCATGTCTTGAGGACAAGACACTACCAACTTTACCACAGAGGGTAAAGTTACACATGAAGAAGTAATAAAGTGTAAAAAATTGAGCATAGATGTGGACAATCACAATGACTAGCAATCTTCATTATTAATGTCCTTATTCATATATCCACTGAAATGGAGGATCAAATTTCCACAATTAGCTAAGACCAACAGCAATTTTGATATCACTCTCCAATAGGTTTATCAATTTCATGGGCTGGAGGAAATGAGAGATATACATGTGTTTTGCAATCATTCAGATTTCATTGACTATTTTTTTTTCTTTAAAAGACATATGGATATGCCTGGGGAATATAAGCAAAAAAAAAAAAAAAAAAAAAAAAAAGAAAGAAAGAAAACAGCCCAGTAAATATATATGCACTCCACATATATTATATATTTGTATGATTGGCTATCACACTGCCAAAACGATTTGAACTTCTGGTCTAAGGAGATTTCTTTACAATGTTTTCTATTATGGGAATGATCATTCCAAAATGAAACCACCTTACTTTTAATTTGGAATGTATGCTTCTTCCACCAGAGTTCCTCTTTATCCTGAGATGCATTTGTTATTTTTAGGGACTTATTTTGTTTTAAATCCTCAGGGATAAAATGTAAGTAGCCTTGGAACAGCTTTAGGGGAAAAGATTCTTGAATTATTTTGAAGAAATATACATTATGAAGAAAACTGATGTAACAGATGAAATTAGAAATAAAAAATTCCAGGTGTACATAAATATTTTGGAGCTTATACTATAGCTCTGTAAATAGCGATATATATTAACTTAAAGACTGCACAGACAATAGATTAATTGAACGTGGTTAAATAGTAAAAAAATCAGAAAAGGTAGAGAGCTAAAGCTATCAATTGTGTTCTTATATTTAGGAAAAAATTAAAATTATAATTTGTCATGGCATATCAATCATATCTAGATAGCTCCACAAGACCACTAAATAATAATTATTATTTATACTAATTAAAATTTATCCTCATATAAATAAAGCACTGGTATCATGTGGTATTGATAATTACAGCACCAGTTTTTACATTTATAGTTAGTTCAAAATATATTCAGAAATTATTTTCTTGTAAAGACAGCTTTAGGTTCATCACTTTGTGGGTAATATAATCTCAGGCTGTAGATACCACTCTAAATTTATTGAAGAGTGATTCTATTTTCAAATTGCTTTATGAGCTTAATGATTTTTACTCATCGGAGGCTCAATATCATGAGAATAAAAATACTTAACTTGTGGTAAATAGGAACCAGTTTAGAACAATTTCTATGATTATCAGTATAGCAGAGTCAGAAAGATATTTTAACCTACAAATAGCCTGGTTTCAACCATTTTTTATATGATTTGAATGACTCTTTTAGAAACATTCCAATGTATCAGTATATCTTAAAATAGGACACCTTTACCTCTTCACAGCAACCTAAATGTGATCTGATCAATGTCGCATACGGTGAGATCGTTAAGTTAGAGTGGTTCATAGTGCTCTTCTCATCCACTAGGATTCTTAGACCTTTCTCACTCAAAACACCCATATTTTTTAGTTGGTATTTTAGGAAGTGGGCATAAAACTTTACAACATCCCTGTTAAATATCAAGCATATCTACTAAGATTTTTTATTGATACCTGCATTCCACATATCAGCAATCCTTATTTTCAGCCTTCAGGATATTTACTGCTTTTGCATCTATTCCAGCTGCTCCTAAAAAAGTATTCCCCAGGTCAAATCATCAAAGATTTCCTTTCAAGTAGCTCTTGTTCAGTTATTAATGAGCATTAGTTTCATGCATTTTAATGAACAATTATTTGTCTAACAGCACTGGTACCTGGCAGTCCATCTAGCATGCCTAAATATCAGAAAAGATCCTGTGTAATTATCTTTGATATCAAATATCAATTAATATGTTACTAATTTCCAGAGAATTTAGGCATAACTAAGTATAATTAATATTAAACTCCTCTTGGACAGTTATTCTTTCTTCTTCAAGATATATTTCAGCAATTAAGTACACCCAGCCACCTGAATATGTATCAGTTTTCATTGTACAGCAAAAGAATATGATTGAGATTTTTAATAAATTTTCTAATTAAATTCTAGATTAATATGATATTAATTTTTAATTAATTAATAATATGTATTTTTGGCTTTATTGTCTGTTTACTAATTGGAAAATAATGTTATAATTCAACATTAAAATTGTTATGTAAGTTTTTTAAATACATTTTATATATTTAACCTATATTATTTAGTAATAATTAATTAAACTATATTACTTAACCTATATATTATATTTTCAGTTAAATCATATTTTTTAAAAGGAAACTGTGATTCATTAAACTATACTATCAATGAATTAATACAATTAGAATTTATAAAAATACAATATTGTATTAAAATACATGTTAACTGTACAAATAATGTAACATTCCCATGTGAAAAAAAATCATTATTAACTTATAATCAAAAAATCACCAGGGATTGCATCTCAGTTTGAAGCTATGAATTTTGTTGATTCTTTTCTAAGGAGAATTAAGCTGCAGTAGACATTCATTTTAATTCAGTCAAATTTCTTCTGAATTTCTTAAATTTCTTACATGATAAAAAAATATGTCTTTTTAAATATGTGTAATATGCAACATATCTAAAGATTTGAACATATAATAACTAAATCAATTTTAGAACTTCTTTTTTTTAATTTTAGAAGTTCTAAGAAAGCAAGAATTAAAAAACTACTTTGAATTTCATTTATGTATGAAACATTTGCAAATCACAATTATTTTCAGATCATAATTACCTTCAAACAATGTGCAGAGTTTTTGGTTTTACAAATATATTGGCTTAACCTTTGGTATGAGTAAGCTAGTTAGGAATTCCAGAGTAAGCAACACTTTCCAATCCCTCAGTAACAATATAGACCTCTTACTAATACAAAATGTATGAGCAATGGACAACATTTTTCGGGTTCTGAGAATCCTTTACGAAGTTATTCATGCCAAATGAAGCTCATGTATTATTTTTTCAAAAGTAGAACTTTTTTTGCCTATGTCTCATCAGTAAGTCTATTTTACAGATGAATTCATAATCTGCTTTTGAACTTGCCTCCACTTACTATGAGTGAGAATTAAGAACAAGCAGGTCTATCTCCAACCCCATTGGAAATCCTGCCTTTGGAACACTAAAATGACTTGCTTATAAGGAAATCCCTTGATATAGTGATGCTATAAGGTGACAATGTATTCATAGTATTAATGAGCACTTCGGGCTCTAAAGACTTTAATAATTTGCCAAATGTGACTGTCTCTGATAATGATGTTGATGGATTCAGCACAGTTTAACATGTATGGGATGTACATTACTGCACATATTTTGGTTTTTCTTCTAGGTAAGGGAGCGACTGAGGGTTTCTTTAGAAAGAGTCTCTGCACTGGAAGAAGAACTAGCTGCTGCTAATCAGGAGGTAACATACCAAACTTTCTCCTCTTTTGAGGTGCAATATCACTAACATTATAGCCCTTGTGTTTCACATCACTTTTATTAAAACTGTCACAAAAAATAAATGACATTCTGTATATGCCACTGAACAAGCTCTGTTGAAACTAGTTGCCAGAGTCATATTTCTGATTTCTGGTGATTCAGATCTGTCACTAAGAGATGAAAAGAAAATTACCAAGAACTAGCAACAAAGGGGCTTAGAAAGATTGCAGTCAGAATACTTGTCCTTTCAAAAAGTACAACACAGCTTCAAAATTGGAAAACATGTCAAATATCTGGTAAACTTAGAAAATGTCACAAATGAAGTTAACTCCTTGGAGATATAAATATACTTCCCTTAAGGTTATTATTCTTATCTTCTAAAAGCATCATGCCCATGTTTAGTGGCATCATTAATCTACTTCTCTTGCTCTCATTCCTGACTAAAGTATAATAACCATCTTTATTACCAGATTTAAAGAGTTATTTTTTTTCTTTAGAAAAATTTACCTTTTGGTTATTAGTACACAAATGAACTAGGGCCATTAGATCAGATATATAGAGATACATAGATAGATAAAATAATACATTAAAAAGATATAAAATACATGAAAAATAATTTGTGTAGGCCACCAAAATAGCCCGATCTCTCCCTCTCTCTCTCTCTCTCTCTCTCTTTCTCTCCCATTTACTTATAAGGCTACCCTTTTCTCCAGAAATTTATTTCAGTGATATAAATATTGCTATTGCTAGTAGTAGACATACTAAAATAATCCTACAAAATCTTAGTTTTAGATAATTAAATATGTGAGAAGCTAATGCTATTAATTGTAAATACTATCAAGGCATTCTTATTAAAATAATATTTGAATTTACATTTTACACACAAATACACATTTTTAAACCATGATAAAAATCTTGTCTAGTATAAATTACCTTGTTATTTAAAATAAGCTAGACCAATTAAACAAGTTTAAAGTTTCCCTTTGTTCTAGGTTTAACAATTTAAACCTTAGAAAAAGTGGTCTTTTAAATACAAGAAAAATGAATTCCATGTGAGCTAAATGCTAGCAGTGTTAAAAGCATAAATGGTGGCACAACAGTTTAAAAATAAATAGACAAAGATTTTTGGTGACCAGATCATCTTAGCAAACTTGATGACTATAGATAGATAGATGATAGATAGATAGATAGATAGATAGATAGATAGATAGATAGATAAAATAAATAAACCAAAAGGAAATAAAATATTTATACATCTTAATCATTATAGTAGAAGAAAACTTCTCAAATAATAGATAATGACAGGAAGGACTCAGTCTTTTTTTTAAAAAAAGAATAGATTTTACCAATAAAGTAAGTATATACATTCCTGGAATGTCCAAAAGGAAAATACTAAATGCTTAATTAATTTTTGTTTTATCATTGTTAATTTTGATTCTCATGTATGTTTAAAAGTACACTTATTTTGGGTACATCCCTCAAAATATTTTATTGATAAGAGTAAAGAAACTTTGGCAACTACTACTGTAGAAGCCTTGCTTACCATGCAGTGATAAAGCTTCTATTTATCATAGACAAAGGTGTGGTGAGACCCCTTGGCAAAATTATGTACCCTGAAATAAAAAGATACTTCAAGTTCAAGTAAGGCTCTGAGAATTTGCTTCATTAATGGCAACGGAATAGTCAATTAGATATGGAAGAACAATGGTTGAGAGAACTAAAGTGGAGGAACGACTTTTGACAATCATCTTAAATATTTTAGCCTCAAATTTTATTGTAGTCTATTGTAGGCAGCACTGTCCACTTGATTGCTTGTGGTAGATTAAATATATTTTAAGTCATGAACATTATTCTACAATTACTGCAGCCCTTTGAATGCTTTTTGTTTTGTTTTACATCATTTGCATAAGAAGAAACTAATTGTGTGCTCATTATTAACTCTAATATTTTTTTCTTTTTGTTTTTGATTTTTATCAAATTCCAGGTGGCTTAACCAGAATCCCTATTTAGGAAGTCACATATCCAAGGTTGAGGAAGGGGGTAGGGAAGTTCCCTTAGTTTCCTAACAATAGATTGTTTATAAATAATTAATGATCTTGAGAGACAGTGCATGGAGAAAGGCCAACTCTTAGTTCATAATGAAACTCACATTTCATGATAAAAATCAAAAAAAAAAAAAAAGAGAGAAATCAGAAGACACTTGCAATTTGAATTCTTAGATAACAATTGGTACAAAAAAATCTATAAACAAGGCATTGTGTATTGTTGATAAAATATATTTAAAAATCTGACAAAAACGTTTAGAAAAATTTAAACTCTTGTCAAATTTAGAAAGGGGAACTAGATAAAATTTGAATATTAGAGGGAGTAATTGAAGCAAATGTTTTAGAAAATAAAGGGCCTTTTTAATAGAAAAAAAGAACTAATTAAGAACACATTCTTCATAATCAAACAAAAATATGTAATAGACAAACACAATCAGGTACTAGAACAAAATTCTGCAGATGGCTGAATGAGCAGGGTTTGGGGAAAATTTCATTTGATGCTTCAGATTTTAATTTTAAATTAAAATGAAAATGTACTTACAAATGTCCCTTATAATTCAAACTCTACATTCCCTGAGTTCAAATAGCAAGCTTGACAAGCGACTATACTATATTATCAGAATCTATTTGATCCACGAATTTCTGGTAGTGGTAGAATTTATCCAAACATATTCCTGAATTATTTCAGTTCCAAAATTCCAAATGAAGAAATCAGAGAGCAGAGGTTTAGACTGCAAGTGATGCCAATATATTCATACATATATATGCATGTGTAGAGTCTGAGAAGATAGTTTATTCTATCATTGTATTACGTTAATAGACTTTATTTTATCGTCTATATATCATTATTCTCTTTCTGTGTTTGTTTGTGTATTTCTCCCTATTTCTGTCTCTCTCTGTCTCATCTTGTCCCATTCTCACACGTTTTGGAGTTATCAACCTTTAATACCTTTCCTTTATATAAAGTCTTCTGAGGAGGCTTCATCTATTTCTCATACACCCAAGGCTACAACCATGACTTCTGTGGGAGAAAAAAAAATGGCAAAATCTATAACTCAAAGTTCATGCTTTCTTCTGAACTTCACAAAAGATTTTAAACGTTGGTTTGGCATTTCCCCACAGCTTTGCTAATGGTTGTAGAGATTGTTCTCTGCCACGGGTATCTAGCACAGGGCAAAGCGGAGAGAATGAAATCTTGCTTAGGGTTCACTAATCAAGATATGCACTTGTGTGTCTGTCATCGCCTACAGGGAGCAAGTTTTCTCATTTACACAAAGGCACCATATGCACTGGTGGGCCTGAACTCCACCTAGTTTTTCCAGGTAGCCCCATGGATTCCCTATGACCCATTAACACAATGAAAGAAGTAACCTTATTCGAAAGAATATGAGGCAGCTCTATGTTCTAATTTGGAAAGAGCTCCAAAACATTCTTTTACAAAAAGAAAACAATTCCATAGGGTGATCCCAGTGTTGTACAAATACAAGTAATAAGGGATGCCTGGGTGGCTCAGCGGTTGAGCCTCCACCTTCAGCTCACTGCGTGATCCCAGAGTCCAAGGATCAAGTCCCAGATCCGGCTCCCTGCATGGAGTCGGCTTC
The DNA here is from genome assembly GCF_003254725.2 of Canis lupus dingo. NCBI lineage: Eukaryota > Metazoa > Chordata > Mammalia > Carnivora > Canidae > Canis > Canis lupus. The sequence continues at coordinate 23,680,138 of NC_064257.1, read as the reverse complement.
TCCCTCTGCCTTTGTCTCTGCCTCTCTCTCTGTGTCTCCCATGAATAAATAAATAAATAAAATATTTAAAAGATACAAGTAATAATAATACATTATTGTAGGACTAGAAAAAATTTTGCATATAAATACCAAACTGTCATTATTGGTTGTCTCTGCTGTTTGTAAGTATATGTACTGTATATTTCTGTTGTATTTGTGTTTTTAATAACTCTTCATTATATCATAAACAAAATTATAAAGATATTTTAGAGTTAGATGACATTTTCCATTACTAGATGATTCTGTTGATGAGTTAACATTAACAATAGGATAATATTTACTGAGTGCTTTAAATTCCAAGGCACTGTGCTAAATACATATATATATCAGCAGAATGATCCCGGTAGTTTGATACTACTATTATTTTACAGGCGAGCCCAAAAAGGTCATTTCTCCTAATGTGCCATTCTCTCCTACTACAAAATGTTCTTATCTCTGAATTTGTGTTAACTCTCTGTATTTAGGCAGTTCTAATATTTACATTTAACCGTGTCTGTAATCACCCGCCCCCCATCCATTTACTCTCTTTTTTGTGTGTGCATACATTAAAGCCACTATAGTTCAGGTCTTCATTAATTCTCACTTGGAATATTACAGTAGGTTTTCGTTTATTTTTGTTTCCGATACCTCTCTGCTATATAATTCTCCAAGGTTAAACCTGCTAAACAAAGCTCTAATCATAGTGATTATTTCTCATAATGGATTCCAACATGTAGTATATACCTATATGTGATGAATACTATATTAATATATTAACAACATAATAATATATTGTATTAACATGTGTTAATAATATTATCATATAACAAGAACCTCTTCGGGGGGATCCCTGGGTGGCGCAGCGGTTTAGCGCCTGCCTTTGGCCCAGGGCGCGATCCTGGAGACTCGGGATCAAGTCCCATGTCGGGCTCCCGGTGCTTGGAACCTGCTTCTCCCTCTGCCTGTGTCTCTGCCTCTCTCTCTCTCTCTCTGTGTGACTATTATAAATAAATAAAAATTAAAAAAAAAAAAAAAAAACAAGAACCTCTTCATTGGTCCTAACCTACAAATCTAGCTCTAAGTACTACTACCCCTACTGCCCCAACTGAGTCATTCTAAAGTCTTATTAACATAACTATTTTTATTGTTTTTGAAATCAGCCAACATTTTTCCTGCATTTTACTTATGCAAATGTCTCTCTTGGAATGCTTCCACAATCCTAATTTGCCCATTGAAATCATATTTTCCCATTTAAACTGAAGTTCAGACATTACCTTTTTGATAAAATATTTTATGATTCCTTGCCAACAGTCAGCATTCCTTAGTTCAAATTGCTAGAGCTCATTGCTTCAGCATTTATTAGGACTGTTCAACAACTATCAGGGTTAATTATATATCTGTCTAGGTCTAGATTGTTAGTTCCCTGAGAAAATGGACTGCATCTTGTTCATTTGTATTTATTGTATTCACTACAATGATATGAACCTCATGATTAACATGTATTTATCAAATTTCATTGTTTAGCGTTTATTCTAACCAGTGTTTTCACATCGTTCCTTTGTTCTTTCCTTAGTATTCAAGTTTAAGTAACCTTAGTATGCTCGATAAACAACAATGCATTGATTATATGGATCAGATGAACAAGATGTTTGTTCTTTCCAAATAAAATTATTGAGTAACCACGAAGTGCAGAGAATTCGGAGTCTCTGAGAGGAAGAATAGGACAAAATAAAATGATAAATGAAATATTATGCAAATTCATGTAATTTGCCCTCAAGTGATGAAGATGAATATATAAATGTAAGATACAACTTAGTGCAAAAACTAAATAAATAAAAAATAGAGGCCCAAAATACAGAGAGGAGAAGGGTATTTACTCTCAACTAAAGGGTCAGAGAAGGCTCACCCTAGAAGGACAATTTGAGTTTTCCCTAGTTTTCCCTTCATCATGGGTTTGATGAAGTTTTGGCATATAGGTGAGGTCCGGAGCTGACGACCAAGAAAGAATTCTTGAGACGTCTTTGGTGCAAAATGGTGGTTTTATTAAAGCCTGGTGACAGGACCCATGGGCAGGAAGAGCTGCTGCCCTGGGCCTGTCAGAGGTGGCTGATTATATACCTGGGAGTTGGGAGGGGTTTGAGGATAGTGTACTCTCTAAGGAACTTTGGAAGGTTTCCAGGACCTTGAGGAAATAGCTAGTATTGGGAAAGGTCATTTATTACCATCTAATAAAACCTGAGTCATGAGACCCTTCAGATGTGTATCGGTGGGCCATGTGCTTGAAGGATGATTGCCAAAACATGTCTTGGGGATTTAGAGATAAAGGAAATTTCTAAAGGAATTTTTATATGTTAAATTGACTCACAGGCTCCTCCGGGGGTCGGGCTAGGATTGCCTTCTGCCCTTAGCAAAGTATGAACATTGAGGCAGTTGAGTCTGTAGAACACGATCACTCTCCCTGTTCAAGGACTTGTCAATGTGCTCTGTCCTCACCTAGTCCTCTGTTCCCCCATCGATCTGGCTTTAAAACTGGGGGAAAACATTTCAGACTGAGGAGACAGTATGGTCAAAAACAAAAACCTGAAATTGGCTGTTTCAAGAGTAAAAGATGGTGTTGTGTCAGTAAGGATTTGGATATGAAGAGGTATGGGAGTGGAAGGTGGAGAGATGGGGCAGACAGACTCAGATTTCAGAGGGCCCTGAATGCCATGACTAAGGTGTGGAATCCATACTTTATGAAATGAGAAAGCATTGAAGGTTTTATTTTGGTTTATTTTTGTTTTGTTTTGTTTTGGTAAAGTGAAAACTACTGAAAGTATATATATATTTTTTCCTTTCTTTTGTAAAGTCTTAGGTTAGAGTGGAGTAGAACTATTAATTGACATAATTAGCTGATGTGTGATTTTGATCATGATACCTCAATTCAGCAAACATTTATTGGGCATCATCCATTTGCCAGGCATTGAGTTAAAGCACTAGGTATAAGTATATTAACAAATTCAGATATTTAATGAATAGTAGTTTTCTTAAATATACGAAACATATTTAATGTCACTAAACTCTACATATAAAATTGATTAAAATGGTAAATTTTATGTTATGTACAGTTTATCACTATAAGAAATTAATTTGAATACAATATGACTAATGTGAAAATAAAAGTAAGTACAAGGTTGTTTTTTTTTTAAAGATTTTATTTATTTATTTGAGATAGAGTGAGCAAGAGAGAGCACGAGCAGGAGAAGGGGCAGAGGGAGAAGGAGAAGCAGGCTCCTGGGATCATGACCTGAGCTGAAGGCAGGCACTTAACCAACTGAGTCACCCAGGCACCCCAAGGTTTTTTAATATTACAAAAAAAGAGTAATTAATTGTATGGGCATAGAGGAAAAGCAGATGGTATAATAAAAATTCTTCTAGAGAAATTTTGTCATTTGCAACAGCCTAGGTGAATTTTGAGACATTACACTAAAGGAAATAAGTAAGGCAAAGAAATACCGTATGACCTTACTTATATGTAGAACCTAAAAATGTTGAACTTATAGAAATGGAATAGATTGGTGGTTTTCCGGGCCGGAGGTATGGGAGAAATGGAGAGAAGCTTGTCAAAGGATAGAAACTCAGTTATAAGAAATAAGATTGGGGGGATCCCTGGGTGGCGCAGTGGTTTAGCGCCTGCCTTTAGGCCCAGGGCGTGATCCTGGAGACCCGGGATCGAATCCCATGTCGGGCTCCCGGTGCATGGAGCCTGCTTCTCCCTCTGCCTGTGTCTCTGCCTCTCTCTCTCTCTCTCTCTCTCTGTGACTATCATAAATAAATAAAAATTAAAAAAAAAGAAAGAAATAAGATTGGGGATCTTATGTACACATGGTAACTATAGTTAATGATATTGTATTGTATACTTAATATTTGCTAAGACAGTAGATATTAAATTTTTTCACTACCAACAACTAAAAAATGATAATTATGTGAGGTGATGGATGTATTAACTAACCTGATTATGGCAAACATTCAAAAACATGTACACATATCAAATCGCTGCATTGCATACCTTAAACTTAAACAATATTATTTGTCAATTGTATCTCAATAAATTTCAGAATATTTCTAGAGAAAAAAAATTAGCTAGAATTTGAAGGGTGACTTTAAAGAGCTTACCAGATGGACTTGGAGAATAAGAATGGAAGCAGGCATGAGGAGGGATGGGGAGTAGACTGCAGAGATAGGGAGATCAGAGTTAGGGAAGCCTGGGCTTCTTCCTATAGGCAACAGTGAACCAAATAAGAGTTTTTAAGAAGAGAAGAAATGTGACCACACTTTCAATTTTGCAGACAAGTGGTACCTCCAAAAGTTAAAGGTAAAATATGTATATGATAACCAAAGTATTATGTTTATAGTTCTGAACTATAAACATAATAAAATGTTTTTTTTGAAAAGTTTTTTTTGAAAAATAAAATGATTTTTTTGAAAGAAACAAGGGACTAGTGTCAGAAAATATTAAACTGTGTAGAAGAGAGGTATTACCATGACCAGCATTTCTTCTGTTATTTTAGTAATGGGAAATAATACAAATGAAAGAATAAAACAGTATTTTATACACACACACACACAATAAAAATTTGCTGTCATTTTATGCCTCTTCAAATAGCTTCATGGAGGTAGATTGTATTGGTAATGTTGAATACATTTTCCAGGCAATTGTTGTAAAAAGGTGAGTTCAGGTTATTTAGACACAGAAAATACAATAAAGCCTCTCTTTCTTGCAGAGTATTTTTGTTACTGCTTAAAATTGGGAAACCACACATACATACACACACACACACACACACATACACACAAATGTACAATAAAGTGAAATGCAAGGAAGAATAGATTACTTCCTAACAATGTGTTCTCCTTTAGCAGAAACCCACATACTTTTAAAATTATTTCATTAAATGAGACAAAATGGATTATTTACAAGTTACAGTAAAAACTCAATTGACAGACTAATTTTCACTGACTATAAAGGTGTACTTATTTTAAAAGCTTTTCTACATGATTGCATTATACATAAAAATACTGGTACATTGAATTGTAGGCTGAACTATATATTTTTTGAACTATATATTTTTATATTGCTTTTATTCAATGTTTGTTTATTCCAAGCAATGAATTTACCAACTTTCAATGGGAATTTTCTTAGGGAAATTAGCATTTCATTTTATTGCATCTATAACCAGCCTTATCCCTGAAGTCCAATTTCATAAGGAAAATTAAAGAATTTACATGGGCAAATCAAGTATCATTTGCATTCAGAAGGATAATGGTGAGAAGAGCTAGAGGTACCAAGCTCATGTTTGGGGGACTTATAGGACTATGGACTTTGGCCATTGCATTAAATACATTTCACCATTAAATCATCACAAAGATTTCTTGAGTTGGGATAAGAACCAGTACTTTATGAAGTCCATGGAAATGAATGGAAATATGGAAAAAATGAATAGATAAAGGCAAAGATAGAACCTACCCTAAAAAGCAAATACAAGTCTGGGAAGAAACAATGAGAGATGTAAAAATCAACTGAGTCAATAGTTAATGAAACAAAAAAGCAATAGAGAAAGAGAGAGTTTTAAGTGTTGAGATTGGAGGTGACCAGCAGTATCAAATGTTCCATGAAGACATAAAAGATTTTGTCTAATATGAGGTGATTAGATTTACAATTAGGTCACTGGAAATGTTTGCAAAGACAGTTTCAATAAAATAGAATGGAAGGAGAATAGCTATGATGAAAAGAATTTATAAGTCAATTAGAAGTTTAGAAATGGAGACGATGAATAATACTCCTTTGAGAAGTTTGGCAAAGAAGAAGAGAGGTGGTTAAAAGTTGAGAAACTAGGCAATATTGGAGAGAGCCTATTGAAAATGCTTTCAGCCAAGGAAGAAACAAAGGGGAAGCAATTTTTGCTGGGCAACCACAGTAAAGGACAGGCATGGTTTCAAGATTAATTGCAGGTTAGTAGAACTCTTTCCTCTGAAAAACGGAGAAAGGAGAATGAAATGTGTAATGTAGAGATGAATGAAAAGTTTGATTTGGTGGAAGAAGAAGACGTAGACATTTTATCAGAGATATTCTTCTCAAGGGAATATGGGTTCTCAGCTAAAGGAGGTGGGAGCAGAGGTACTTTTTATGAGCTTAAGGAAACTGAAAATAAGGCAATGTAGAATATGGCAAGGAGCCAATAAGACTAACCAAGGAAATTTTATTTTGAGATTATGGACTCAAAGGAGAGTCTCATTGAGTTTCCCCAGCAAATTAAACATTGAAAGTTTCCACTTACCAACTGAAACAACATGGATTTTGCCATGATGTGTCCTTATCTCAATATATGAGGTACTATTATTCATCATAATTTCCAAGGAAGAAATATGAATATGAAATTGAAGTTATTTCAGATGACTTTGGCCCCTTTGAAAGAATCCATAGGTGAAATGTTTTTCTAAGATTGGATAAGAGTAAAAGTCAGAAAGCTTTTGAAACCCATGAGCAACTCACCTATATTTAAATAGTGTGAGAGAAATTTTGTAGCTGAAGGGAAAATGTGGCAAGTGGGAAAGCTGGAAAGCGGCACTTAGTAAAGAAATTTACTTTTGGGGAACAGATAGCAATACTCATCTGAAGTTATGTGATCATTTATTTGCAGACTTAATGAAATGACCAAGTCATTTTCCTCTTCAAATTAAAGCTGCCATTTCTGTGAGTAGAGAGCTCCTGATGTGGAAAAGAGAGACTGCTGCAAAAGTTCTTGAGTTAAATTATTTCAGAATCCTAAAATTGATAATTATTTATCTTGATCAATTCTGCCAATTACTCATTTTTTGCTCCTTTTAATTCTCTTTCCCAGTTCCATGAGTCTGTCATCGCCTTTATAAAAATGATCAATCTTACAACTTTCTAACTTGCTGCATGTTTATTTATGTACACCGCAGCCTAATTCACCTTGATGAACTTATTTTCATCATTAGTAAGTGTATGAAACTAATTTTGCAAATTTCATGACTGACTCTGAGTTACCATCCTAACAGAACGTCAAATACAAGTTTTTCTGTGTTTTATTAGCATTGAAGCTGGTCACCATTGCTAAACGTACCTGAAAATATAATTTGTTTAATGACAACAGTGTTTGCATAAGGTAATGACATCTTGCAGCTCCCAACTTATATCCCAATGTAAAACTCTCTGATGTGACATTTTTAGCTTGCCTGCAAACTATTCTGACCTTCTGATAGACCCATTTATTGGAAACCTATACTTCCTGTTGAAATTGTATCATTTTGGGTTAGAAAATTGTGTAACTCTTAATTGATTTTATTTCATGGAAGAGTTTAATAATAGTTGAACAATGTCCTTTTTTTTTCTATATATTGGTAAGCTCAAAGCTTCAGCATTGTCAAACTGGCAGTTATTCACAAAGGCCTACAATTGCTTATTATACCTCTTATTATCCTTTATGATGATACTGTATTGTAAAGATAAGTATAGATACAGTAAATTGCCCACATTATTATCGTCAATAGAAAAAGTCTTCTTTGCTGTTGATAATTGTATTGTTCCAACACAAAGAATCTTTCCAAATAAAAGGAAATCGAGGTGTCTTATAACAACATATGTTAAAATGCAACAATGAAAAGAGCCAAAGAAATTACTGTTTGCTACTCCCACTGTTTTTACTATTCCCAAGACCTATGTGAAGCAATTGTGTCAAGTATAGGTTAAAGTTGTCTCCTGTTGTTTATGAGACATTTGAAGTCTGTTTGCCAATCTTTTTGACTCTTTTTCCTGTTTTTTGTTTTCCCTGATGAAAGCGTAAGATTCATTTTTCTTGCAATAACAGGATTTGTTGTTTTATTCTTACACATGGAGATTACGAACTGATTTTTTTCTCTTACTGTTAATTGCAAGATCACGCTTGATATTAATACTTGGATCATAAGCATCGTAAATTGACCCATTTTATTTTACCCATATGTTTACTAAAGCAATCTTATTAATTTTAAAGCTAACAATTTGAAAAAGATTACTTAACTTTTACAAAAGTTAAATGGAAAAAAAGGAAAAAAAATAAAAAGTTAAATGGAATACTGAAACTTAGTGAGAGACAGGGTAGAAAGGAAAAAGAAAAAAAAAAGGATATTTAACTTGAAGCTAAAGATCCCAGCTGAGTCTTAAACTGATCACTTTCTAATTCTGTAGCTCCTGGCAACGTATTTACTCTCTCTGCAGCTCAGCTTTTTTTCTCTGTGAAATGGAATACTAATACATTTTGGATCAGCCTATCTTTAGAGCAGACATGATATTTGAATGGGATTGTGTATAGGGAAGTACTTGGGAAATTTGAAGTACTAAACTCATATTGCTATTACAAGTCTCAAAAGGCCAATGTCAGCTAGTTATTAGTTGAATAGCAGAAAAATCTTTTCTATTGACACTTTGAACTTGATGACAAACAAAGTAACAGTACTTTTGTACCTAGGACTAAATCTCTTTTCTTGGATAAATAAACATTTATTCACAAGATGATTCTGTAGCACAACACACATTTTATAAATAACTTTGCAATTCATTTATTTACACAGTTGTTGAAAATAATAGCAATCTACAGTTTTTTGTTTTTGTTTTTTTTTGAGAGATGATTGTGTGCCTGGCACTATGCTAAGCACTGTACATGCACCCCAAAGCACACACATTGTTTAGTTAATCGTCACAATTAACTTATGAGAAAGAAGTAAGAATTCAGAACCAGGATATCTGACTTAAAATTTGAGTGTTCAATAGTAGCTCCTAGGCTGCCTGGCCTTTCTCTTAATAGCAAAAGTATTTATATATGAAAACTGTGTTTCTAAATAAACAGTTTGCCTTTTACCAGTTACTTAAATTCATGATGAATAAATTCTTCATATGTGTTCTATTACTATGGATGATTTCAAGATTCGTAGCTTCTTATATGGCAGAGAGAGAAAAATAAGTGTTAGCTAAGTCAAACATATGTTAAATCAACCAATCGTCAAACTGTCAAATATTGGATTGAAATTCAACCTTTAACTCTATGGAAAAGACTAAAACATCTAGATATTTGCAGTTGCTTGGGTAAATAAGATTACGGGATTTTAAATTTTGCATCTAAGTTTTCTTTTTTGGTGTAAACTTCAGTATCAGTGGCTCTGACTAGTGTGCTCAAGTAAATAGCATGACAGCATTGTATTGATCCCTGTGTTTTCAATATAGAAATTATGAGATCTCAGATTATATTAAAGAAGATCAGTACTTCTTTATTCTCATTTCATTTTTGTCAAGGAAGAACAAAGGATCTTAAATGTTAGGAAATTTGGAAATTTCAAATAGGCAAACTTTTGGGACACTAAGCGGAATGGATGGACAAAAAGGATGCACATATTGCCTTTTTTTATAGTTAGTAATTTGCTCATGATTTTACTTTTAAAAAACTTGACAGCAAAAAACATCACAAATTTGATGAGCATATGTTGTTTGTCTCAGTCTATTCGGGCTGCCATGACATAGACTGGATGGCTTAAACAACAAATATGCATTTCTCACAGTTCTGGGGGCTAAGTAGGCCAAAGCCAAGGTGCTGGCAAGTTTGGTGTCTGGTGAGAGCTCATTTTTGATTCAAAGATGGCTGTCTTCTCACAGTGTGCTCACATGCTGAATGGGCAAGGGGGTTCTCTGGGTTCTCTTTTATAAGGGCACTACTCTCAATCATAAAGGTTGAGTCCTCATGAACTCATCACCCACAAAGGCCTTAGCCCCTAATACCATCACACTGGGGGTTAGGGTTTCAGCATATGAATTTTGAGGGGATGCAAACATTAAGAATAGCCAAACTGCAAAGTTTGAAGGCACAATCATCCACAAGACTAGTCTCCCTTCTGACACCAACTGCAAGTTCAAGGGGTTTGAAAACCCACTATCAGATTCAAGAATTGATTTAGAGGACTAGAATGAGGATATAATAGAGAAAATTCATGGGCTTTCAAGCAGACATACATAGGTTTAACTTCTTATCCTGCCATCTATAAGCTATGCGATTTGACATAAGTCAGTTAATTAATTAATTAATTTATTTATTTATTTATTATTTAATTTTTAGAGACGGAGAGTATGTGAGGGGGAGGGGGGAGGGGCCAAGGGAGAGGGAGAGAGAATTTCAAGCAGGCTCCATGCTCAGCACGGAGCTCCATTGTGGGGCTCAATCCCATGACCCAGAGATCATGATCTGAGCTGAAATCAAGAGTTAGACGTTTCACTGACTGAACCACCCTGGCGCCCCCAAGTCTGTTAACATTTTTAAACCAGTGATTGTCTATCGGTAAAATAAGAATGAGATCGATAACTACCTATAAGCCTATTTAATAATGAAATAACAGGAAAGAAAGAAATGTAACACAATTAATATAACAGCTGTTACATTACTCAATAAATGATAAATATCATGCTGATAATCAAAATAATGATGATTCTTACTTCTCTAATGAGAAAAATTGAGGAAACACATAGAACTTGTCCCATGAAAGGATGATTAAAATGCTGTGCAAATGCTTAGAACCACGCTTCCCAAAGCTAGTTAGAACTCCAGGGATATGATTTGGGAAGTATAATTGAGTTCACCAGAAACTTTTCTTTATAAATGAAATTAACATGCTCAAAATACTATTTCAGATTTCAAATACAGGGTTCAGAGGATGACACATAATAGGCTCAACATGGGAGTATTTATGGGTGCAGGACTAAGTCCTGATTTGCTGCAAGAGGACACTGATAAAATAAGTGTTTGAATCAACTTATGCTCAGGTCCTATTTCCTAGCTCTAGCCATTCAGAACGTAACCCAGTTCTAATATGCACTCTGATTGACATGTTTGCCTGCACTAGCATCCAACCCTGAGTCACCTTGCCTTCCTGGGTATTTGTAGTACAATATTACGCTCCATCTATCCGTCATGACCATGTCATGGCAAAGCCCCTAGTCCAACGTGTTACTATTCTTGCACACTTCTGACCATGATGGCGGAAACCCTAGTGGTCATTGAATTTCTTGCTGAGGGCCATGCTCCCTTGATATTTAAAGACATTGCTTTCATTTATGTCAGGATTACTCTCATCAAAAGGAGAGTGCCGAAGACATACTTCCTATAACAACCAGTTCACAAACCATTTCATCTGTATGTAAACTCAATTTAGTGCTTCTAAAATATACAGCTGGCTCTAAAGCATAACATCCATTTGTACAAGTTACTTTTCTCCTTTCTCACTGATAGTTTTTTTTTTTTTTTTAAGATTTTATTTATTCATGAGAGACACAGAGAAAGAGAGAGAGAGGCCGAGACACAGGCAGAGGGAGAAGCAGGCCCCATTCAGGGAGCCTGATGTGGGATCCGATTCTGGGACCCCAGGATCACGCTCTGGGCCAAAGGCAGGCTCTAAACCACTGAGCGACCCAAGGATCCCCCCTCACTGATACAGTTTATCACAACTTTTATTGGCTCAACTGACACGCACACACACACACACACACACACACACTCAATGACTTCTGTCTTTAGGTTGAAGTGTGTGCCACAGTTGCCACCACTTCTAGCCAGCTCCTATGGAAGGAGCTCAAATGTATATAAAGATAAAATTTTAGGGGTGTGATAAGGAAGCAATACACATGATTTTTGCTTATATCTCATTGAACAAAACTTGGATTCACAATGTCCAACAAGTGCATTCTCTAGTCAGGTGGCCCTATGCAGGAGTTCTATGGCTAAAGAATCGGGGAATGGATATTAATGTGCAACAAGGAGCATCTAGAGCACAAGGCATATAAAGAATCCTTGAGATTCATTAAAAAATTACATAAAGCCATATAAAAATATGTACACAAATATTGGTGGCATTCCCAGTAAATGTAAAATAGCAGTAAATAAATAGAAATAAAAAGTAGCAAAATCAAAATAAGAAAAGTTGAAGACCATGATAAATGATTGATCAAAAATGTATGCAGAAATAATAATTTAAGATCTTATTACATTTAGTAGAAACAACATTCACTCAACAAACATTGATTAAAGCAATCGTAATTAGCAATTATAGAGTACTAAGGAGGCCCTCTTCGAAGCGTTCTATGCAGTTTAGCTAGTTTTATCTTCACGTTAGTAATCTTTGAGGCTGGTATTACAAACATCATTATTAGCAAAAAAAGGAAAACTGAAGCTCAAAAAGATAAATAACTTGTTTAAGGTTACTCTGACAGAATGTGGCAGACGCAGAATTTTACTTCATATCTCGTAGTCTCAATCAGCACTTTGTGTTATCCCCTGGACAGGTACCAGGCACTATCTTGGGCCTTGAGAACATACCAGTGACCAAGTCAGAAGTTACCCTTGCCTCAAAGAGCTTGTATGAGAAACACATACATTTAAAAAGGATCAATTCTATGAAACAAATTACGCAGGGCGATGGATAGAGAGTATTGCAAATAGAACCCACAATTATTCTTAAGATTTTTCTCTGTTCTCTCAGTTCTTATTTTGCAATATCATCGGTCAATGTCATCATGTCATCTAAAACATTCCTCTTTTGACCAGAGGATACCAAAGAGGATACAGGAAAGAAATGCATTTACTTCATTAAGTAATTTCGTTGTCAGGGATAATTTAGCCCGTGTTTCTACTGATTTAAATGACATGAGAAACAATGTGTGAAAGTGATTAGAGGATGTAAGTCTAACACTCAGGAAATGGAGTTACATTTCTGATTTTCACTGGAGCTGTTTAAACAGTTTTGAAATTGTTTATTTTATTTGTTATTTGAGCATGGCTGACACACAGTGGTACATTAGTTTCAGGTGTACAGCGTAGTGATGGGACGACTTTATACATCATGCTCCGCTCACTGCAAGTACAGCTGCCATCTGCCCCCACACATCCCTATTACAATATCATTGACTATATTCCCTATGCTGTTTTTTTAAAAAAAGAGATCAGTGTGAGCAGCTACATCAGGGATCAGCAAACTTTTCTGTAAAGACCCATCTAGTACATATTTTAGGCTTCGTGGGACAGATGGTCTCTGTCATAACTACTCTACTGTTGTACAGTGAAAACAATCATAGACAATCATGTGAATAAATGAGCTTGGCCATGTTCCCATAAAAAATGGATTTAGGGACCCTAAATTGAACTTCTTAAAATTTCTATCTGTCACAAAGTGTTATCCTTCTTTTGATTTTTTTTTCCAACCAATCAAACACATCCAAACCATTTTTAGCTTGCAGGCCTGACAAAAATGGGCAGCCTTAGGGCTCTCGTCGATTATCCTTGCACTAGGTGACCACTTAGGGCCTGTCTTGGAGACTCACTGTCCCTGGCCTCAGCTTTTCACTGGGCTGCTGCCTCAACCTACACAGTTAGTAAGAGGAAACCCCTGAATTGAAGACTATATGCACTGGTCCTCAAACTGAAGGATGCGTGATGGTCACCTGGCAGTCTATTCAAATACAGATTCTTGAAAATGAAGTCCACATTTTTAACAGGCATCATAGGAGATTTTGATGCATGTGATTTTGAACTGCCAGCAAGAACCTGGACCTAAATATAACCTGAACATCGAACATAGAACCCATAAACTGGAGATTACAAAACAGTGAGGAAAGTAGCACAATAGAAATAAGAAAGAATGGGACAAAGGGTACCAGATATTCTGTGAAAAACGGATACTAGGGTGTAGTTAGAAGTTAGTATGGACAAGGGGGAGGAATGTCGCAAGTTTAAAACGCTCTCCTCTATGGAACACTTAACTGGGTGCTGCACATAAGGACAAGAGAGGAAAGGCACAAACACACTTGCAGATGGGAGCTGTGCAACTTCCCCGCAGGGGAAAGTTCCCTTCTCCCTAAGTGGTACTACCATTTGTAGACAGAGGCAATTCCCTGTATCCTTTTTGCCTCAATTAGCTCGGACCTGCTTATGAACTCACAAGGGTATTGTGAAGTTTAAGTTAATGTAAAGAGCTTAAAACTGTGATTGGCACCGAGTATCTTTCAGTAAATATTTTTTTGATGTTGATAATTGTTTGTTTGTTTGTTTGTTTGTTTTGCCATGAGACTGTCTGACTCCTTTGAAAGATGCTTGAACTGAGGTCCAGAGAGATGAAGTGTGTGAAGTTTGGGGCGGGGGTGGGGGGGGGGGGGGGTGGGGGTGGGGGGAGACAAAAAAGGTTTATTCCTCATTCTTTGTAGACTTTCTTTTCTTTATCCATTGAAATAAAGCGTAAAGAGCATGTAAGTTGTGGCCCCTTTCCATTCTGACATTTTGTAATGTATACCCATTTAAAAATCACATAAAAATAAAATTTGAATGAGTGCCAAAGAACTGTAGCACGCGATTGTTGCCATTAGAACCCAAGCAAATAGGTTACTTTAATAGGAATTGTTCAAAATAATGGGTTTAGTGTGCTTCTTTTGTCATTTCTAAGGAAGAACTAAATGGATAAACTCTTTGTATTGCCCTGGCTTCCCTTTTTATATGCAAGAATGACTAATGGATATTGTTTCTGCCTTTTACATTCTCTCAAGTACTTTTCAAGCACTTTTAAATGCTTTTCTTTTCCTTAAGACTTTTTCCCTTACAATATCAGAGCTAAAAAGAATTGTTCCAGTACATAGCCTGTAATTTTGTCACTTTTGCCCTGATTGGGAAAAACAAAAGGTGGAGGGGTGTATTCACAGTGTTAGTTGCCTGATTGAGGAGATCAAGCCTAATGGTGCTGAAAGGGAATGAAGTCCATCTTCAAAAAGGTTACTTTTATTTTTTTTACGTTTTATATCTTGATTGGCCAACTCTATTTTTAAGTGTTATTGAGGTATAATTGATATACAAAAATTGCACGTTTAATGTATACATTTTGATGCTTTTGGACTTAAGCATACACTTGATATACAATCAAGGTGCAACACTTATCCATCATCTCCAAAAATGTTCTCGTGTTCTTTTGTTGGTGTGTTTTTGCTTTTGTCTTTGTGGTAAGAATCCTTAATAAGAGGGGCACTTGGGTGGCTCAGCGGTTGAGCATCTGCCTTTGGCTCAGGTCATGATCCCTGG
This sequence comes from Canis lupus dingo, assembly GCF_003254725.2. Lineage (NCBI taxonomy): Eukaryota > Metazoa > Chordata > Mammalia > Carnivora > Canidae > Canis > Canis lupus. Next base: position 23,664,983 of record NC_064257.1, on the reverse strand, counting down.
GTCCTGAGATCAAGTCCAACATCAGGCTCCCTGCAGGGAGCCTGCTTCTACCTCTGCCTATGTGCTTCTCTGTGTCTCTGAGTAAACGAATAAATAAAATCTTAAAAAAAAAAAAAAAAAAAAGAGGGATCCCTGGGTGGCGCAGAGGTTTAGCGCCTGCCTTTGGCTCAGGGCGCGATCCTGGAGACCCGGGATCGAATCCTACGTCGGGCTCCCGGTGCATGGAGCCTGCTTCTCCCTCTGCCTATGTCTCTGCCTCTGTGTGTGTGTGTGTGTGTGTGTGACTATCGTAAATAAATAAAAATTAAAAAAAAAAGAATACTTAATAAGAGATCTGTCTTCTCAGCATAAAGTGCACAATGCCATATTGTTAACTAAAGGCACAATATTATAAGCAGTCTCTAGAATTCATTCACCTTACATTCCAGACACTTCATATCCACTGAGCAACAACTCCCCTTCCCCCCCCCCGCCCCACACCTCAACCCCCAAAAGTGCTAAATCTCTTGTCTGATCTCAGAAGCTAAGCAGGGTGGGGGCCTGGTCACTACTCAGATCAGAGATTAATTTTAACATGATATTTTAAAAGATTCAAATATTTGTTGACGGAAGTACTATTTGGATTATTAAAGTGGAAATTTCATCCTAAAACATCTAAAAATTCCTGAGAGCAGATGATTCACTCTTGAATAAACAAGTGACAGAAACATGTTCAGTATTAGGTAGACTCACCTCTATTAATTATCAACATTTGCTCAAAGCAGTTTAATAGATCCCAGTATACATAACTAAAGTTAGAAACTTTTATTCATGTCTTAACATATTTTATAAAAAATAAACATTTATTGAGACTTTTAAAGACAGACTCTTACAGAGCTTACTGGCCACTTTATAAACTAATCATGTCTGGACCCATTGGACCATTTACTTTGCTGTGACTCTTCTCAGCGTGACTTTGTCTCCTCATTTTTGCTTTTCTTTCTTTTTTTTTTTTTTTAATTTCGAGGGTGTGGGATAATTACTACATTCAGTTGTCCTTCTCCCCTCGCTGAAGACTATGCCAAATTAGCTTTTTTTTTTTTTTTTTCACTTCTGACTTTAGGGAAGATAAGGGGCCTAGTGATTGTGGGAAATATGTTGAAGGAAATCTCTGTTCTATGCCAACATGTCCTTTATGATAAGCAATGCCTTTGGTAACTCCTATTTGTTTGTTGTTGTTGTGGGGCATGTTACAAATTATAAGTTTCTTTATTCTTTATGCAAGATCCATTCAAATTGAGCAGCAGTGTCAAACCAGAAATGGTTAGAAGCCTCCCCCTCCCCGGACAGGACCCAAGTGGGAGTAGAGGGGCTGGAGACAGACTATGTAGAGAGAGTGCCTTGCAAAGAAAGGCTATTATTGGATTGGTTCCTGTGAAGCCTAGGGGGCTGTTTGTGATTGGCTGTCCTTGGCATTTTGGTTGCTTAACCCTCTGGCATTTTATAGGGTCACATTTTGGTTTGCTTATGTAGGGTGCCATGGCATTAGAGACACTTCAGTCTAATGGCCTCCTTGTTTAATTAATTTAAGTTTATTTTTTAAATAGAATTCTTCAGTCTTCAGGGAGGGGAGGAGTTTTTAGCAACTGGCATCTTCCTTTTTTTTTTTTTTTTTTTAAATCTTTATTTATTTTTTTAAATTTTTATTTATTTATGGTAGTCACACAGAGAGAGAGAGAGGCAGAGACACAGGCAGAGGGAGAAGCAGGCTCCATGCACCGGGAGCCCGACGTGGGATTCGATCCCGGGTCTCCAGGATCGCGCCCTGGGCCAAAGGCAGGCGCCAAACCGCTGCGCCACCCAGGGATCCCTGGCATCTTCCTTATAATGTATTTTTTTTCATGACATTCAAAATTTTTAACTAGGGGATCCTTGGGTGGCTCAGCGGTTAGCGTTAGTCCCAGGATCCAGTCCCACATCCGGCTCCCTGCATGGAGTCTGCTTCTTCTTCTTCCTGGGTCTCTGCCTCTCTCTCTCTCCTTCTCTCTGTGTCTCTCATGAATAAATAAATACAATATTAAAAAAAAAAAAACTTTTAACTAAATTACTGCCAACATTCTCAGCATTCAATGCTGAATTATTGCAATTGTTTACACATGGTGTTATCCTTCTCTGTGTCATTTGTTTACCTCAGGGAATATTCTTCACTATTCCTCTTTTTTATTTTTTTATTTTTTATTTTTTTGCTTATATTTATATTTTATAAATATAAATTTATAAAATAAATTGAGGCTTGCTTTCCTGCAGTGATAAATATAATTTGTTCAGAATATGTTTTCCTATTACTGATGCTTTTGGAAAACTCCTTAGGACTTTGCTTTTGATTTTATTCTCTTGATTAATTCTTCTGCTTTACCACATTAGCAGCCTCCTTGGGCATTTTATTACCATTCTTCCATTTTGTGCCACTCTTAGCTGCTAAACCACCAAAACAGCAGTCTTGTGCCTTCACAAGGTCCACTAATTCTCTCCGTTTTAAGTTATTTTGTATTTCCTGTATTTCCCTAATGAAAATGCTAACATTTGATGTTATTATCATTTTATTTTTTAATTTTTATTTATTTATTTTTAAAATATTTATTTAATGAGAGATACACAGAGAGAGACAGAGATACAGGCAGAGGGAGAAGCAGGCTCCATGCAGGGAGCCCAATATGGGACTCATCCTGGGGCTCGATCCTGGGCCTCCGGGAATCACACCCTGAGCCAAAGGCAGACTTTCAACTTCTGAGCCATCCAGGCATCCCTGATGTTATTATCATTTTAAATATTAGAGAAATATCTTCATAATGGAAATAAATTAAAATAAAGAGTAACCAAGTATCAAAAAGTAGAATGACTGAAATACAGACTAGAGATAGTTTCATAGAGAATTATAAATAATATTAGAATTAAATATCAATAGTTATATTAAAAATGGAGCTATTGAAATTAATATTATTGAATATTATAGTTAATGTTGAAAATGAATACCACAAGCATTCTGTGATTTTTTTTTTTTTTTTGGACAAACACATTTATTTACTAACCAAAGGAATGATCCTAATTAAATCAACACTTTGAAATAGTTGCATGTAAAATGTTTGTGGTAAAGATAATTGAACACAGTAATGAAAAGAAAAGCAGTATGGAGATTTGCTCATTGAACTGAGCTTGTTCATCCTCTCAGCTAATTCCTGTCCAAAATGATGATGGAATTTTTGCTCTACTGTTTCATAGATCCGCGTACAGGTGACATTGCTCATGACGCATTCCACCACCAATTTCCCATCTTCCAACTTTCTTGTTATTGTGCTTTCCTTCCCATCCCATTCTTGATGTTGAACCAACATAAACAAACATTTGAAATTCTATTGTTATTGCAACCATTGTCTTAAACTAAAAACTAACGGTAAGAGTTTTACAAGCCAGTTATTGTTTTAAAAATGGGCTTTAAATTTTTTAATATTATTGGAATTTTTTAAAGATTGTATTTATTTATTTTATTTATTTATTTATTTATTTATAATTTTTTTTTAAATTTTTATTTATTTATGATAGTCACAGAGAGAGAAAGAGAGAGGGGCAGAGACATAGGCAGAGGGAGAAGCAGGCTCCATGCACCAGGAGCCCGATGTGGGATTCGATCCTGTGTCTCCAGGATCGCGCCCTGGGCCAAAGGGAGGCGCCAAACCGCTCCGCCACCCAGGGATCCCTGTATTTATTTATTTTAAAGGGAGATAGAGAATGTGAATGAGAGGAAGGGAGAGGAAGAGAAAAAGAGTTTCTCAAGCGGACTCTGCTCAGCACAGAGCCAGAAGAGGGGCTCAATCCCACAACCCTGAGATCTTGATCTGAGCCAAAATTAGCCAACTGAGGCACCCAGATGCCCCTTCAATATTACTGTTAAAAGGATTTTTTTTTCACCATTAAAAGCTATACAAGGAGTCCTTATTTTTTTGGTATAAGCAAAATCAGTTCATGTGTATGATTTAGAAATAGCCAAAATTCAGGGATCCCTGGGTGGCGCAGCGGTTTGGCGCCTGCCTTTGGCCCAGGGCGCGATCCTGGAGACCCGGGATTGAATCCCACATTGGGCTCCCGGTGCATGGAGCCTGCTTTTCCCTCTGCCTGTGTCTCTTCCTCTCCCTCTCTCTCTCTCTGTGACTATCATAAATAAATAAAAATTTAAAAAAAAATATTAGAAATAGCCAAAATTCGTGTGCTGTTCATGCACTGTGTTTTCCATCAAAGAATCACCAGAAACTTACTGGTGATGTGCATTTAAATTTGAGTACCCAGTCCATTCATCTAATGGTAATTGGGAAGGCTGGTCATCCAAAGTGGAACAGGTTAAAAGTAAAGGTATATAGTGTGTTCTCATTTACCCAATAAATATTTGTCGACTTAACAGAGATAGTATAATGGTAAAAATTCGAAACAGCCACTAAGTGATTCTGTATTTTCTACCTCCAAGCTATTTGGTCATTCATTAGGATAAATGGATTCATTCATTAAACCATTGATTAAACAACTATTTTCTGAACCTGACAAGGGGCAAAAATCTCACTCTGCAAACCTCTGATTCTCTTCTCAAAATAATTTGGTCATTCATAGAATCTGCTCAGTTTCACAGTTTTCAATCTTTCTATACTCACTGAAAAACACTGAAAATGAATATTACATATGAGCTCATCAAACTGCATTAGCTATATGAAGTTGTTTCATACTGGCTTTAGTATGCTTCAGTGGTGCTTACAAATCAATGGCCAAGATCTAGAGCTGGAAGGTGAAATACTATTGGCTCGGGGTCCTTAAATCTATCTGAATAAGTATCTCAATATTTATAATTTCCCAATTGACAGAAATCCATAGAACAACACAAATCCAAACTATTGAGGCTGGAGAGTTGCTTAAGTGTAAATCGTAAATCTGTACTGCTCTACTAGTAACTTTTCTTTGCTTTTTTATGTTGCAACGTCAGTGGAATCTAAGCGTGGAATTCAGCTAAATTAGAATAAGTATATGTGTAGAAGCAAATTATGTGTTAGTGTAGTGAGACTTCTGTAAGTCTCACTCTTGGAATTGTTAATTGAGTTTGGGGTAAAAATAGATGAAAAGAATCTTTGTTAATTAGATACGGGCACTGTCTGGAAGTTGTTGTTAAGGAGGTAAGGGCAAACTATGAATTCACAAATATCAGAATGACAATCCCTGGAGAATTAGCATGAAGAGTAGACATGATTTATTTTAAAAAGTAGTTGGGCAATTTTCAAAGTAAATTGAAATGTCTCTGCCACGTAGGAGTTATAAATAAAAATGATAAAAAATGTAAACAACATGATTTTTATTCCTAGGAATAATTGATGTTATATTCTAACTGTATCTGAATTGTTCTGCCAAAACAGGACAGGTAAATTCCCCTGCTATCACACCACAAAACCGTAGTCCTGACCTAGATAAATGTTTGGATTGTGTATGCAGTGAATCACTTCAGTAATTTTCAAAAGGCATTATAGCATAATACTTAAAACAATAAGTTCTGGCGGTATTGGACCTGGATGGGAAACCTATCTGTGTCACAGCTTTTTCTCTGTGATCCTAAGTACATTATTTATTCCCTCTGTGCTAGATTCCTCATCTGTAAAATCAAAATAATAATATCCAATTTATAATGCTTTTGGGAGGATTTAAGAGATTATGCTGATAAATTGCTTTGCAATTTGTGGCATGTAATAGATGTTCAACATTTAAGCAACTATTATTACTGCCAGTAGTTCTTAATTAGAAACTTAATTTCTAATTTTTTTTCTTATTTCTTAGCCTTCCTTACCTAACTTCATGGAATCTCCTGTAGATTAATATTTTCAAAAAAAAAAAAAAAAGGAGAGAAAAATCAAGTGAAAATTAAATTACACTGTTTTTCTTTTTTCACTTTTAGAATTCTGTTGACAGAAATGAATTTCTAGACTCCCTTGGAATTCCATTTTTCCATCTAACGTCAATCTATTCTAAATCTAAAGCATATAAACACAGCATCTACTGCAATACACTCAAATCGTGTTACCTAGGCTGCAATATACTTATATTTTGTAATATTTTTTTTAAGATTTTATTTATTTATTCATGGGAGACACAGAGACAGAGAGAGAGGCAGAGACACAAGCAGAGGGAGAAGCAGGCTCCATGCAGGGAGCCCGATGTGGGACTCGATCCCTGGTCTCCAGGATCAGGCCCTGGGCTGAAGGTGGCGCTAAACCACTGAGCCACCCGGGCTGCCCTATTTTGTAATATTTTAAGACACAATGAGACACAAAGGTCTGGTTAACTTTCATTAACCCCTTCTTAGCCTCCTTTATAGTTGCCTGTGCCTTCCACCCTGTGTGCCTCCTTATATTACAGCCTGTGAATATCCTACAAGACTAGGTCAGTGCTTCTCATTCTTTTCCTTTATTTTCTCAATGAGTTCTTCCATTCTCAGGGCTCCTTTCTAATCTTGAATCATGTATGAACATTGGGAAGATTTCAAGTTCACATAGTCTTCCATGTGAATGACTAATTTTCTTCTCCATGTATTCATTTTCAAGAAATTTTCCATCCAATTTTACTCCCTATTCGTCTTTTCCTTTCATATAGTCTGCTTTCATTCAGTATTTCTAGAGTGCCTCTTACTCGTTAACCAGTGTCTTAAGCACTGGGAATAAAGAATCAGATATAGTTTCTGGTCTCAAGGCACTCAGTGGCAAAATGGGCAGTCAGAAAACTCAGCTAATGTGATAGTGATCATTTGTATAACATGAGTTATTGGAGAATGGTAAGAAATTGTGTAATTTTTAAATCCCTGGGAGGAGTATGGTCCCAGAACCCATCCCAAAGTGGGTGACATATAAGCAAAGACCTAAAAGGTGTTTCAGAAGCAGTCAAAAAGGAGGAAGCATGTGTCAAAGAAAACTTCAGTCCACTTCCTGTGTTTCTCCTTTACTCTCAGATGACTACCTTCTGACACCGGATGTGTGTGCGCATGTGTGAGCCTTCTTCCACTGAGCATTCACTGAGACACCATTAAGTATCCTACAATTTAGCTTAATTCTGACACTCCCTGGATATAGTATCAGATCCCACAGGTTAAAGGCTCAGTCTCACATAACTAGACATGTCATGTGACATGTCCCCCACTTCAGAAGTCAATTGTAAATAAAAGTTGTCACCTGTGTTCCTGACTCATTACCTGTAAGTCAGAGGTTCCCATAACCCCCCTCTTTGGATTCTGTTAATTTGCTAGAGCAGCTCAAAGAACTCAGGGTAGCATTACATTTGCCAGTTTATTAAAGGATACAGATGAACAGCCAGATGAAGAGAATCATAGAGCAAGGTCTGGGAGGGTTTCAAGCCCAGGAAGTTCTGTCCCTGTGGAGGTGGGGTGTGTCACTCTCCCAGCACATGGATATGTTATATTCCACCAACCTGGAAGCTTTGGGATCTTTATGAAAGTTTCATCAGATAAGTGTGATCAATCATTAACTCCAAGCCCTCTCCTCTTCCTGGAAAATCTGGAGTAGAGTTGAAAATTCTAAGCTTCTAATCTGGCTTGATCCTTCTGGCCACCAGCCCCCATCCAGGAGGCATCCAAGAACCCATCCAAAGTCCCCTCATTAGAACAAAAGATGCTTCTAGTGTTTTTCTCAATGAGGAATTTACAAGGGTTTTAGGAGCTCCATGCCAGAAACTGGGGGCAGATAATATATATATATATATATATATATATATATATATATATATATAATCTCACAAAGGCAACCTACATAAATGAAAAAACTCACAGCTATGATGCCGTTTTGTTTATGTGTGACTGCAAGCCCTTTAGTCGCATGAAGTATGAATAATAGGATAAAGTTGCACAGATGAATGGAGTCTTCATTATTGTCACTACATAATGTTTAATATAAATCATATTTGACTTAGTACAAACACACTAAAAGGTAGGTATTATTATCCTTCATTTTATAGCAGAGGAATATAAACTTGAGATTAAATACCTTGTACAAAATCATACAACCAATAATACCTACAGGGACTCAACCTAGCTTTTTATTTTTTTATTTTATTTTTTTAAAGATTTTATTTATTTATTCATGAGACACACACACACACACACACAGAAAGAGAGAGAGACAAAGGCAGAGGCACAGGAGGAGGGAGAAGCAGGCTCCATGCAGGGTCCCCAATATGGGACGCGATCCCGGGTCTCCAGGATCACACCCTGGGCTGGAGGCGGTGCTAAACCGCTGAGCCACCCGGGCTGCCCTCAACCTAGCTTTTTAATTTTTTTTTAATCTAGCCTTTTAATGAATGCTATACTTCTGGGAATCATCTCCCAAACAAGCTATCTGTGTGCAATTACTTGTCTCAGGGTCTACTTTCAAGAAATCCCAAACGGGGAAAAAAGGATGATACAGATGAAAAGTTGATCCAAAGAAGGAAATTTATATAATGTGTTAGCACACTTTTTGGCACATTGTAAGAATTCAATGATTGACTTTTATTTTGTTTTGTTTTCTTATTGCTTCCTTTTTTTTTCCCCTTCCTTTACTGGAATGTAGTCTCCTGGAGAGAAGGGTTTTATCTGCATTTTTCCCATGTGGAGTCTGATCACTTAGAACAGTGATCAGTGAAAGTTTGTTGAATAAATGGATTAATACATCTTAACCACTAGAGAAATCCCCGAATGGAAATATAAATATATTAAATAGACTGCTATCTTCTCCCAAATCACATTTCTCTTAAGAATCTCATGTTTCTGGGGAGGCTGGGTGGTACGGTTGGTTAAGTGTCTAACTCTTGGATAAACTTCGTGATGTCAGGGTCCTGGGATGGAGCCTACATAGGGCGCTGCACTCAGTGTGGATTCTGCTTGAGATTCTCTCTACCTCTCCTTCTGCCCCTCTTGCTCTCTATCTCTCACTCAAATAAATAAATGATAGATAAATAGATAAATAAATCTTTTTAAAAAAATCACATGTTTCTGTGCATTTCCTGATACCTTAAGTATCTAAGTTATCATCTTACTTATATTTTAGCTCTTTTTTGGAAGAGGACATTTTATATCATTTGAAAAACTCACTGAAACTGTTTTCATAAATCTCAAACTTTTGTTTTTAATAATGATTTCCATCTCCCTCACTCTTTGCCTTCAGAGTTCTTCTCCCAGATATCTACATTGCTTTCTCCCTCTCATCTTCAGGTCTATATGTAGAAATCACCTAATTCCTAATTAAAGTGAATAAATTTCTCCAGGCCATTAAGGAAAACAGTTGTCCAAAGGAAAAGGGATAGGAAAGGGTCTACCCGAAGACAAGGTGGGATCCCAGAGATAATCTGGTAGAAAAGATGAGGGCTGGGAAACTTTCCACACTTAGAGAAGACTGGCCAGCAGTAGTCCACTCTATGGGGTCACAGTTTGTCAGAGATTGAAGAGCCAAAAACAGAGGCAAGGCAAGAGCAAAACTTGGAAGATTGGCTTGGAAATATCCTGGGTTTGGAAATGCCTAGAAACAATGAGCCATGCTGTCAGAAGCTAGGTGAGCAATCAGAAAACACAGATAAGGGGCGAGGCAAAGCAACAAGGCAGAAAGCAGGAAGCACACAGATGCTAGAGTTTCAGTTGAGACACATTAGTTTTCTTAGTCTCCTGTTTTGTTTTTTTTTAAGATTTTATTTATTTATTTATTTATTTACTTATTTATTTATTTATTTGAGACAGAGAGAGAGAGAGAGAGAGAGGCAGAGACACAGGCAGAGGGAGAAGCTGGCTCCGTGCAGGGAGCCCGATGTGGGACTCGATCCTAGGTCTCCAGGATCACACCCTGGGCTGAAGGCAGATGCCCAATTGCTGAGCCACCCAGGGATCCCCTCCTGTTGTTCTTTTTTTATCCAGATGATGTTTGCCATAGGAATATTAAACAACCTATAGTACTAGGAACACAACGAGCTGGTGTTCTATCCACTTGACCAATTTTCTCCCATTGTCTCCCACTGGTAAATTCTTAGTCATTCTTCAGAATCTCCACTTAGAGACTCTGCACTCTGTGTTGCCTTCCATGCCCCTTGTTATATTTGCAAGAACGCTTTTAGTTTTAAGTGACAGAAAACCAAGTTTGAGCAAAAAAAGAGAAATTTGGCGCACATATTAATGAAATGCCAGGGGTAGAGGTGATCTAAGAATGGCTAGATTTAGGAGCAGATGTGATTCATCACGGCTCGTTTCCATGTGCTTTTCTCGTGAGCCAGAACCGATGGTAAACAGCCATCCTGATCATATCCTACCAGCTTAACCCCCATAGTAGCAAACTAATCTTCCCTGTACCTCTGCCAGAAAGATCTTAAGGAATATTCTGATTTCCCTGGCTTGGATCATGTACCCATCCATTTGCCCTGAGCTCTGGCTCCCTGATTTACAGTCTCTAGGTTTAGAGCAGGAAAGGAGAATCCCACAGTGAAAATGTACAATGCTGTTACCAAAAGTAATATTGAAAGGATGCTGGACGTTTAAAAGCAAATGTCAACAGTTGCCACATCATGGCAGATCAATTAAAATGATTGTAGACATTTCCTCTTGACCAGATATTCATGGGCCTTCAGTGGATTGATACACTGAAAATGTAGGCACAACTATGCCTGGATGTGAATCTCTCCGGTGGGGAGATGGGGGGGGGATACATACCTTAATGCTTTACAAAGGATTTGAGGGTGGGAAGGTAGACGTACTTGGAAAGGAAATGCTTTCTCCCCATCCCCATTTTGTCTGTCTTTTTTTTTTTTTTTCATTTTGTCTGTCTTAAGCCATGTGAGACAATTGACAGAGTAGAAGGTATCACGATAAGGAGTTAAATTTTATTTGATTCCTACTTAGTTCTCATCAATCTGTTTATCTCAGTTTAATGACTTGTTAAGTGTGGATCATAAAATCTATTTTGTAGATTAAAATAGTTTAGCACAGTCCTTGGTACATGGTGAGTTTCCAGTACTTTCTTGCAGTTTTGTAACAACTGGGTAAGCCACAGAGACTACCCAGAAGCGATTCCTCCTACCGGCCTTTGCCATCTCATTTGTGGTAGGTCATGCTATTTAGAAATAAGGGATCCGGGCCTACTTAGGTATCCTAGACAAGTCATTGCCTCTTCCCATTCCCAGTTAGTGAGGGCTCAAAGAATGTTTTGGGACCATCACCTTTTTCTCATTCTGCTTGTGCTTGCAAACTAGTTCCAAGCCATCTTCTGATTTTGCTTCTTAAGCCTTCTGGGAGAATTTCCTGAAGAGGCCTCTGCTGCCTGGAGCCCCAATGATTTCTAGGTGAACTTCTCTGCCCCTTTGAACACATTTAAAAGGAGGCCCAACCCCCAAAGTTGTATTCCCAGGAGAGAAACTCTCACTTATTCCAATGTGGAAGAAAGAATCAAGATTATTAACACCTACAATTAAATCAGATGCTGAAGATTTGCTTCATAACTACTGGAGGTAATTTGTTATTGGGCAAAAATAGAACAGAATAAAACAATTTAACAATGATAAAAAATATAGAGGATTCTACATCTACTTTCCTGTTTCAAAAACCTGATTTACAGGCCTGAGTAAAAGCAAAAAAAGAATTTGCATGTTAGTAGTTGAAATTATGTCTTTCTTAGAACTGTCATGTTTGTATTCGTCGTAAAACATTTGAAATTTGTCATTTTTTAACACAGCTGCACAATTATATTTGCATACAGTTTTCCATATGAATTTGGTGTTTTGACTTTTTTTTCTTTTTCTTTTCTTTTTTTTTCTTTTTTTTTTTTTTTTTACTATTTGGGGCATTAGTTCACTGAGTCACTCAGTAAAACTTTGTAGAGAGCCTGCTTTATTTTAGGCATTAGGCCATGTTTAAAATTTATCTGAATTACTAGACCAATAGAAATTATTCTGAAAACAGAATTAAATATGGTATTAAATATTTTTAAAAGGTCTTTCTTCACTTCTAAGTGAATTAAATAATGGGACAAAATACATAGGATTTTAAAATTTATTATTACCTTTGTCAACATATTTGTTAAGTCATGGATGTTATCTTAGTGGAATGACAGTATACAATGCTTGCATTTTTAAAAACTCAAAATAAAATTTCATTATGTATTAATGATAATATAATATTACTTTTTTATTCAATAGACAATGTGTTAAGAATATAATATAAAAATGATATACCAAGGGACTATTTTATTCTTATTGTTCCTTTGATGTAATCCATTTCTATGCTAACATCAGAGAAATGTCTCTAAAGGTTCCCACACACCGTAAATCTTTATCTTGTATTATTTCTGGATGAATCAGGTTTATATTCTTTGTTTATCCCTATCCATTCATTATTTAAATCACATTTTTATTGAATAAAATAAACTTTGCATATAATATGATGTGCCCCTTCATATGAAAATATTGTTTTCAATAAGATATTCCTTTGAAAATTATTTTCCCCTGGGATATTATTAAGACTTCTGATAGCTAAATAAACAAGCAAAGGTATTATGTAAATAAAGGAATAGAATGTTAGATTTTAATCAATGAAGTATACACAATGGTTAACAGGGAAACTGTAACAAGTGGTTGATGGCAAGGTTCGTTTTCTCTGAGGAATGGCATCTCATCTGAATTTTGAAAGCTGGGATTGTGTTAACTGTGGTCTGAGCTGGGATAGAATGTTTCATGCAGGCAGTAAGATCAAGTTCATAAAATATGGGTGAGAAAACGCCCAGTGGATTTGAGAGACAGAAAGGAGGCCATTGTGACTGAAGAGATCATATAGGATATTCTAGAATTTGTTAAGAAGTTTAAATTCATGCTAAATAAGTTGGGAAAACATTAAGGTTCTTTGGAAAGCAAGGAGTGGCACAATACCACTTAAGTTTAAAAGGTGAATCTGAAAGTAAATAAATAAAGAAAGAAAGAAAGAATCTGGGTGCTTTGTGGATGATAGATTGTAGATGGGCAAGGATGGGAGCAAAGGAACCAATGGTTTGCTGCTTTCAATTCTACAAGAAGAAGAGCATTTACAGAGTTGGTCTACATTATTGGTGATATGCCCTTACTAAAGGATTTGCTGTATGTTCAAATGCTGGAGGTCATAAACAAGATAACCTGATCTCATGAACACGTCATTGTCTATCTGGGCCTTGAAGCAGTGGCAGGGATGGGGACAAACACCCAACCTCTTGTTGTTTTATATTTATTTGGTGGTTATTGGTCTACATGACAGACTGGTCTCATATATGATTGACTATTTACTGTGTTTTAAATACAATGGGAATTGATTTCCTCAAGAACCAATACCAACTCAGTATCGGAGTTGATAAGATAATAAGATTTGCCATGAAATAAATAAGTTATGATATTAATGTAAAATACTTTAAAAATATGTATGAATAGCAACTATATTTTAAAATACCATTTAAGAATGCTGGAATGCTATTTTTCCCCTTTATTACTAAGATCACTTAAACTAAAACTCTCTGAGAATCTTTCTTAGTTGAAAATACTATGTAAAATTGAGCTGAAAATTTTCAAGAATTAATTGCTTTCTGAGAAGTCTTTTGCAAATGGACTATAGCTGAACTAGCAGCACGAAGATAAGGGCCATTAAAATAATGAAAATGAGACCAATTTAATTCTAAGTACTCATGATAGTGCCACAAAATTAAGTCCAGTTTATGTATTTGCTTATTTTAAAATTACAGTTATGCTGCCTCTTAGGGTGAATGAATGTGCTTATAACTAGCCTTCTGCCTGTAATGTTTTCACTTATCTTTCTTTTATACATTAAAAGTACAAACCAATATGAATTTTAACACATTCCATAAATTAATTTAAAAGTAGTTTCTTAATTAATAACACATGGACCATGGCATTAATTTAGACACATTTCCAACCATATAGATACATTTTTTCAACTAGAAAATATTTTCTTCAGTAAATTTCATATTCCTGTAAGTACTATAAATATCGTTCAAAATGCTAACCTAAATGTTAAAAATATTTTTAAGTAATAAGTAAAATGTAATGTTTATTTTCTGATTATTTGTTTGTATTCATTACTTCTTTACCACATTTGAATAAATTCAGGTTTTCTATACATTATGCTTTATTTTAGATTTTTAAGGCATAGTGCTTTTATTTTGCAGATTGTTGCCTTGCGTGAACAAAATGTTCATATACAAAGAAAAATTGCATCAAGTGAGGGGTCCACAGAATCGGAACATCTTGAAGGGATGGATCCTGGTCAGAAAGTCCATGAAAAGGTAGGACAAGTAGGACATAGTCCTACAGGGAAATATTTACTTGCTATATCATTTGATAGAAATATGAAATATGATGTCCATGTGATAAACATTCTTATTTTTTTATTTGTTGGTCAAAACTTGATGATTTTTCTTTTTATTTATTCCTTTTAATTTGCTTTTCTTAAAAATAGTATGTATTATATATTATTAGATAAGTAATTGAACTTCTCAATACTTGGTGTCAGTTTGATTTTCTGAAATAGTCCAATTCCATATTTAATTGAACATAAGTAATTGAATAAATATATCTGTACAGATAGGTATGCCAGTAGTATATATCCAGGACTTTTTTTTTTTTTATCCAGGACTTTTTAAGTACAATAACAATAACTGTGATTTATAAATAGTTATTATGTACAATTGGTGACTAATGTATGGTTTATCACTGCAAAAATTTCTGGTAATCTCCTATTTGATCTAGTATTTTCCATGTGTTTAAGAAGGTCCTAACAGTACTCCTGTTGATGAGAAATTACATATAAGGATAGCTGAAGTCTTGAGACTTTTACTATTTTTTAGAAGGGAACAATTTTCCTTTGGTTGCAGCTTCCACCCAGGCTAGAAACCAGTAGTCTATTTGGCCCCTTTTCTGGGCTAACCCATTTGGTTCCAGCACAAAAGGAAGGTCAGTTGCGGGTTGGTCTGGAAGCAGATAAAGATTACATAGGTTTTGCATATTCTGTGCCTGAGACTTAGACAATCTGCAGGGATATTTGCCAGTTACATCTTTGGATGGTTGAATACTTTAATCATCAAGACTGCATGAATTAGGTAGCTAAAATGATGTCATCGTGAATGCCAAGAGGTTTTAGAACATACAGATTAAGAAGCAAGTGACTGGACCACAAAACAACACCCCAGACTTCTTAGCTGCACATACACTGAACACTTCCTGATATATCCAGTTGAAACAAATGGAGGGGCTTCTTAAGTTTTCTCCTTCAAGTATAGAAACAAAGGAAGCCAAGGCAACCAGACTAATTTCCTGAGACTGCCATCGATTCTGCTGGCTGAGAAGCAAATAGCTCTTAATTTAAGGCTTCACCATTTCAGCCTTTACCCATGTATTTTTATAGAAATCTCAAACTGAATTTTAAAAATAAACTAGTCTGACAGCTAGATTTCATGAGGTGTATTTCAAATTTGGATAAAATTATTTCTCATCCCTTCAGATAAATAAATTGACATTAATTCAGTAAATAAACCACCAAGCTCTTTAGAATAAGGTGTTTGCACACAAAACTCAGTTTAGGAAACTAGCATGTAGTTTTCTATTATTATTTCATTTTAATTATGTCATCAGTAATACAGGGCTATGTGTTTTAACAGAGAATTATAGAATCATACTCGTTTGGGTATAAAAATGGGCTTTGTGGTCATAAAGTCTTTTTCTTAGAAGTCTACAAAATACTGTAGGTTTTTTTTTAACAGTGCTGTATTTATGCTAATCCAGAAAAGAATTAAAGAAATATGTCTTTGAAAGGTCATAAAGAAGTTGATATCTTGTCTATTTCCTAACAAACTATTTGATATTCAAAGTGTTCTTCTAGTACTTTAAAGGAGAGGAGAGTACTCTCACACACATTTTTTTTTCAAATGTTTTTTTAAACATATAACCCCTAAATATCCAGGCATTATAAAATGTAAGACAATTCATGTCAGATTAACTTTCAGAAACTGGTTATAGTATCAGGGAGGACCTATGTATAATAGATGTTTGTTTCTACAGATTCTGAGGATTCTGAGTAGTTGGTGACATAAATACTCAGTCCCTAACGTTCTTTGCCTTTTAGTTCTCAGAGAAGGCATTTCAGCCAGTATAGAAGAGAAATTCTGTGCCATTGCTAACTTACTCTTCCTTATGGATGTAACTAACGATTTTTAAACATTGTAATTATTTATATTATTTTCCCCAATTTCCCGTAATTTTAGGAAGAATGATTTCCAAATGCTTTGAAACAATCATACACTAGTATTATCAAAATAGTATGCCCCTAGCCTCCAATGTAAGCCTGAAATACATATTATACATATATTTTTTTTCTAATTTAAAGTAAATGACCTGTTTCAATTCATATTACTCCTGAGATGTCATTCAAGAAAGTATTTTGAAAGTTTAAGGGTTTTTTATATTGAAACATAATTGATATACAATATTATTTTAGTTTTAGGTGTACAACACAGTGATTTTGATATTTATATACCCTACAAAATGATCACCACAATGTCTAGTGACCATCTGTCTCCATACAAAATTTTTACAATATTATTGACTATATTCTTTATGTCCTGTATCACATCCCTGTGTCTTATTTATTTTATAACTGGAAGATTGTACTTCTTACTATTCTCCATTTACTTCATCCATTTCCCAATGGCTACCATCAGCTTTATTTTCTTGTATTTATTTATTCATTCATTCATTCATATCACGTTTCTTTGCCTGCCATTCTTTTTTTTCAGTTTTATTGAGATATAATTGACACACAGCATTGTGTAAGTTTAAGGTATATGACATGATGATTTAGCAGATGTATGTATTGTGAAGAAATTACCACAATAAGGTTAATAAATACATTAATTACCTCACCTAATTACCTTTTATGTGTATGTGTGTGCATGTGCTAAGAACATTTTAGATTCACTCTCAGCAACTTTCAAATATATAATACAATACTGCTGATAATAGTCACCATGCTGTATGTTAGATCCCCACAATATTCTAACTGCTGACATTATAGACAAAACATGAAATGATATCTATATTATTACTATATTATATAGTAAATAATTACCATATTAATCTTCCAATAATATCCCAATTACTATATTAATCTTCCTTATATAAATACTTCTAATTTACACATATAAACATTATAAGTGTCTTTCCTTTTCTTTTTTTTTTTGTCTTTCCTTTTCAAAATTATTCTCTGTCTCATGATCATTTAAAGAATATCAATAAAAAAAAACAATAAAAAACAATAAAAAAATAAAGAATATCAATACCATTGAATAGCAAGTGTTACAGGATTGTAATTTAAATACTACCACTTGGGCAGTCCCAGTGGCACAGTGGTTTAGCGCCGCCTGCAGCCTAGGGCGTGATCCTGGAAACCCTGGATCGAGTCCCATGTCAGGCTACCTGCATGGTGCCTGCTTCTCCCTCTGCCTGTGTCTCTGCCTCTCTCTCTCTCTCTCTCTCTCTTTCTGTGTGTGTCTCTATGAATAAATAATCTTTTAAAAAATAAATTAAATAAATCCTACCACTTAATTTTTTATTGGGAATTGTTTAAATGGATATTCAAACAAAAAAAAAGGAAATATTAGTTTGGAGAGTGTCTTTGCATTGAATATTCAGTGAAGAATGTAGTATTAATGCATAAATTGTGAAGTGGTTGTTGGGGAGAAATATACAAAACTATTGTTAGATACTATGGAACTGCCAGAAAGTGACTTTTAAATTCTAGTCACAAGGATTACCCTTTACTTAGAGTAGTAAAGTTGCTTAAATTACATAGTCAGGGTGGGTTATTAGCCAACAGATGTTTAATGTCGGTGGCTTGAGAATTCTGTTGACAAAATAGTTGATAAAAATAGTCTCAAGAAAAGCACACTCTGAAACAGGCCTTATTACTCATAGAAAAGCTGTGTAATTATTATCAACATTTTAAAAACAAAAAATTAAAAGAAAAAATAAGCTTAACTGAAACTAGTTTAAATGTTTCTGTGGGACATGAATTTAATCAGTTGCTCTAGAAGAACATAAATACTCATAGGATAATAAAAATTTTCAGAACGCTAAATTTTGCCTTACGAAAAGTTCAGAACTGGGCTCAATAACTGTCTTCCTGTTGCTTTCTAGAGGGGAATTAATTTGTGAAATTTTGCAATAAACACACTGCTCTTGTAATGGAGATAATAATGCTCCTGACTCATATATTCTCCACTTCCAATTATTTTTTGCAGCTGCAAATATTTGCTAAGTGATGTGGATAAGTAGGTTGTTCAGAAGACATCGTCTCTGTAATAAATTTGTTGAGAAACTAGGGTGAAAAATAATCATGCCCCCATTAATATTACAAAACACGATAAATAAGCAGTGTCAAAAATGATATTAGGGATGCCTGGGCAGCTCAATGGTTGAGTATCTATCTGCCTTTGGTTCAGGTCGTGATCCTGGGGTCCTGGGATCGAGTCCCACATCAGGATCCCTGCATGGAGCCTGCTTCTCCCTCTGCCTGTGTCTCTGCCTCTCTCTGTGTCTCTCATGAATAAATAAATAAAATCTTATAAAAAAGGATACTGGAGTTTAAAGAAGAAATAAATTAAGTGTGATGAGAGGTGTCAGAGAGGCAGCATGGAATAGTGATTTGTTTGATGTCTGTCCACCTGAATTCTAATTCCATCTCTGCCGGTTACTAGCTATGTGGCCTTGCACCTTAACCTCCCTGATCTTCAGTTACTGGTAAATAGTCCTACGCAACTTACAGCTTTGTTGTAAAGGGTAGAGATGCTAACTAGGAATAGCAAAACTTGATTACAAGCAATAAATAGGGTGGTTAGAATATTTATTAATACTATGTTTTCATAGTCATGTGTTTTTCAATAAATATTTAGTGGCAACCTTATAGATGATGCTAGGATATAGGTTCTGGTCTGGTGGCTGGGATATAGTCATGAACAAGGCGGGTAAGGGCCGAGGCAATAAACAAGTGCATATAAGAGGCATGAATGTGATCAAGGGCAGATGTGAAGTATGTTAAATAGACATGGCAAGGAAGCACTTTCTTATTGGGTAGGGTTTGAACTGAAGCCTGAAAGAGGACACGGATTCAAGCACATTGAAAAGCTTAGAGTTTTTGAGGCAAAGGGAAGAAAGACTCAGTGCAAATGCACCACGGGAGGAAAAGAGCTACTTTGGCACATTCTTGGGAAGGAAGGATGATAGAGTCATGGAAGCCAAGTGGTCAAGGGAGAGTGCAGGAGGAGACAGGGCACAGCAGTGAACAGGCCAGATCATCGAAGTACTTGTAGGCTGTGGTAAGGAGTCTAATAGTAGGGGATCCCTGGATGGCTCAGTGGGTTAGCACCTACCATCAGCCCAGGGCGTGATCCTGGAGTCCCGGGATCAAGTCCCGGGATCGAGTCCCACATTGGGCTCCCTGCATGGAGCCTGCTTCTTTCTCCACCTATGTCTCTGCCTCTCTCTCTCTCTCTCTCTCTCTGTGTGTGTGTGTCTTTCATGAATAAATAAATACAATCTTAAAAAAAAAAAAAGAAAAGGAGTCTAATGGTATACTCAAAGCAATGGGAAGATAGAGGAGTGTTTTAACTTGGGAGCATCTTGATTAGATACCTTTAAAAAAAAAAGTCATTCGCACTACAATTATGTCTCCATTTGTCATTATTTCACACATCAGACTTCTGAAGTAGAGATGTTTCCTTTCTTATTTTTACTGATAATGAAATTGAGGCTTACTTTGAAAGATTAAATGACTCATTTGTCCAGAGCAGAACCACACCCTGGTCTTCTCACCTCCAGACAATATATATTTTCACATTCCTTGTCACACGCCTGCATAATTTCTATAGGTGTTACTGTTGATTTTTTAAAAATTCATTCTAACTCATTCTTAGATTTTCTTATCTTTTCTTCTTTTATTATTACATATATTCATTTGTTCTTTAGAGGTGATTATTTCATTCTATTCAAGAGTGTGCTTAAAAATTGTTTTCCTTTAAATTTTTCCCCCGACTTCTCCCAGTGATTTTTTTCACTCTGAACAGATTTTCCAAGGCAATGGAATTCCAAAATTTTGATCAGTACAAGTAGGGCTCTTCAGTCTGGGCAAGAGGGGACCGTGATTGGGTGGGCCTTGCTGTGGCCCTCTGTGCCTCTCTACAGGGTGAGATGTTTGGGAGACCAGAGAGCACGGTAAACCCATGAACCACACTACCACTGTTTCTTGACCACATGCCAGGTACCTGGAAGCCCAGACTTTCCAACCAGACGGCCCTTCACTTGCCTCCAGGGCCTTTCTTGACTTCTTCCCAGGACCCATGTCCACAGTCTGCGTGCCATCTCATGCACCCCTTCCTAGTTGAAGCAGTGGCCAAAGGATGCCTGTTTGCTGGGGTTCTGCAAAATTTGAAAGTGTTGGCTGAGGTGTCTATTCAAGCAAACCCAGATCAGTATTCTGGAAGAGCTGAGACTAGGAAGAGAAGGGGAACAGACTACAGGTGAGGGGCCTTATCTGACAAAGAGAGTCCTGGCATAGAACTTCAAGGAGACGGAGAATTATTATTTAGAATCTGGTCTAAAAGTCAATGTGAAGGTGTATTTTCAAGGAATACAGTAGGTTGTATTTTTACTGGACAGTTTGCTGACTTGATTTATAATCATTCAATATTTAGATTTATGGTATGTGGACCTCTCTTTGTTGTTTTGCCATGCCCTCCCCCCACCCCAGATGCTAGGGACACACCTGTCTGCTATCCACTGTAAGAAATACATTTAATTTCAGCTTTTTCCTCAACAGCGTATTACATCTATTTGCATGGATGTGTAAAACTGAAACAGAAGTCTGACAAAACAATAGTTACATCCTGCCATGTGCAGTACATTTTGATATTTCTTATTCATCAGTGACTGGAACATTAATTCTTCACAGAGCTAAGAGTGAAGGAGGCAGCTGATTTGTCAGTGACCCCACAACCTGTGAGGCATATGTTACCACGTGCAATACATTCAGCTCCCCTCTCAAGCTTCCTTGGCTTGTCATCCTCACTTTGAACCTAAGTACTCCAAATGAGCTGCTTGTTCCCCATTGTTCTTGTTATTCTCTTCTCTTAGAATCTGACATTAACAGATGTCATCAAACAGTCATTCATGACTGTTTTTAGATCAAAATGTATCATAACAACTGAAGCAACAGTAATATGTAAACGCAAAAGCTAAAGAAATACAAAATCAGAAATGGATTTTTATTTATATTTTTAGTTCTGATAGGCAGAAAAACTATGGCCAAAAAAAAAAAAAAATCCACAAAACAAAATGAAGAATAAGTGGCAAGAATAATCCTCAGATCAGAAACTCTAGGAACTAAGTGTGTAATGTTTGCAATATAGAACTTTGGTCATGAAGGACATTGAACTGAAGTGTTACAAAAAATGAAATATGACATTTGCCTTTACCAAAATTAAGAGTCTTGTGGATTTCTAGCAATACACTGCTATGTTTTAGATGAACAGCCAATGGTAAAAATAGGCACTTGCAAAAAAATAGGCAATATGATCCTCAATGATGACAAAAGGATTTTATTTCATCATGCTTTATGGTCTATAATGAAACATCATAATATGAAAATTCTTAGAGTCTCACACAAAGCTGAGAGATGTACATTTAAGGATTTGGCTTATGGATATGCCACATTTCTTTTTTTCTAAAGATTTTATTTATTCATGAGAGACACACAGAGAGAGAGGCACAGGCACAGGCAGAGAGAGAAGCAGGCTCCATACAGGGAGCCCGACGTGAGACTCAATCCTGGGACCCCAGGGTCACGCCTTGGGCCAAAGGCAGGCACTCAACCACTGAGCCACCCAGGGATCCCCCCATATTTCTATTTAAAAATACTAATAAACATAATTTGTCACAAATGACATTCTTTTAGAATCCTTTGCTAAGTTCTGGTTGAAAGCTGTCATCCATGAGATGACTTCCATGTATTAACTGCGTTTTGGCCATTTTTATATTCCTTCCTCACAACGTGTCAACTACTGCCAACAACTGTTCTTCCAGAAATTTAGTTGTTGTCAACTGTGGCTTATTTTATGCATTATTGTTTAAGCCCCAATTTCTTCTCTGTATCAAAGATAATTATCATTTGGATTTATTTACATCCGAATAGCCCTAACAGAATATTTTCTTAGGGGCATCAATCCCATACATATTATAATCTAATTTCTCATAGTAACTTGTAATAATGTGTATACTTCTCTTTTATTCTTCATTTGAATTTTCAAGCAGTGAAGCCAACTGAAGGGATGGCATTAATGAAGGGATGGGATTAATGAATTTGCCATCTTCGGCCAAGTATAGCCCTAGATACATATGGCTGGAGTGGCTTAGAGGTCTATGATTAGCTAGGAGAGGGCCCAAGTTTAGGACATGCCATGCATGGTTCATTCATATGGACATGAAGCTTGCCATATCCGTTTTAAAGTAGCTGAGTTGGAGAAAAGGCTTGTGACCAAAAGTCAGGCATCTTCTGTATGAGATGGCAAAAATGAGAAATAAAAATCTTCTAGTGTTGTATGAGAACTCATTAAGCTCAAAATAAATCTCTCTCTGAATGCAGTGACTGCGTTTTTATGCTTTAACTATGGCCTTACTAGATGGGAAGAGAAAGGGGAATGGACTTGTCTATCTTAGAGACCAGATTCGGTATCATTTATATTATCAGCCCAGATATGAGGGCAGAAGAAAAAAAAAAACAAAACACACCTTTGCTGAAGTAGGATATTTCAGACTTTAAAATACTGATTCACAGAATTTGACAGAAACTATGTTCGTTTATTTCCAACCTATTGTCATAATTTGAGTGTTTATTCATACCAGGGATTTGCTCCCTTAAAGTGGTATAAAACAGAACGAGAACTTTTCCTTCCCTATGTATTGTCTCATCTGCTGAGCCAATGCAGGAAAGTTTTAAAGTCTATTATTCAGATGCTCTCCAGTTGACCTATTTCTATTTTTCACTTTTACAGAGTTTATCCATCTTATCATTTCTCATGAAACACTAGTTTGCCAGGAATTTGGTGTGTTTTACACAATACACTCGCCCAAAAAGAGAATTCCTAGGACAAGAATATTAGGAAATATTGTGCTAGATATTTTTTGAACTAACATCTTTACTGTAGTATTCATTAGAATTTTTATTTTTATTTTATATATTTATTTTTTATATTGTCAAGCTCCAAGGCAAGTGGTATTCAGCTTTTCCTGAATACTTGTATGACCAGAAATCCCCTTTATCTGCAGGGAAATTGCATATGCCAGGACGAGTATTCTGAAGAATATTCCTAAGTGCTGGCTCTGGCCTTTTATAGATAGGCAAACCCTTCTTCAAGCTTGTGTGGAAATCTTATTAACAAAGGCTACACACCAATAAGAACAAGATAAATAACTGATATAAAGCCCTTAACAGCTTTCCAAAAGTCCTTTTACACAGCTGTTTTATTGGATCCCTGTAATAACTCTGTGAGGTTTGTAGAGCAAAGATTACTGGCTCAGCGTCTTAGAGCTTGTGAACAGGAGGAGCTGACGTAAATAGCGTAAGTACCCAAATATTAAAGTGAATGTGGGTGAAGAAAGGCAGCGTTATCAGCTACCTGATTTCATGGATTTCAAGATAGAAGAGTATTCGCTTTAAGCAAAGTCTTAAATGTGTCCATGTGCCTAAAAGCATGAAAGAACTTATAAGACTGAGCATGAACGTTTAAAAAATTCAAAACTGAAACTTAGACAAAGACAACTTTGTTGTTCCCTGTGTTGATGTCTCCAGCAATCATCTAGTCAATTGTGCTCCCCCCAGCAATTCTTAGTGTGCTCTCCTTGTCATTTTTTTCCTTTATCCCATTCCTATAACATACACAATTCTTCCAACTAAAAAATAAAAAGTCTCTCCTGACCTTACTTCCACCATCAGCTATTGCTCTATTTTTGGCTCCCTTTTGCCACAAAACTCTTTGAAGGGGTTGTCTGCTTATAAATCTATTCCAATAAGGTCTTTGTCCCACCACTCCATGGAAACCATTCCTGTTACTCTCATCACTAGTTTTATGTTGGTAAATACAATGACCAGTTCTGATCTTTTGTTGTGGTGGATGTCCTAGTAGATCACTCTTTCCTCCTCGGTTCCCCTCCACCTTTTTTTTTTTTTTTTTTTTTTAACTGACACTGCAGGAAAGTACACTCCCTTTGTTTTTTCTGACTTTACCAGTGGCTCTGTCTCAGTCTCCTTCCTTTCTTCGACCATATTCTTCTTCCCAACTTCTTAATGTCAGAGTGACCCAGGGCTCAGTTCTCCATTTCTTCTCTTGATTGCCATCAGTCTCATAATCTTAACTAGTATCTGTATGCTAATGATTTACAGACCCTTACCTCTACTTTAGACTCTACAACCAAACACATTTATCCAACCACGTATTGAACATCTCCAATTGTACGTCTAAAATATATTGCATACCTAAGATGTCAAAAACTTATCTCTTGTATCCCCCACCCCCAAAAATTAGCTGCATCTTCCACATCTCGGGTGATGGAAACTTTGCCTTTCCAGTTGCTCAAGGTGAAGAATATCAAGTCATCCTCACGTCCTCCCTATGTCTCACACCCCACATCAAACTGTAAAGAAATCGGATTTGCCCTACCTTCAAAACATATCTAGAATCTAGCCACTTCTTACCATCTCCATTTGATCACTCCATTCTGAACCACTATCAACTGTCTCTCACCTGGATTATTGTAATTATTTTCTGGCCATGCTCTCTGCTTCTCCAGTATGCCCTCTACAGTCTATTTTTTTTTTTAAGATTTTATTTATTTATTCATGATAGTCACACAGAGAGAGACAGAGAGGCAGAGGGAGAAGCAGGCTTCATACTGGGAGCCCGACGTGGGATTCGATCCCGGGTCTCCAGGATCGCGCCCCGGGCCAAAGGCAGGCGCCAAACCGCTGTGCCACCCAGGGATCCCTACAGTCTATTTTCAACATAGCATTGACTCAGACTGATGTTTTAAAACCTAAGTCTGAACAGGTCAGTCTGCTCAAAATTCTGCAGATGTTTCCCGTTTATTCAAGGCTTTACATTGTGATTTGCCCTTTTTTGTCTCCCGACTTCACCTCTGACTCCACTCCAGCAGCACAGGCTTCCTGTTAAATTGTTCTTCTTTCTGCCTACAATGCCCTTCTCCCAGTTATCTATATGGCTATCTCCCTCACCTCCACCAAGCCTTTGTTGAAATGCCATAACATATTCTAACATGGCATATAATTTGTTTATTTATATTGTCCATAATTTATTGTCTATCACTCCAGCTAAAGAATAAACTTCACGAGGGTTAGGATCTTTGTTTTATTCCTGATGAGGCTCAAATTTCTAGAACACCTCCTGACACATGGTGAGCTCTTAATAAGTGTATGTTCAATACATAAATAAATGAGTACCACACTATTTTAACTACTATTACTTTATACATCTTAATTCTTAGAGCTTAATTATAATATTTACTTCTCAGATCCCATTTAAAGACTCTATTAAGATCTTATTGGAATTATTTAGTTAATATATTAATTTAGGGGAGAATAGTCACCTCTATGGTATACCGTCTTACCATCTGTAACATGGCTTCTGTCTCCATTTCTTTATGTATTATTTACTGTTCTTCAATAAAATTGTTAATTTTTCACATAGAGATCTTGAAGATTATTTATTCCTAGGCATTTTGTTGCTATTTTAATTGTTTTCATAGTTTTTCTGATTAATAATGGCATAGAAAATGCTGTTGATTTTTCGGTATTGATATGGCATCTATCAAACCTGCTAACTATTGGTTTCAAGAGTTTGTTGTCATCTTAGACTTTTCTAACAATTAAAAAGAATTTAGGGGATCCCTGGGTGGCGCAGCGGTTTGGCGCCTGCCTTTGGCCCAGGGCGCGATCCTGGAGACCCAGGATCGAATCCCACATCAGGCTCCCGGTGCATGGAGCCTGCTTCTCCCTCTGCCTATGTCTCTGCCTCTCTCTCTCTCTCTCTCTGCGACTATCATAAATAAATAAAAATTTAAAAATTAAAAAAAAAAAAAAGAATTTAGAACGTTTTTATTCTATTTTATCTCCCCCTGCAACCAATTTTTATTTCTTTATTTCTTATATATTGCCCAAGACTTCAATGTTCAATACAATATTCAGGACTTCAGTACACTATGGAGTAGCATGGGTGAAAGTGGCATCCTTGACTTTGTAAAGTCAAGCTTTATGAATTATAATGATCTAGACTTTAATGATAATGCTGCTCCATAGTATTGTGGTGCTTTCCATAGTAACCATTTCTCAGATTTGGAACTGCCTATTATAAGTTTTCTAAGAATTATTATCAAGAATACAACCTATTTATCTCTTAGAATGATAATTTCATTGATAGATATTCTGATGATGAACTATTTTTCTTTACCTAGGGCTTAAATTTTTGTGTTTTAACCATCTGCATACTTCTCCAACAAAAATCAAATTTTAAATTTTAAAAATTTTAGGGACACCTGCGTGGCTCAGTCAGTTAAGCATCCAACTCTTGGTTTGGGCTTAGATCATGATCTCAGGGTCGGGAGATGGAGCCCCATCTCGGGGTCTGTGCTCAGCACATAGTCTGCTTGAGATTCTCTGCCTCTGCCCCTCCCCATGCTCCTCTCTCTCTTTAAAATAAATAAATAAATCTTTTAATTTTTTTTAAAGATTTTTTTTTTTTTATTTTTTTTTATGATAGTCACACACACAGAGAGAGAGAGGCAGAGACACAGGCAGAGGGAGAAGCAGGCTCCATGCACCGGGAGCCCGACGTGGGATTCGATCCTGGGTCTCCAGGATCGCGCCCTGGGCCAAAGGTAGGCGCCAAACCGCTGCGCCACCCAGGGATCCCTAATTTTTTTAATTTAAATTTAAAAACAAAAAAAAATCTTGGTTTACATTTATTATATTTACACTGGTTACTAATTCTTTACATATTTAAGTTATGATCTGATTAGATAAGATCCAATCAGCTCATCTACAGATAAGTTGAGCCCTCTTTTGACTAACTTGACTGCAAAAGGACTCAAGTGACCCAATGAACAGTAAATCTGG
This sequence comes from Canis lupus dingo, assembly GCF_003254725.2. NCBI lineage: Eukaryota > Metazoa > Chordata > Mammalia > Carnivora > Canidae > Canis > Canis lupus. The sequence continues at coordinate 23,637,697 of NC_064257.1, read as the reverse complement.
TAGCACCATTGCTCTGCCTCAATTATCCAAGAACCCCTAAAACTTAATCAGGTCAGAAGCACCAGTTTGTTTTATTTGCTTTTGTTTTGTTCATTTAACATTTAACAATGAACATTAAATGTTCATTTAACATTTAACATTGTTTTGTGAAAAGAGAACTAGAAAATGTCATAAAGTTGCAAGTAAGCATTTTTTTTTCAAAGTATCATTTTTGAAAATAGATGGCCCCTCAGAACCAGATGCCATCTATGTACCATTGAAATAGCCCACTGACATACAGACTAAATGAAATCTTCTATACCAGTCATTGGCCCGTTTTTGAGTTCCACCAACAGTAGAGTAGTGACATCCCATGTCAGAGTGCTTTTTCAGGGATAATTCCTCCTTCTACAGGTGACACCACTTTGAGGCCTAGTTTTACACCTAGTTTCCCAAACTCATCAAGATGACTGAGCCAGGAAGGTCTTCCAGACTCAGCCAGACACTGAGCTAGAACCATGTGTAATATTCGGCATTGGACTCAGATCCCTGTGTACACTCCCACTTCCCACATGTAGGTTCTTCTCACGAACTCTTGGAAATCTTTCTGATCCAGTCAATTGTCTTAGTTTATAGGATAACTCAGAATAACACTGAACTTTAAAATTGAAAGGAAAGCAGTTTTGTTTTTCCTTTCTGCCCTGAGGTTTCCTGGTAATTACGCAAATTACCCTCCTGCTATCCTCTTTTATATCAAGAGTCACTGGAAGAGACAGTTTGTCAAGGTTTCATTAAATATTCTTTTTTGAGGGCAGAGGGGTACCTACTTGCCTTACATTTACATATCTAAAAGGAGTGCTGAGTGATTCCTGTGGAAGAATAAAAGATCCTTTCTAATGTTACTTCCAAATTCTATAGCTAAACAAAGAAGGAATTCAAAATTTTCAGTTATAAACAAAAATGAAAAACAAAAAACAAAAATCCCCACTGTACACATATATCTTTATATCTTCTAACTAGATTATTTAAGAATTTTATAGATGAATCATATCTATTCATATATTCATACCCATATAATATGGGTAATAGCTACTTCTTACATTTCCGAGTGTTATGAATATCAGTCATGGGAATATTGAATAGAAATTCCTCATATTTCATCTAGATTCAAGACACTACAAAATGAAATGTATTTCTATCAAGCCACATATACCAGATATAGCAAATGAATATTCTAGTTTAAAAATTATGAGAATATTAGAACTTCAGAGTAACAGTTATTCCTCAGGTTAAAATATTCTTGCTTTTGAATTTGATGGAAGTTAAAAATGGCTTAGAATGTACAGGAATGTATATTTTATAATTATTAATGAAACATAATTGATCACATTATACTAAAGAACTGACAAGTGAAGGCTCATCAGCCAGATATTTTAATTAAATAAAATTTCTAGGTATTTTTGTGTCATAATGACTTTGGAAATCTCAATGTTGAATAATAAAATGATTAATGAGGAAGTAACTATAAGAGGTCATTTGGTCTAGAAATTTTCTAAGTAGGGCAATATTCAGTCAACTCTGTTATAGAAACTTATTTCTTACCATCTTTCAAAAATAAGAGATAGTTGTCTTTCCATCTGAAACACTAATATATTTTAAAATAATTAGCTGGCACTAGAATAAAGAATACTAATTTTTGAGATATATTATCATATCTTTTATTACATTCATTTCACCAATCATTTTATTACTTTATTATTTTAAATTCTCTCCCTCTGGGCAGCCCGGGTGGCTTGGCGATTTAGGGCCGCCTTCAGCCCAGGGCCTGATCCTGGAGACCCGGGATCGAGTCTCACATCGTGCTCCCTGCATGAAGCCTGCTTTTCCCTCTGCCTGTGTCTCTGCCTCTCTCTGTCTCTTTCTCTGTCTCTCTCTGTGTGTCTCTCATGAATAAATAAATAAAATCTTTAAATAAATAAAGAAATAAATAAACAATAAATAAAAAATTCTTTCCCTCTTTATGCCAGACAGTTTTTTAGGTTTGCTGACTAAATTGTTTACAGTAACTAGTAAAATACCTGGCCAATACTTATCTGTAGTTCTTAACCTCAACTAAATATACAATTACTCAGGGAGGTTAAAAACAATTACACATCTGGACCGCACCATTGGATATGGTTTGGAGTGGGATCCATTTTTTTTATTAAAGTATAATGAAATACATAGTGTTATATTAGTTTCAGGTGTATAATATAATGACTCAACAATTTTATACATAACTCAGTGCTTATCAAGATAGAGGCACTTGGGTGGCTCAGTCAGTTAAGTCTCTGCCTTTGGCTCAGGTCATGATCCCAGGATCCCTGGATGGAGCCCCATGTTGGTTTCCCTGCTCAGGGGGAGTCTGCTTCCCCCCCTCTCTGCACCCCTCCCCCCATTCGGGCTCTTTCTCTCTCATAAATAAAATAAAATCTTAAAAAAAAAAAGATAAGTGTACTTTGTACTTTTGATCTCCTTTATCTATTTCACCCTTCCCCCCACCCACCTCTGGCAAACACCAGTATGTTTTCTGTATTTAAAATTCTGAGGTTTTTTTGTCTTTTTTTTTCTTCCTTTGTTCATTTGTTTCTTAAATTCCACATATGAATGAAGTCATGTGGTATTTGTCTTTCTCCTCCTGACTTATTTCACTTAGCATTCTACTGGCTCTGTTTCACTTAGGTCCAGCCATGTTGTTGCAAATGGCAAGATATCATTCTTTTTTTATGCTTGAGTAATGGCCCAGTATGTGTGTGTCTGTGTGGCATATATATATATATATATATATATATATATATATATATATGTATATGTATATATATATATGGTTATGTGGTTATGTGTATACACAATGGGAGATATATATATATATTTCTTTTTTTTTTTTTTTTTGAGAGAGAGAGAGAGAGAGGTGGGGACAGTCAGGGCCCAGCGAGGGTCAGAGGGAGAGAAAGAATCCTAAGCTGGCTCCATGCCCAGTGTGAAGCCTGATGTGGGGCTTGATCTTAAAACCCTCAGATCATAACCTGAGCAGAAATCAAGGCAGATTCCTTAACCGACTGAGCCATCCAAACACCCCTATACCACATCTTCTTTATTTATTCATCTATGGATGGACACTTGCGTTTTTTTCCATATGTTGGCTATTGTAAATAACACTCCAATAAACAAAGGGATACATATATCTTTTTGGAATAGTGTTTTTATTTTCTTTGAATAAATATCCAGTAGTAGAATTAGTGGATTATATGGTAATCTATTTTTATTTTTTTTGAGAAACTTCCCTACTGTTTTCCACAGTGGCTGCACCAGTTCATGTTTTCACCAATAGTGCATGAGGGTTCCTTCTTTTCCACATTCTCACCAACACTTGTTATTTTTCTTTTTTTTTTTAATTTTAGCCATTTTGACAGTGTAAAGTGATTTCTCATTGGAGTTTTGAGTTGCATTTCTCTGATTATTAGTGATGCTGGGCATCTTTCCATGTGTCTGGAAACCATCTGTATATCTTCTTTGGAAAAAACCTATTCAAGTACTCTGCCCATTTAATAATTGGATTATGTGTTTTTAGTGTTAAGTTGTATAAGTTTTAGGTGTATCTGTGCCTTTAACTTCTGGATTTAATTAATGTTAAGATAAATTCTTACTTTCTACTTTTTGGCCTAACGTTTTCTTATTTTTTCTGGAGAGATTAATAAACCATGTGAAGTAAAATGCATCAGAGAAAAAGAGATCTACTTGAAATTCTTTAGGAGAGAATCAAGCCCTTGTGGTTTAGACATAAAAAACATGGGAAAGGAGGTGTCAAATGGATGAATCAAGTATGGAACTATGTTCATAATAAAGATTAAATTATCTGCTTCAGTGGTGGCTATAGTTAGGAAGACTTTATTGTATATTTGAAAGTTGTTAAGAGAGCAGATCTTAAATATTGTCACTATAAAAAAAGAAATGGTAATTATGTGAGGTAATGGATGTATGTTAACAAATCTTATTATGGCGATCATCTCACAATATATACATGAATCAAATTATCATGTTGTATATCTTAAGCTTAAACAATATCACATATCAAGTATATCTCAATAAAACTGGAAAAAAATATCATCTGCCAAATATAAAATCTTCTTGGGGTACGGGGAGGTCAACCACTTATTCATTCTACAAAAAGTAGATGTCCAAGGGGAACTTAATTATTAAGGCATTATAAAATAGTACTTTAAATGCACTCTGTTCTGTACATTCAACAGGCATTATTTTACCACTTTAAATAAATGTGCAGATTATTCTTTGTTATGTTTCATAAACTGCTCTTCTTTGGTGGAGTAGAAGAGCAATGTATGACCACTAAAATATGCTCAAAATCAGCAATAACCATTAAGACATCATAAAATGCACAATGAAAATGAGTACATTAGTGATTTAACTAACTAGACTACTACTTTTTTTAAAAAGATGTTACAGTATTTTTAAAATAAATACTGAAGCTAGAAGTAGGATGGAAAAAATATTAATGGTAAGGTTATTTTGTAGATGATTATCATATACAAAGAGAGCCATATTTCCAGTATTTTGTTGATAGAAAATGGAAGAACATGTCTAAATTCTTGGCTTTATTTCAAGATTATCTTTAAAAGCACTATGACTATGACATGGTAGGATTCTGGGACTTCATTCACTTCATTTGTTTTGTTTTGTAAACTGTATATTTCTGTCATTTATTTATCTTAATATGCATTTATAATAATGGTTTCCTTAATTTATATCAGCCTTGTCTACCATAAAGATAATTCATCTGTATTATGCTTTAAAACAGGGCAAAAAAGGCTAAGTTTTATTTTATATTTGCTTTTTATGAAAACATTTTTTCATAAACTTTGTGCAATGATGGCTGAAAATATTGTTTCCATATTTTCTTTCTTTTTGAATCCTTACTGTTTTTCCTAAAACTCATCTTACTCATTAATGGAAACATTCATTCATTCATTCATTCATTTAACAAATATGTTTTTGTGGAAGATGCTGTTCTAAGTCACTAGAGTCACAAATTATCAATATTTCTTCAGTCAACAAAAGTCTATCTCATAACCATCATGTGCCAGTCATCATTCTAGGTACTTGGGATACACAAAAAGATAACAGAAAGGCACTTTCCTTGCTGAAGCTTATGACCTAGCAAGTTGGAGGAAGTTAGCAGACAATAAACAATAAATATACTTAAGTAAATCATCTAGTATGTTAGAAGGTGATGCTGAAGAAAAGAAAAAGTAGAGAAACACACACACACAAAATTAGGAGTCTTGGGAGACATGGAGGTAGGGACAATCTGCCCTTTTAAATAAGGTTATCAGGGTCAGCTTCATTGAAATAGTTGAGGTTGTTAGCCATGTGGAGTACTTGTGAAGAGCCTTTCAGTCAGTAGGAAAAACTAAAGCCAAGCCTGCAACGTGGAAGAGTGATTGACTTATTAAAGGAACAGTGAGGTAGCCAATGTGGCTGAAGCAAGATAGCAAGTTAGAGAATAGAAGGAGAGAGGTCATCGAGAGCAGGTCTCGGTGGGAAGGACAAGGGAATAGGAAGTGGAGGGCTATGGTTATTGCTTATTATAATATTTTTGCTCAGTGCTCAATACATATTTTTTGAATGAATGTATATATATATATGTATATATGTATAAAATTCTAACATTTGAGCTTTTATTGCATTTGAAATTTAATAATTTAATAATTTAAGTATATTATTCTACAGTTTAAAATAAAACATTTGAAAGACTTCATAACCCTGTGTTAGGAAATAATTTCTTGAAACAACACCAAGAGTACAAGGCATAAAGGGGAAAAATGATAAATTGTACTTTATTGAAATTAAAAACACTTACATTTCAAACAGCACCATCAGGGAAATGAAAATATTTCATTTAGTATATTTCATATAGTATATCCACATGATGGAATACTATTCAGCAATAAAAAAATCTGATAACATGTTACAGCATGAATAAATCTCAAAAATGTTACGCTCAGTGAATAAAGTCTGTCACAAAAGACTATCTATTCTGATTCAATTTATGTGAAAGGTACCAAAAGGGCAGATTTATAGTGGCAGAAAGTAGGTAAGTGGTACCTATGGCTGGAGGTGGGGTCAGCTGCAAGTGACTGCTAATGGGTGAAGGGTTTCTATTTGAGGTGATGAAAATGTTCTCCAAGTTAGATTATGCTGATAGTACAACTCTTTCCGTATACCAAACACTATTGACATGATACTAATATAATATTGACAATATTAAATGATTGAATTTTACGAATACAAATTATATCCAATAAAGCTATTTAAAATAACCACTGAGTTTTCTTTTAATTCAGTAATTTGTCATTTCAGTTAAAATCCACAATTTATTTGAAAGATAAGTCTACATAACAAAGATTTGGAACAAAAGTCATATTATTTTTCTAGGATATAAACCATAGTTTTTATAGGAACATTTACTGTAAAATTATGAAAACATATATTAAGCTCATCATAAAATATATTTCAGGAGGGTTGAATAGATGAAATGTTACATATTTTTAAGCATAAATGACTTATAAACACTTCAGAAAAAAACTGGGGTTTCAGACATTTTCCCATGGATAGTCCCAAATATCAATGTAGTGTGAAGACATCGCAGTGTACATCTGTTGCTAAAGAAATGAAAAAGGTTAACATTTTAAGTGTTTTATTTTAGTTGCCTGATTACTGTTTATATTTAATTAAATTTTTCTTACCTTGAGCCCATTAAAAATATGCAATTTTTAAACAAGATTTTAATGGACCTCAGGTGCACAGAATTGGAATAATCATTTTTCTAATTAGAAAATTAGCATGATTCAGTTGACTGAACAAGTGTTTGTTGAATGTGTGTGTTTATACTGAATATACTGTGTACACACACACACACACACACACACTACATTCTTGGTACTTGTCTTACTGTATAGCATGTATAATTATATTCTGTTGATTTACATGTTCTGAGTAAAGGCAATATGGTAAAGGTTAGATGAACTGAACTGGGAATTCAAAGTTCTACATTTTAATTCAAATCGGCTCTGTGTGATTCCCTGAGTCTCAATTCCTCCCAAGTTCTTTAGGGCTCTAGAATCCTAAGTGTATTTTTTTTTTTTAGTTATATATAACATTTCTTAAAAGCAAACACTTGTTTTCTAGTGATTTTTTAGTTTCCAAATATTGTCTTTTTTTAAGTTGACTAGAGAAAGTCCTTAATATGAGAAAGGAGAAGTTCTATTAAAGCTTAAGCTTGCTTCATTACTTGCGAGTCGTATACAGAGTCCAAAAATATTTGCTATTATATATATTTTAAAAAAAAACACAAAACCCTGTCAAATCACACCTCCGTTATACCAAATTTGGACATAAGTGGCTGGCAATTGGCCCTAGCCTTCTTCCCTAAATCAATTCTCAGTCGCTGCCTAATGATCATAAAAAACTGGCTTTTCTCAGTTCCATGTACAGATATTTGTGTCTGTATAATGGTCATTATCAATGTTTTTGCATTGTTTTGCATTTCATGCCCATAAAAGCTGTCTAGAAAGTTGGTTTTTCTTTAGCTTTCTGGTACCTCTACATTGTATGTGACATCGCCTCAGGGACAGACATAACTTTGGAAAGAGTTCTTACCTCTGATCCCTCAGCAAGCAGCCATTGCAGCCCTGCGGGGAATAGAGACGCTTGAAGAAGTATCTGGACCTCAGCAACATCTCTGATGTTTTTACATATTTGCAACACCTCCTACCTCTGCTACTAGATGATTAGACGTTCACTGTGTGCAGTGTAAGAGCTCAGGAGTATCTTCAAGGTATTAGGTCTGTAGACCTGGCTTCTTTAGATACCATCTTAAGACTATCTCCATCTCTTCTGCTGTTTTAAGTTAGATTTTCCAGGCTATTTCTCCAGGTGTTGGTTATTGAACGTTTTAAACACTTCTTGCCATTTGTCCACATTCCCTTTCTCTCTGTTTTGTCATTCTCACTGCTTTTATGCTGCTTTCTGTTCTCTTTCTTCTTCACCTGAAGTCAATTTTGTTCTAATGTATCATTTGCATTCTGAAAAGTTACGAGCTATGCAAAAATCACACAATAAAAAACACAGGGCTTGTAGAAGAATAAGGGTTTAGGTCACAACTTTATTAATGGCCTAAAACAAAGAGAAAACTAAGAAAAAATGTAGGCCAGTTTTATAGGTTAGTCATGAATTGCGTAAATGCTATGACCGGTTACTTGATAAAAAGATCTGAAGTTTGTTGACAAGTAGTGGGTGTCAGGTGGGGTTTAGGGTTTGTGCATGATGTGAAGTGGTAGGAGGGGCCTCTGAGAATCAGAAAATTATAACACAGAAGGGGGTGGTTTGTGTCAAAGCATGTGGTAAACTGAGGTGATGTTAGATGTTTGAGGAACATGCACATGTCCGTTTTGTCTATTCCTATACACCTCAGTTCAGCTAGGGATTCTCAGGAATGGACAGGGCATAAGAAAAAAATTTAGAGCACAGCATGACATATCGAGCTGTGGAATCATGATGTCGCATCTCTGAGACTAATGTAACATGGCTTGTCAACTCTCCTTGCATATATTGAAAACAAGAAAACATAAAACTTATAGGATGTTCAAATTGTTTCTTGGTGTATCTATTGTATCAAAACAGATTCATGTTTTCCAAAGAAGCACTCTAGCAACTCCACTGTTCTTTCTTTGCTCTCTCTCATCTTCCTATTTCTTTTTTTTTCTTGTTTATCTTTTTTTAATTTGGCATTTGTTATTCGCATTTATATTAAAGCAAAGTGCATCATCATTTTCTTATTTCAACTTAAGTTGTGCCATTTTGCTTTTAGGGCTGTTTCTCCCCAGTTGTTTCACTGTCTTCACCATAAAACTTCTCCCATGCAGCTAGCAGCTAGCTAGAAGGATGTGCTTCTGAAGACATGGGTCACCCTGGTTTCTAGGCAGCAAGGGGACAAACCAGTCTCAAAGTATGTAGTCCTTTTAAGCCTCCTTCCTGTGGGTTGTGTGCACTCATGACTTTTATGTTCTTAGCATTATAGAAATCAAGGCTTTTTTACGTTATACCTTTGTTCCAGCTAGGTCAGATTCACACCGGGAATAACCTTCTTTGAAAGAAAAATGTGTGTAAGTTCTTTTTCTGAGTGTCATTGAAAATAAAACCTGCAAATGCACACAGGATCTTGAATAAAAATAGAAAATCTTACAGGTTCTGTGTTCTTTCTTATTACTTAGTACTAATATGCTGTTTATATAAATATATTGTTCACAATAAATTTTGAATATAATTGAGAAAATAATAGCTGCCACTTACTAAATGTTGAGGATACACCAGTGTTTTGTTCTAAATTAATGTGTGTGTGCATATATATGTATATATATATTTATATATTTATATTTATATATATATTTATATATATATAAAACTTCTGGTTCAAATGCATCTGGCAACCTATTTGAGAATTACTGATCTACCTTTATATTTTAATATCAATTAAGAGTTTTCCTAAAAAAAAAGAGTTTTCCTAAAAAGTTAGCTTTTCTTCAAAACTAGTTAAGAGTTCTTCTTTCTCAGTGTGAAAGGTGTATCAGTTTCATTTAAGTACATGGATTTTAAATTAAAGATGAAAAAAAAATCCTGAGTGCCATTTCTTTTTTGTTTCCTGCAGCGTTTGTCCAATGGCTCTATAGACTCAACTGATGAAACGAGTCAAATAGTCGAACTACAAGAATTGCTTGAAAAGCAAAACTATGAAATGGCTCAAATGAAAGAACGTTTAGCGGCCCTTTCTTCCCGAGTGGGCGAGGTGGAGCAGGAAGCAGAGACAGCAAGAAAGGATCTCATTAAAACAGAAGAAATGAACACTAAATATCAAAGGGACATTAGGGAGGTAAGTGATTCATAGCGCTTTCAGTCTTTGCTTTCTGGATGCTGCTTCTGAGAGGCTTTCTCCAAATCTCCTCTAATGGCATCTAATCTTTACATCTTTTCAGAAGACCACAATTTGGGATGCATTACATTAGTTATGAAACATGTCCACTAAGGCAAAAATAGTTTACTTCATCAACCCTTTAAATATGTATGAAAAGAAAATTTGGTATCAAGTCACAGATAGAGTAAAAACTTTCTATAGTTTTTAATGAATTTTTAAAACTTTTAGGCTGCTAACTTTAAATAGCTTTAGACGTGGGTATGAATAATGAATTGCTACACTCTTAGCATATGGGAATACTCAAAATCATTACTTTAAATTTTCCCCATCTTATTTTGGTGTTGTGTCTGTGAGTGTGAATGTATCTATGTGAATGTGGGAATCTTTCTTTCTCTGTATGTTCAGTTCTTCCTAGACGTGACATCACTTCATCTATTTAGTAGAGGGCTTGAAAGTTACTGCAAAAGATACAAGGAGATGTTTTATTTGTAACATTGCCTAATCATCTTACCAGCGAAGGTGAAATATTTAGAATCTTTCACTTTCCACTCTATTGCAATAAAAGTGAAATTATCCAGGGCACCTGGGTGGCTCAGTGGTTGAGCGTCTGCCTTCGGCTTGGGTTATGATCCCAGGGTCCTGGGATCGAGTCCCACATTTGCTCCCCACAGGAAGCCTGCTTCTCCCTCTGCCTGTGTCTCTGCCTCTTTCTGTGTCTCTCATGAATAAATAAATAAAATCTTAAAAAAATAAAATAAAATTATCTGTATTGGCGACTTTTTCATTTTTACCTATTTTAAATTATGCATTTTTATCTTTTTAAATATTTTTATATATAATTAACTAGTTGTTATTGGAGTTGACTCTCCTCCATGTATTCAGTTCTTTTCTTCCCATTCCCTCTTGAGCCATTTTACATACTTTATCTGTAACATCCCATCAAACCTGTTCTTACCGAAGTCATTGCCGACTTCCATGTTGTTGAACCCAGCACTGGATACAATTATTCCCTGGAGTAATTCTTCACTTGGCTAAAAGCACCCTTTACTCTTCTGATTTTCATTCATTTCTACTTTCTACCCTCATCTCAAGCTCCTTCATTGGCTCTACTTCTCCCCAGACTTGTAGTGCCTTCCCTTTTCAATCTGCCTTCACTCCCCCTGCTAGGTTCATGCAGTCTCATGGCTCCAAAATCCACCCACTGCCTTATGACTCCCAATTTATATATCCAGCATATCCTATGTCCTGATTGCCAGATGCCTGGAAAATTAGCATATTTTCAAAATTAACATGTTCAAGACTGTTTTCCTGTTATCCTCCCACCCCCAAGAAACCAGACTTTCTTGTAGTCTTACACATCCCAGCTCTCCCCAAGGCCATTATTGTTATTCATATCAAAAGCCTTGGAGCTGTCCTTGGTACCTCCGTTTCACTCACACGGCATTCGAATCAGCTATAAACCTGATTTCCAACTTCAAAATACATCAATAATGTGACCTCCTCTCACAATCTTCATGGCTCTTCCTTATTCACACAACCATCATCTCTCACTGGACTGTTACAATAGTCTTGTGACTGATCCTCTTCCTGCCTTCAATCCACTTCAGTCTATACTCAACATGGCAGCCTGAGTGACCTGTTACAATGTAATCAGCTCAAGTTAATATTCTACTTCAATGGCTATGCACCCTACTTACAATAAAATCAAAGTCTCAGTGGCCTACAAGCCATGTGCAATCTCCACTACCACCTTCCTGACCTCTTGGAAATCATCTCCTACTCTTTCATTTCAGCCCATTCTGTTCAGGTAAAATGGCCTCTTAAACCAGCCAGACCTAATCTGTTGCATTTTCTTTTCCCTCTTCCTTTTGCTCAAATGTTTTCTTCTCATGGACGTATTCCCTAACCTTGTTATTTGCACTTATACACTCTCCCTCTTCTTTCATTTTCTTTGTTTTATCTCACACCATTTACCGCCATCTGACACAGTTAGTCCTTTATTAATTTACTTGTTTGTCACATACCTCCCTCTCCATTGTACGGAAAGATTCACATGGGCTGGGATTTTTTATTTTGTCTTGTTTTGTTCACTGCTCTATTCTAATCTGTACAATCATTGAACATATAATAGGCATTCAAAAAAATCTGTGTTGAAAGAATGGATATTTATAAGTGTTTGATGTAAATATCAAAAGACACAGATGAGATTAGAATGTATATGAAACCAATATCTACAGTCCCAGAAAAAGATAGATGAACCATGAAGTGACAGACTGGGCGACTACCACACAAATGATGGTACTGTGCTCTCTACACCTTTATATGAATTGATCGTTCAAAGATATGTCTCTCATTTTTACACTTTGCCACAACCCAAAGTCAGAGAATTTATAAAATACCTGAAGGTTTGCTATTCTTCAAATCCATTTAGAAACATTAAGATTTCTGGCTAGTGAAATAGCAAGGCTATTTCTTGAGCTCCTTTCTTTCATTTATCACTCCTTTCCTACTTCCTCTCCTCATGTTTATCTAAACCAGTGTTACAGATCAAGCCCAGTATCTTCAGCTCCCCATTTTTTATTGCCTTTGTAAAAATAACCCCTTAATTCTAATAGTTTTTGGATGTAGGTGACAAAAAGCTCAGTTAGATGGAAAATAATCAATTATCTGATGCCAGGTGTTCTATTAGGAACCTTTTCTAGTTGGTGAGGTGTTCTGCTTTCACATGGGATTCTTTTAAAATATAAATAATCTTATGAGCTCTTAAATTTTTATGTAGTTATATTTTAGAAGAAATTCACAAGAAAAGAATATCTCTCATCATTCACTTCTAAAGAAAGGTTGTAAGCACAAATGTTTTAAGAGCCAAGCTGGTGATATAAACATGTGCACATTAAACAGGAAGCAACATAGGAAGTGATAGAGTTAATGACACCTGGACAAAGAAGCTATACTCTGCCTGCCTTTCTAGATACATCATGTGTGGGATGTGTGTGTGTGTGTGTGTGTGTGTGTGTGTGTGTGTGTATGTATGTTAAGGACATTGTGAAGTCCAAATAAAATATTTCCAAAAAGGTTTGGGTCACAGACCATGGGCCCTGGTTTACTGCAAGGAATTTCTTGAGGATCAACTATGAAAACTATTATGGGTGCATTACATTTATTTTCTCTAATTTCTTACATCGGTCCTGCCCAGAAGGTACTTGTCATTATCTCCATTTCTCTCAGGTGGGGTAAAGGGACTTGTCAAAAGCATTTGCACTGCCTTCCCCAGCACCCTACTACTTCCTACCCCTTGGCACCAAGAAGACACAGGACCAGCCTAGCTTCAAAACTTGTGCTTCCTCCAGCATGAGCAGCTTCCAAAATCAACAAAACAGAATCATTTATCAGTGATAACACTAGCATAAAAAATGCAGCTGCACTATAACTGCCCCCTAACTAATCTTTTTTTTTTGCTCTTTCTTTCCAATAAGATGTGAAAATCATGTGCTTTAAAAAGGTATCACTAAAATAAATAAATAAATAAATAAATAAATAAATAAATAAATAAATAATAAAAAGGTATCACTTACACTCAAAACTCCAACCATTGCTTTTATTTTCCTGACTGATAATGTGCTTGTGGGCTATGGACACACAAAGTCTTTTAGATCGCAAGCTTTTTAGTAGGAAAAAAAAGTGATTATTCTTGCTATCCACATAGCATTGCTAACACAGTATGTATATATTGTATAAGCAATGAATATTGGTTGAATTAATTAAGGAAAAAATAGGGAATAGGAAAAACTGACAATAGAATTAAAAACTGAATTCATTTTGCTTTACATGTGAGGACTGACCAATATATCTAACATGAATTGTGGAAGTAGATTTTGTTAATGGCTTTAGAATATATTTTCATCATTATTCTTTGTCAAGAAATAAATCTATTTAAAATTTGTTTGATGTTTTGTCTTATGACAAGAAGAGTAGAGGGTTGGATTAAAGCTAAACATAGTCCATATATTAGAAGACATAAACAATCTTATAGCAGGCTTGGCTTTCTACTTTTTGATCAAGATGGCTACTAGTTGGTTATTGGATAATAATATTTTATTAAATATATAGATATGCAAAGAATTAGAATTTTCTATGATAATACTATTTTGTGAGTAAAACCATCTTATCTTTCCAACTTCCTATTAATAGTTCTTCAAAAATTCCTAAGTGATTAAATGAATACATATATTTTATCTTTTCTATTCTCTGAAACATGGAGTTATATTTTTTATTTACTAGATCTAAGATACTATAGAGTTATATTTATTTGATACAATAAAATCCATTTTGCACAAACTTCAGGTCAAGGGATAATTGAATCTTTACACTGTTTTTCTCCTTTTTTAGGCAGCAGTTTTTAGAGACTAGAAAAATCTTCCTTTTTTAGAATTTCCAAGTGACACATAGGGAAAAGATATTTCTCCGACTTGTAAATTCAAAATTTATTTTTGGCAACACAGCTTGCAGTTAAAAATTGAATCTCCCACATGAATCACTGAATCAAAAATGCAGTAGCAAAGTCTATACAATGACTTTTGCATGCAGTGTTGCCTAGAGTCATATCAGCTAATTGGAAGCACAATAATAATTAATAATCAAAAAAGAAGCTATTTCTTATGGAGTGTGTATTATGCATAAGACCACACGAGGCACCTAAAATATTATATCACAGCAATGCTATAAGGTAGGGATTAACATCTCAACCAAAAACAGGAAACCAAACAAGAAAATAAACCAAAAAAATTGAAAATAAAAAAACTGAGTTATAGAAAAGTTAATCTGTGATAACTGCGTTAATAAATAACAATAACTGGGATTTGGAGTGAGTCTGTGCTACTCCACTGCTCATGTTTTCAAGAAGCTTGTTTATGTCTTTAACTGTATTTATTGCTATTATAATGTAGTTAGAAGTTTATATATGTAGGCTAGATTCAAAATCGATATAATATTCCCAGAGTTCTTTATGAGAATGAAATTAACAGGATACAATACTCAAAAAGAATCCTCTAAGATGATAAACTCTACCCTCTGTGAACCAAAAAATAATATTATAAACTTGAAAGAGTCAAAATTTAAAATAAAATATTTTCAAGTAATAGCTTTTGTTCATATCAGCTAATCTAGAGATGTGTAGATAATGTTGAAAAAAATTAGTCTGGGTAATTTTTGCCAAACTTAGACATCTGAACTTTAATATTAATATAATAGCAAAGTAGTCTTTATTGGATCTTGAAGGTCAGTAGGATTGAGGTAGACAAAGAAGGTAAGAAAAGTGCATTCCAGGCAGAAATGAAGTCACAGAGTGCATTAGTTTCTTGGGGTTCCTGTAACAAATTACCAAAAACTGGGTGACTTAAAACAACAGTAATTTATTCTTTCACAGTTCTGGAAGCTCCAAGTGTGAAGTCAAGGTGTCAGCAGGGACATACATCCTCTAAAGACTCTAGTGAAGAATCCTTCTTTGCCACTTCTAGCCTCTGGTGGTTGCTGGCAATCCTTGTGCTCTTGGCTGACGGCAGTGTAACTACAGTCTCTGCTTCCCTCTTCACAGTGCATTTTTCTCTGTGTCTCCAAATCTGCCTCCCCTTATAAGAACAGTCACTGGATTTATGGTCCATCCTAATCTTATATAATGTCATCTTAACTTGATTGCATCTGTAAAACCCTATTTGCAAATATGATCACAATCACAGATGCTAGGTGGACATGAATTTGTGGATAGGGGGTTGAGGAGTATGCTATTCATCCCAATACACAGAGATAGATATGTCAGGTCATGAATCCACTTATTTACCAGGCATTGTAGCTCTGATTTTCACTGAAGATGGGGGGACAGGGGGAGGGGTGGACGTATAACAGTATTTAAGTCAAAAAGGAGTATGATCAGACTGGCATTTAGTATTCTTTCTTGGTCAGCGGGTTAGAGAATGAGGAAGCAGGAAAAAAAACCAATAGCAAGATACAGGTTAGGCTATTTAGTGAAGAGTTTGGGTGAAGATTACAAAGATGATTCTTTAAAAAAAAAAAAAAGATTTATTTATTTATTTATTTATTCATTCATTCATTCATTCATTCATGAGAGATACAGAGAGAGAATGGCAGCACGAGAGGTACAGAGAGAGAATGGCAGAGACACAGGCAGAGGGAGAAGCAGGCTCCCCGCAGGGAGTCTGATGTGGGACTTGACTCCAGGATCCCAGGATCATGCCCTGGGCCAAAGGCAGATGCTCAACCACTGAGCCACCCAGGTGCCCCTCCAAGGATGATTCTAACAAGAAAAGATGTTTTGTGGGGAGGCAGGGAGACCAAGGACCTGATGGATTTCATGGTAGAAATATTGTTTTGTAATTGCTTTTAATTTTTATATATATACAATTTTTCAAAGTCAAATAATAGTAAGAGGGTACGAATCTCAATACATACACACAAACATACACAATCATGAAGAGTGCCCATCCACTTCCCATCTTACTTGTCTGAGATTCTTAATTGGCGGTTACTTGTGCTATTTTCTATCTTATTTAAACTTAATCTATGCCTTGCTATTATATGAGGATTTTAGCTCTTTGATTCTCTCCCTTCCTTTCTCCTCCACCCATCCTCCTACTGCAATTACCTCAAAATTGCATTTAGTGTCACTGTTACTACGGCTGTGTCAGTCATTCTCACGGCTGATCCAAGTGGTGGTTTCCTATGATGGTATTTCCCCTTGTACAGCTTTTTGTTTTTCTAGGATTTGACTAGTTACTTGATACATTAATTTGCTTACTTGTCTTTAAAACCATGGCATATCTTCCCACTAACCAGACCTGATTAGTAAATTCCATAATTTCAATGCAGTTAAGATCAACGGTCAAGCAGATAATGTATCATTCTTTTTTGTTTTCTTTGAATCATTCCTTTTCCTCCTGCCTCATTGTTTCAACTGTAGTTGTGGGATTTGCTCCCACTATCATCTTGAAAATCCAGGACAAAAAAGTGATCGGGATCCCGAAAGCAGAAAAGATATAAAATCTAGAGCACAGATACTGATTAAACTTTGAGAAAAAGTAGTACACCTGTTCCTAAGTGCAAGCTGGAAGTTCATGATTTGTGCATGTGGTTATTTCCAGTTGGTGGTGAGGGAAGACTAGGACACAGGAGAACTATCTATTTAAGGGCTTCTATTTCTTTGGGGGAAAATGGAAGAAAATTTATTTGCTCTGTGCATGTGGCAGGACTGGCTCTGGGTCCTGAAGGAGAGGAGCCAAAGGACGGATTAGGAAGACTGATCAAAAGAATTGGATGGTAATGCATGGAAACCACCACCATCATCTCAATTTTAGACTCCTTATGCAAGGAAGCTCTCCCACAGTATCAGGAAACCAGATCAGTCTCATGAGGCTTACTTTTTAAAAAAAATTAAATTCAATTAGTCAACGTATAGAACATTATTAGTTTCAAATGTAGAGTTCAGTAATTCATCGGTTGCATGTAACACCCAGTACTCATCACATCACGTGGCCGCCTTAATGCACATCACCCAGTTACCCCAACCCCTGCCTCCTTTCCAGCAACTCTGTTTTTTTTTTGATAGTTAAGAGTCTCTCATGGTTTGTCTCCTTCTCTGATTTATTTCCATTCCATTTTCCCCTCCCTTCCCCTATGATCTTGTTTTGTTTCTTAAATTCCACATATGAGTGAAGCCATATGATAATTGTCTTTCTCTGATGGACTTATGTCAATCAGGATTATACCCTCTAGTTCCACCCACGTCAATGTAAATGGTAAGGTTTCATCCTTTCTGATGGCTGAGTAATATTCCATTGTATACATAGACCACATCTTCTTTATCCATTCATCTTTCAATGGACACTGAGGCTCCTTCCACAGGTTGGCTATTGTGGACATTGCTGCTAGAAACATTGGGGTGCAGGTGCTCCTTCAGATCACTACATTTGTATCTTTAGGGTAAATACTTAGTAGTGCAGTTGCTGGGTCATAGGGTGGCTCTATTTTTAGCTTCTTGAGGAACCTCCACACTGTTTTCCAGAGTAGCTATACTGCTTGCATTGCCACCAACAGTGTAAGACGACTCCCCTTTCTCTACATCCTTGCCAACATTTGTCATTTCCTGACTCATTAATTTTAGCCATTCTGACTGGTGTGAAGTTGTATCTCCTTGTGGTTTTAATTTGTTTTTCCCTGGTGCTGAATAAAGGTGAGCATTTTTTCATGTGTTGGCCATTTGTATGTCTTTTTTGGAGAAATGTCTGTTCATGTCTCTTGCCTATTTCTTTTCTGGATTGTTTGATTTTTGGGTGTTGAGTTTGATAAGTTCTTTATAGATCTTAGATGATAGCCCTTTATCTGGTAGGTCATTTGCAAATATCTTCTTCATTCCACAGATCGCCTTTTAGTTTTGTTGACTGTTTCCTTTGCTGTGCAAAAGCTTTTCATCTTGATGAAATTCCAAAAGTTCATTTTAGCTTTTGTTTCCCTTGCATTTGGAGATGTGTCTAGCAAGAAGTTGCATGGCCAAGGTCAAAGAGGTTGCTGCCTATGTTCTCCTCTAGGATTCTGATGGATTCCTGTCTCACATTTAGGTCTTCCATCCATTTTGAGTTTATCTTTATGTGTGGTGTAAGAAAATGGTCCAGTTTCACTCTTCACATGTGGCTGTCCAATATTCCCAACATCATTTGTTGAAAAGACTGTCTTTTTCCATTGGATATTCTTTCCTACTTTGTCAAAGATTAGTTGATCATGGAGTTGAGGGTTCATTTCTCAGTTCTCTGTTCAATTCCATTGACCTATGTGTCTGTTTTTATGCCAGTGTTATACTGTCTTGCTGATTACAGCTTTGGAATAGAGCTTGAAGTCCAGCATTGTAATGCCATCAGCATTGGTTTTTTCCAACATTCCTCTGGCTATTCGTGGTCTTTCCTGGTTCCATATGAATTTTAGGATTATTTGTTCCAGCTCTGTGAAAAATGTTGATGGTATTTTGAGAGGGATTGGATTGAATATGTAGATTGCTCTGGGTAGCATAGACATTTTAACAATATTTATTCGTCCAATCCATGAGCATGGAATGTTTTTTCATCTCTTTGTATCTTCTTCAATTTCTTTCCTAAGTGTTCTGTAGTTATTAGAGCACAGAACCTTTACCTGTTTGGTTAGGTTTATTCCTAGGTATCTCATATGCTTTTTGGTGCAATTGTAAATGGGATCAATTCCTTAATTTCTCTTTCTTCTGTCTCATTGTTAATGTATAGAAATACCACTGGTTTCTATGTCTTGATTTTATATCCTGCCACATTGCTGAATTTCTGTATGAGTTCTAGCAATTTTAGGGTAGAGTCTTTTGGGTTTTCCACATAAAGTATTGTGTCATCTGTGAAGAGTGAGAGCTTCTTCTTTACCAGTTTGAATGCCTTTTATTTCTTTTTATTGTCTGATTGCTGAGGCTAGGTCTTCCAGCACTACGTTGAGAAACAGTGGTGAGAGTGGGCATTGCTGTCATGTTCCTGACTAGGGGAAAAGCTCTCAGTTTTTCCATGACGCTCACATCTGCAGCTGACTTTTCTTAATATCTTTTTTAAAAAGTAGTTTATACACCTCCTAGTAAATTTCCATATAAGCTGTTAGGAAGATAAAATTATCTCCATATTATCTATGAATTAGATAGTTTAAAAAACTATTGTTTAGAATATCATTGATGCCATGGTTTACTCTATTTGCACTCATAGTTGATTTTTCCCTAGAGTTGTGTGTTTATTTTTATTTAGCATATATATAAGAAGGGAAATGGTTAAGTTTCAATTTGTCAATTCATTTGTAAATATGACTCAAATTTACTTTTTTGCCTCCTTTTTTAACTATTGAGTTACTCTTATTTCTATCTGAAGATGAGAATACTGATGATATTAGTTGTTCTTATGGAAGATGGCTTTGCAGTTTGGAACAGTAGCCACCATTCTACCAATTTTCTGGTTTACAACTCTACCCAAATTGTACTTATCTCTACTGTAGAATGAGCTAATTTATCTGTCACTTTTCTAAGAATGCCAGGTCTAAAATAGGCAGTTTCATGTACTCCACTGCATTGTCAGAGAGGGAAACTTTTCATTAACCCAACATGTAAGAGTTCTGACAGATAAATTGGGAAAATGCACATGATACCTTGCATACCTTCCTTGAAAAGAAAGGCATGAATATTACTTCAAGAAAACAATAGCTTTTAAATCTTATTAGTTTACTTGAATAACAAGACAATACATTAAACTATCTGAAATCTAAAAAAAAAAAACAAAAAAAAAACAAAAAAAAAAACAACAAAAAATAAATAAATAAACTATCTGAAATCTGATTTTAATTACTTTCTTATTTTAATTGTAGGCCATGGCACAGAAGGAAGACATGGAAGAAAGAATCACAACTCTTGAGAAGCGTTACCTCAGTGCTCAGAGAGAATCTACCTCCATACATGACATGAATGATAAACTAGAAAATGAGTTAGCAAATAAAGAGGCCATCCTACGGCAGGTTGAGTATCTCGGTCTTGGTTATGTTCCAGTCTCACAAAACCTGGAGTAAATAAAATACCGTATTTCTTGCAATCAGTCATTCCCTAAAATTTAGAATAGACTAAACAGATGTGGGTTTTTAGTATGTAATTTATAAATTTGTCTCAATGATAATAAAAACAATGACTAATATTTACTTTGGATCTAGACATGAACCAGAAACTGCTAAACAGTTAACGTGTATTACCTCACTTAAATCTAACCATCTCCTGTGAAGTAAGTGTAATTATTATATTGAGGCACTAAGGTTCAGAGACATGAAAACTCTTCCAAGGTCACAGATCTGGTAATTGCTAGAGTTTTTAGCGGAGGCCCAAGTCTATTTGGCTCTAGAGCAAGAGGAGACAAACTGTGGCCCATCTGTCAAAACTCTGGCGCTGTTTTTTAAATAAAATTTTGTTGAAACATAGCCATACCCATTTATTTAATCATTGTCTATGACTGTTTTTATGCTACAATAGTAGAATTGAATAGTTGGGACAGAGACTAAATGATAAACAAAGCCTAAAATATTTATTTTCTGGCCTTTCAGAAAGAAGGTTTTGTCAACACCATCTCTAGAGCCCGGACTCTTAACCATTGTGCTACATTCCATCTCTCACTCCAGTTAATACTATAATTTTCAATATCATGCTATCATGGTACAGCTGAAGCCTTAGTATTGAGTTATAATCTATTTGTCCAGGTTTATACTCACTAGTAACTTTTTTTCTTTCTGCTGCCATTGGTAAGATCTTTCTATTTTTTAATGTGCTGAATTTTATTAAGGAATGTAAGTAAGATATGAAAGTATGAACATAGTCATCTCTTTGTATACTAGATGTGATAGAAGCAGCTGATTTTTAAGTCTAGAATAATGGCTGAAGCTCAGAACCCCTAGTGACTGGCGATTGTTATCTTCACAGTGACTCCTTAAGTGTCTCTTTTTCCATCCCTATTTCAGATGGAAGAGAAGAACAGACAGTTACAAGAGCGTCTTGAGCTGGCTGAGCAAAAGCTGCAGCAGACTATGAGAAAAGCTGAGACCTTACCTGAAGTAGAGGCTGAACTGGCTCAGAGAATTGCAGCCCTGACAAAGGTATTGCAATAACACATTTAGTCAACCTAGATATACTGACAGAAATGATTAATAATCCAAATAAAATCTGTAGATTTTTCTTTAGGTTTTATGAAATCTAAATTTATTTAATCTTTACTATATTGGTTTCTTGGTAAGATGAATTTTTCATGTTATATATCTTATTTACACTGCCATGAATGATTTGCATATGAATGTGATGATACCTCTTCCTATTTCAGTAGGAAATACAAAATTTCACATCCTTATGGTTAATCTTCCATGATAATATTTGCACATTAGAATAATCACCAACTATAGACAAATGATGATATTTAATACGTGCATAGATAAGTCATAATAATTTAATAGACTTAACATAAATTGGTATTAAAAATGTAGGAAATACCATAAGCAGTTGATTGTTTTCTGACTGTACTATGAAAAATTTGTTTGAAATTAGAAGTTAGATTTGTAGAAGTCTAAATTATTTATTTTTTCAGAATTTATTTATTTATTATAGAGAGAGGGAGAGAGCATGAGTGACAAGGGAGGAGTAGAGGAAAAGAAGAGTGACAAGGGAGGAGTAGAGGGAAAAAAGGCCCCAGCTGAGCACGGAGCCCAATGCAGGATTTGATTCTGGGATTTTGGGATCATGACCTGAGCCAAAGACAGATGCTTAACCAAATGAGCCACCTATGGCCCTGTGGAAGTCTAGATTCTAAAACCATTAAAAGTCAGAAAGTGATTTTAATAGTTACAATTTCTTCTGAACCAATTAAATTCAATAGTGATCTGAGGGATATTCAAAACTATCTGCCATGCTATGGCTATTAGATTCTGCAACTGTCTGCATATTTTAGAATTTTGCAACCATTATAATGTTAAAATGACTATTCTAACCTTTAACAGTCAAATGGAAATGATATTGCTTCAAAGTGTTTATCTATGTCACTACAATAAAAGTTTAGATTTGCTCAGTAAAACCATGTGTTACTTTTAATATCAGTTAAAAAATGTATATTTTAAAAAATTTTATTTGTCTCTTTATTTATCTATTTTGGGAGAGAGTGAGAGAGAGAATGGGAGGTTAGGGAGAGACTCCTCACCAGGAGTCTCTGTGTTTAGCACAGAGCCTGATTTGGGGCTCAATCTCAGAACCATAAAATCGTGACCTGAGCTAAAGCCATGAGTTAGATGCTCAACTGACTGAGCCACCAAGGCACCCCAAAAATGTGCACAAATTTTAGATATTCATGCAATTTTTGCTCTGTGCTAAGTTTTCAGTGCCACTATAATAAATGGGTAAGATAGATACGTGAACTGCAAGTTACACAAATTCTGACAGTAGGGGCTATCCAAAACAATTGATGCAGCAATATAAAAGCAGGCACACACATTTACTTTCCTAAAAAAGCAAATGATTGAAGAGGAACAGTAGACTGATGCCTGCTGGTAAAATAGGGTAATTAATCAGGTAGTGAAAAGCCAAACATTTGCAAAGTACAGCAAGGTTTAGAAAGTATTGGAATAGTTGGTTGTCTACAGAGTATCGGAATAACTACCTGAATAAAACATTAGTGTGATTAGGGTAATGTTACAATCTGGATCCTTCTATAGTCATAGACATACCATAAACCCTTCTGGCAATTCAGAAATGTGTGATTTCTAAGATAAAGATAAATTTATCATTTCATTTGAGAAATTTTCTCCAAATTTTATAAAAATGTGCAAACATAGTAGTACTATTCTATTTTTTCTTGAAAGTACATTTTAAATTACTCAAGTATGGAGATACATATATATACACACACACACTTAGGCTTTTCATTTGAGGAACATGAACTTAATAATATAAAGTTATTCAACTATTTTAGGGGGCTTGAGGTGAGTAGCTAATAATAAAAATAACTTTTGTAAAATAATCACCAATATTATTCTGAGTAAAATAGCAAGAAAATCTGGAATCTCTCAAAGTAACACAATTCACCAAATAATAGCTCCAAACTAGCCTCTGATAGAATATGGATGAAACAGACTTTAAAGCATAATACTTGACTTACAAGGCTTCAGATTATATATTCCTAAGAATCCTAAACTTAAAATATTTTTAAAAAACTTGAAATAGGTGCCTTACCATTTTTATACTTCATTTTTCTCGGGGGGTCTTACATATTTATTTATTTTGTTACATGTATTCATTCATGTACCCACAATTATTTCCCTGGTTTACTTCTACTTAATAGTATGTTGCTAAAATTTTACTTCATCTGAATCCTTTTGATTTCTCTTTTCAGTAGTTTTATCCTTCTTAGAAAGTATTTAAAATACTGGAATTCACTCTGCTTCTCTTTTTTAACCACTCTTTTTCAGGCTGACTTAATATCAACACCATTATTTCAAGTACAGAGTTTCTAAATTATTGCTATATTTAATACACATTTGATTTGTCAGTGATGAGGTTTTATCCTCAACACACTCTCTCTGCTGATAATATTTTTATAACATTTGAAGGTACTTTTTCATTTGTTTTTCCAAGTTTCATGGCTATAATGATCTTGTACTTTTTCTTTTCAGTTCACAGAAATGTAGGGACTATCTCTAGAACCTGCTTTATCTATTTTTTCATTGTCATTTTCATTTTCAGTATATCACTATTATTGATCATCATAATTTTTTTCTACTTTTTAGTATTTTTGACACTAAACTAAAAAGATTTCTGCTTAGCTTAAATCTAGGCTTCCCTCTCCTATATTATGAATGGCATTCTAAATAATGCTTCAGACATTTAATTTGGCCTTTTTATTTTTTTTCTGCTTTAGTTATCAGCTACCTATACTTTTTTTCTCCTTGATCCTCTTCTCTTTAGCTTTTATTTCTTCTCCATTTCCAAATATATTCATGCTTTTCTCAAAGCCATTTCAATGTATAATTTCCTCTAAAACTGTAGCTCATTTGAAATTTTCCTGTGTCACATCAGAGTGAAACCAAGATAAGCCCTATATCCCATCAAGAGATACATGAATTGCTTAAACTGCAGTCTCCACAAAGCTAAGATGAATATGAATCAATAGTAGTTGAAAGTTGATCCCAGTTTTTTGTATAGAAATGATGTCTGGATATATTCTTTGGTTGGTAAGCTGTGTGTGTGTGTGTGTGTGTGTGTGTGTGTGTGTGTACGTGTAGATAGGTAAGTAAAGCTCATTTAAGACTTTAGAAAGTCAGAAGGATTGATTATGGATAAAAGTTATTATTTGACTTTGGCAAGTATATACAAAATTAAACAATAAAGACTTTGGGCTCCCAGTTTTATGATTTATAATGTTTACTTCTTTAATTAAAATGCATATTCCTCAGCAAGGACATAATTCATCTTGAATTCCATAAGGTATTTCATTCATTTTTAGTACCAATAAAAACTATCCATAATAACAAAGTAATTTAAATTTGACATAATTCTTGTTCAACATCTGAAGTGAGTTTTCACAATGTTTGATGTTTTCAATACTTAAGATGGAAAGAGGTAGATAGAAGTCTTAAGGACCTTTAGAAGATCCACTGGGTTTGTGTTTTTGAAGAGACAGTTTTGGAAATTGAAGTGTTCATGCCTTGACTACCTTAATCACTGATTAAAATTAATCAGTCACCTGGTTAATTTTTATAACACCAACTACCTGTTAAAATGTACTTTTAAAAGATACAGATACCTTAATGAATTTAGATTATTTAATTTCAACAAAAGTTTGACCCATTTACGGTATTCTTATTTGAATTCTAGGTTTTTAAGTGATATTAGGAAACCATTTTGTGGCATTTGGAAACTATGGTAGCTTTCTGTGTTTCTTTTGCTTGGATGTTTGGGGAGAGAAATTGCTTATTTGTTATTTCTTCATTATTTTCCTATTTATTAAACAATATCAAAAGGAAAATCTTAACGAAATGTAAATATAAAGTCCTAATTTGTATAAGTACACCAGTTAAATGTCAAATATGTATCTTATAGATTAGTTGGAATTTGTCGCATAAAATAGTATATATGCATATGAGCCAATACATGAATAGGCTACTATTTCTTTTCAGGTACTGCATGACATATTTAAATATAGTCCTATATTTGCATAAAGTAAGTTTCACTGTTTTAGAATAAACTTATAAAATATAATAGAATATGTTCTGGAGTTCAATCTTATAGATCTGACATAGGATAATTTTGATGTTATAATTACTTGTAATTATGATTAAAATGTTGATTTAACTTTACATGTAATCTGTGCATAACATACTAATACAACTCGGCTATCAGCAATGTCACATGTGTTAACACTCTGTGTCTGTGGTAACCTGACAATCACCTCCAAGACATGTAACTAACCCCAGCACTGGGCAAATATGAGCTCACAAAGACACCAAGCCGCCTATTCACTTAGGGCACCATTTTGTTTCCATAGCAACAAATCAACACAGAAGCAGTTTTGGGGTAGTTCATAGTGTCATTCAGGGGAGTTCATAGATAAATCTCCTTGTTCTCAGAGCATATTGTCAAATATTGATAATCTGAGGACTTTGAACCACTTGGATTTAAAACTTCAAATTAAGACTGTATCTGAGGATAGGTTGCTAAGGTTCTAGACCTATGGTCATGATTTGTATTCAGAGACCAGAAGTGATTTTGTAAGCTTGTCACTGTTGCTGAGGAAACTCAATCCTGCTTGAATTGGAGAATAGCCATAATAATTAACCCCGTGGCTTAGCTTTTTCTTGATTTCTAGAGTGTTAGGTTTGTAATAAATTTCGTTCCAAATTTATTTCACCTGGGTCATTGCCTTAGCATACACCTCAACATTGAGATACATTGTTTCCATTATTTTTAAGTAATATGATAAACAAACAAACCAAAATATAAAACTTCTAACAATCTATCAGAGACATATTCTAGTGTTTGGTTTCCCATAATTCCAATTATTACATGACTCTTTTCAGAGTTGCTTTAATTCATTCTGTAGTAGTCTTTCATTGCCAGTCATCACTAACCTTCCATACCTTAGATTGGTAGCTTTTTATTTGGGCATATCATTGTTTTTCATTTATAACCATTGACTGCATCGTGTTCACGAGATATCAGTGTAGTTCTTTCCATATAAAATTTTGTCTATAAAAGTATTAAATTTGCTGTCACATTTTTCTTTTAAGCATTCTGTGCTATGTTCTGTTCAGTGTCAGTGTCTTTAGTTCTGATTTTTCAATTTTGTCCCTCTCCTTTTCCTTGACTTGTTAGTCTGATCCAACCTCTTCTACCTCATCTGATGATTATCAATATGTTATGGAAGCTAAACTACAAGAAATGATCTCCATACGTAGGAAGGTAGTCCTACTGGACTTTACTTTCTATTGCTAAATAGAATCCATCTAAGTTTTTCTTTTCATTTATAAAAATTATGTTACTTTTATTTATTGATAATCAACCATCTGTGCAGTTCAGTGCTTCAGGAGCTTAAGATTGGACAATGGCAGGTTTGTGTTCAAACCATGCACAGTCTGCATGTTACATTTGGCTGATTTCATTGCTCATAAATAAGTCCAATGTTTTGCTGATGCTTGGATGTAACAGGCCTTTGTAGCTGACACATTTCAAGCAATGCTGTTCAGCTGCCTGTTTAAAGAAAGTTTATTTTTTGAAAATTACATTTGCAGTTGGTAGTAGCTTGCTTTACATTTTATTTCAATTTATTTAGAGGGAAAGTGTTAATCAAATCTTACAGGTCAGGTACGTTTTTCATATTTCTTAACAGGCTGAAGAGAGACATGGAAACATTGAGGAACGTATGAGACATCTAGAAGGTCAACTTGAAGAGAAAAATCAAGAACTTCAAAGAGTATGTATATCAAGAACCTCTCCCCTCAATCATCAGTTTATGGGCATGTAAGAAATGAATGTTTTTCTATATTATGGGTTATACTTAAAATCTTATGAATATTCTCTCTGCATTTAAAAGGAAAAAAAAGTTTCTGCCAATGTAATCACACCAGACATAAAATGAAATCCCATTTTAAAACTAGAAAAATTTAAAATACTTTTGTAAATGACTTTTATGTCAAATGTATTTATTTTTTCTTGAACGTAAGGCTAGGCAAAGAGAGAAAATGAATGAGGAACACAACAAAAGATTATCTGATACTGTGGACAGACTTCTGACTGAATCCAATGAACGCTTACAACTACATTTAAAGGAAAGAATGGCCGCTCTAGAAGAGAAGGTAAAATGACAGGAGAGTAGAATCACATCAATGTTTAGCAATGCTCTTATGATCATGGTTGTTTTATACCCTGCTGCGTTAATTGTACTGGTCAGAAGATCCATTTATTTTCCTCAAGTATATATGGTTTATTCTTAGAAGTGAACAAGTAATAAATAAATAAATAAATAAATAATAAATTGAACAAGTAGTTTCTGTAAAAATGTATAAGATAAATTTTTAAACGAATAACAAATGCTGCATGGTATGTAAATCTTGCATATCAGCATGATCATCTAGATAAATGCATTAAAATGTGTTTTGTGAATAAAATATTGTAGTTATCCTTCACCTGGGGTGCAAAAAAAAGAATGATAAGACAAAAACCAATATTTTGGAGTATGTAGGGATTCATCTTGCATTGAACTATTCAAATGTTTCGACTAACTGAACCTACTACTAATCTAAAAGTTTTAAAACCGAAAGAGTGAATTTATATTACCAGTAGAACTAGTATTAATCCCAGTACGGAGTTAAGTAATGCAATAGTTTCAGCTGCATTGTTTCAAAAAATAAATAAATAAAAGCTCTTCTTGACAATGTGCAATAATACCATTTACAATTATATACATCTCATTGATAGCAGCTACCAGACCAGCACGAGTTATGTGAGCTGGTTGCCAATTCCAGAGTATAAATGAAGGTAGGGGCTAAAACCCAGGTGGACAAATCATCTTGGAAATTTAGAGGAATGCCAGTCGTTACTTATGCCACAGGTTTCCCCTTCATCCATACAATAAACTAAAATAGGAAAAAATATTTGTGGAATTGTTAAAGTAGACTGATTAATTTACTCATTATAAAGTGACAAGGCATGCCTTCTTCCCATTCAACTGCAAATGCATGGCCACTTTGCCAATTGCTACACACTTAGTTTAATTTTACTAAAATTAAATTAGATAATAATACATTATTTTAAATCATGCTTTGTAGTAAATATTAAAAAGTTTAAAGCTTTTACAATAGTAATATTTTCATGCCAACATTTTAAAAAAATATCTATGAAACAACGTACTCCCACATCATGAGATATAACAGTTTTGTAAATAGTTAAAATTTTGATTCTTATTTCTCTAATAATTTAACCATTAGAAATTAATTACTCTGTTTTTGAAATAGAAGTCCAGAAATTAAACTTTCCAAAAATATGATCTGATAATTTATTTTTTCTTTAAGTAATAAAAATGAGTTCATCTGAATTCTTTATCTATACAACTTTGGCTAATATTTTTCACTATTACTCATTTATGCTCATTTTAAGATTAACCTAATTATTTCAAATTTTAAAAGACTGAGATAAGGAAAATAAAAATAGCTTAAAAGATAATATTTATTCCACTCGTCAATCCAAGTGAACAAAATAACATTTCCCACTTAAATTATGTATTTTTCTAAATGTTAAAGTATCGTGTTTAAAGATTCTATTTAAATTTGGTTTCCACGGAAACCAAGAAATAGTTGCACCAAAGAAGGAATCAAAGAGAAGGAATCAAAGAAGATTCTTGAGCAATAAAAAATTAATCTACATATTTAATTATTTTCTGTTTAGTTAATTCTTTATTTTTTCTTTTCTTTAGAATGTTTTAATTCAAGAATCAGAAACTTTCAGAAAGAATCTAGAAGAATCTTTACATGATAAGGTAAAATGGAAACTTACATTTTACCCATTTTTCTATTTTACACTGATGAATGTTTTGTTGTAAAATAAATTTGATAAGAAAGAAGTTTAGGATGTTATCTGTTTAGAAAATTTTTAACTTTTATATTATGCATACAGAAGAGTGTGCACGTATAGAAAAAGCGTGAGGAATTTTTATAAACTAAACACACTAAAAACCAACACTATGAAAAAAAAAAAAAAAAAAAACCAACACTATGGTAGCCCCCCTCATGTTAACGTACAATTATGTTACCTTAAACGATAATCACTGTTTTGACTTCTAACAGGAAAAAAAATGCTTTTGATTTTTTTGTGTTTTATACAAATGGAATAAAAATGTATGCACTAATTTGTCTTTAGTTTGAGGTATCATTTTGGCAGAAAAGTATTAAATATCTATTCTGTATGATAAATTATGCTAAGTTATATATTTGTAAACAAGATCCTAACTCCAAAGTAGCTGAAAAATCTAATTGAGGAGAGAGAACATAGCTTTGACAAAACAGCGAGTTGCAGAGTAGCAGATGCCAAGTGTCAAATGAGTGAAACAGTAAGAGCTACAGGTAGGGGAGCTCACCATGCATGGCTGCTGTAAATAAGGCTTCAGGAAGGTGTGAATCAACAAAACTTTAAAGAAAGGTAGGACTAGGCTGCAAGCTTTTCAAATACAGTGCATGTGGCATGATTGCAGGTGCTTTGTGTGGGGAGGGGGTAAGTAGGGAGTTTGATATCTTAAATAATAATGAGCATAACAGTCTGGCTGGAGTCAGTTATTCTTATTGTAGGATAGAAGAGGCAGATAAGGACCAAATAATGAAATGCTAAAGGCTGTAATTGCTAATATGTCTTCTCCTCCTTCATTAGCCTATACATTCCTGTTAGCAGTTGTGTCTGACTTCATTTTGTTTAGCATAGGCAAATAACATCTAATCATTAATTTAAGAAGTAACCTACAAATGTGTGCTGAACAAAGAGAAGGAAGAGAGAGAGGGAGCAAAGGAGGGAAGGAGGGAAGATCTGGCAATAGTGTGGCATAGGCAAAGTATTGGAAAAGATGAGAGAATGAAGATTAAAAAAAAGAACAATTGTATATTTAGCCCCACTGAATGATACATATTATGTTATTAATTTAAAACTATTTGGTCCCACAGTCAGAGTATATACCATCTCCTGAAAGATAGATCTGCTATCGTAATACAAGATGGTGCCTGAAAGATAGTATCTAATTCTTTCTGAGGTTGTTAAGAAAATCTACACAGGGGAGATGCCATTTCATCAGGCATATATGCCCTTGAAGGCATATAAAATCAAATAGAGAGGGTTGGGCAGAGGACGGAACCCATGCAATAGCACAGAGAAAAAACAAAGATGATTGATTTGCTGAATCACCGGAAGTTTGCTGTGACTTGTATGTGGTTAAAGAACTAGGTTGTGGCCAGATTGTGGATTTTGGATTTGGTCCTGTTATGCAATGTTATGTTATCCAAAGCTCTGTGTGCTCCTGGCAGGATCCCCAGAACCCACTCCCCCACCACCTACCCAAGCCTTGTAGCTTCAACAATCTGCCGAAGCAACCAGCAGAACTAAACATTCCAAGCTTTGCACCCTTGTTCATGCTAGTAACTAGAGGAAACAAATCCCAGGTCATATCTCATTTCTGAATATCATCCCATACAGCTGAACATTGTTCCTCATCTAACTACATCACCTAGAACTTCTCAAATTTCCACTCCATAATCTATAACTGACTGTACATCATTAGCAAAAACTCCTGTCTGTTCAACCTCTTCTTACTGTTTCTCTGCATCATGTTGATCTCCAAAATTTGAAACTCCTAGGACTGGTTTCGAATTTCTTCTCCATGTTCAGTCCCTGAGTTCAGTCTCATCTGATCTCACGGATTTAAATGCCATCTATATACTGAACATTTCCAAATTTAGATCACCTACTGGGTCCTCTCTGCTGAGAGAGCTCATGTAAGCCAACGTAGTATCTTTTTTTGGACACTTTGGCACCTCAGACATCACAAGTCGGTCCCTCCACCCTGAACACCAGCAGCTGCCTTCTCAGTAAATCACAACTCCTTCTCTTACTCAGGTTAACCTTGGAGTTATTCGTGTCCCCTTTCATTATCTCATACCCCACATTCAGTCCAATAGCAACTTCTGTTAGTTATGTCTTCAAGATATAACTGAAATCCAGCCATTCTCTTTCTGACACCATTAGTGTCCAAGCCACAATCGTCTTGCCCATGTTTTTGGATGAACGGTAATAATTTTATTTCTTCCCGTCCTCCCAATCTTAATCAACAGTCAATTTCACTGCTCTTAGAGTGATCATATCATCTCTCTGCTCAAAAATCCTTCAGTCATTTCCAATCTCAATCAGAGTAAAAGCTAAAGATTTTTAAATGGTTGACAAGGCCTTTCCAGACTACCCTTTCCCAGTCCTGCAAACACACTTTTCTAAATCTATTCCCTATCTGTCTTTCTCTTTAACCTGTCCAATTCAGCCAGAGTGACTTCCTTGCCCACTCCTTCAACAAATATACTCCTCCCAATAAGGTGCATTTGCCCTGTTATGCCTTTTCCTAAGACGTTCTCATTTATTTTTAACTCCCTCCCTTTCTTTAGATCTTTGCTCAAATAACACTTTATTGGAGAGCCCTTCCATGAATGACTCTCTTATCTTCTTTTTCCTACCAACATCCTATAGATACTATTTGTTTATTGTCTTTTTTACTAGATTATAAATTATATGAGGACAGGGAATTTTTTATTTTGCTATTTTAACATAGTGCTTAGCACAACAGAGGTGCTTTATGTATAATTTGTGGAAATAGCTAACAAATGAATTAATAAATGGAATAAGAAACCATTGAATATCTTAGGCAAATGATTTATTTGATCATATGTATTTTTTAATGACACAACTAGGGGTGCCTGGGTGGCACAGTCAGTTAAGCAACCAACTCTTGGTTTCAGCTCAAGTCATGATCTCAGGGTCCTGAGATTGGGCCCCACATTGGGCTCCACAATCAGCACAGAGTCTACTTAAGATTCTCTCTCTCTCTCTCTCTTTCTCTTTCTCTCTCTCCCTCTGCCCCTCCTGCTTATGTTCTCTCTCTCTCTCTAAAATAAATACATTTTTTAAAAAAATTAAAATGGCACAACTACAGAAGAGTGTATAGAGAAGAGAATGAAGTCAGCACCACCTCTGTGGAAGCTGGTGAAATAATGCAGAGAAAAAAAGTAAAAAATATGTAAAGTAAAATGATGATAGTAAGAAGAAAGATGAGAGAAATATTGGTAAAGCCACATTAACAAAAAAGTACAGTGAGAAATGAAATATGAGTCAAGTAAAATGTCAAGCATTGGCTGCTGAAATGGGAAAAATAAAGAGCAATAGAAAGTCCAGAAGGATACATTTAAATTTTTATAACATTATAAAAGTTATAATCATGCAGACAGAATTAAATGCTTACATAAGCATTTAATTAAGGACTATAAGACCACTCAAAAAATTTACAGACTGAAACTGTAATACCAATCTGAGAAAATTTTCAGATGTACAAATAATACTACTAATGGCAAGCTGATAATTTTAATTTGTATCAGGTAATGATTTTTTCCACATCTTTTTAATCCATTTTTCTTTCTCCTTTATCCATGTGCACTACTCTGCTTATAAAATAATCAAAGTCCTTCACTTACTACATAAATAAGACCTTTTCTGTATTTTTTGAACTGGCTCTCATTATGACTGCATTTTGAAGTAATGTATACATAGCTAGTCATGATCTTAGTATTCCTGTATGTTTGCAAAAATTTAGGATTAATGAAGGTCAGATATTATAGATAATTTATTACTGATTTCTGATATTCACATTTTCATTATAAGGAAAAATTTAGACAT
Source organism: Canis lupus dingo (assembly GCF_003254725.2). Taxonomy (NCBI): domain Eukaryota; kingdom Metazoa; phylum Chordata; class Mammalia; order Carnivora; family Canidae; genus Canis; species Canis lupus. The sequence continues at coordinate 23,604,155 of NC_064257.1, read as the reverse complement.
ATTTTACTGTCATGTCTAATAATCTTTAATAAAAATATATCCATCAGTTTTATATTTTAAAAAAGCCATTAAGCTTGTTAGCTTGGTTTATCATAATTGAATGTTGGTATTATTGGCATTTACATATCTTCTCAGTAAAATTTCTTTGGTTTTTAGGAAAGATTAGCAGAAGAAATTGAAAAGCTGAGATCCGAACTTGACCAATTGAAAATGAGAACTGGCTCTTTAATTGAACCCACAATATCAAGGTAACATTAAACTAAAATGCTATCTATAGCTCATCAAAAATAAATATGAAATCCTTATGATTTCCTATTGCCTCAAATAAAATAAATAAGTACCTCTTATTGCTCAGCAGGTCTTGCCCTATGTTTACTCCATTACTGATTTACTGTTTCTATATTCAGAAATAATTCTCTAATTTAGTAATCTGTCCTTCAAATACATAATAATAATTTAAATTATTACCTTTTGTATTATTCATTTAGTTATATAGCTACAAATACATAAAAAAATCTAAATTGGTGAAATGAAACTGTATATAAGGCAATCACATCTTATTCCAGAAAGAGGCAACACCTCTTTTCTCTACACACAGAAATGTTTTCTTTTTTTTTTTTTTTAATTTATTTATTTATGATAGTCACAGAGAGAGAGAGAGGCAGAGACACAGGCAGAGGGAGAAGCAGGCTCCATGCACCGGGAGCCCGATGTGGGACTCGATCCCGGGTCTCCAGGATCGCACCCTGGGCCAAAAGCAGGCGCCAAACCGCTGCGCCACCAGGGATCCCCAGAAATGTTTTCAATGCTTAATGTTACGAAAGAAATATCGTTGACTATGGTCCTTGAGCACCTGCCTGTTTTGTTTAGTCAGTTGCAAATACAGAGTGAAGGAGAAATTATACATGTTTTAAAAACAAATAAATTTAGCCATACTCATCTTCTTTGACTCAATTCCTCATGTTGAAAGAAAGAAGCAGTGACATAATTATTTACTCTCTAGATAGATGGATCAATCTTGATGATTCACATATAAATTTTTTTGGTGCTTAGGGCCTTTTATTTAAAGTGAATAAGAAATCCTACAAGGATTTACTCATTTGATCATTTATTTATTAGACAAGACAATCACATCAGCTAATTGAAACTTTTGACCACTGAAGACTTCTAGAAGTCCATTTTTCTTGGTCTCATGTTTATCCTAAGAATGTTAGCTCCACAGGGGCTGGAATTTTGGGGGTTTTTTGGTTGCTATAATCTCAGTACCTAAAACAAATAAACAAACAAGCATTAGTATATTATACTCTCAATAGGTATCATTGAATGAATGAATACCTAATAAAGCATTTTTCAGATACTCAGGAAAGATCAAAATTTAAAAAATTCTAAAGGTGCTTATATTCTCTTTAATGTAAGTATTAATAAAAGTAATGATTTAAGTATTAATAAAAATAAAGGTGCTTATATTCTCTTTAATGTAAAGTATTAATAAAAATAAGGTTCAGTATTTTGAGTATTTCTACCTTCAATTTAATATAAGAAACACAGTTCTGCAGGCATAAAAACACCCAAATAACTTTTCAAAATGTAGGTCTTTAATTTAGAAAATCATGTTTATTTTTCTAAATGCTCTGTTATGATTTATGTATCTGAACTAAAACTATCAATTTAATGATACATATTCACATGGTGACAGAGATGATGATGATGATGGTGTTGATGAAGAGAAGAGCTGATAAAATATCAACAGAGTAAATACATAGAATGAGCATCAACAAGTCAACAAATTTAGTGTTTTTTAATGGAACCAAATGGCCGTTTTGTTGGATTTTTGAGCTTTGGTCTTAGAAATACAGGGTTGTATAATAAAAGGGTGAGTGAGGGAGGGGAAGAGCCAAACAAAAAACAAGACTGTTAAAAATAGAGAACAAACTGGTGGTTACCAAAGGAAAGGAGGGTTAGTAGGAGGGTGAAACAGGTGAAGAAGATTAAGAGTAAACTTATCATGATGAGTACTGAGTAATGTATAAAATTGTTGAATCATTATATTGTACACCTGAAATTAGTATAACACTGTACATTAATTATACTGGAATTAAATATATACATATGTATCCTTGGGGAAAAAAGAAAAAAACAAGAGTTGTAGAAGTATTGTCTCAAGGTTCATCACTGCAATGAGTCATCATGGACAGCCTAATAATGTGACTTTTATCCACAATGAAGGATCATCGTGGAAACTTGGAAACAACATACGAACAAATTTCTTTGATACAACACCTGTAGTAGAAACAAAACTAGACCAAGAATAAGAAGACCAACATTCCTAGATCTGAGACAAATTAATTACTAGCTGTTTGATTTTGGAAAGCCCGTTTTCCTTAATAAGTTCAAATTTTATATGTATTTTATATGAATTGTGTATAAAATAATATGACTATCTCACAAGCTTGCTTTGCGAGGTGAGCAAAGGGTTTTATAAACAGTAAATCACAAATATACAATATTATAGGAACTATTGATAGATAAATGGACAGGATGGAATTTATAGTATGTTATAGGATAACAGTATTTATTGAACAGCAATTACTTATCAAACATTCATGCTTCTGAGTACACAATTTAAAAGGTCATAATAAGGGGATGCCTGGGTGGCTCAGCAGTTTAGCGCCTGCCTTCGGCTCAGGGTGTGATCCTGGAGTCCCGCCATCAAGTCCCGCATCGGGCTCCCTGCATGGAGCCTGCTTCTCCCTCTGCCTGTGTCTCTGCCTCTCTCTCTGTGTCTCTCATAAATAAATAAATAAATAAATAAATAAATAAATAAATAAATAAATAAATAAAATCTTTTTTAAAAGACATAATAAAGGAGAGAAGATGCATGAGAATGTCATTGATCTTACAGGCAGAGACGGTAGGAAGAGAGGAGCTAAAGTTAGTGAATATCAGTAACATATTCTCTACTAGTACCTCATCTGAGAATAATAAATTGAGTTCCAGAACGGCTGGAGAAAGTCTGATTTGGCTCAACTCTGAAGAAAGGTAGGATCTGGGTCATTGGAAGGGACAATGGAAGATATAGCAGGAAGCAGAGAGATGGATAAAAGATGTTCTTTAAGAAAATTCAGACTTGATTTGTCTATGGAAGTTCTTTGGTGAGGTTATATGCAAGAGTAACAGAAGATTCAGGTGAGGAAACTGCGCAGGTTCTTGTCTAAAAGAACCAGTGACTATATTGTAACTTTGACCTCCAAGTGACTAAATATTGTACACCGAAAATTATTTAAAAGTTGAAATATATGGAAATATTGCCTCTGATTTCTGTTAGTAAAGTGGCTCACAGAGCTGAATAAAAGGAGACAGGTGAGAAGTAATGGCTTTAGATGAAGTATAAGCAATGAGCTCCTCTACAGTTGATGTTGGTTCAGGTCTTTGTTCTTTCAAGATCAATTAAGCACTTTCTACTTGCAAGAAACTGTGCAATGGGGATATAGTGGTAATAGTGATGATGAATACATGTTTCAAATGGGAAATACAGAGATACTATGAGGACTATTACAGTAAAGGGAATACCAGGGGCTACAGTAGTATAAGACAACAGGAATTTTAATCTGAGACATTAAAAATGTTAAACACTTAAATTCGTGAAGACTATTTGCAGCAGAAAGGACAGTATGTTCAAAGGCTCGGGATCAGAGGAAAGTGTGAGTTGTTTGAGAAATTGAAAAGAAGTCAATATGGCTAGATGGAGAGAGACAGGAGGCAGTAACTAGAAGTGAAGCTAGAAAGTAGGAGAGTTCTAGATTGTGGAGGGCCTTGTAAAAGGCCATTGAAGAGTTTTAAGTGCTGTGTCAATAGGAGCAGATTTGCATTTTGGTTCATGTTTTTATAAATGGCCTGGAGTTGAGAGAGAAAACAAGAAAATGATACTCCTAGGATGATGAGTTATAATTTTAGAATCTCCACTCTGATGACCATAAAGACACTACCCAAACAGTGACAGGCAAAAGGTACCCAGAATATTCTGAAGTAGATAGTTTAGACTGTATTATAATTAATTTCATTGATTCATTATCTTACCAGTATTTATCAAGTGTTTATTTATGCTAGGAATACCCCCTTAAGCATACAGTGGTGACTAAAAGTCTGGCCTTTGTCTTCATAAAACATAGGCTCTGTTATAGAGGCCTATTTATGAGTATGACCTGGTTCGTTAGTTTTTATATATGACTAATCCATAATAAAACCAGTTTGCTTGATTAAATTTCAAGTTCACCTCTATAAAAAAAAAAACAATATCTGTCCTCTGCTTAGTGGATGATTTCTTAGTTCATTTGCTTTAAAGTTCTATTTGACAAAACAAGGATTTTCATCAGTTAAGTCAATGTCTTCTACTGTTGCAGAAACTAGACTTTACCTACCCTTTTCTCTTCTTTTTTTTGGAGGGGGGTGTTAATAAATTTATTTTTTATTGGTGTTCAATTTGTCAACATACAGAATAACACCCAGTGCTCATCCCGTCAAGTGCCCACCACCCAGTCACCCCCAACCCCGCCCACCTCCCCTTCCACCACCCCTAGTTTGTTTCTCAGAGTTAGGAATCTTTCATATTCTGTCTCCCTTTCTGATATTTCCCACTTATTTTTTCTCCCTTCTACCTACCCTTTTCTAATCTTGCCAATCATTTGGAATTGTTTGGTTTTTTTCCTTTACTTTTTCCACAGAGAACTAATAGAAAGAGCGTAGATCATCAGGAGCCCCAGTTCCAGAGAAAATACAGCATTAAGCATATTTTCTACTGACAATTGATCATTTTATAGGACATCAAGCTGTCACTGTTATCATCATTATTATAGCAATAAGCTGAATTTGTTGTAAATCTATATAGAAATAATTTGTCTAGGGAAACCTTTATTACACTTTGATTACAGTATACTTTATTATCATGGTTATTGAAAATCAGTGTGATAGTATTTTTCAGTTGGAATTTTCCAACTACTTCATCTCTGAGCAGATTTCAGACTCAAATGTGCTTATCAAAAGATTTTTCGTTATCTTTTTGAAACAATGTCTTATCAAAAGCTGAAATCCTATTTTATTTAAAAATAAGTTTATTAACCTTGAGTCAATCTGATTTTAAGTATTTTATTAATTTCCATAGTAGAACTCTGAAAAATAGAGAATTCTAGAACCCCTAAAGTATACACATTTTACTGTTAGATTAGTAGGGAATATTTACAACAGGTACAACAATAAACAACATATATTGATCTGTACACTAAGTAGTTGAACTAAAGAGTATTGCCAGAATTGAAGCCAATGGATCTTAGCTGTCAGTCTTAACACATCTCATTTTACTACCACAGTTGAAAATGATAATTAATGAATAGGCAGGGTTTTCTTTTTTATATTCTAAACAGAAAATCCACTTAACTTTCAAGAATGGACCTGGGACCAGAATTTCTGACACAAGCCTCAGAAGAGATCTTAAAGAGTCATGACAATTCCTTGATTTTTTTTTCTTTTTTCTTGAGAGTTTATGCTTTATTTAAGCAAATGATAGTGATTTTCTGGGAAGTTTAAGTTTTGAGATTAGTTACATTGCATATTGCCTTTTTTTTTTTTTTTCCTTTTTCTAGAACTCATCTAGACACCTCAGCTGAGTTGCGGTATTCCGTTGGTTCCCTTGTGGACAGCCAGTCTGATTACAGGACAACTAAAGTAATAAGAAGACCCAGGAGAGGCCGCATGGGTGTACGAAGAGATGAGGCAAAGGTTATTTTTTTTTTTATTTCAAGTCTTTGATGATTCTAAGTAAATATACTGCTCCATCTTGGATAGAATTTTAATATGAGAGAATTCAAAACGCTAGAAATTTTAGTTTCAAGTGTGACACATGACATATTTTTATAACTTATGTAAAACCGCTGCTAGGTGCCAGAAGTTGAACTAAGCCTTCCCAGGTGTGTCCACATAACCTTATGAATTTGGCGCTATTTTTATACTAGCTTCAGACATAGAAAAAAATGAAGCTCAGAAATTTTAAGTGTTCAACATTATACAGCCAGCAAAGTGATAGAGTCAAAACTTGAACCTCTATTTATGTGGTTTCAAATTCCACGTTTTTTTTTAATCCCTTATGCTGTATTGCTAAACAAATGGACTTTTGCTTGGCTTGACTTACACAGTGATTTTCATATTGTCAATTAAAATGGATTAAATATTTTAATTATAATTACTATTTTAATAAAACTTTGAAGAAACTGTACATAAACTATTGAAAGTGTTATAGAGAACTCTTCATGATAAACTCAGGTGCGAGTCTTTATTCAATCAGTTTGTAAGCTATGTATATTGTCAATTTATAGTTGAATTTTACAGAGAAGTAATTTAGTTCCTTTGTGACTTAAGTATTGTTTGTTCTTCCCAACCACCTTTATCTGTTGAATACTATATAACCTACTTGTCCTTATTTGTACACAGGTTCTTGATACCCTATGTTTTTTAATTGGTACCTGTGTCATCCCTCATAGCAGGCATTCAATATCTCTTAAATGAATGAATAAGAAGTGAAAAAATGAAGAATAAATGAAGTCCATCTTAGTTCTTTTCTCATTTTTAGATGATAAATAAATTAGTGCTGCTTGGTACCAAAACAATTTGTAACAAATGCTAATTCAGGTCCTTAAATATTAAATAAGTACTCTGGGAAATATCATGTGGTCCCCCACCAAAAATCATTTTACATCACCACAAAAATAAAAACCAATTTTTTAAAATGCAAAAAACTCTAGGTCCTCTCTCACATCCCTTCCGCCCCTATCCTCAGATCCCAGCTTTGAAAGACACTGGCAGATAGGTTACTGAGGATTTGTATCGGGGCACCTGGCTGGCTCAGTCAGTAGAACATGCAACTCTTGATCTCTGGGTCATAACTTTTAGCCCCACATGGAGTGTAGAGATTACTTACAAAAAAAAAAAAAAAAAAGATTTTCATTCACATGAGGGATTTATTATATCAAATAAAAAACCATAGTCCTATAAATTAGTGTGCCTTGGGCTTAAAAAAAAATCAGTGAACCATTTAAGTGATCAGAGCAGTGGAGATGAAATTAAATCACTTTTCAATATTATTTTAATTATACTTTGTAAGAATCTATGTAAATGAGGGTTGGGAAGAGAATTATTATATGACTTGTGTGATAATATTTGTAGTATCAGCCTATAATAAGAACGTGTAAGTAAGACTAATTAGTAAAAGAGATGGAAATGCCTCAATACAAGTGAATACAGATTGTTATATTTGGAAAGAAGGAAAAATGTTTCAGACATAGATGCTTTAAATGTTGAGTTGGGGTTGAACTGGAAATCATACTTAAGGTTATCATCATCATTCCTGTGAAAATTCTTGATGTTCATGCTAACAATTTCTGCCAATTACTTCAGATGCCAATGAAGTATTTTATAAAAATAATACATTAAAATGGTAATAATCAACTTTTTTCCTAGGTTAATTATAAAGGCATGTGTGCCTTTTGTTGATATTTTTCAGAATAGTGCTTTGATAATGAGCAGTATGATACATAGGATAATTACTCTTATATTTACCACACAGGTGAAATCTCTTGGAGATCATGAGTGGAATAGAACTCAGCAAATTGGAGTGCTAAGCAGCCACCCTTTTGAAAGTGACACAGAAATGTCTGATATTGATGATGATGACAGAGAAACTATTTTTAGTTCAATGGATCTTCTCTCCCCAAGTGGTCATTCTGATGCCCAGACTCTAGCCATGATGCTTCAGGAACAATTAGATGCCATCAACAAAGAAATCCGGTGAGTTCAATTTTTTTTTAAGGGGTTAGAAGACCTTGATACTAAAAATGTCATAATTAGACCAGAGGCACTGGCATCATCTGAGAACTTATTGGAACTGCAGAATCTCATACTCACACTGTACCTACTGAATCAAAATGCATTTTCATAATATTCCCAGGTTATCTGTACATGTCCTGTATAAAATTAGGACAGTTTTTATAAGGAACATACATGAAACATATGCCAACTAATGATATTAGAGCAATGTAAAAGAATAAAGATAAAATATTCTCTGATGAATTTGAAGGCACTTTTTACATTAAAATTTATTATTTAAATGATATTTATGATAATAAGGTACCTTCCTAAGGTACATTTAACACTGTCATAAAGGTACTAAATAACATGTGATTAATGTGCGGGTAGCTCTTTAAAAGTATTTAGACATCAGAGTGAAATTAACTAGGACTGAATTATTTCATACTAGATGCGAAAAAATACACTTATCACCACACTGGATAACAGATGGTTTCCAAAGAGTAGATTATTACATTATCAAGTTGAAGTTGTACAAGTAAACAATTCAAACATTGAGAAACGTTGATAATTTCCAATTTTAACTTAATATATACTTTCTTAAATCCTAATGACATTAGTAGTCTTTTTTTTTTTTTTTTTTTTTATCATTGACTTTACTAATCCCAGTGAAGAACCTAACTGTGTCTGGTGGATTTACAGTCTTCCAAGTATTGGGAAACTAATCCTAACTAGTTTTTTCTCAAAGGATGAATAGTTTTCACTATTTTGAGCCATGGTTTGTTTTTCTGACTCTAGCTAAATCTGCTGGCGTCCTAATATGATTCACATCTATACAGTTCTCTACTATCATTAGCCTATTGCAAATTATAATAGGTTCTCATGTAGATGACAGTACTTTCTTCCTGGTTTCCTCATGGTGTCTGGATTCCCATCTAATGCTGAGTAACACTGCAGCAAGAGAAGACTTTTTACAAATGTGCTTATGTAAAGTTACCTTTTTACAGACGCTTCAGTTGCTCTTAAGACAAAGAACAAAATATTCCATATTGTCTACAATGCCCCACCTTCCTCAGCATTACCACCTACCTGATTCCATGTTCCATTATACATGACTTCCAATTCTTTAAATGTTCCTTGCTCTCTCCTTTGTGGTTACTGTCCCTTTTTTCTGGAACATTCTCCTCATTCCACACCATCATGCCCTAATTTTTCACCCTCTTTACTCCTACCATGAACATAACCGCCATCCCATGTTTTGTCCTTCAGTTCATTTTACTGTCCGTCAGTCCCTTACCTTCATTAGATTTTAAATTATGTAAAAACAAGAATTGTATCTTGTTTTTCTCACGTTTTATATCCACATCATGATACTTTTCTTGATAAATAATAAGTGTTTCCTGAATATTTGATTAGTATAAATAGAAAAAATAATACAGAACATAAATTCAAACTGAATCACACTTTTTAATGCTATGGAGCTGATTTGACACACTGGATAGTTTTGAAATCAAGTATGTATCTCTGTGATTTTGTTTTCACTGAAAATATATACACACACCTTCAGTAACAATGTATGTCCCTCCGAACTCAACTTTCTTAGATTAGGATAGTAAAGCCCAGTTATAATCTTGGCCTTGACTAATTAAGTTCATACCCTTTTATATGTTTCCTTGCTGACCCTAATAATGTATTTAATATAGTTTTTAATTTGTAAGAAATTAAGAAGTACATACAATTCAAGTATATAGAAATATTCAAAAGAAATAGGCACCTTGGACAGCAGGGGAAGATGGTGGAGTAGGAGGACCATAAACTCACCTCATCCCATGGATACAACAAGGTAAGACTCCTACCAGTGTAAATAATCCAGAAAATGATCTGAAGACTGGAAGAAAAAATTCCACAAATAAAGGTAGAATATATCTGTAAAAATTAGTTGTGGGACTCACAAAATAAAAGGATGTAAAATATGACACCATATACCTAAAATGTGGTGTGAAGTGAATTAAGAATGGGTTCAAACATAAGTAACTATCAACTTAATATAGACTTCTAATGGTAACCACAAATCAGAAATCAGTAATGGGTATGCAAAGAATAAAGAGAGAGGAATCCAAGTGTATCACTGAAGAAAGTGAAGAAATGGAGGAATATTTATCTTGCAACTGGATGTCAAGGGAAACCAGGGTAGCAATACTTACATCAGAAAAATTGACTTGACTTTAAGGCAAAGACTATTAACAAGAGACAAAGACACTATATAATAAATAAAGGAGAAAATCCTACAAGAAGATATAACAATTATAAATATGCACCCAAGACAGGAGCACCCAGATATGTAAAACAGTTAATAATAAACATAAAGAAACTAAACTATAGTAATATGATAATAGAGGGGACTTGAACTTAACTCAATGGATGGATCATCCAAACAGAAAATCGAGAAGGAAACAGTAGCTTTGAATGACACACTGGACCAGCTGGATTTAACAGATATATTCAGAACATTCCATCCTAAAACAACAGAATACAATTTTTTTTTGGTGCATATGGAACATTCTCCAGAGGAGATCACATATTAAACCACAAAACAAATCAACAAATTCAAAAAGATCAAAGCCATACGATGCATCTTTTTTTACCACAACACTATGAAAGTAGAAATCAGCCAAAAGAAAAACCTAGAAAGAGCACAAATACATGGCAGTTAAATAACATGCTACTAAATTAAAAATTAGTGGAGAAATTAAAGAAGAAATAAAAAATTACACAGAAACAAATCAAAATGAAAACACAATGGTCCAAAATCTTTGGGATGCAGCAAAAGCAATTCTAAGAGGAAAGTTTATACTAATGCAGTCCTACCTCAAGAAGCAAGAGAAAATCTCAAAAATCTAACTTTACACCTAAAGGATCTAGGAAAAGAACAAACAAAATTCAAAACCAGTAGAAGGAATGAAATAATAAAAATTAGAGCAGAAATAAGTGATATAGAATATAAAAACAGACAAACAAAAACCAATAGAACAGATCAATGTAACCAAGAGTTGTTTTTTTTTCAAAGATCAACAAAATTGATAAACCTCTAGCCAGACTCATAAAAAAAAGGCCCAAATAAACAAAATCACAAATGAAAGAGAAGAAATAACATTCAACACCATAGAAATACAAACAATTGTAAGAGAATATTATATGTATGAAAAATTGTATGTCAACAAATTGGACAACCTTGAAGAAATGGATAAATTCCTAGAAACATATAACCTACCAAAACTGAAGCAGGAAGAAATAGAAAAATTTGAACAGACCGATAATCAGCAATGCAATTGAATCAGTAATTAAAAAACTCCCAAAAAACAAAAGTCCAGGACCAGATGGCTTCATGGGTGAATTCTACCAAACATTTAAAGAAAAGATAATACCTATTCTTTACAAACTATTCCAAAAAAATACATAAGAAAGGAAAATTTCCAAATCCATTCGTTTTTATTTGTTTAAGATTTTATTTTATTCATGAGAGACACAGACAGAGACACAGGCAGAAGGAGAAGCAGGCTCCCAGCAGGGAGTCTGATGTAGGACTGAATCCCTGTACTCTGGGATCATGACCTGAGCCAAAGGCAGATGCTCAACCACTGATCTTCCCAGGCACCCCCAAATCCATTCTGAGGCTAGTACCACCCTGATACCATAACCACATACAGATATCACAACAGAGAGAGAGAACTGTAGGCCAATATCTCTAATGAATACAGATGCAAACATCCTCAACAAAATACTAGCAAACCAAATCCAACGATACATTAAAAAAATCATACCATGCAATCAAGCGGGATTTATTCCTAGAATGCTAAAGTGGTTCTATATTTAGAAATCAATCAATATAATATATCACATCAATTTAAAAAAAAAGATAAAAACCATATGGTCATTTCAATGTATGAAGAAAAAGCATTTGACAAGGTATAATATCCATTCATGATAAATGCCCTCAACAAAGTAGATTTAGAGGGAACATACCTCTAAAACCTTTACATGAAAAATCCACAACAAACATCATACTCAGTCATGAAAAACTGAGAGCTTTTCCCTTAAGATCAGGAAAAACACAAGGATGTCCACCCTCACCACTTTTATTCAACATAGCACTGGAAGTGCTAGCCATAGCAATTAGACAACAAAAAGAAAGGGAAAACATCCAAATTGGCAAGGAAGAACTAAAACTTTCATTAATTGCAGATGACATGATACCATACATAGAAAACGCTAATACTCCACCAATAAATAAATAAATAAATAAATAAGCAAAAAAAAAAAAAAACAAAAAAAAACTGCTAGAACTGATAAATGAATTAAGGTGACAAAATACAAAATCAATGTACATAAATCTGTTGAATTCCTATACACTAATAATGAAGCAGCAGAAAGAGACACTGAGAAAAAAATCCCATTTGTAACTGCACTAAAAAATAATAAAATAGGTAGGGATAAACTTAAGGAGGTAAAAGACCTCTACTCTGAAAACTATCAAATGTTGATGGAAGAAATTAAAGACAATGCAAGAAATACAAAGACATTCCATGTTCATGGATTAGAAGAACAAATATTGTTAAAATGTCTATACTACTCAAAGCAATCTATAGATTTAATGCAATCCCTGTCAAAATACCAACAATATTTTTCACAAAACCAGAAAAAACTGTCTTAAAATTTGTATGGAACCCTGATAGACCCCGAATAGCCAAAGCAGTCTTGAAAAAAGAAAATCAAAACTGGAAGTATCACAGTTATATTACAAGGCTTTAGTAATTGAAACAGTATGGTTCTGGCATAAAAATAGGCACATTTTCAATGGAACAGAATAGAAAACACAGAACTAAACTCACAAGTATATGGTCAGTTAATCTTCAACCGAGGAGGAAAGAATATCCAATGAGAAAGTCTCTTCAACGAATGGAGTTGGGAAAACTGGACAGCTACCTGCAAAAGAATGAAACGGGGGATCCCTAGGTGGCGCAGCGGTATAGTGCCTGCCTTTGGCCCAGGGCACGATCCTGGAGACCCGGGATCGAATCCCACGTCGGGCTCCCGGTGCATGGAGCCGGCTTCTCCCTCTGCCTGTGTCTCTGTCTCTCTCTCTCTCTCTCTCTCTGTGTGACTATCATAAATAAATTAAAAAAAAAAAAAAGAATGAAACGGGACCACTTTTTTACACCATACATAAAAATAAATTCAAAATAGATTAAAGATCTAAATGTGAGACCTGAAAACCTAAAACTCCTACTAGAGAGCATAGGCAGTGATTTCTGACATCAAACATAGCAACATTTTTCTAGATAGGTCTCCTGAGGCAAGGGAAGCAAAAGCAAAAATGAACTATTGGGACTACATCAAAAGAAAAAATTTCTGCACAGTGAAGGAAACAATCAACAGAGCTAAAAGACAACCTACAGAATGGGAGAAGATCTTTGCAAATGACATATCCAATAAAGAGTTAGTATCCAAAATACGTTAAAAATTTATATAACTCAACACCCCAAAAATAAGTAATTCAATTTTTAAAAATGGGCAGAAGACCTGAACAGATATTTTTCCAAAGAAGACATACAGATGGGCAGTAGGCACATGAAAAGATGCCCAACTTCACTAATCTGGGAAATGCAAATCAAAAGCACAATGAGGTACCACTTCATACCTGTCAGAATGGCTAAAAACAAAAACACAAGGAATAGCAAGTGTTGGTGAGGATGTGGAGTAAAAGGAAGCCTTGTGAATTGGTGGGGATGCAAACTGGTGATGCCCCTGTGGAAAACATTATGGAGGTTCCTCAAAAAGTTAAAAATAGAACTACCCTAAGATCCATTATCACAACGCTATTTACCCCAAATTACCAAAATACTAATGCAAAGGGATACATGCACCCCTCTGTTTATTTCAGCATTATGTATAGTGACCAGACGATGGAAAGACCCCAAGGGTCCATCAATAGATGAATGGATAAAGAAGTGATGTATACATACAATGGAGAATTATTCGGCCATAAAAAGAATGAAATCTTGGGGCACTTGGGTGGCTCAGTCTGTTAAGCATCTCACTCTTGATTTTGGCTCAGGTCATAATCTCAGTGTGGGGAGATTGAGCCCTGCCTCAGGCTCTGCATGGAGCCTGCTTAACATTTTCTTGCTGGGAGTGGGGGGGGGGGGGGGCCGCTGAGGGCCTGGGGGAATGGGGGTGGGATGAGGTAACTGGGCATTAAGGAGGGCACTTGAAATAATGAGCTCTGAGTGTTGTATGCAACTGATGAATCACTAAATTCTGCCTCTGGAACTAATAATACACTATATGTTAATTAAATTGAATTTAAATTAAATTTTTTTTAAAAGAAAGAAATATGTTGCAGGTGTACAACATAAAAATATTTTCCCTCTCCTTCTGACCCTCACCCTCCCTCATTTGTATGTGCACCTGCGTGTACGGTCTTTCTCTCTCTCAAAAAAAAAAAAAAAATGAACAAAATCTTGCCATTTGCAACAACGTGGATGGAGCTAGAGTGTATAAGCTAAGTGAAATAAGTCAATCAGAGAAGGACAAATACTGTATGATTTCAGTCATATGTGGAATTTATGGGAAAAAAAAAACAATGGGCAAAGGGAAACTAAGCAAAACAAAGGAGCAGAGGGGAAAATGGGAGGCAAACCAAGAAACAGAGGCTTAACTGTAGAGAACAAACTGATGATTATCAGAGGGGAAGTGGGTGGAGTGATGAGTGAACTACGTGATGGGTTAGAAGAGCACGCTCCTCATGATGCGCACTGAGTACGGTGTAGAGCTGGTGAATCACTATGTTGTACATCTGAAACTAATAGAACACTATATGTTAACTATACTGGAATTAAAATTTAAAAACTTAATATAGAAAAAGAAATAAGCATCTTCGTAAAAACCGTGACAGTATTTTCATGAAAACTACTAACACTAACTAGAATTTATTTCTGGTTAAGATTTTTCTTCTTTCACGAACTATTTTAACCATTAAAAAAAAAAAAAATCCTCCTAGCTGGTTTCCTAATTTACTAATTCTCCCTTAAAGAAAGGGATCAAATTACTTCATCTGCCACTGCCCTGCTTGTTAATCTGTGCGTCTATAGATAGCTACTATTTGGGGTGCCTTACTTTTGTGGTCTTATTTATTATTTCATCCTTTTGTAGGATTTATATGGGACTCTCTTCCCAACACATTAGGATATTTCAGAGGAAATCTAATTTCTTTCTTTCTTTTTCTTCTTTCTTTTTCTTTCTTTCTTTTTCTTTCTTTCTTTCTTTCTTTCTTTCTTTCTTTCTTTCTTTCTCTCTTTCTTTCTCTCTTTCTTTTTCTTTCTTTCTTTCTTTCTTTCTTTCTTTCTTTCTTTCTTTCTTTCTTTCTTTCTTCTTTCTCTTTCTTTCTTTCTTTCTCTACATCAGAACTCTAAAGATCAATGGATTGTCATTTATTTTTCTAAATAAACTGAACATATAGGTAGCATTGGATTTCCTGTTTAATTAAACTTCAGTCTACTTCTTACTCAGCTTATCTCTCTAGATTTGACTCTCCTTTATGATTAATACAATGCCTAGAGTTCATAACTACAATTTATTTATAGAAAAAACATTTCTTCTGAAAGTCATTTCCCACCAATCATCTTAAAATACAAAGTTTATTTTCTTTTATTTTAAGAGGAGGTGGTTTTTCCATTGGAATGTGTTTAAAGCATTAATAATGTGCTATGTTACCTGATTAAGCCTTCCCTTGGGATTCTGATCTTTGGGTGAACTTAAAGTGCATCCATGAAAATAAACTTCAAAGTAAGAGAATTCATATTCTTTTTAAAAATATTTTATTTATTTGAGAGAGAGAGGGAGGGCAAGAGAGAGAGCAGGAGTGGGGGTTGGGGGCAGAGGAAGAGGGACTAGCAGACTCCCCACTGAGCAAGGAGCCCAGCGCAAGGCTCCATCCCAGGACCCCAGGATCATGACCTGAGCCAAAGGCAGACACTTAACCCACTGAACCACCCAGGCACCCTACAGTTCACATTCTCTGTGAAACTGAACTTATAATTTAGAATAAATGTGCCTCAGTATTTTTTGACTCAAGTTTTCGAGCAGTTTAAGGTTCATGCAAAGTTGAGAGTTCATGCAAAGTAGAGAGATTTCCCATCTATGCTCTGACCTCACACATGCAAAGCATCTCTTACTGTTAACACCTTTAACCACAGTAGTTTATTAAAAGTGGTGCACCTTTACTGACACATAATAATTACCCAAATTCCATTGTTTACATTACAGTTAACTCTTGATGGTGTACATACTGCGGGTGTGGAAAATGCATGACAAGATTCCAACATTATGGTGTCATACAGAGCATTTTCACTGCCATAAAAACCGTCTGTGCTCTGCATATTCATCCCTTCCCCCACCCTGATCACTGACAACCACTGATCTTTTTACTGCACCCATAATTTTGCCTTTCCCAGAGTATCATAGACCTGGAATCATATAGTATGTGGCCTGTTTAGATCGGCTTCTTTTGCTCAGTCTTATGCATTTAATGTTTTTCCATCTCTTTTCATGGCTTGATAGCTCACTTCTTTTTAGCCCTGAATAATATTCCATTGTCGGTATAAACCACAGTTTATCCCTTCACCTACTAAAGGAGGTCTTGATTGCTCTCACGTTTTGTCAATTACGTATAAAATTGCTATAAACATCTGTATGCTGCTTTTTGTGTGGATATAAGTTTTCAGCTCCTTTAGGTAAATACCAAGGAACATAATTACTGGATGATATGGTAAGAGTATATTTAGTTTTATAAGAAACTACAAGACTGGTTTCCAAAGTGAATATGCAGAAAGAAAACTTTGCCATGATCATAACCTTAGAATTAAGGACTATATATCATAGGAGATCACAATAAGCCATTTGTGGTTAAGAGGAAACTAAGAGGAGGTTACTAATCTCGATTTCTTAAATCAACTACTGGTACATAGTTTCATTATAACCATATACAAAATGTGTATACACTCAACTTAAATAAGATATTATTAAAAAAATAACATATTGCAACCCAACTGAAGCTCTTTGTTCTTTGCATCTTTGTAATAGCTAATTTATATATATTCTTGAAGCGTCTCCTTAAAGAAGAGTAATTAGTGCTTTGTCGTCTCAAAAAGGATTAATAGCAACAGTTAAAACAATTTCTTTAATTATGTATGCATGTGTCTATCTACCTATGGATAGATCATCTCCATAGTATTACATTGCCTGCTGCTTATTTTTTAGTTGACTTGACTAAGTAGGTAGCATTAAAAAAAAAGTCTCAAAGTTTTATTTGACCAAATGATAATTATGAATGACCATTCATTGAAGGTTCTGTCAACTGTACTTTTTCATCAGGTAGGAGGTAAAATTCAAAATCTTTGTTGGGACCTGAGTTTCTAAAATTTTCATTCAATGACACCTCATTTCAGCTGTAAGATTAGGATGAGTGGCAGAAAAAAAAAAGGATTAGCAGCAGAAATGATCTAGGCAGGGGATCCCTGGGTGGCGCAGCGGTTTGGCGCCTGCCTTTGGCCCAGGGCACGATCCTGGAGACCCAGGATCGAATCCCACATCGGGCTCCCGGTGCATGGAGCCTGCTTCTCCCTCTGCCTGTGTCTCTGCCTCTCTCTCTCTCTCTCTCTCTGTGACTATCATAAATAAATAAAAGTTAAAAAAATAAAAAAAATTAAAAAAAAAAAAAGAAATGATCTAGGCAGGCAAGGTTTTAAAAGCGTTAGCAGGTGGGAAAAAAAAAAGTTTTAGCAAGAGGTAGTACAGAAAGAGTTAAACTAAAAGTGGGGAGTAATTGTACATCATTTGAAAAAACAAAGGATTTTCTAAATTTCAGCCAGAAAGTCTCCAGAATTTATTGAAAGTTATACTGCCTTCAAGAAAAGGATGTAAAATGTTCACAGGGTTATTTATTCATTTATTTATGTGAATTCCAATTACTATCTTAGCAGCATGAAATGGATCCAAATTAAGCTGTATCTTTCAGGCTAATTCAGGAAGAAAAAGAATCTACGGAGTTACGCGCTGAAGAAATTGAGAATAGAGTGGCTAGTGTGAGCCTGGAAGGCCTGAATTTAGCAAGGGTCCACCCAGGTACCACCATCACTGCCTCGGTTACAGCTTCTTCGCTGGCCAGTTCATCTCCTCCGAGTGGACACTCAACGCCAAAGCTCACCCCTCGGAGTCCTGCCAGGGAAATGGATCGGATGGGAGTCATGACACTGGTATGATGATGTACACAGAATATTTGCCCCCATTAGGTTTAATGGTTCATTAGCTGATACTTACTGGGTGTTTATTCTAAGGACCTTCTTTGGTTTTTATGTTTTTTTCTTTTTTTTCACAGCATCCATATGTAGTAGGTGCAACTATTAATCCCATTATGAGATGAGCAAATGTAGCCTACAAAGGTGTCCTTTTCTAAGGTCACATGATAAGTAAATAGAAGAGCAGCAATCTAAATATCACAGCAGAATGACTTAAAGTATTAAGTAAATTTTTACTGATGATATCTTGATGAAATAAATTGTGACTGGGTATTTTATTTTTAATGCAATAAATCACAAAAAAATTAGTATATTTGGTTCAATAGAACAACATGTAAAGTTAACATTTTAAATATAGATAATATAATTTTAATAAGAAAAACCATCAAAAATAATAGTGCAATTTCCTAATTTTGTTTTAGAATTTCATGTCGACATGTTTACCCTTCTTTATTCTTTAATTCTTTATGTCATTTATTTTTATATTTGGGATTAAAAGTTGGAAACCTAAATTAGGAGGTACCCTGAACCTAACTGAGAGAAAATCATAGTGCCCTTTGCTAGAAATAATATAGAGACACCTTTAGAAAAAATGATGGGAATGACTACTAAATGGTATAATGTTTAGTCACTTAATTCTGATGATAACATCTATAAGTCTGAGGGTATCACTGCAACAATGAGTAGAGGTACCTAGGATCTGAGAGCGTGAGTGAATAGCTCATGTTCAACACAATAAGTGGAACCAGATTTTTCTTCAAATTTACTGACACAAAAGCATGTACTATTCTGTCCCTTTTTTGTAATTACTTGGGTATATATTTAAATGACAGTAATGAAGACTTAAATATTCTGAACTATTTTTGGAGGCAAAATTCTATTTTTATAGTGAATATTAAAACTATACTATTAAAACAATAAAATTTTAACTAAAAATGAGTTTGAGGATAGAAATTAACTAAAAACAAATCAATGAAATAACAAACAAATCAAATAAACAAATCAATAAAACAAATCAATAAAATCAATAAAATAACTAATAAAATCAATAAACTAACTAATAAAATCAATAAAATAACTAATAATCTTGTAGCACAGAGCAATTAATTTAGCATTCAAGGCAAGGAAGCTTTATTATTATTATTATTATTATTATTATTATTATTTCTGTCCTGCTGTTCTTCCTTACATTTTTGCAACATAGTGTTTTGCTCTTTTAAAAGTATTTCCGTAAACATTAGTATCATAACCCTTAGTAGTGTTATTATTTTATACTAATAAAATAATGTATTTCTAATCATTTAGACATGATGTTTGTATATATATGAAAAAGATGCCACAGCTTTCATGCATTTTTGAGCAGTTAGTCATAAATAAATCAGTGGTAAATGAAGATTATTGTATTGTAATTAGAGTACTTAAACATATTTAAAGCATTTCCTGAAGGTAAAAAAAAGTACTTAAAATGTCCCATATCTGACTCAGAAAAACAAGAAATGAAATCCAAGAAGTCCTTATCACATAATAAAACTTTATCGTTAAATTCACCACTGCTACAGTGAAAGACAAGCAGATTTTCTTTTACCTGGAGAAAATATTGGTGGGCATAATTTTGTTGGATGTAATCTGTGTTTGCATATTCAGAGAAAAGTGAAAAATTTTAGGGACAGAAAAGCAGAGACTGAAAAGATATTATATTCCTTCATATTGTGTTTGTTTATATGTTTTGCAAGAATTGTTATTTGTCCTGATTATAGAATGTGCTTTTATTTACTTTCAGTTCACCACAAATCTGTAAGCATAAAGAACAAAACTACCAATATCTAGTTAGAATATCGAGTGGAATAAATCATACAATTTTTCAATAACATAAAAAATATATAAATGTAAATGTAACTAAAATGGAATAAAATTATTTTACTTACACAAGCAAAATTAACAAAGATAATATGTAAATAAGGTTCATCTGAAATCAGAAAGAATTAACTTTTTAAAAAATTCTGTAAAAGCACATTGACAAGAAAACAGCAGCCTTAAAAACATGTTATACTGAAGCCAGAGCTTTTGGCATTTGGGAATGAGAGATTTGTTAGGATGCCAGGAAACATGAGATATGTGAGGAACAGCATCAAGGACCAAGACTCTGCATAGATAGGGCAAAAGAGAATGTTTATAAACTCCATATATGGGCATCGGTTCTTCATTCATGTATAATCTCCTTCATTCCCACTTATGTTTTCTTAGGAGGATATAATCCCATATTTATTTCTGGCTAGATCACCCCATATATGCTTCATATTCCCTAGGGTTCCATGTGTCAGATATCATGCACATATGCTTGACCTCATCATGTAGACATGCTCCCCACCCATTCCATCTAAGAAGTTCCCTCTCTGTAGTCACTCTCAGGAGGGTTCCTTTTATAAGGGTTAAGGACATTTATTTAGAAAACAGTAGAATGAAAAAACAAAGCAGTCAAGTTATAGAATACTATTTAAATTTTAACATGGTCAAATGGTACTCATTAATTAGTTCTGTTTTATGTTGCTTTTATTATTGCCAATCACAGCCAAGTGATCTAAGGAAACATCGGAGAAAGGTACTGTAAATATCTTTTATATGATTACTAGTTGAATATTGTTTTTTTCTATGAAAACTTTAAAATGATATTCCCTTTAGTTGAACTATTTTATTAACCTTAAAAAATATTAAAAGCATTTAAGTATTATCGAACTGTATAAATATGATTATAAGAGCAAATACCTCAAAATAAAATTGTTTATGCTTTCTAGAGTAATGATTAGATTATTTGGTGTAAATATCCTAGAATTAGATTGTTTATTGTCAATGTTAGAACAATGTTGCTTATTTTTAAATGTAGGCTTTTGGAATTCAGGTATGTGAGACCAATAGAAGAGAAGACCACTGCCAATGAAAAGATAGCTTGTTACACTTCCCAAGAGGAGGGGGCATGCCATGCTATGCAGAGGCAAAGGGAGGTACCAGCGTAGGTCCTCCTGAGGAAGAAAGAGCTAGAAGAGAAGATGAGTAGAAGTTTCATTGTGGTTTCTGTTGGAAAGGCAAGGCAGGGTGAGCAGGCTTAGGATTGACTAGTTTTAGTCATGTCGGGAGGCTGTAGGTAGAGAGGCCATCTCTGGTTGTCTGCTTCCTGGCCTGGAATGGTTAAGGCAGAGGAATATTACCTCCTGAAGTGTAACAGCCATAGAGAATATGACTTGGTGTACGGGTCCAGACTGATTGATGTGCACATGCAAGGCACACTCCAGGGAAGTAGTTTGCTATCTCTAGCAATTAGCTGGCCCTGGGAGGAGCATTCTGTTCTGGATCTGCAAGACACCAGATGCCAGAGCATCAAGAGTACAGAAATTTAAAAATATAATTAATACACTGCTTTCCTGTTTGGTGTGACATAAGTGGAATAAATATTGGAAATGAGAAACAAAATTGACTCCAGTTCTGATTCACAATATGATATCTTGTTAGATAATTGAGAACAGCAGAGCTCAGACTCATGAAATATCAGATGGGAAAGATTTCAGAGATTCAACCCACTATCCAGTGCATAGATCTATTTTTAGCATCATCAAGATGTGATAGTCAGACTATGTCCAGACACGTCAGGAACCAGGAAACTATTTGTTTTTCTTTTGTCTTTTTTAAATTAAAGAAATCTATATTATAGTTGTGTGGTTTAGATTGATGGAATTTTTTTCTTGAGTTATCATCTATCTTCCTAGAGCATCTTCTCCTTGATACCACCAGTTGGTTCTCAACTGTCAAATTTACCCTGCATAAAGTTCTTATTATTTGTCTCTTTGACTTCCTCTACCACTTGAAACAATTATATTGGGAATATAGAAAGACCTGAGTAGATGATGAATGTAAAAGAAGTTTAGTGGATATAAGAAAAAAAAGTTACAAAGGAAGGTCCCATACAGAAATGCAGGCTCAGGGAATTCAGAAGAAATGGTTAAGAAAGGTAGGCCATGGAAAGAAGACCACAAACTAAAAATTGTTGTATATCAGGCTAAGGAGTTACTTGGTATGATTCCACTTGCCTTCAAAAGAACACATTAAGATAAGTATTATCACATCCATTTTATTGATGAGGAAATTTTGTCCTAGAGAAGGTAAGCAATTAGCACATGTCATTTAACAAATAAGAGAAACCAGAATTGAAATCCTTTTTCCTCTACTTTATTTATACAGTGTAAGCTCTAAGCATGATTCAGACAGTTTGTGTATGATGTTTTTAAAATCTGGTATTTGGGAAGTTGGTTTAGTTTGGCAGTGTGGAGAGAATAAGGCATTGTAGGTGTTGCCGGGGAAAAAAATCTGGAAGCAGAAAGGTCAGGCTTAGCGGAAATAATCGTAGGAAACAATTATGGCTAAATCCTGGGAC
The DNA here is from genome assembly GCF_003254725.2 of Canis lupus dingo. Lineage (NCBI taxonomy): Eukaryota > Metazoa > Chordata > Mammalia > Carnivora > Canidae > Canis > Canis lupus. Next base: position 23,581,526 of record NC_064257.1, on the reverse strand, counting down.
TGTGAAGACATAAGCACATATTAGGAAGACTTCAGAAATGCATTTTATGAATTTAGATGAGTTGTGGGTTTAGAAAGAGTATTCCATAGTATTAACATCATGCTGAAAGTAGTTCTTGAAAAAAAGATTCTTCTGGTGGCACTATGCTCATTGAAATGGAGAGAGGAAATCCTATAAACGTGCCTACATAAACTCTTACAAGCTATCCAGGCTTGGATGACAAAAGCCCAGTCAAACAATTTCATTAACTTTCTCCAGTGCATGAAGTCTTCATCGTATATCATGTATAAACACATTTATGCGGAAGAGCTTAACATAGAAACAAAGCAAGACATTATGTGGCCATAGGATGAGAACACAGCTGTAAAATTTTTGCTATAGCCGTATCGCTAACTTTTTTGTCCCCAGAACTTCCAGAACTGTATCTTCTAACTATGCTTTCCTCAATCCTTCTCTCTATGTGTATGTATTTTAATGCAGTGATGCCATGAAAAAAAAAAATGCAGGGTTGTTGTAAAAAAATACCTCTTTACAATCAACTCGATTGTTGAAAAGTCTTACTGTAATGCAGTTTTAGATGTCTCTTTCTGACAAAATCTATAGTATCCTGAATTGTTCTGGATTCTGAACTAAATTCTTTAAAGAAATCCCTTCCCTTCCCATGAGAGAGAGTGAAATGAAACAATTTGTAAGAATTATATTCTTACCTTTTGTAATCCTTACTTTAGAAAGATTTTTTTTTCAAATAAACTGCCACTCATTTTTTTATACGTCTGGAACACATTGCATTAGCCTGATTTAATGCAGTTTATCTGGTAAATTTGTATTTTTGCCACCTTCTCATCTCACTTCAAAATCTACTTAAAAGATATCCATGTAATGGTAACCTGACTTTGCATGCTTCTTTTTAGTGAATTAGCTCAAATTCAGTAATTTTTGTAAAGCATTTACATTCCTGATATATTGAAATGGATTCCAGGATAGGTTTTCATAGTCCCTGGGTATTGATCTATCGTGTTTATTTACTCTGAAATATGTTTTTGTGCAATGTGTCCTTGTTTTTTTTTTTTTCTACGTAGAGTGTCTTCACATTTAAACAGTTACGAAACCTACACTCTTCAATAATGTGATTTAGATGTGTAAGACCAATCTGTACCAAGTTTTTGGTTTTGTTTTTGTATTATAATTACCCATATAGTCTTGTTTAATGATTCTCCATTTTCGCCAATTTCACTTGAGATCTAGAAAGAGTTCATCTGATTGTATTGTTTTTGCTTCTAGATTGCAGTGGTGGAAGAAGATGGTCGGGAGGATAAAGCAACAATTAAATGTGAAACTTCTCCTCCCCCTACCCCTAGAGCCGTCAGGATGACTCACACCCTTCCCTCCTCCTACCACAATGATGCCCGAAGGTATGAATCTCCCAGCACACAGCACAAGGCATGCTCTCCTGAAACCATTCCTCTTTATCTTCAGGGTTGTCAAATAGACTGCTTAAAATTTATATGAGAAATTTGACTTGAGCTCTAACTATCCAATAGAGTATTGCCCAGCTCCCTCTGCTCAACATCAGTTGTGAAAAAATAGTTTGCATTCTGAGATCAAACTTTTAGTTTTAAAACTAACTGTGTATTTGTGCTATGATTACTAACCAATTTAGATGAGATTAACTTTCCTGTATTTAGTGGATATTTCCTATTCAAGTCAGGCTAATGGAAGGACTTATTAGGAAGAATAACAAAAAGCATAAGGGATTCTAGGAAAGGACTATAAATTTGGTTTAAGGGTAAGAATAATTGAGGTCTGAAGAGTCCATAATTGCATTTCATTTGCTTTTACAAGACAGGTATGTATACCATCCTCCAGATGCTGGTGCTGCCAGCTATAACAGCTACTCAGGCAGAAGTTTTTAAGGGAAAAAAAAGAGTATATTTGCCAAAATATTAAAAGAAAAAGTAAGGGATAATACTCTTTTTTTTTTTTTTTTAAGATTTTATTTTATTTATTCATAGAGACAGAGAGAGAGAGAGAGAGGCAGAGACACAGGCAGAGGAAGAAGCAGGCACCACACAGAGAGCCTGATGTGGGACTTGATCCCGGGTCTCCAGGACCACGCCCCGGGCTGCAGGCGGCGCTAAACCGCTGCACTACAGGGGCTGCCCAATACTCATTTTTCATAATAACTCATCCTATGGTCCTTTCTGTCTGCCTACAAAATCACAAGCAGATCTCTATAATTATTAATAGTATAAAGAAATCTAAGTGTGCCTTTCACATCTTAAATATATGGTCTTTTACAGTCTTATCAATTGCAGCATCTCTAGACACGTAATTGATATAAGTGAACATGACTCAGCGTTAATATTTTATGTAAGAATCTATCTTCTAAATAGTATGTGTTTTATAGCAAATATATCTGAAAATAGAGCTTTCTGTGCTGGCAGGCATTTTTTTCTTTCTGTCTTATTTATTTTTAATTTCTAATGTGGAAAAAAACAGTCATTCCAGTTTCAAAATATATGCTTTCACCCTCCAAGAAAAGAGTGAATTATATTTTAATATGTGAAAGCTATCGGTTTGGAGGTTTAGAGTTTAGAGAATGTGAACTCTTTAATTAGGATAAATAAGTCAAGCAATTCATCATGGTGTTGTCAAATTAACAGCTATGGAATAGATAGCAATATATGTTGAACCTCTTCTATTAATACATTGTCGGCCACATCGACCAGAAATGGAACCCCAAGTAACTGCTTGGTTTCATTTCAGTTTATCATGTACCTAACAGAATACCTGAGAGCTATAAGAAAAAAACATGAAGTGATCATGAGAGTATAAGATAATTTGCTTTTAATTCCTACCTAGATGATTTAAAATTAAATGAATTAGATTCCACAACTGAAAGAAAGACAGGTAGAAGAAAACCCAGTAAAGATGTGGGCTGAAATAGCACCTAAATGTCATTGTTAGTTAAATTTAAATGTCTTGTCAGAGGTCATTATGTTTATGACAAAAAAAAAAAAAAAACATAAACTGAGAAGGAAATAGAGAGAGGGTCCCATGCTAAATAACAGAAGGTCATTCAACATCCAATTAAGAATCCAACCTATGTCCATTGATTCATTTGAGGTTGTATGAAAACTAGAGGGAAAAACACTTAGAACAAAAATAATCTTTTCTAGAGAAAATTTGGAGGCTCAAGGAAACCAAACTTCAATATGGTTAAGAGCAAATGTGGGAGGAAAGGGAGAAAATAAGTGTTCTTCCGTTTGTCCCTTTATAAAGGAACAAGTCTTGTGTACCTTGTGGGACGAGCAGTCTGCTCTCTTTTGTGTTTTGCAGTAGTTTGTCTGCCTCCCTTGAGCCAGAAAGCCTTGGGCTTGGCAGTGCCAATAGCAGCCAAGACTCTCTTCACAAAGCCCCCAAGAAGAAGGGAATCAAGTCTTCAATAGGACGTCTGTTTGGTAAAAAAGAAAAAGCCCGACTTGGGCAGCTCCGTAAGTGTGCATGTGTTTCACTTTCCGCTGCCACTCATTTTGGTCACTTCTGACGGTCCATCTGGTTTTCATTTCATTTCTCATCTTGGCATTTCTTCTTTTTTCTACCTGACAAACTTTCTTTTGCAGTCAGCTCTGTAAATTCAATTTAACCGAATAATGTTTGACAAAACCTACAAGGGAAGAATATTGAAAAACGTACAGTCCTTTAGATTTCCCTGAATAACAATAGCTAGAATTTATTTAATGCTGACTCTGTGATAGACACAAAGTCCTATGAGGCAAGTGTTATTACTGTTATTCTCATTTATTGATGAGTAAACAATGTCTTCATAATTTGCAGAACTGAGAAATTTATTCTAGTGTCAGTGTTTCAGAATCATTTTAAAGCCACTGAGCCTACTGCCACTTAAGGGACTGATATCTATAAAGGCTTTTCTCCTGAAAAAATTGAGATACCTATAAAAAAATTCAAAATAAATTTTTTCAGTCAAAATGAAGAATTATGGTGTGCAGGGGAAAAAAAGTACAGGATTTCTTTGGTTAGAGCTAACATGGCTTTCCACAAACAAACTCTACAGTATGTAGGTGAGGAGACAGGATGGAATAGGGCAATAGGGATTGTGTTAGTTAGTTATCGTCAGTCACCAATTGAATAAAAATATAGATAAGTACATTTGAAATGACCCTAGGTAAATATATTCACATATGTACATAGATAGGTGAGGGATGGATAGAGGGATAGATGGATGTATGGACAGACACACATATTTATAATTGTCTGAAAGAAAAAGTATTTGTAAAATTCCTAAAATGATGATATATAAACCTGCCTTGTGTGTGTCTTCCTATATATTTATTTTTTCTTCTGAAATCTTTTTTCATCATATTGGTTATTTGTGATTGCATCTTCTTTTTTCCATCTTTTACTCTTTAACTTAGAACTATATTTAAATTATTGGGAAAATATTTAGCTTCTACCTCTAACAGTAAATGCTGAACAGAATGATATGAATTTCTTATACTTTCTTTAGGTTTCCAAATAAAGGAATAATTGCTTAACAAGTAATGCTTCAACTCCCAGCCTTACTGTCCTGTCTTGGCACCAAAAGAATTTCTGAGAATATTTATTTTACAAATGTATTATATTCAAAAAAACCTCTCCCAACTTCCATAACGTAAATACAAAGCATAAGAAGCCGTGGGAAATTGCTGTCCAACCAGCTGTGTGATTAAATGTTACTCAGCAGGTGAATTAAATCCTCTTTGAATTTCTGTTTCTCAGGAGACAAACTCCTTAACCTGTAAAAAAATTACTGCATAAGGAAAGAATATAAAAGAGGATTCTTTTTTGAATATCAAGTATACATGCCAAGGCATTGTTGTTGTTTTTTTATTTGACAGCTGTTTATAATCTTACCAAATTGTCATTTCCAATAAATTACAGTATAATTCACAATAGGATAGTTATTTTAAAATATTTATTTTGCTAATGTAGTAATTTTATTTATTTCCTATTTCAATGTAGACGTTCATTTTAGAATCTATAATTTACTTTCCCCTTTTAAAATATGTTTAATTGCCTTTCTCTCATGGATTTTTTTCTATTTTTCTTTTGTATTTAACTTTGATGGGCAGTAACTGAATCAGAAATTTTGCAAACAATATTCTTTAAAAATCAAGGTATCCAAGATATAATTTATAGTCTGGGAAATTATAGATTCTTCTAGAAACCTTATTACCCATTTTCAGTGACTGCGTGGCTCTATGTCAGACCAGATACAAAGGGAATCAATGACAATTACTTTCTGATCAACTCCATCCAAGTTGAAAACTAACAATAGTTGTTGGGGATCATGGCATCACCCCAGGAAGAATTCTGAGCTCTGAGCAATTTTGTTTTGCTCTAAAGAACAACAGAGATACAGTATAGACAAAGCCAGAGTCAGCAGCGTGCTAGGGACTACAATACTGATGAGGAGGACAATGATAAAAATCTGTACGTCTGGTGCTACATAGAAGCTGTGCTGAAGGTGAATCAAAGCTCCTGGAGAAGCCAAAAATAGAAAATCTTTATTGGAAATAAGAGTTGAGTAAGTAAGAAGAAAATACAGAACAAGTAGGTTGAAAGAAACCATATATTTACCAAAAGAATATGATACATGGTAACACTGGCACTTTGGTTGAGAGCTATGGACTCAGGTCTATCTTTGTCTTGGAAGGTGTATCCCTGGTTATAAAGGGAAGACTGTGAAAACTTATCAAATCCAGGGGCTACTATTTGATTTATGCATCAGAAGAAACTAAGGAAGCACCTCTCATGGTTATGATTTTAGTATCTTGATCTGGAAAATTCAGACATAGGCACTGGCAATGTTCTATCTTCTACCAATGAGAATAGAAATAGAAAAAAAAAAGAAGAAAGAGAAAGAAAGAAAGAAAGAAAGAAAGAAAGAAAGAAAGAAAGAAAGAAAGAAAGAAAGAAAGAAAGAAAGGAAGGAAGAAAGATGCCACTGGGAGCAATGGTAGAGTGATGATGGTGTCAAAGAACCAAATTTGAAATTTTGGACCACGTCCTAAGATTCTGAAATCTTAAAGATTTAGCTCATAAGCTCAAAGAAAGAAAAGTAATCGGCATGTAGCTATGCTAGAGGCCTCTAAATGAAATATGGTATGTAGGAAGAAAGCTGTCTAAACAAAAGTATGAACATGTTCACTTAGTTCCATCAGAACAAAGGAGAAATTCTTAGTAATTCACAGAGGAGAATATTGGTAAAGGGAGTGTTGTTTGCATTATATAACAGTCTGGAAAGCTAGGATTATAAGATAAACTTCAGATATGATGGATCAGTCAGTGTGACTGCATTAAAAGCTGCTAACCATGGTGAATCAAACTGAATATTCAAGTAATCATTTTTTCAAATGTGTTAGTAGCAGAGGCTATATAAACATGGAAACCCCAAAGCGCAAAGGAAGTGACACATCAAAAAAACATTTGAACAAAGCTAACAGAAACCAAACAAAATTGGTTTATTCCAGAAGTTTGTTTGTTTATTTATTTATAGAAAATAAGCAAGGGAGAGGGGCAAAGGGAGAGAGAGTCTTAAGCCTAACCATCTTCCTTAGATGTTGACTTATCTTTCCCCTACCCCTAATATCCAAGCTTAAGTGAATTGTCCACAATTATTATTTTCACATTCTCATCTGCAGTCACTTTATTACCTACACAGCCTGACTTCCACACAACTACTGCTAAAATTCTAGAAACAATTTTAGTCCTAACCAACATAGAAGATCAGTTAGGACAATGAAGGATAGATGCTAAACAAACAGTTCAAGAGGATGGTAACACACTCACAGTAGTATTTATTATGATGTAAACTTAAGGAAGAAACAGGATATCTGAGATAAGAGACCTCTTCCTAAAAACGTATTTTGAAAGACTTTGGTGCCAAAGCTGTATGTATAACAAATGATAGATAGGAACAATGTCAGAAGGCTGCTAGTCCCAAATAAACTGTTGATTGGAAAAACTACCCAGACCAAAAGGCAACTTATAAAATCCTCTTACTATTTTTGTTTAGAAATTCTAAAATTTAAAGAAAATGAATAAAAGTAAGGTTTGCCTTATGCGAACAGAATATGCAAATAAGTGGAACTATTCAAAAATTCGTTTCTGCTTTTGCCTGTCAAAGACAAAGATTTTACCCAGAAAAGAAGCATTAACAAAAGGGAATTGAAACCCAGCAGGGTTGAGATTTTGAGGGGAAAGAAGAACACACAGATACTCCAAAATCATTTGTCTTCCTACTTTGAGTGAATAAGCTTATGTTGAGCTACTCTTGAGTGTAGAGTACCAACCATGGACTTTAGTACAATGTCTAAAGCATAACTGTTGGCATCAGGAAACTTTCAGTTTAGTAAGATAAAATACATAAACACATGTAACCTTTTATTTTAAACAAAACATAACAAAGCCTTCAGTACGTTCCTGACCCAGAAAAATTTTACGTGCTACATTGTCTGTCCTACCAGGATAACTAGGGACAGGGGTTTTGAACCCTACAATTTAAGATTGTACATCAACTGATGGAATCCTGACTGGCTTGCCTTTTAATTCTTTCTGAAGGCATTAACCTATTTTGAAGCAAAGCAAATTAAACTCTGTTAAAAATAGCCATGTCAGATGACACTCGTTTGTTTTTTTGACAAAGTTACTCAGTTACAGAACAGGAAAGGCAGTGGGTGAGCTGTGACTCATGGAATCCCTGTGGACAAGATGTCAAAATGGGGTCTGGGTGATGGAAAAATTCAGTGGGGCTTATCACTGGTTGAATAATCCTATTATAGTGCTAATGAGTGGAGTGATGCCACCTTGGATCAAGGTTTCTGGTGGCATAATTAGGACTCACTCTGTCTTTGGTCAGTACATCCCCAGTCACTTGACATGAATATTTCAGTAGCACAGGTATCTGATTTATGGATTACTGATGTGAATCAGAAACACAAAGGAGAAAAAAATAGAGTTATCCCTAAAAACTATTCCAAAAACTGAGTTATGGACAGTCCAAAATATCTCTCCATATGATCTTTACACATTCTTTGGTTTACTACCTGGGAAACACCGGCTCTCCCAGGTCTTTAGAGAACCCCAGTCATAATAAAGAAACTACAAAGAAAAGAACAGAACACACATGACTATCCTAGCTGATGTTAACACTGAATGAAAAGGATAAAGAAAAGAGGCCATTGACAGATATTGTAAGAGAGGTGACCAGAAATCAAAGAAGAGATTTCCAAGAATGGAAAGTTGATCCAATAGAACAAATGTGACAAAGCTATGGAAAAAAAAAAAAAAAACAACAACAACGTAAAAACAGAAAAATATATTGAATTTGAACAGTGTCCCCCATTTTGGATGTATAAAATGCATGTATCATTGAGGAAAAAATATGTAAATATATAAATAAATAAAAGCTACTCCTATGAATTTCCTTGAAATGCACATGAAAAGCAGTATATTTCCAAGCGATTTCTTTGCCTGCTAAATTGCAGTTCTCTTTCCTCTATGGTCATCTGCCAGGTTGCATTACAGTTGCCCAAACTCATTGATTTACTGTAATTAGCATAATGAGGAAAATATCTTCGTAATGAACAACATAGCATCGATATCACACCAAGATTATTTAGCAAAAGCACCTATCTACACATGAAATTTGGATGGCCTGAAATTGTGGGCCTTTGCCCCAAAATTCACATTGTTCTTAGATGCTCTGGAGCCAACAGATACAATATGAGTTCCACAAAGTGTCAATTACAGATGACTCATACTCTGGATAGTGAAAGGGCCTTTCTTTGAAGAAAGCACTAATTGGCTTCAATTATAAGTGCATTTATGCCCTCGTTTATACCCTTTATGAGCCGGGCCTTGTGTCTGCTGCATTTTATCTCACAGATAAAGAGATATAGAGAAATAAGTAACCATTTATTCAAATCCAAGTGAATGCTATGGATCAATACTAAAGAGAGGTCCGATGAAAGAAAAGATGAAGCCAGCACTGGGCAACAGTTTGCAGTCTTAATCTCTCTGGAGCTGGAGCTCCCTTCTTTAATACAAGAGCAGGGACCTCTGTTGGACAAAGGGGGAGAGAGGTACAGACCTTGCAATGTGGGTTTCAGCTAGAAATTCCTACAGACTGTACCTCAAGGGCCAACATGAAATTATTTTGAAAGGAATCTGAGGTCCAAGCTACATAGATATATTTGCCCTCACAGCCCAGATGAGAAGATAGCTCCAACCAGCACCATTCATAGATCCAAGTATATGAGGGTCCTTTACTGAATTCCTTGGCTTGGGTCTATGCTTTGCAGCACCTTCCTTGGAATTTTCTATTATCCCTCTCTGGTGCCTAGGAGAGGCTGCGGCTGGCAATGCTCTCTGTGCAGGACGTCCTAGCCAAGATTTGAAGCAGTGTGTGTCCAATCACCAGAAGCACTGATTTTTTTTTTTAACCTTTCAGACTCTGGGACAAATCAGGGAGGCAGTGCTATCTGGATTTGAGTCCCTGTTTCTCCTCTTCAGAGTATACCCTGACTCTCTTCCCCATGCTTGCAGTCAACCAGATAGATCCCAGGGTGCCTAGAGACTCACACCCATGAGGTTGTTCTGGGCCAGTGGCCCAACTCTGGTTCAGGAGGGTGATCTGACAAGTGAATCATTCATTCCCACTGTGTGGAATGATATTGTATGATTTGGGACCACTAGATTATTGTTCGACTAATTTGGAGTTACTCAAAATGTTTATGTAGAAAATGATCTAGTAAAAAAAAAATACTTGAGTGGGACCCTCACGTCCTAGAAGTGGTCCTGTGCCCAACAATTCCAACTCCTCAAAGACCTTGCCAAAGTAAGTGCACTTAGGGCTACCCCGGAGAACTTCAATGAGGCAAGGATTTTGACTTGGGCATTTGCCCGCACAACTACTGGGTGGTCACTGACAAAGTGATAAGCAACTTATTATGTGAGTAATCCATCGAATCATGAAATTCACATCTTCGATACCTGAGTACATTATGCTCTGAGAGGGTGGGGAATTAATGATGCTTTCTTCATATTCCTAATGAACCTCTCAGAAAGTGAATAACCCCTAACTTCCACAGGCTAGTGTTTCATATTAGGGGCACTCTTGCCACTTTAAGGACACACTAAAGGATTTTCTGCACAATATGTATCAGTTGCCTTTTGCAGTCACGTCGACATCTGAAAATATGCCTCCCTCCCCATTACAACATACGCATATATTCATATTCCTTCTGGAGATTGGTACTGTCTCCAGTTTAAACCATCAGTATATAGAGAGCTGTCCAACAGAAATATAATTCAAGCCACAAATGTGAGTCACATATAATTTTTAATTTTCTAGTTGCTACATCAAGAAAAGTAAAAAGAGACCAGTGAGATAAATTTCAATAATTATTTTATTTAAGTTAATATATTAGAACATTTCAACATGCAATCAATATAAAATTATTAGATACCTTATATTCTTTTTTTTTTTTTGCATTATGTGTTCAAAATCATATGTGTGTTTTATACTGCAACATTTAATTTGGACCAGCCACATATCAAGTGCTTCATAGCTTTGTATGACTAGTGAATAAAACATTGGTATAGGCAGACAGATGGATATTCCTAAAGTCCACACAGCTATATGAACCCACCATCAACTGGCAGGCTCTTCCCAGAGTTAGATGATCATCCATAGAGTAAGAGTTCATAAGCTGGTTTGGCTGGAACTATTCTTACCAAGAGCTGGAACCTGAACTTTGCTGGATCAGTTCAATGAAAGAAGGTTCTCCTCCAGAAATGTTTTAATTGGTCTAAAAACATGCACATGTTTAGACTTTTGCTTCTGTTTAAGGCCATTGTCCTACATGTGATACTTTAATTTTATCTCCTATGGCCAGAAGTGTTCTTTTCTATTGGCATTTTGAAACAGATGTAGCTGTAATTCTCTATTAAGTGCTCTGTCCAAAGGATATTAGATTTTGAAGTATTGAAAGTATTTCCAAGCTCCTCATGCTTTTTATTTTTTATAGCTTTATTTATGACAAGCAAAATCTAATATCTGCTTTAGATTTGACTCACAATATTCTTGTAGAGATTTCTTTATTTCTCTCCTACAGCTTTCATTTAAAAAAAATGTTGTTTTTGCTAATTAAAATGTTGGATTCTTAGAAAAAATTTTAAATCATAATTTACATGTTCTTGTTTGCTCAGAAAAAATAAAAACCCTGATTCATACAACCACTTGGTGGTTGAAATGTCTTGTTTATTTAATGGGTCTACTTCATCAATCTCTATGTCCCCATCTGGACTAATCAAGAATTTTGTAATTTTTGAGTGAGTCATTCATTTCTATTTCCATTTCAAGAGAACAATTTTATTGTTATTTTCAGACTGTGAATAGTAATTTATGGATATACAGTAAGGCAAGTACACTGAAGAGAGACATAAAATGAAAATATTCACTCACTGTGCATAAATGGAAAATCTCACATTTAAAAACGACCCCCAAGACTCCTTTAGTCAACTAGTGGATGGTTCTCCTAATGGTACCAACAACGAAATTCTTTCATAATACAAAAAGTTATTTAAGTGTTGATTCCACATGTGCATAATTAAATAAAATAAATGTTGGTCCCCAAACTCAAAATTATTGATTAGATCCAGACAGCAATCAATGTGTTTTCAATTAAAGAGGAGGACTTTGTTACAATTTTACAGTTCAGTAACAGAGTTACTAGGCTATGAGATTAACATTTATACCAATGCTCCAGAATTAATAGCATCAAGTATTATAAATTGTTCACTAAATTATGAAAACAGTAACAAAATTTGTCATGGTGCCTAATAAGATCATTTCACTAGAGAAACCATAACCTAGTCCAAGCCCTGCAAATGTGAGGTTGGAAAATTAAAATAACAGAATAGCAAAAATTGTGTTTAATAATTGTATTTATTGATATATTGGTGGCGTGTGTGTGTGTAGCCTTTGTAAGAGGTAGTATTAGCCTAAATCTTTCTACCTTATCTTGAGCTTATCTTGGACTTTAAATCCCTTCCATTTAAAAAAATATGTATACCTTAATCCACTTAAAAATAGTGAACATTTTTTTGTTTTACCTTGACTTCATGGTTTTTTTTTTACATATAGGAAATAGCAAAGAGAAAACAGAGCCCAGTATTAAGTTCTCATTTTTCAATTGTCACAAGAATTTATGAATTAATTATGTGCTTATGGATCCTGAATGAAATAATTGCATTGTAAAATGTGTAGTTCTGTGTTTGATGCCCAACATACTTCTCTAAAATGACACTACACTAAATAATCTGTGACTTGCCGAGTAAAAGCAATTCTTCCCAAGATGTTTTGAACACATAGTTTTTTCCAGATATAATTATAAAGTTTACAAGACAAAAGAAAAGCTCCCAGAACATGTGAAGTTCTGGAAGTAAATATTACATTAAAGAGTATAGAAGTTAGCCAGGTGAGGAAGAGAGGATTCCAGAAGCAAGATAGGAAAAAATCTTTAGAAGTCAGCAAATGCCTCTGCATTCCCTTGACTTGGAATTGACATGCACCTTATTGGGTTCATTGGGCTATCATTTATCCCATTATATATAAAATATGGCAAATTTTTCAAATGTTGAAAGAAAACTCTCACGCACTATACCCATATTTGCTCTTGTTTTTTTGTAAGAAGAGAAGTGGACAGCCTGCAGACTCTATTTGTCCATGTATTTATGATGTATTATGTTGCTGCTGGGTGCAATTGAGTAGTAGGCTAATACGTACTCTTTCTTTTCATTCTACCACTGTGGGTTCATTTATGTCCCCATCCCATTTTATGGGCATTGAGTTGGAAATATAAAGACAATCTAAAAAAGCAAAGGAATATCTGATACTGAAGGATTGAGCAAATAACTTTTAAAAATTTCTTTTCAGCATTGACCCAATGTATGCAACCTAATGCCAATAGTTGCTTCTTCACAGGAGGCTTCATGGAGACAGAAGCTGCAGCTCAGGAGTCCCTGGGGTTAGGCAAACTTGGAACTCAAGCTGAGAAGGACAGAAGACTGAAGAAAAAGTAGGTTTGGAGATTTTCTTCTTCCTTTTTTTCTAGCTTTGACTTGCTCTTTATTACTTGTGGGGAACTGAAAAGGCAGTAGTTGGAAACAACAGACTAAGGCCACCATTGTCCTTGTAGTCCTTAAAACGACTTGCTAAACTCAATTATGAAAACAGTAACAAAATTTGTCACTGGTGCCTTAATAAGATCATTTCACTAGAGAAACCATAACCTAGTCCAAGCCCTGGCATTTCCTAATTCTCTTGAGGGGCTGCGTGAGATAGGTAGACACGTCTTTGGCCTGTAATAGAAATAGATGGTTTCTTCTAAGAGACGGACACATTTATTGCAAAACTCGTAAATATTTAAAATATTTAAATGTAGCCTCATAAGTAATATAATAATCTATTTGATGCTGAATCCAGGACTGAACTGGTCTGATAAAATGAGAACATATACCATCCAACTTTGTGTTTCCTCTCACAGCAATTAAAGAACCTCCTCTCTACTTGGAGTATTTAAAAGGAGAATATTTCTTTGACTGATTGAACATAAACTTATTTTAGACCCAGAGCAGATTGTTTTGCATCTGTCAGGAAACTGATAGTGTATCTTTTCATTCACATGTAATATGGAACATTTAAATGACTTGCAAAATTGGCAAATTTTGAGTCTCAGCAGCTGTTAGAAAGCTAGTGGGTCCATAAATAACATATTTTTAAAATACAAAGTAGCATTTTCAGTGATGAAATAGTACCTATAGAACATGTTCTCTAAAAGCCAAAGGATTTCTTCTATTCCAGAATCTTTTGGTTGTTTACTCCTTTTCCTCTCCCTCCCCCACTCAGATATGTATTACATCGTGTTTGTAATCTTCATGTTTACCTTTTTTCCTATGAAATAACATTCATTGCTCTAGTCACCATTATTGTAACAGGTATGCTTATATGATTATAGTGTTTGGCATAATCAATTGACTTCATATTTTTGCCTTCTCATTTGCTTTATAGATGTTTACTAGTAATGAGAAAATACAGACTTGCAAGTTGTAGAGGAGCTCACTACCCTCATTATTTCATTAATTTTCTACTTATTAAAATTATATATATATACAGACTTGCAAGTTGTAGAGGAGCTCACTACCTTCATTATTTCATTAATTTTCTACTTATTAAAATTATATATATATGTAGTATATATGCATCAAATTTAATAGAAACACTGTGCAGAAATAAAGAAGTGACCTTGAGAGCATTATTTCTTGAATACAACCAAATAGTTGTATTCAATAGTGGTGAATATTTCTTCTTATATTACTGATCACTCAAAAATATAATCAAATATTTTCACAATCTGTTCAAACTCTCTTAATTTTATTTATTACTATCAAGGAATACTTTATTCAATTTTGTGGCTATTTTTTGAGAAAAAATTCCTCTAAGAAATCTTCTCTTTAGATAGGTTTTTTAAAACTTATTTCAAGTCTAAAGAACTTCCAATTTTATTTATTTAAAATATGTCTAGAGGAATAAGAGTAATTAAAACCCAGTCTAGCTAATGAACTTGATTTATTTCACTTAAAATTAATTTTTATTTTTCCTACAATGAAATATTTACATATAATGGCAATTTAACCAGTTTTTACATTGCTTATAAGGGTGATAACGAGGCAGACAACGTATTTCATTGGTTGTTAATGGATCCAAGTTAAATGTCTTTGTCAACAGTTACTAAAGTTAAATATTCAAATCATGTAGTGATTTTAAGACTAATATATTTAAAACTTATCTATAATTATTTTAAACACTGTTGGATTGACTTAATGTTAATTTTATGGAATTGTTTCTCAATCCTAACTACCCTCATAGTCAGAAACCTATTTTAGTTCTAGACTTAGTTTGAAGATTTTACTATACTTAACCTTTCAGTTTTATTTTGTAATACGTTTTGGCGAAATATAATTTTAAAATGCACTAAATAAAATACTTGTCTTAATGTTAAAAAAGTTATTAAGAACATTCTAGGATATGATAAAAGGTAATATTTCTCAGTACAATTACTTCCTAGGGATAGTGGTATTTGGGTTAAAAATGATCCAACAAGGCAAGTCAGGGTTGATTAATGGAAGGACAGAAGTATTTCTCTTATTATTGATTATTCCATGGCAAGAACCTCATGAGTATAAATATGTAACCAGTATTTATGAGACATATATAAGTGCTAACACTTACTCAGGGCTTGGATGACACTATGCCTTGGTTTCTGGATTACCAGAGGGAAGTGTCTTCATGTAATGAGTTTTATAAGATAGACAAGATAAATTATTTCATGTTTATTGGTCTTTCAAGATGGAGAAAAAAATTCAAGTACATTTTCAACATAGCAAAATGGAGCAATTTCTTTCAAAATATTGAACACTATAGGTTTATGTGCATAATTGCAATGACTATGGCTTCCTAATAGTTATTTCTTTATGTTCTATCCATTGTCTAAGCCAAATGATGTTTCCAGGACAAAGTACTTAGGTTAGACCTATGTTCACTATCCCAAAATTTATACCAGAGCTTCATTAGTCTCCGTGGGGAAAGCAGAGCTAAGGAAAAACCCTATTTTCAACTTACTAGCATATCAGGTATCTACAGTTAACAATCTGTGAATTTAAATTTAATTGAGAGAAATCTTATCTCAAGAAGTTAGTTATGACACATTTTTTAAAAAACCATATGTGGGAGATACTTTCAGAGAACAGCTTTCAAGATATTCCAAATTCTTGCAAAGTTCAGAAATTTGTAATGTTGGCAGTCCCCAGCTAAGGTCTAATTTGAGGCGCATTTACCATCCAGCAAATCAAACACACATAGGTTAGAACAGCTTACTGCATCTGTGTCCCTACCTCATTCTACTTTTACTTTGCTTTGTGAGGTAGGCATTTGTTTTTTTCTTCTATTTCTGGTTATTTTCCTATGATAAGGCATAGGAATAGTACAATACTGGATCTTCTAAAGCACTCACTGTTCAAGAGGATCTTGTCAACCTTTCCCTTCCTGAGTTGGATATTATCACACAGGTGCTATTCCATCGGAGCACCATCTTACCTAGGCCTGAAGTCAATCTACAGTTGTCCTGCCTGGTTTATTTTTACTATGCCATATATTTGCTCTTCCTTCTTTTAAACCTTTAACTACATTAATTGCCTCAACAGGTTTATATAGTGTATAGTTCATACCTACAAATATTGTGTCAAATTGAAACTCCTCTAATAATTCTTCAAGTACTTCACATTAACTTCTCATCTTCCCCCATTAAAATTTGAATAGTTTTTCTGTAGCCTCATGGTATAGCTCTCCTAATCCTAAAGACTGAGTCACTTATTATTCTCAGTACATTCTCTCCACATTAAAACTGTGATTCTCCTAGCTTTCTTGATGTGGGCTCCTTCTGGAGTGTCACAGCTCTTTGAGATCTTGTCCATCATCCTTTGTTTGATTGCACTGGACTCCAGGCACCTTCTCTGACTTAACACATAGTAGAAGGCATCTGCATTTCTAACGTTCACATTATAAGGAATGGGGCCTGAGAATTTCACCTCCCCCCTTTTATACTGGTCACCCTGATCTTGAAGAACTCATTCCTCCTTCTTAGCTCTCTAGCCAATGTTTTTTTTTTTAAATTAATTTATTTACTTATTCGTGAGACACACACACACACACACAGAGGGGCAGAGACACAGGCAGAGGGAGAAGCAAGCTCCATGCAGGGAGCCCAACATGGGACTTGATCCTGGGTCTCCAGGCTCACGCCTTGGGCTAAAGGTGACACTAAACCACTGAGCCACCCGGGCTGCCTTCTAGCCAATGTTTTAATCTAAGATCTATAACTACTTGCTCAAGATGGCCAACTAAAGCCAACCACACAACTACAAAAGGTAACTGTGTGGCATGATAGAAACTATTGCAAGGCCACAAACTTACATGGTCTGGCCCATCAAAAATGTCAATTTCTTCTTGTTTTGTATATTTTTATTAAAGTATAATTAACATACAGTATTATATTAATTTCAGGTATACAACATATTGCTTCACCAATTATATAGATTATTCAGTGCTGAATTTCTAAATGTTCTTTAATTCCCCAAATTTTCCTTAGGGTTTAGATGTGGGTCTCTTAGGACCCAATAATAGAAACTCTGTTCTTTGCTTTAGTTTAAAACCTATTTGATGATAGACAAAGGAGTCTAGCAATTAGAGATCAAAATGTCAACTTTATTACCAATCAAGCTGTTAGAATATGACTTACAAATGTGGTAAAAAAAAAAAAAAAAAGAGGAGGTTTCCTAAAGCTGAAGCCCAGAACTAGAAATATTTATATGACATAGAAAGAGCTAGATTGTCACAAGCTTCCAAAGTGCACAAGTATAAGTATAATCCCCACCTCTCCTTAAAAATAGCATCTACAATATTATGATTCTGTAAATGTGTCTCTCTAGAATCAAGGACTATGACTCAAGGTCATGAGATCAAGCCCTGCTTAGGGTCAGTGCTGAGATTCTTTCCCTTTTCATCCCCCTTCCCTTCTGTCTCTCCCCCTGCTCATGCTCTCTCACTGCTCTCACTTTCTCTTCCAATCTCTCACTCAGTCACTCACTCACTGATAAATAAATAAATTAATAAATAAATTAATTAATTAATTAATTTGTTTAAAAAATAGCTCACAAGGGAGGAAATGAAATTTTGTCTTTTTTTAAATTTTTTTTAATTTTTATTTATGATAGTCACAAAGAGAGAGAGAGAGAGAGAGAGAGGCAGAGACACAGGCAGAGGGAGAAGCAGGCTCCATGCACCGGGAGCCCGACGTGGGATTCGATTCTGGGTCTCCAGGATCACGCCCCGGGCCAAAGGCAGGCGCTAAACCGCTGTGCCACCCAGGGATCCCGAAATTTTGTCTTAAACATCTAAAAGAACTTTCAAAGTATCAATGTTAAATGTATTAATATCTCATCATATTTCTTGCCTTTATTTACCTGGAATACACAAAGCTAACAATTTCCCATATCACCATCTCCAGAAATGAAATGCTAGGGTGTGTGGCCATCTCTCTGAGTTTTTAAAGATCTGGAAATATATTTTACATCTAAATTAGTTTATAATTGCTAAAAGCATAAAACTATTGGTTCAAAGTAATTTTCCCTCAAAACCTTAAAGGTACTATTCTTCTTGCTTCTAGTTATATCCAATATCAATTGTCATTCTTTTGTATATAACATGTAAGATTCCTTCTCTCTCTCTCTCTGAAAGTTTAAGATTTTTCTCTTTATCTTTGGAGTTCAGAAATATCATAACTATTTCTCTTCAAGTATTTTTTGTTTCATTTTTCTACTTTATACTTGCAATCTGACTTGCTAGTCTGACTGTTTATATGTATTGACTTAAAATTTTTTCCATTTCTATGCTCAACTTTAATTCCAAGAAGCTTACTTTTATGATTAAAGATGAAATTGTTGTTTCATAGTAATACACAGGTCTCTCATGACAGTCCTTGATTGGTAGTGACCATATTAAAATTGACAAAATCCTGTGAATGGTCACGTATCTCCAGAAATATAAATTCTGAAATCTGCATCTTAATTTTTATCTGCTAATTTTCCTACTGCATTTTTACACTATATAATTTTTTATTGAAACTGAGCATGGGTAGCTCAGTCGGTTAAGCGTCTGCCTTTGGCTCAGGTCCGGACCCCAGGGTTCTGGGATAGAGCCCGCATCAGGTTCCCCATTCAGTGGGCAGTCTGCTTCTCCCTCCGCCTGTCCCCCTACTTGTGCTCTCTCCACTCTCTCTCTCTCAAATAAATAAGTGAAATCTAAAAAAAAGAAAAGAAACATGTATGCATACAAAATCTTTTGTATCTTGAGACTTAAATTGAAAAATACCATATAAATATTAACATACTAATCTATCATTTTCAATCTTTAGTTATAATATCTGTAATGTGTTATTATTATCATGTTAGTTATACTATATTCTTCCAAATGGATAGCACTGCTAAATGAATATGGATTTGAAATCAATTTTTCAACATCATTAAAACAAAATTAACATTCCAACTCAGCTATCAGCAGCATCCTCCAGAGAAGTGGTTTTATCCTTGGAACATGGTAGTCGTAGTTAATCACTACCAATGAATCTTTATGTTAGAACTTCAAAGACATGAAAGTGAAGCTCTATAGATTTAGCTAATTTATTTCCATTGCAATCCTAAGGGTCTTCCTCAGTGCATAATCTTTAATGTGTTTTGAGACTCTGCACTTTTAATCTTTGGCATTTGGAAGGTTCAGAGTTTGCATATCTCTAAATAAAATAAATATCACTGAAAATATTCATTATGAAAGGTAGCACAGAAATTCCACAACATTCATTCATTTAATAAATATTTATTAAGTGTCTGTGTGGCAAGTTAAACTTATAAATGAGTTGTATTCCAGGGGTTAATTTGTAAGACGTGTGTTAGAAGCTTTGAATACATTTGCCCATCTAAGTAATGCTATACATACGGAAGGTAAATGTCTTTGCTTCCTCCACAAAAATCTATTTTGTAAGCGTGCTGTAAGAATTGAATCTGACTAGATAAAGCAAAAGGGGGAATTCATGGGTAGGATATTAGAGTATCTCAGAGATTTCAGAAACAACAGAGGCAGGACAACTCCACAATTTCAACAATAAGAGATTATGAAATATTTCTCTAGAGTGTTGTCAAGAGCTCATATTTTCTGTTTCATTCCATTCCAAATGTTAAATTCCTAAGGGAAAGCATGACTGGCTCAGTGTGAAACAGATATTTGTACTTGGATCAATCAGTTATAGTCAAAGGTTCATTTAATACAGACCTGATTACAGGAGAACACGCTGGGGACTCAACTCAAAAGGATCTAATAAAGCAGAATATTTCAGAACCCAATCCTAATGTTCTCAGTATTTCTCTGGGAGAATGTCCCAATATCCTACCTGAAACTTCGCAAGCATGTCTTCTGTGCCTGCCCTGAGCTAGAACTATCACTGCCTTGCCATCCAATCAATCATATGTAGTAGCCCTGTCTAGCTCCAACTGTGGACAATTGTAAAAATTCTCTAAACCTAAAGAAATGATAATATCCAAAGGTAAAGACAAAAATGCATTGAAGATTTTTAGGAAAAAAAAAACTAGGGAAAATCAGAGTGTTTTAAAAATATCTATATTTAGATATACTTTATCCTTTTGGAGGAAGGAAAAGAATTCAGGATGAATAGGGCTGCTGTTTTGAGCTTACAGTGCAATGTTAACGATTAGACTAAGTAGAACAGAAGCCTGTATAGTCTCCATATTTTCTGCCCAGGAGAAACATTTTTTATATGGAAAGATAAAATAAGAATTAGTAATAGGAGATTAAAACTTAAGATAGTAAAAAAAAAAAAAAATAAAAATAAAAAAAAAAATAAAAAAAAAAAAATAAAACTTAAGATAGTTACATGTACTAGAGGAATGGCTTTTTCTAAATAAGTCCATATCATTTGTCTTGATTGAAGTATATCCTGGATTAATGGAATATGCAAATGGTAATTTTTAATTCATTCACTTAATGCCTATTATGTCACAAAGACTGTTAGAAACTACTGATTTTCAAATTACACAGTTCCATTTTTTAAAGTGTTTATAAACAGACAAACATGAAAACAAATTATTGCATGTAAGTATATCAAGATCATGATCACTTCTCTAAATTACTAGGTTTTGAACACAATAAAAAAAAGTGCTACAAACTTAAAACCACCTAATATTCTTATTTAAAAGTTGTTCTCCAAGCTAAAGTGGTTACTTCATTGTTAGTTTCCAAAATAAATGCATAACATAGGTCTTTTTTTTAAAGATTTTATTTGTTTATTCATGAGAGACACAGAGAGGCAGAGACACAGGCAGAGGGAGAAGCAGGCTCCATACAGGAAGCCTGACGTGGGACTCAATCCCCACGTCTCCAGGATCACACCCTGGGCCGAAGGCGGCACTAAACTCCTGAGCCACCTGGCTGCCCAATATAGATTATTTTTGATCAATAAGAAAGGAGATTATGAATGACCAAGAGGAAATGGAGTCCTTTAAAAATAAACTGTGAGGGGCACCTGGCTGGCTCAGTCGGTAGAGCATGCAACTTGATCTCAGGGTTTTGAGTTCGAGCCCCACATTAGGTCTAGAGATTACTTAAAAATAAAATATTTATAAATAAATAAATAAATAAATAAATAAATAAATAAGCAAGCCGTGCCCTTAAACTTTTCAAACATTTTCTAGATATGCAGAGGAGGAAAAATGCTATAAAAACACCATTTATTGAGTTCAGCAAGGTATTTCATTTACTTTTTAAATGATACTTCTAAATATAAAATTGGGTTGAAACTAACAAAATGGATTTATGTCTGATAGAACTATTGTAATCAAAGGGGCTGAACAAAAGACCTGGTGATGGCTGAGTGAACTAGAAGGTGGCCGACTCAGCACTTTGACAAGTGATTTAAGTAAGAGCATCAGATTTGTGGAGGACTGAAGCTAGAAGACATAGTTATGGTTTCAGATAAATTATTTTATTTAAGGAAGACCTTTACATAGAGATCCAGATCTAATAAGATAAAATTTAATAAGGGTGTTTATGTAATTCTACATCCAATTTCATGACTAAACTTACTTGTTACTTGTGTATAGGAGGATATGGTGTGTGTGTATGTATCGGGAGATCTTAACTGCAACTCCTAAGAAAGCTGTTTCTGTAAGAAAAGACAAGTTAGCAAGGAAGGCAATGATATTTCCAATATCCATCAAAAAAATTGATAGGGCTCAAATTCTACACACTGCACAGATCATAGCTGGATATTGTGTTAATTCCTGGGAAATACACTTAAAGGGTTATATTCAAACCAGTGTCTCTTCCGAGGAATACGACCAGTATCCTTGTGATAAGACCTTGGGCCAAAAGTCAGAGGTGATTACAGATAAATTTGAGCCACGTCTAAGTGAGAACTGTTAGCAATCACATATCCGAGAAGAAAGAATTGACCACCTGGAAGGAGAGTTGTTCCTCATGATTATGTCCAATATAGACCTGCCAAGTATGTGTATGATGCAGAAGTACTATACGGGGGATTCAAATTATACGACAGATTGAATCATGCTCTTCAAATTGTCTCTACCCTGGAATTCTGTGATTCTCTATGTAATTCAGAGAACAGGACTCAGGAGAACCTAAGCTTTTCAAATTCTATTCATTTATTTTTTAACATCGCAGTGCCTGGCATATCGCAGGTACTCAAAACATGT
Organism: Canis lupus dingo; assembly: GCF_003254725.2. Classification (NCBI taxonomy): domain Eukaryota; kingdom Metazoa; phylum Chordata; class Mammalia; order Carnivora; family Canidae; genus Canis; species Canis lupus. Next base: position 23,559,062 of record NC_064257.1, on the reverse strand, counting down.
TTTCCAAATAACTGAATGCACGGATAGAAGCTGCGTGGGGAAAGAACTCTAAACGTGAAAATCTGAGAAAAGAACAGGAATTAGGGCAGTGACTTCTATCCAGATGACTAAACGAGGAACCTGGGCTTCCTCTTTGCCCTTGGGCTTCCTTCTCCTTATTCCTTTCTCTATGCACCTCTCTCTACTATCCATACAATAGGTCTTTGAAATCTCTCAGCTGGATTGGTTTTCTTCTTTCCCTTTCAGACCATCATAGTTAAACCATGTCCCATTCTCGCCTTCCTGTAATCCATTCTTCACCCTTCAGCTAAAGAGATCGCTCTAAATTATGTTTCTGAACCTGCCTACAATCCCTTAGTTACTACTTAGCTTCCTTAGGATAAATTCCAGATGCCTTTAGATGGCTCATAAATCCCTGCATCCCCTGGTCCCTATTTATCTGACCAGCTTTATCTCTCTCTACTTCCCATGTTGCATGTATGGTCTTAATATACTAAATATCTATTTCTTGTTGATAATTACTCCTCTCTCCCCATGTGCATATATTCTGTTCCATTTTCCTCCTCAGTCTTCATATAGTAATGATAATAATTATCTATTATCTATGCAGTAACTGATAATCACATTGAGCAGTTACAATATTCTAGGTGCCATTCTACACGTTTTAGATGCATTATCTCTTTCAATTTTCTTTTTTTTTTTCTTTTTTTTTATCTCTTTCAATTTTCACAAAGCCTTCGAGGTAGCTGCTGCTGTTTTCCTCTGCCTGTGAGGAAACCTAGCTTTCCAGGCCCTGTGCTATACAAGAGGCTGGACCTACTGGCTCAGCTTTACTCTAAATTATTTGGGATCTCAGGGTAAAGCTGCAATTTAAAGCATGTAGTTGTCAGCTGGACCTTGAATATCCTATATAATCTTGGATGCTTTAAATAAGGAGTCAAAAAAGAACTCCTCACTCTCTGTATACTCTAAAAAGAGTAGCATATTTTTTTCTAGAGAATAGTTTCTCATCTGACCCTATCCCATCTTTCAACATGAGCAACAAATATATTCAAACCAAACACCTTTTTTTTTTTTTTTTTAAAGACTGGGAGGGGAATATAGTTTCAAAGCATAAGATGTAGCTGTGTTATAAGATTTCTTTTTTATATATAATTAGCAGCACATATCTCAAAGTTTGATATAAGAATAGTGATTATCTCTTATAAATAAGCTATGTAAGAAATTTAAACGTGCTTAAATCAATCTTAGGCTATTCATTCCAATAAAACTTACAAAGTCGGTATCAAAGAGCAAGGATAATTAACTCCCTTTTCTAAAAGAAAAAAAAAGTCACTAATTAGACTGCATTTAAATATGATGCTGGTGTCTTAATCTGGAGAGAATTCTCTCCATTTTTTTCCCACAAATATAAGATCTTATATTGGCTCTCCATAGGTTTTTCATAAGGTCTTTGAAGATGCCCTCCCTTCCTGCAGTTATTTAAAAATTAGCCACCCATCAAGCAAGATTCTCTTCCTTGCTTCTACATTCCTAAGGAGGACAGTGGTTATCCATATCTTATTGCTAGAGTTTTATTCAAAAAATAGTTTATGCCAAAAGATTTCCACTAAAAATTATGTATGCGTATATGTATACTTTATGCACATGTGTATACAAAACTACAATTAAATGTCTTTGTTTCATATTTTACATAATCAAAACTTTAATCATGGGCCTGACTGGGTTAGTTTTGCTGGGCAAATTAGAAGAATAAAGATTTCCTAACCTCTGTGTAAGAGTCTCAAGAATCTCAAACTTAAACTATTGGAAATCAGTATTAACTTTAACAAACATTTAATTCTGAAGTACTGTGATGATGAACCATACTGAAAACTTCTGAAACCATACTGAAAACATTTCCTTTCATTTGTAAAGATCACTAGATATGTGTGTGTCCATTTTTTTTTACCTGTATCTCATGTCTTTATATGTAAAGTGAGCCTTTCCGTCACCTTCGGGGTGCTCTTATATCCACATAGATCACCTGTCCACAACTTAACTTGTCCATGTCATGGCTTCATCACTTCCAATGCCATTCTCTACTCCAGGTCAGATACCTTCCATGGTCATAGTCTGTATCTTCTCATCACCTCCAAATCACTCCTACTCCAAAATTTCTATTTATTACCAATTCAAGCATATTATTCTTTCCTAAACAGTCTTCTTTCAGCTTTGCTTTATCGACTTCTTCTGCTATCAATTTTTTTACACTTCTATCCTTTCTCAGCACACTAGCCCCTTTCTCTTCCCTCCTTGCTTCCTATTTAGCTTAGATTCCATGTGCATAATTTCAACACACTCAAAAATTCCTAAACGCTTTTGCTCCTCTTTCATTTGATTGTATCCACGTGTCATACTCGCAGCCCCCAATGAATTTTCTTTCTTCATGTCTGCGTTTGAACACTTCTGTGCTCCTGGAGAACATCATAGCACAAGTTGAGCCAGCTTCAATTGGGAACTCAGCAGTGCCCAGTAACTGCAGTATGTTTGTCTTACAGATCTTGTTTCTACTCTGCAGCTTTCATTAGAGACCCCCACTGTCCTCAAGCCCGCATCTTCTGCAGATGAGCTCAGTCTGCCTGGGAGGGAGAGAAAAAAGGAACCATCAAGGTGCCCTGAATTATTTGCTGCCAAATATGCCCTAACACTAGTTCCCTCTCCTATTTCACTAGAGGAAACTAGGAAACTCTTCTTACCTGAGCCCACCTCTTCCCAGTTTCTCAGTCAAGTTGTGCTGACTTCCTTCAATTCTTCCCTCTTCTGTGTTTTGGCTGCCAGCACTTACACATTCTCAGGTTTCACCTGTTAAGAAGAATCCTTACTTTATTCCCCTTTTCCACGTTACTACCCATCCACTTCCCAATCTGGTGTCAATAACTGATTCTAAAATCTGAGTCACCAACTTGAACTTTAAGAAGCAAGAGGCAAGCACATTGAAGCTCGTGTTGTGAGTTACTTATCCTGTGAAGTTTTAACATTCAAAGTTGACTAGTTTGTAAACAGGCAAAGGCCCATTCATTTAATAAGAGATCTAGAAGATTGAAGGGAGACCGTTGAAAAGTTTCAGGCACCCATTTTGGAATATGACATATACTAGCTGGTAATGTCTCCTTGTGTCTGGATGTATGCTGATGTTCCCAAGGAAAACATGCCAATAATTGGATTGGATCTTATTCATTAAATGGTAACTTAAAACCTGTTCTTTCTCTATGTCAATTGAAACTTGTTATTTGCCTGTTACTCATAGTGGTCTTTAACTGAAGAACATTTATTTTTTCACAGAGTCTGTCTTGGTATTATTGTAACCTTGACAATCTGGAGTGAAGAGAAAAAAAGGATAAAGGTGTTATGTGTTTTATAAATAACTGCTCGTAGGAAAGAATATAGAAAGAAGAAAAATTAAATACTGTATCTAGATGAAAAACTCTGCAAATATATATTCCCTCTGACATAAATTTGTAGTATAATCCCACATCATATATCAGAGTCATTTATGACTCTAGCTCTTTGTCCTTTGCAGAACTTTTTTTAAGTCATGAGCTGAAATATTTAATATTATAAAGTGACATAACTGCTCACTATTGCTTTAAATTAATTGACTATGGAGAACAAGAAAATGCATAAAAACTGAGAAATCAGACAGCTTATAAAAACCGATAACCTACATTAGAACTTTAAGCAGTACTTTTTGAATGTCTCCTTTATATCTGTGTTTCCTGTTTATTTTCATAATTTCTCTTACATTTTTATTTAAGGTATTTTTCTTGGTATAAGCTTTCGGTTTTTGAAAATGACAAATGAGGATGTGAGGACTATTAATATTCCACTGTGTGCAGATTTAATCAACTTGTTTTAGTGGAGGGCATTTCCTAGATAGCTGGTAGGCTGCGAAAGATGATTTTGTCCATGGGAGTAACTGGTCCCAAGTACTTCTGGCAATTTTCCTGGAAAGCTCAGAAATTGCCTTTTCTTAAGAGCTCATCAGAGTTCACAGGTATGTTGATAGGAAAGTCATTTTAACCACTTAGAAGGAGTCTCTTTGGGTTTTAATTTTCTTTCTGTTGCATGTGTGATGTAAAAAATATGCCTCAAATTTCTTAGAACTTTGTAGTGCCAATGTGAATGGACATTTATGTTTTTGTTCTTGTGAAAATTTAAATAGCTTCCCCACAGCTGCTCTGGAGTTAAGGTCAAAGAATATGCATTCTCTGAAAGGCCTATCTAATAAAATAACACATGGTTTCTCTGAATGAATGCGTTTAGATGAGGCACGTACAGGGTGTTCCATTGCACGTCAACCTTTTCTTTATAATGATTGAGCAATAAAAAAGAAACTCTATAAGTTGCCTAATTTCGGAGTTGTGAATTTCTGCTTCATACTTTGTTGTATTTAATATATTTTATGAGTTGTAGTAAAAGTTTTCTTTTTTCTAAAAACTAGTCTATTATGCTTGTATAGAAATTTTAAAATAATATTCTCATGGCTTTTTGTTGAATTATTTAAATTCCATATTTTCCCAGTGCCACTACTATATCCAGGGAGCAAGTGGGCTACCTCAAAAGCTACATTTAAATCGATGTTGTTTTATGATGATTGTGATAGTATTGGTGAACCAATCTAGTTTGCTTTTTTCCTCAAGGAAAGCAACATTTATAAACATCTGTCTAAATAAATGTTCCTATTGAAAGAGACTCAATTGGCACAAATGACATTTCTTTTGCCAGTTCAGACAGAGGAAGAAGAAGTAGTGTAGCAAGGGGAGTAGAGTGATAGAATTCGTTTAGACTTTCTCATGTTCTGAAAGCTGGCAAATCCATCTTTATAAAAACAATAATAGTTATTATTGTGACATTTGTTAGAATATTAAAATTATGGGCCTGGAATGTAAAATTTCTTCTTGGCCCAGTTTAAGGTAAGGAGATCGAAAATTAGAACCTGTTAGTAATTATGTCCAAGTCACGTCTGAGAACTAGCACCCAGATATTCTCACCCTCTAGTGCTCTCTTCAGCTGCTGTATCTCCAGGGGTCTACTGAACTTTTCTTCAGCTCAACAGTAAGCGTGTAAGGTTGTATGAGAATCTGAGCACTATTTTGTAAGTTATCACTTTCATTTGTGAAACAACAGGAGTGGCCTGAGGCAAAGAATGTTCTTTAATAAAGTGCCTGGCTTCTTCCCGGGGTATACTAGAGGCTGGGAAAAATGTGGTCATGCATGTTTCAGAGTGGCTCATTTTCAAGAGACAGACTTACTAGTCAACAATTAGAGCTGCCCTAACCTGATCATGCTTTTGGACGCAGTGAGTATGTATGTCACGGTGAAATTTAAAAAAAAAAAAAAAAAAAAAGGTTCCATGTCTTTCTCATATCTGAGCTTTTGCACATCTGAAATGATGCTCTTGTTTTATTCCATGGCTTTCTTTGGACTGAAATGTATCCATTAACATTTGTGTGCTTTTCTTTTCCATCCATCCTTCTCCATCTCATGAAAAGCACATCTGGGTAAGTTGAATGACAATGGCTGCTGAACATGTTTATTTTCAGCACCATCCTTTTTTTCTTTTATCTTTAGTATTTCTCTTTTCAGTTTTAACACAAGCTGCACTGCCTCTGACCTCAAATGAAAATTGTGAAGTGTATTCATTTCTACACCGTAAAGGAATCATTGGTTCAGAGAAATGTTCATACTCCAATGAATGATGGTGGCCTTGCAGGCACTTCCACTTCTTCAGTTCTGTCAGGCGCATGTCAAAAGGCATTCCAGACATCATTTCCTTACTTCTCAAGTCATTCTCTAGGAGTTAGCGTGGCACTCAGGGAGGCTTAAGTCATAGGCCACTTCTGTACTTTGGACTCTCCTGCATGATTGGGTCCTCCTGTGTGTTCCCTCATGCTTCATGGTGCTCCACTTGCATTCTCTTCCAGACACAAACTTCTATGTTAACTACTAGAACTGTCCTTAAACAAAGAGACTTAAATGCTGGAACTTCCCTACTGGGACTTTTGTACCCAGATTAGATTCCAAAGAAATCCTTGGTTTTGGTTGATTCCTTTAGTGTTGCGTGTTCTTTGCATTATTTCCTATACTATTGGTTAATTTTCAGAGCTTTAAAAATCCAAACTACTCAATCCTGCTCTTTGAACGAAAATTAAAACATGTTATTAATCTATTCCTAAGACAACTTGGGCTGTAAAGCAAAACAAATTATTTACAACATTTATAAAACATTTACATTGGTGTAAACTTTTGCACGAGTAACATGGCGAGCTTTAAAAAACACATTAGTTTGAGAGTTACTCCTTTTAAACTTAAAGCAATGTGTGTGTGTGTGTATATATATATATATATATATACACACACACACACACATAATGGGTAAATAAATGGGTTCCATTGAGATGCTGTTATACAGGAAACTACGGAGAGTGCCCCTAATTTGCTATATGGATATTTCATATATCAATACAAGGTCATGAACTTTGTAATATTGCTTAGTTCATTACTATGGCTTATATTTGTCTTACTTTCCCACTCTAATTTTAAGTTATAGTTACTACTACTAATTATTTAACAATGAAGATTTTACTTCGGTTAGGAAATTTATGATATTAAGGAAAGCTCTAGTAAGTGTTCTTTAAAATGCAAGGCAAGCTGAGGTTAGGGTACTGTTCAACTATGCTAGCCAAAGTTTCAAGCTCTTACTTTGGAAAATAATGAATATTCTAGACATTAGATTTAAGACAGTGTTTTTTGTGTCATCATGTAATACCGGTCTTCTATTTTCTAATGACTTTTAAATTTCATGAGGAAAATAATCCCAATAAATAAAACTTCATTTCCCTATCACTTTTTGAATGAAATACTGAAAGTAATAAATGGATGATGCATTGTCATTTATGGGCTTCAAGAAACTGATGTAATTGTCTTCATTCTAAAATTCAGATTCTTGTCATCTTGTACATACGTGCTACTAGAACTTAACATTTTAGGACCTCAAAATCATTTCTCTAGTAGAATTGATAAAGGCAAGCTTTGGAAGTTAAAGTGTCAGGAGGAGAGTACAAATATAGTGAAAACAGAAGATTTGAGATGGAAAGATCAATCATTGAATAAAGAAACAGAAGATAAGAATTTAAGCACCAATTTTCCCATTTGTTGCATACCCTTGAGGGACTGACATGTTCTCCGTATTTACTGATACTACTGTCAACTTCCTGCACCTCATAAGAGTATGAGAAAATATGTCTAACTTCAGAAACATGAAACTATAAACTTCAAAATCTTGGGCAGCCCCGGCGGCTCAGTGGTTTAGCGCCACCTTCAGTCTAGGGCCTGATCCTGGAGACCCGGGGTGGAGTCCCATGTAGGGCTCCCTGCATGGAGCCTGCTTCTCCCTCTGCCTGTGTCTCTGCCTCTCTGTGTCACTCATGAATAAATAAATAAAATCTTAAAAAAAAAAAAAAATCTGAGTTAAAGAGGGCTGAAAATTAGATGAGGCACTAAGGTAATCTAGTCTAAATGGTATCCAAATAACCTGAAAATTACCAGTGTTCCTCCAGTAAGTCCCCAATTTACTATCAGAAAGTGACTAGAGAAAACAGACCACAGAGTCTTTCAAAAGTGAAATTGTTTCATGAAAAGTAATACAAGTTCCTTTAGTTTTCAATAATAGGGTGAGTAATTGTATTGCCCCATCACATGTTGGATGTGCATGCATGTGTGCGTGCGTTTATATCTTTTTAATGGTTTCGAAACTGATTAAATTCAAAATAAAGTGAGGAAAGAAATTATGTAAATCCCAATTCAAATTCACAAATAAAGTAAATTTCTGAGACTATGCCCTCCATTTCAGAGCAGCTTGAAGAAAAAAAGCTTCAATATGAATAAGCTTCAGTTTTAATGTAGTCAAACTATTTCAACTCCAAACAACCTAGCATGTGTTCTTGGAATCTAAATAAAACACTACTTAGATGCATAATGGACTTTTATATGCACTTCATGTGAAAATGTGCCATATTATGATATACAAACACACATACCCTTGCACACACACAAAATCACAGTATGCTGTGCTTTTAAAATCAAGTCAACCTTGTTAATGTTGAATTCAAAACTCTTAATTTATGGAGTTAAATATGTATATTTAGGCAATCAAAGTTCTGAAGCAGCTGATTGGGATTTTGACATTTCTGTTTAGAATAATTATGTTAATTAAGATATACATTTTCAGCTTGCACATGTTAGAAAAAAATGTGGGTGGCACCACATTTTGTTCATATTTGCTGACCAGAATTTCAAACAGTTCCTCAAATATGTAATGTTGATTTCCATAGAATTGATCGACAAGTCTAGATTTCTGAATGATAGAGTTATAGTCTATCATCTGTTTGAAATTTGAGGAGATCATTTCCTACTTTACCCTCCTGACTACTGAATTTTAATGTAACAATTAATAATGGTGTGAAATGAAAGTAGATTTACTGCTAGCATTATGTAAGGGAGGTTATTCTCAAGCCTACACTGTTAAGAAGTAGATTCAACTGTCAAATTATTTTGACTTATATTTTATTTTTGGTTCCTATTGAACCACATATTTATTTCTTCTGGTTATATCAATAACTGATTACTTGTCATGTGCTACAGTAAATAAATAAGCCCTTGAGATGAATTTCTCAATCAGCGCACTACTTTGTATTAAAATTACACAAAGTCAGTCGAACTGAAACAAGTCACAAGAAATTCAGATTTTCCATCCCAGTTAGGTAAACATGATCAGCCTCCTTCCTCTGACAGAGGTACAGAACCTGATATTAAGGAGGAACAGGAAAAGAAAAGGAACAGCTTCTTTTTTCTCTTATAGTGTTGAAGATTAAAAGGCATGGTAGTAAGGGGGTAAAGACTATACATCTTAGCCAGGAAGCCAAATGAAGATGTGCCACTTCTAAATATAAGTGAACCACAAGAAAAGAAAGAGAAGTGGGAGACTAACATTTTATTTAATACTAAAAATGAAGTGGATGCTATAACGTAATAAAATTATTACAATCAGTTTATCCTCCTTTCTCAGTTATGAAAAATTCAAAGGGTAATTAGCTAACAGATCATATGGGGATTAAGAAAGTTAACTCTCTGGCCAAGTTTTGGGGGCTCAGATTCTGGCTCCACCACTCACTGGTTCTATGCTCCAAGTGACTTTTGCCCTTTAGTGTCTTCATCTCCAAATGAGTATCGGTACATATCTTATCATTGTAAATGTTAAAGAAATTATTCCTATACATATACACTTAGGATACAGACTTTGTGATAAATGCATGCTAGCTATTAATATATGGGATCCAAACTCTAATTTGTCTACATCCAGAACCTCTATTCTTTCACACCATGATATCCTATTTCTGAAGAATAGAAGTGGTTTAGGTGAAACAAGAGAGCACATTAGATAAATCTCTATTACAGTACATTTTAAATGAGAGATATGAGAAGTGCAATAACTGGAGTATACACAAGTTAAAATATTTGTATAGAAGAGAAATTTAATTCTGCCTGGGAGAGGTCTTGGAATCTTACCAAGAAGGATAAAGCATTAGCTGTGTCTGAAGGACAAGGATGAGTTTGCCATGATTATGATGTGAAGAAGGATGTTTCAGTTAGAAGAAAAAGACAGCAAAAGTATGGAAGGTCAAATAGAATGAGATATTGGGAGAATGGCAAGTGTTTCAGTACTGGTTGAGCACAAGAGCCTGGAGAGAAAGCCAGGGCCAGATTACTAAGAGTGTTTCTCATAATGCTAAGATAGTTGACCTTTACTTTCAGGACAATGGGGAGTTTTTTAAGTAAGCAAGTCTTAACAAAAAAATTGTGTTTAGGAGGGTCTCATTGGGAGTTGGAAAAAGGGTAGGAAGGAGTGGTACCAAACAAGAGAATGAGAGACTCTGGGAGTCCACTTCCATGATCCACAAATGATGAGAATTTGAATAAGCTTTGGTGGTGGTCAGTCAATTTGCAAAGTATCTTATTTAATGTTAGAGTACATTTTTTCTCTTTCTGAACAACCAATATAAGTAACTACTAAACAAAATTCTTCTCTTTAAGGTGCAATGCATAGTTTGATGTTAATAAAAACAGAACACTTAGAATTCACCATATGATCAAAGATCCCGGGTGGTTGTCAACATTGAGAGTTTTATGGATCACAATATAATAACTGTTCAAGAGAGACTCTTGTCTAGAGTGTGGGGAGAAAAGCAAGATGTGGTGGAAGAGCAAAGAGTTATCTTTGGGACTTTAGAATCTTGGGTGAGAGATGAGTTGCATGCATGTGGTGCTCATCAACAATCCCTATGGGGGATGTTTGACACTGTAAGTTTCCAGATTTTGAAGGATAAAGAGTCCTTGTGGAATGGGATTATCACAAAATGAAAGGAAGAGTCATGATTTAGGCAAACAGTTAAGATTTTGATAGTTGAAGAAGGGAAAGAACTTATCCACTCTGGAAAATGATAGTTGCAGTGATGGGATTACTTTTTACACAAGTTATTTGTGAAAGTAGGTTCTCAGTTCTGGTTAAAAGTAAGTAAAGATGATTAGAAAAGTAAATCAAAATTAAACCTATTTAGAATTTGTAATTCAGGTTGAGGGTTATACTTTAGACATTTAAGGAACCATTGGAGGGTTTTCAGAGGACAGCACTATTGCAAAAGTAACGGCTCACACTCATTAGCTGCTTCCTTTGTGGAAGGCACTGGTGTCGTCACATTACATGTATTTTCTCAGGTCACTTTCATTGCAGCCCTCTGAGGGAGGTACTGTTACCAGCTTTATTTTACAGATGAGGAAACTGAGGCAGAAAGAGGTAAAGTGACTTTGTCTGTGGATGCACAGCTAAGAGGAGGCACCAAGAATGAAGCCTAAGCAATCAGACTTTAGAAGTTTACCTGGTCTGGTATCATGGCAGATTTTTTTTTTATGTCAGTGTATTAGAAGGGTTTGAGAACTGGAGATAGGAACCAATTAAAGGGTTGGGGCGGGGGGGATGGATGGTGGCAACAAGAATAGAAAGGAAAGAAAGATGAAATAGAAAACATGAAGGGGAAATTGTCAGGCATTAAATGGAAGGCGACTGACTCGGCCATCCTGAGTGACAGAGGAAGGGGTGCTGTATGTTATTCAGACAGTCATATCACAAATTGGCAATCCTAAAATAGCACCGTAGGCTAAGTGGTCTGAGAATAAAGTCTCTTTTCACTGACAGTGATGAACAATCCATGTTGAGAAGAATATGAGAAAGGCTTTACTGGCCCTGTGGTCTGTGACTTTTTTGAGTAATTAATGAACTTTATTTCTCAGAGCTTAACACTTTATTGAACTTGTTGATTTATAAGTTGTGTTTCCCTACTGTAAGGGCATGAGTACAGGGAACTTTGCATGCCCCAGGATCAACCAAATTTGTTAGGTAGTCAGTCATCTGATTTTTTTATAGACCTACTGTGGGCTGAGTTTCATGTTCAGCAAAGAATAAAACCAATTGAGTCACTAAAAGCTTAAAGGTACCCTAGGTAGGAATACTTAGTGTACTAGGGTGCTTATAAAAATAAGTAGTAAATTTTGCCTCAGGGGCAAGGAAAGGATGATTTTCAGACAAGAAGCATCTTTGTTGGTCTTGAAAATCAAGACAAAGTGAGTGGGGAGACAAGGCAGGGAGGCATGAGGACATTGTTTAGTGTGATAGAAACATAGCTCACAAATATGCGAGCATATTCCACCAATTAGGTCAAAACTGCAATAGCCGAGGAGAGACATAAAACCAAAAAAGGAGAAGCCAGACATTTCCATTTGGATGGAGTCATTGAGGCAAATTAGTGTGGATTAGGAGTTAGAAGCTACAAGCCCGGCAAATGCCCTTGATTCATGCACATTTTTTAGACTCTCTTGATCATGTATCCAGAAATCCTTGGGTGTGGTTGTTCCTAGGGTACCCACACCTTGTTCCTGTCCTCAGACCTGCAGAGCTTGCACAGCGCCCTCTCTGTGCGGTTATATATGGGCTGGCAAATGAAAGGACACACACCGAAGTGTTCCCCACCTGTTGGCCTTCTTCCTAAGGTATCACTTTCCAGGCCCAGTAACTCCCTGACACCTGTCTCAAGAGAGACTTTGGGGGAACCCTAACGTCATTCTTTATTGTGGATGATAATGTGTTTCTTGAAAATACTCAATAATTCACAAGTTTTTCTTATTCAAAACGACCTTCCTTTACAATTAGTGCTTTTCTTTGAGTTTTGGCGCAGGTGATGACTAGCCCGAGCCACATAGATTTTCTAAAAGGAAGTGCTACTGATATCCTCTAAATTCTAGTCTAAATCTTAAAACAAAACTGCATACCCATAACGATAGTGAGATATATGTTATCCTTTGGGAAAAGATGGTTGAATATTAGATTTTCTGGACAAAAAAAAACGTTCTGCTGCATGCAGTCCTGCTGCAAAACCCAGCTTCTCCCCGCCCCACCCCATTCTAGCAGGTTTTTCTCAGTTTCAAGTGTGTCACCCCCAAGGCCTTTACGTGGGATCCAGCCCTGCCAGCTGGGAACCAAAGGACAGAAGCCGTTGGACTCCACCTCCCTTTTCTTATTATCTTAGCATATTCTTACTGACTTTTCCAAGGGCCAGATTGCCCAAAGAATTCACAATCGTGCAATTAAATTTCTGTTCCGACAGAAAATAGAACTATCTGAGCACACTGGATTGCCTCCTGTCAGGGATCCCAAGCCAGATCAGACTTGGGATCAGCTGGAATGGGTGTTATTCCCCACACACCAGCTCAAGGGGAGACAGACCTTAAGGACTTTTTTTATTATTATTATTATTGTGTTTTGAAACCTAAAACCCTGAATGGCCTTGTAAGCCAAAATAGAAAAAGATATTTGGACTACAAAAAAGAGAAACATCATGGGGCTCAATTTGCTGACACAAGGACCCCCTAAATGTGAACGATGACAGACATGTTCAACGTTCACAGCTGTTTATTGAGCACCTTGTCTGTGCCTGACCTTGTTCTAGATGCTTCTAATTATCTCTAAACAGAATATGTGAAAACATTGGTCCTTCTTGAGCTCATATTTGATGGGGGATATAATGGACTGAGGTGTGAATGATACTCTGTGTTAGAAGATAAGTGCCATGGAGAGAAATAAATCAAGGAACAGGGGTCAAAATGTCTGGTGGGGGTTAAAGGAGGGAGGGAAGGAGACAGTCAGAGAAGGTGACATGTGAGTAAATAGTAGAAGTCAGAGAGGGAGTAGACCATACGGAGATAGAGGGCCAAGCATTCCTTACAGAGAGAAGAGTGGGCATGAAGATCTTGAGGCACAACAAGGCCTGAGCTGCTTGCAGGGAAGTGGAGGCATGGAGGCAGTGTCGCTGTGTGAGGTAGCAGCTGAATCAGAGAGCTGAAGAGGGTCAGGGGGCGGGGGGGGGGGGAGGGGTCCTAACTGCTGCTTTGCCTTTTCTTCTCAGAGAGACCAGGAGTGATTGGAGGGTGATGAGCAGCGAAGTTACATTATCGGACTTAAGTTTTAACAGGTTCACTCTGGCTTGTGTGATGCAATATTTTAGAGAATTAGAAGTTTCACAATAAAAGTGTTCTGCTTTTAAAATGGCTTTTGTAAAAATAATAATAATAATAATAATAATAAATAAAATAAAATGGTTTCTGTACAACTCATATAATTCACTTGTGACAATGCTATGTGCTTCCCAGGTGTGGAGTGCATATTTACTTGCCTTTTTACTAAATGTAGCAAAAAAACAGCTGCAAATGTATGTTGGTGTCTTCCCCTTGACTGCCACTCGGCTGCTCCATAACTGGAAGTGCTGCTTCCCCTATTAGCTGTAACCTCACAACTCTGATTAACGCTCCCGGCTCTGCCATTGGCTTGCGTGTAGTCCATGCCGAGTCCTTCCCCCGACCTTCCCCCTCTTACTGCTCATGCTGCTTGGAACGCCTTCCCACATGCCCTTCAAAGCCAGCTTGGTTGCCATGATGCCTTCACCAATTGTTTCCATTGCTATTAACCCATTTTCTAAAATCCTCACACTCGGATTGTGCATCACCGAGTTTTAGCATCTATTTGTGTAATACATTGTGCTTTTGGACAGCTCGTGTGTTTGCTTTTCCCTCTAACCAGGGATCTTCTTAAAAACAACTGGGTCCGTGCCTGTGTTTTTCACATTGAGCACAGGTCTAAGCTCACCACAGGTGCTTACAATGAGTACCTAGTGGTCGGTTGGTTGACCCTTTAATCCCTTTCTATCAATCCAGCAACAGTAAGAGTAGGCTACTTGAGTCTGTATTTCAGTGAAGGAATGTCGGGATGCCCACGGGAGTGGGGGCTGGTACCACAATCCAAGGTGAGGAAGCCCCTCTAGTTTTCACTTTGGATTCGAGGCACTGGTGTCACTCTTCCCTGTCACAGGGGCTGAATAACTTACACGTAGAATTAACCTATGCCTTCTTTGCTATTTCCTCAATTGAAACAGCAGTTGATCTATGTGTCTCTTCAGCTGCTGTAACTTCAGTATTTGTATTGCCTCTGTTTCTTTTTCCCGCTGAATTTCTGTTGGCAGTATCCCCTGCAAATATGGGAAGTTCTCACTGAAAAGCACTTTCAATTATATACAGTTGACCATTGAACACGGTGGGTTTTAAACTGCTCGGGCCCACTTACATGAGAATTTTCTTGGATAAATACACTACAGTTTTATGATGTATTTTCTCTTCCTTGTGATCTTCTTAAGATTTTCTTTCCTCTATGCTTATTATAATACAGCATAAAATACATAATATGTGTTAATCAGCTGTTTATGTGGTCATAAGGTTTCCAGTCAGCAGGAAGCTATTAGTAGTTCAGTTTTCAGAGAGTCAAAGTTAAATGCAGATCCCTGTGCAGGGGGTTGGTGCCCCTCGCCCCCATGTTGTCCAAGGGTCAACTGTATGTTAACATATTATAATAAGTAATTGATTATTTGATGGTAGGAAGTAATCAAATGCTTCATTTTGGAGTTCATATATGATATCATTGATCGATTCCTAAGCAATGAAAGACACACATTCAAAAGAGCAGGTAATATACTACATTTTTATCATCTATGTGTAAGATCAGAGCACACTAAGGAAAAGAGAATATATTTTCCAATATCGTCCTGCTCAGGTATATATCAGCTTGAGTTTAGGTGAAAACACATATCTGCTATCTCAACAATGAATGACACAAATTGGTTTTATAAATGGATGTCAGTTATAAAGCTCAGTAGCAGAGACAGTGATTAATAATACAGTTGCCACGGCTTTTTACAACATTCTGCTATCAGGATCAACCATTTGTTTTCACTGAGGTGTTTCACTTTCATTAAAAACGGGGATGATTATAGATGAAAATGAATGTACTATTGAATTTCACACCTTACATTGCTTTCTAGTGATAGGAGTTAATTTCCTTCCAAGTTCTCTTTGAATGAGAGGTAATTTCATAGTCTAGATGAAAAAAAAAAAAAAAAAAAAAACACCTCTTCATGTAGCTACCTGGACCTGGGGAGCATACTAAGATGAAGCACATCTTTGAATGGGGCTAAACTAACCAAATTTATCTACTACCTTTATATACAGACATTTTCTCTACCATTGCAATAGTAAGGAGAAGTGAGCAAGGCAGATGGATGAAGCCTCATTTAATTCAGATCCCATAATGTATGCTTCAATATCTATATGGGGCCATTTTCTTGTTAAAGAGATAAGATATTTGCTGATAATATAATTCAACTTTAGTCCATTAACATTTAACGTTTGAATTTTGTGAATAAATGTTGGGAGAAATTATTTTTAGATGTTGGTGTTTCACTCATAAAATCAATGAGTGATTTCTATGTATTACTAAAAGGAGGAAAGGCTTTTTTTATTCTATATTACCTCAGAAAAGCTTGTAAAGTATTATTTTTTTTAAAAGAAACTATTGTCATTACAAATAATCACCACTGTCTTTTTCCATGCTACCTAACTAATAATCTTTGCTGTGTACTTCAGGCATGAACTTCTAGAAGAAGCTCGGAGGAAGGGATTACCTTTTGCTCAATGGGATGGGCCCACTGTGGTTGCATGGCTGGAGGTAAGAAAATTAAACCAGAAAGTTCTTAAATTAATCACTCCAGTTTGACAGTTTTTCTAGATATGGGTAAGGATGGGTTTCTGAAGTCACAGTTTTCCAATAGCCTGGAGTAGCTTATAAAGGGAATATTTGCTTTATCCAGGGGGCTGTGGGCATTGTTGTGGTCTTAATCTGATACATTCTTGTGATTGGGGTGGAAGGAAACACCTAGTAGGATAAAAAAGTTTCTCTGAATTTCACCATCTTCATGTCTAGAGAAAGAGAAGACAGTTATTAAACCACATATCCGTTGTTGCAAGAAAACCTCTGACCCAGTCCATCAGTCCAGGGTTCTTCTTCATCGGCAGGTTACAGAGAAGAACCACCTCTGTGTTCCATCCTGCTGTGTTATCCAAGATCTCACTGTCACCTGAATGCATAGAGAACCATTCCTTTGCTTATACATTAATTCCTGAACCTAATTCTCTAAAGCCTAGAGGCCAGCTAGGTTTAGACGGCTGGCATAAAGCAAGAGAATGCGTATCCCCTTGCTCTCTTCTGGGTCTAAAGTGAATGTTATATTGAAACAGGAACTACATTCAGCATTTTCTACAGAACACGGGGACCGGGAAAAAGAAAACAACACCCGAGCAGGGTAGAGGGCAGCAGAAGTGGGCTGGGACAGTGAAGGGAGCACATATTTGACCATAAAAGACCCCTTCATACTACTTATTAGTAGTGTTCACTGCCTATTCCATTCAGTTCTCTAATGTGGGCTGCTAGCAGCTGCCAGGTTATGCCAATGTCAGGGCAAAGAAGAAAATGGGTTTTTCTAAGTGGCTAGAGATTATAAGATCACTTACTTCCTTTATCCTATCATATCCAGAGCTAACAAATTAATGAGGAAAAATTAAAACCCATTTTAGTTTAAAAAATAGTCTTCTATCGATAGATGTGAAAACATACTTGGCATTTTTTTCTTGGACTGAGTGAAAGAAGCCTGTGTCTTGCTTTATTTTATTCTCTCATATCAGTCAGGGAATTTTTAGCATATCAGTGATCAGAGCTGCTTCTTCCAGGCGTGCCTTTAAAATTACTATACTTTAAAAATCAATTATAATTCAAAATGCTTAAGAAAGCACACCTCAGAATTGATAGCAGTTTTTTGTTCAGTGTCACTCCAGTAAAATGAGCTGCAGTTTGACCAAGACTAGCTGCTATTTTGGCAAGTGATGAACAAACCCTTAGATATATATATAAAAAGATTTACCGACATTAAGGAGCTAGGAAATGACAGGCAGTGAAGTTTTGTGCTAATTAAACCTATCCTGAGCACACAGAAATTGCTCATAATATGCCTCCTAAAGTGACTCAAATTATAAAATGGAATAAACAAGATGAATGAGCCGGGTGATCCTATGAATGAGAGCTCTTAACTTTCACCTACTTTCACACCCCCTCGTGTGCACAGCCTTATTTAAGAATGATGTGCAAAAGTTAAGTCTGAGGCTTCACACACCACTTATCAACACCAAAAACTTTTTGAAAGTCTACTTCGGGATGATACTGGTTACAGTGTATTGGCAAGCATTTGGGTAATATTATTCAGTATAGAAATCTAAATATCTTTAAAAAGAGGGAGTGAAAAATCATTAGCGTCCCTTGAAGGTATATTTAGATGTTTACTTATTTTGAACAATTTGAGTTTATAAACTAAGAAGTCAAGTCCCGTCTTCCATCATATCTAATGGTGCCCAACGAAGTAAAAGTCAATTCCTTGTTCCTCACCTGCTGGAAGATAGTATGGACTATTCAGTCATGGCTGTTCTTATATCCCTTCTTCCTGTCTTTCATCTCCAGTCACAGCCCAGGCCATACTGACTCAAAGATTTGGCTTCCAGTTTTGTTCATTTGTCTTCCTATAGAGACAAGTAGCCTCCTCATACAATTGAATTTTTTAAATAAAAGGATATCTAGATTAGTTGTCTATTACCATGTTAACAGACTATCCCCAAATTTAGCAATTATTTTTCTCATGGCTCCAATGGGCCAGGAATCTGGACGTGACTTAGCTTGGGTCCCTGATGAAAGTATCTCCCAAGGCTACAACCAAGGGGTCAGCCGGATTGGCAGGCATCTCAAGGCCTGATATGGGGAGAATCCACTTCCAACCTGACTCTTGTTTTCACAGCAATGATCCAGTTCCTTGCCAGTGGCGGCCAGGAACATCCATTCCTTGCCAAGTGGGCATCTCCACAAGGCTGCACACAACATGGCAGCTGAATTCCCCCCAGAGCCAGAACACTGAGAGGAGGGAGGGACAGAGGACCACCAGGAATGAAGCTACCTTCTTTTTGTTACATAATCTGGAAAGTGGCATCTCATCACTTTCCCAATAGTCTGTTCATTAGTCACTGGTTTCAGCGCCAACTCAAGGGCAGAGGGTAGATTACACAGAGGCAAGGCAGCTCTGTCAGGAGGAGGAAATCCCTGGGACCCAGCTTAGAAGCTGCCTGCTGCAAAGCCCTAGAACTAATAAAGCTGAATCTCTTTGTCTTACAAATGAAGACACTAAGGCCAAGGTTTAGAGAAGTTACAGGACTCACCAGTGACTCTGAAGCAATTAGAGCCCAACCTTCTAGTCCAGAGCTCATGGCACTGATTTTTGCTAATTGATAGCTTTTCTTCTTTTCTTACTGTCACTGCTCTCACTCATGTTCTCTCTCTCCTTTTGCTCAATCTGTTCATATCAGCAAGATAGTCCCCAAAAATCAATATTTTGGACATTTAAAGACCAAGATTTAAACCACTCACTTGCATGGGCCCTGCTTCTTACTCATAGCTAATGATGAGGGTGCAGAGAGAATGGAGACAATATTCCTTTTTTCAACATGTGTGATTCAAACTGCTGCAACCCAATCCGTGTGAGTCGGCATTCCCCCACTGCTGAAGATGTGTGCGGACACCGGGCTATGCTCGTTGCACTGCTGATTCAGTGGTTTTTCAACAGCATCATAGCAGAGTTGAAAAATTGGAATTTCTAATTTCCATCTAATGCAGTTTTCATTTCCTTACTCTCTTTACCTCAGGTTTTCCAAATGTTTATAACTTTAGTCTTTTCCTTTAGCACTTCATTCTATCCTCCAAAACTTTGTTCACGCAGAACATCAGCTTAAGTTCACGCAACCATCACATGCTATCGGTAGGTATGTGAGAAATGGGCCTTAACTACGCTACAGCCTTTGACCAAAATCACACAGCTGGAGACTGTAGAGCTGTCTCTACGACAGACAGAACTGCGTTGTACTCAGAATCCTAAAGATTTATAAGCTGAATTCACGCGTTAAACAAAGTCAAATGAGCCTTTACCAAACTCAGCTTGTGGCTGGTCTTCTTGTCCTTAAATCCACGGGGGCAGAGGTGGATTTGGTGATATGCAGCTATCATGGTTAACCTAATAATATAAATTAGTTGGCAAACTGCACACCCTAGAGACTCGATTGCAGATTTTTATTTCCATTGTGGCCTAGCTGACTTCCTTTTTCTTTTTTTTTTCCTGACATGTTTTAATAAGTCGCTTAAGGCCTTTATGCCTCTGTGTTATCTCAGGAAAATAATAATAGCATCTATCTTTTTGGGGGCCTGGTCACTCCAAGAGTTCATATGGGTAAGCTACTTAGACTAGTGCCTAGCACGTATGAGACGTGAACACGTTCCCCATCAGTATGACCTGTGTCTGTGTTTGCTTCTCCCCCGCCCAACAGCTCTGGCTGGGAATGCCTGCTTGGTATGTAGCAGCCTGTCGGGCCAACGTGAAAAGTGGTGCCATCATGTCTGCTTTATCAGACACTGAGATCCAGAGAGAAATCGGAATCAGCAATCCCCTGCACCGCCTAAAGCTGCGACTAGCCATCCAAGAGATGGTTTCCCTGACGAGTCCTTCAGCTCCCCCGACGTCCCGAACTGTGAGTCAGCTTGTGCTCCTTCCCTCTCCCCCTGGCTGGGCAACTAGTAGCCTCCGTTAAGTCCACAGAGCGAGACAGTGGCAGCACACATTTCAATGTCAGTGTGAATTATTCTGAAGAGATTTAGCTGGCTCTTCATTAACCTCACTGCCACTTTTAATAGGTTGGCAAGTGAGGAGCCGTGATGCCCATCCAACTGGAAGGCTGCGATCCAAGACAGACTTTTGAGCTAATCTCTAACTCAAGTCCAGGTTTTTCCCCCCATGCAGAGTGACCCCACGTTAACGCTTAAGGATGTTCCCTTTCAGAGCAAAACAAAACAAAAATAAAATAAAAGGAAATGCGCTGGGGGTAGTAGTGCTTTCTGAAGATCAGTGCTGAATTCACTACTTCTTATGCAGTTTTCATAATTATGAAAGTACGCAGATATTTGGTATTTTATAAATACCCGGTGGAAGACCTTCCTTCAAAATCCATTTGCTTCTCATTTGTAAGTCCCTATTCTTCTCATAATTTTATCCCTGTCCTAATGCTAGGAAGGAACAAAATGTCTTTAAAAAAATGCATGCCAGATGACCAACTCATATACTAAGAACAACTCCAGATAATAGTCACTCTTTCTTTAGTCCATCCCTGAGTTCCATCTTCTTCTGGTAAGGGATATGATTTCGGATGTCAACTCAATTTCTCTGGTTCCATGTCTTATGCAGAATAACAAAATGTGGAGGAATAAGGCAAATTTGAGTTGTGGGTAAAAGAAAAGTGGTATTGCTTTATTGCAGTTTTCAGACACAAAATTAAACTGGAGAATAACCTTTTCTCCTGGGTCTTCAACAGTCTGCAGGAATTGGCGTAATGCGTATCGTTTCTATTTTTACACTTCTTCCCAGTATACTGGATTCTAATGCCAGAAATACCAGATCAAATTATTTAAAAAGGTTTTGTTTGTCATGCTTGGATAATTCCATTTTAACTTCTTTCTAAATAAGGTGTAGAAAAAGATATAATTTAACAAACTCTTATGTATGACATTATTTTTAAATGTCTATCATGTTGTAGACTATAGCTGAATTATCACTTGGCCAAAAGAATAATACAGAATATGTTTAACATAAAAGCTGAGTAGGCCACTAAAACAGGTATTAAAAACCGAATTCAGATCTGATAGAGTTTAATTTCCAAAGGAGAGAGAAGCATCACAGCTGGCTTATATCAACACTCTTTTCCTAAGAGTCAATGTACACACAATTATGGAAAATGCAAAATTGGAACGTCTGAAGTCCTAATTTCAAGATGAAAAGTAGAATATGCTTTATTATTTTTCTTTAGCATCTGAGTCCGTTTCTTAATGGAAAGTAGAATAACGAAACACTATTTTTCTAAAACTGTCTATGTGAACTTAAGAAATTTAAGTCACAAACTATTAAAAGTGCATACTCAGTTGTTTAAAGAAGAGTCAGAAAAAATAAATAAATAAAAGAAAAGAAAGAAAGAAAGGAAAGAAAGAAAGAAGAAAGAAAAGAAAGAAGAAAGAAAGAAAGAAAGAAAGAAAGAAAGAAAGAAAGAAAGAAAGAGCAAGCAAGCTCAGGACACTAGCCTCAGTTCACCACAAAGGCTTTATCTCCCCCCTCCATCCCCCGCGTCAGGATCCCAAAAACACAGAACTAACTACTTTCAGTTTGCTAAACCCTCTTGCTTGCGAGTGATTATGAGCTTTTGCAATTGCTCTTCACTCCTCCTGGAACATTCTTCTGACTCCAGGGTCACCATCCTTCCCCAACTCCTCCTTCATCGAATGATTCTTGAATGTTTTTCCTTGAAAAAGCCAAAATCTAGTTTGCTTCCCTTCCACAATTTCATTGTGGCTCACATTGTTACCACTGTGTATACTTATAAAAACTATCTTCTAATTTTCTCTTAATTTATCTTCCGCTAAGCTGAGCAAGGATATTACCAGTTTTCCATGGTCCCCAGGCCTTAATTCAGTGCCAGGCAAATTGTAGAGAGTAGTCAGTAAACATTCATCCTAAGAATGGTGATTGTACAAGTCACTCTGCCAAGCCAGAAGATACGTATGGCCCTGACTTCAGAGAGGACAACCAGGGTAGGAGCAGTAGGACTTGCTCACCACTAGGTTTAGTAGATGATCTAGTTTAATTCCTCAGTGTTAGGCAGAAGCAAAGAGCTGTGGAATTCCAAAGAAGGGAAAAACCCTTTGTAGTGGAATAAGGCTTCAAAGAGAAATTAACGTCTCAAAGACAGATAGTATGTTATTAATTAAGGACTAAAAATTATTACTTTTGTTCAGTATTAACTTTTGGATAAGTGACCTTTTCAGCCTATTTTCCTTATCTTTTTATAAAGATGAATTATTTCATATCATATATTTTTCTTTTGAAACTTAGTCACATAGCATGAACATTTTCCTCATTTTATTAAATATACGATTGTCATATCATGTTTAATTGCTGCGTAACTCCTTCATGGAAATACCATAATATATTTAACCAAATCCCTAATTTTGGGCATTTTGTTTATTTAACGATTTTCGTTGTATTCACAATACCACAGTGGATACACACATAGTCACATTGTTGCATAAACAGATTGTTTCTTATAGAAGGAAGGAAGATCTTAACTATTTGGATTCACAGTTAACATAGAAGCTACAGAAATCATTGTAAGAATGAGACCAGCTTAACTGAATTTCAAGTAACCTTCACTGCGGCTCACTTTGAACAAACAGTGCAGCCACTCAGGCAAAGCACTGCGGTCACCCAGTGTAAAGGGTGTGTGACACATGAGTGTTAGGTTCTTCTGGGTATAGTGCACTCTTTACAAAGTTAATAAGAGCAATTTATTTGAAGTGATTTAACAATTCATACATTCATATGCCTCTGTTTACGTTGATCCTCACTCCCAAAAGCTGGGAGTAGAGGGGAAGGGCTCTTAACATGGGAGACTCCAGTATGTGAAACACAATTTATAGGTGTGCATAGTTTTATCTTACAGGGAAAAATTCAGAGATACTCTAAATTCCAAAATGGTAGGAAAATGAGAATTTTACACATATAAATTTTACATATATGATGCCTATCCTCTGGGTTTTTTTTTTTAAGTAAGCTCTATGCCCAGTGTGGGGCACTACTGAACTCCTCTTTGTTACTCAACCATATGTATATGAGTATATATATTTCCTCATTACTTATTCCTCACTATTTATAATTCTCTGATAAATATGCTTTCTTTTATATTGGATTCTATTCATCAGTTTAGTTTATATGTAGTTTTCAAATTATACTAAATTACACAATTTATAACAGAAGGCAAATTAAAATGGTACTACTATGTGTTGGTAGAAAAGGCCAGAGAGAGTCATGGTGGAGGCTAATGTCGGGACATCAGTTTTGCTATTTATGATTCTAGACCGCTTCCAAAACAAATAATAAGCAATGCATAGGATATAAATTCCATTGTGGCTCTAGGATGGATGTACCTGGACCACCTTGCAATGTACATAAGGATTTCCCAGTGAAATGGTGGAATTTAATAGGAAGTGGTTCCCAGTGGCCATTATCATCCACAATATGCCTGATCTGGACATTACTAACTGGACTTAAGTTTAGAAATTGTGCATTATTCAGTGTATAGAACAAATATCATGGGTTATCTTATTTAGAAAGCAAATGAGATTTCATAAAAAGAATAGTGCCTGCTAAAAGGAAAATGTCCCTCTTACATCACAGTCTCTGTAATGGTGTAGGGCCTTGCCGAGAAATTGGGAAGCTAGGTTTTGTACTTTCTGATAGTAGTTAGTAAGGTTGAAAAAATGCCCTTTATTAAATTAAAAATAACATTTTACTTCTTTCTCCTCTATAAGAATATAGCAAAACAACACACTTGTGTAATTATAAAAGGAAGAAATCATTTGGGAAAAACTGATAGTGGTTTCCAGACAGGGTGTGATAGTGCTTTCAGCTTTGTACTGACCACCAATTTTCTCTTTTCAAGGACATTGAAGAATCAAAACTTTGTGAATGAAATATTGGTAATTGCACAACAAAGTACCCATGCCTTTGTTTTCTGAAGAACAATAAATACCTACCTCTACAGATCAAACCTAATCAGTTCTTCATGATTACAAAAAAAATGGATCCGATAGCTACATACCTTTGAAATGCAAATCTTGATTTAGCCTTTGTCCTGATTAGTAATCACAGGAGCATCATTTTAAATCTATCCCACATGAGCTTCACAGCATGCCTCTTTCTATTTAATTTTTTTAAGTAGAAGAAAAAGGGAGCTCTGAGCAAACCAGCAATGCTGTCTCTCCTGTGCATGCTGTAGAGGCAAGAGTACTGTCGTGTTGCTGTGGTGCTGTTAACTTACAGTACTGCTGCCTTTCTTCTTTACCACTGCTTCCCTCTGGTGGATCCTACTGCCTCTCCTGGGCCTCCTCACTAGCCTTCAGGCAACGTTTGGGTGACCCATGAAGAAATGGAAAATCTTGCAGCTCCAGCAAAAACGGTTAGTCTTACGGCTTTGTTGAACGTGAAGAAAAATTATTTTGCTGCTATTTCGATGGAAACCTATTTTATTTATGACAGATCTGAGTAATGGGTATGTTTACATCATGATATGCATGAAAACTAACTTTTCTCGTTAAGGTTTTATTTTACTTGGACGTTTCTAATGAAGCAGTGCTAGGTGGTTATAACATGGTTAGTATCGCAAGAGTTTGTAACATGCTTATAATAATCAAGAATTTTAATTATATTCATCATTTATCATTCTGCAACGTTGGGAATTTTTAGTAGCAGATATCACTCCGTATTGGGCATATTCACAGATAATACATGTTATCAAACCCAATTAAACTTGTAATAGAAAAGTTCAGTTTGAACACACCTTTTTTCTTCTTCTTTTTTTTTTTTTTTTTAAGATTTATTTGTTTAGTCAAGAGAGAGAGCTAGAAAGTGAAGGGGCAGAGGGAGGGGGAAAGGGAGAGAGAGAGAGAATCCCAAGCAGACTCCCTGCTGACCATGGAGCCTGAAGAGGGCCTCTCTGTCTTACCACCCTGAGATCAATGACCTGAGCTGAGATCAAGAGGATGCCTAACTGACTGAGCCACCCAGGCACCCCAAACACTCATTGTAATATAATCATTTAGTTTCTTATACTTTACCAGTACAGAACTTAAAACTCAACTCCCCCCTCCCCGCCCCAAATAGCTATTCATTTGATATTCAAAGCACAGGCTTAAAGAAATTTTTAGTGACTCTGATTATAATTGTCAGCTTTTAAACCAATTATATATAGTCATTTTTCATGTAAAGTAACCAAATTGGGTAGGTCAGACATTTTATTCTTAGCAGTTTCTTCTAATTTAATGTCCTTTTGGTTTTTTCCAGATGTGAAAAATTGACTACGTAGTTTATGAAAGATAAAAATTCCAGTCATTTTCTAATTATATTTCTAGTTCAGTGCTTTGGCTTTGCTTTTATTCTTGTTTACTTTTGTTTGTTTTTGCCCATTGCTAAAATCTATTTGATTATCACAAAGCTTTGTTAGTAGAGGCAAACAGTTACTTTTTGTACTTCATCAATTTACTTTATGTTACACTTATTTATTATATATAAATATGTGTGTATATAGTGTATACGTTTATATGTACTGTATATTTGTATATACATAATCAGAAATTTTTATTGTAGTTCATTACATTTGAAAAACCACATACTTTTAAGAATTAAAAAAAGTTTGAAATGACCAGATCCAATGTATCATAAAAAGCCCATTTGTCATATGTGTGTATGTTTAGTCGGAATTAACTAGAAATTATGTGATTGACCTTAAACTGCTAAATTGATTACTGTGGGTTGAATAAGGATCCATGTGTTTATCTACTGATGTCATAATTAACATTTTCAATAACAAACAATTTTGCTTCTGCTAGAATAATTTTACTGTCTTCATTTGAGATTAATTTATGTTTATCTGCTTTATTAATCATTCCCTGCTGCTAACACAGAAAGAATCTGAGGAAGGAAGCTGGGCCCAGGTAGGAAATTCATACACTCTAAAACAGTATCATTGAGTACGCTCTGAGGATATAAAGTAAGAAACTGTAGTATATCATAATATTATAAATCTTCTACTTTGCTTAGGAGTCAGCTAATATGTATATTTGAATTTATTATGTTTAATACTATGTCTTTTTAAATCAATGATATTTTGCAAAGAAAATGAATATCATTTCATATCTGGCCTCTTTCGAAAGGGAAATTTTCTTTCTTTTATAAAACAATGAAGTGTAACTTAAATTGCTCTGAAATCACCTCTGAATATATATAATCAGGAGTCATTCAAGTTGGCTATAATAGGAGGTGTTAAAAAAAATAACCTTATGAAACATATACTCTAAAGTATAATGGGAAGTGTGGGCAGGCTGGGGTCAAAGGACGTGTGTCCACATTGGGAGTGCAGGTCAGAAGTCACTTCCATGAACTGAGATGGTGATATGAGACAAGTATCTGTACTTTGAACAACCATGTGCATTTGCAAGTACATGCACATGTTTCTACATTTCCACACGACATAAGCCTGAAAAAATTAATGCGTGCAATTGCGCATGTGATTCAAACCTTTGACTATAAGAAAATTTTGGTAGACATTACTAGGACCTATATTTAACCATTCAGTAAATTAGAGTGGTATTTGGTTTTGATTTTGGCAAGAACTGCATCATTTTTAAGAACACATGGAAGAAAGGGAGCACCTAAGACTTTCATTAGAAATACAAGTTATAATTACAATTGTGAATTTGTTGTATCATAAAGAACTGAATAAAAGATACTGTAAAACTAGTAGATAGTAATAGTCCTTTTTAAAAATTAGTCTAGAGGTGAGGGTTGATGGTTTTCATTTTGGCTGGACGAACAATGTGTGGTGGGATGAGTTCATTCACATTGTTATATTAAATAACTAGATTATTTGTCTTTGCTTTTGATCATACCCTGCTTCCTAGATACAGAGTCTATACTGACCGATTTCTAAAAGAGACTGAGTCTTTCCAATGACCTCTATGGACCACCGGCTGCGTGCTTCATTAGATAACAATAGTGTCCACACAGACTGCAGCATTCTGTCTCTCTAGCCTTGTAGCTCCTTCCTCTGTTTACCAAGGTTTCTATTTTTCACACTGAGCTTTGCCATTATACCATAGGGAGGGTAGTGGTAGCACAGAAGAGAAGGAAATGGTGGAGTATTAGCTGACAGATAAAAATCAATTAGATTAAATAAACTTACCTATACAAAAGATCTTTAAGCTCAGCATTTATATTAGGCCATTAATTCCATTTTAAATTAAAATGCATATTTGTGTAGGATGTGATTTCTTCCAAGAATACAAAGTGAACACGATCACTTTCTATAAGCAGATACCATGGTACATGTACCCAGAGTTCCATTTTGTCAAATTAAATACTTAAAGGGTAAATGTTATTTCTGCTTTTTTCCCCATATAGCAGAGTAATTAAATGTTAGTTATAATAATATGTAATATACTTCTATTACCATCTCATCTTGTTGGCTAAGAAACTTGACTGCTATAAAACAATTCTAGTGTCCGGTTTTTCTACAGACTCTGGCTTACGGAGATATGAACCACGAGTGGATTGGAAACTGAATGGCTTCCCAGCCTGGGGTTACCTCAATACAGAAGTTATTTTATGGAATGCTTGGTAGATGCAAGAATGTTAGATCACTTAACAAAAAAAGATCTCCGTGTCCATTTAAAAATGGTGGATAGTTTCCATCGGTAGGTTTTTGTTTTGTTTTTTTTCTAACAGTAATTAAAATTAAACAATAAATAATGTGTATATTACTAGAACAAAAAGAGATGCCTAGGAAATAGAGAATTGTGCTATTTGCCAAGTGGACATACACTTGGCAAATATTTTCATGCAGCAAATTGCAGGGCCTATTTAGCGTAGAGCTGTTACACATCACAAGCTCAGAGTTTCCAGAACTACACATGTATATAATTCTCATGCAGTGTAAATCTTTTTATTTTTCTGTATCTTTGGGAAATTCCATTTTTGTGATTTATATCTGTGTATGTTTTTATGTTAGGATATTATTTATTGAAAATAAAATTAGGTCAGTTTCAAGTCTCTACAGTTACTCTCTAAAAAGTTACTCTAAAAGTGGTTACAAATTGTATAACCTAGATACAAGAAAAAAATGTGAGAAGGAATTCTTCTCCAAAGAAAATGCCTTTGTTTTCATATAAATCTTTTAGTATTTTAGCTTATTCATGCATTAATTTTCAGAAAAAAGTACTGAATGGATTGTGAAGCAGCTATAAGGACACAAGAATAAAATGCAACCTCTTTTTTCAAGTTGTTTACCATCTAGCGGGTACAGAAGCTTGTTGTAATACTATGTCATAAATGTCACACTGATATCTTCCTAGGTTATGTGAGAAATGGTCAGTTGGATTATGATTCTTTTTTGTTTGTTTGTTTCGAGTTTTTATTTAAATTCTACTTAGTTAACATTCAGGAGAATTTAGTGATTCATCACTTATATACAACACCCAGTGCTCATCACAGCAAGTACCTTCCTTCATACCTATCACTCATTTACCCCACTCCCCTGCTCACTTCCCCCGCCTCCAGCAACCCTCAGTTTGTTCTCTATAGTTAATAGTCTGTTTTATGGTTTTATATATAGTTTATTATGATGATAATAAATATAAATCTAGATGGTTTTGGCTTGCAAAACTCTATTTGTTCACATCCTGTACAACACTTGATTAGCTAGTGAAATGAAAATGGTGTAAAAAATCAGATATGTTGATGACAAAAGTTATGATGAAGACACAATAATTGGAAATCTTCGATTAAACTTATAGGAAATATTTTGAATCTTAATACAGTTGATGACACTGTTGGATTAAATTTAGTAGAAGTAAAGATGATACAGTCTTTAAAAACTGTTAAAATGCTGAATGGGGAATCTATGATTTAAAACTAATCTAGATTAAGTGAAAACGATATGATTTATACTTGGCACAAAAATCTCAGTTTTGATTAATGGCCTCACAGGCCATATTTAGATTGTGGTTATTGGCAGGTACAATAGAAGCTCTGCTATATGCTGAGGTGACAATAAGAAACTGTGTTAATTTATGGGCATTAAATTGTTATTAATAAAATAGTAAGAGCCTGGTGGAAAAGTTGAATTAATTTTAAAAATTTATTTTATTTATTTTGAGAGAGAGAGCAAGTAAGCACCTGTGCAAGCTGGGAAGAGGGACCCAGGGAAAGGGAGAGAGAGAATCTTAAGCAGGCTTGACTCCCAGCATGGAGCAGGATGTGGGACTTGATCCCATGATCCTAAGACCATGACCCTAGCTGAAACCAAGAGTCAGGTGCCCAACTAACTGAGCTACCCAGGCACCCTGAGAATTAATTAAAGACATTTAGCTTGGATAAGGGTAGACTTAAGATATTTTCCTTTTTTATTTTTTTTAATTTATTTTTTATTGGTGTTCAATTTATTAACATACAGAATAACCCCCAGTGCCCGTCACCCATTCACTCCCACCCCCCGCCCTCCTCCCCTTCTACCACCCCTAGTTCGTTTCCCAGAGTTAGCAGTCTTTACGTTCTGTCTCCCTTTCTGATATTTCCCACACATTTCTTCTCCCTTCCCTTATATTCTCTTTCACTATTATTTATATTCCCCAAATGAATGAGAACATATAATGTTTGTCCTTCTCCGATTGACTTACTTCCCTCAGCATAATACCCTCCAGTTCCATCCACATTGAAGCAAATCGGTGAGTATTTGTCATTTCTAATAGGCTGAGGAATATTCCATTGTATACATAAACCACATCTTCTTTATCCATTCATCTTTCGATGGACACCGAGGCTCCTTCCACAGTTTGGCTATTGTGGACATTGCTGCTAGAAACATCGGGGTGCAGGTGTCCCGGCGTTTCATTGCATCTGTATCTTTGGGGTAAATCCCCAACAGTGCAATTGCTGGGTCGTAGGGCAGGTCTATTTTTAACTGTTTGAGGAACCTCCACACAGTTTTCCAGAGTGGCTGCACAGTTCACATTCCCACCAACAGTGTAAGAGGGTTCCCTTTTCTCCACATCCTCTCCAACATTTGTGGTTTCCTGCCTTGTTAATTTGCCCCATTCTCACTGGTGTGAGGTGGTATCTCATTGTGGTTTTGATTTGTATTTCCCTGATGACAAGTGATGCAGAGCATTTTCTCATATGCATGTTGGCCATGTCTATGTCTTCCTCTGTGAGATTTCTCTTCATATCTTTTGCCCATTTCATGATTGGATTGTTTGTTTCTTTGGTGTTGAGTTTAAATAAGTTCTTTATAGATCTTGGAAACTAGCCCTTTATCTGATATGTCATTTGCAAATATCTTCTCCCATTTTCCTATCGTTTGATATTATTACATGATGGAAGAATAATATTTGCTCTGTTGAACATGTGCTTTTCTGGTTCAGATAAATGCAGATAGTAGGGTGAAGGATTTCTGTTCAATATAAGGAACAGCTTTGTATGACTCTCAGTTGCTCTATAGTATACAGATTGTTAGTGAGTTCCCTGTCCCTGAACTCAAATCTTGTGTGGTTGTATTAGATATTTGAATATTAGAATCTTTGATGACATATTTGTGCCTGTTTCCCATTCTTCACTAAACTGAGTTTTAATTGCTTTATATATACTTATGTTTATATATTATTCATATGTATACTTTTAATTATGGTAAAAATGATTATTATAATGACTCAGTTTTGTTTTGTTTTGTTTTTTTAATAAGAATTCCTGAAACAATGGGGTGCTTTGGGTTCTGGGAAATACACAAGCTTCATCTTTATGCTCTTCTTGGTTCTGACTTAAAGCAGGTAGTACTGACTTGCAGAGTGCATCCCACTGTCTTTATGACCCAGTTTTCCATCTGACAGACAGCGATGTAACGTAATATATATCCTCCTTACAGTACGATTTCATATGACCTATAAAACTTGGCAGAAGCCATTGGTTGAGCCTCCAGCTGCCTAATGTCTACGACTATTATTACATCAGTATGATCTGGTTTTTACACTAAATTAGTTTGCCAAGGTGCCATAGCAAAATACCACAGATTGGATGGCTTCAACAACAAAAATTGATTTTCTCACAGTTCTGGAGGCTAGACGTCCACAATCAAGGTGTCAGCATGATCAGTTTCTTCTTGGCTTGCAGATGGCTGCCTTCTTATTGTGTCCTTACGTCATCTTTCTTCTGCAGTGTGTGCTTCCCCTGTTTCTCTGAATGTCCAAATCTCCTCTTCTCTTTCTTTTTTTTTCTTCTCTTCCTTTAAAAAAAAAATATTTAAGTAATTTTTACACTGAACATGGGGCTCAAACTCAACCCCCGAGATCAAGGGTCACACACTCCTCTGAGTCCACCAGACACCCCCCAAATTTCCTCTTCTCATGAGGACACCGACCAGTGAGACTGGAATAATACCTACCCTAAGGGCTATATTTTAATTTATCTTTTATTTATTTTTATTTTTTTAATTTAGTTATCTTTTAAAAAACACTATCTTCAAATATAGTCATATTCTGAAATACTGAGGGTCAAGGCTTCAATATTTGAATTTGAGAGAATATAATTCAGCCCATGAACTTGGATTTGTTTTCTGATTTCCTCTGATTCTGAACTATGTTAACTCAGCATTGTTCTTACTAAAAGGCAAAGCTTAGAAATACATTCAGTTCTTGGGTGTCACCTGGCCAGTGTGTATGTCTAAACTTGCGTGTGTTTCTAAACAAGAAATCACGAATGACAATGCTCTTTACTCTTGAAGCCTAGAAATTCTTTTTTTCCTATTATACTCTTTCACATCCTTTCTGTCTAATATCACCAAGTCTTCTTGTTTCTTCCCTCTGAACATCTCTGGTTTCTGGATTTTCTTTCTATGCTCATGGCAGTTGTTCATTTGTGCCCTTTATTTTTGCAGCATTGACCCCTTCATTGATTCCCCTAACCCTAGCTTCACCTAGTCTCCCTATCTCCGATTTTGCTGCCAGGTTAGTCTTCTTACATCAAAACCTCTTATGATCAATTCTTTCCCCTGTGAAAACCATCCAAATAGTTCTCTAAAGCCGGGATGTATTCCAAGCTTACACTGAATGCAAGCTTTCCTGAATGTTACCCCATTCTCCATATGTAATCCTATTCCTCCTTCCTGGCGTGGATTTCCAACTCTGTATAGTATGTTTCACTATCACCACACATTTAAAATTTCATTGGCAACCTGTGTTCATGGTGCTACCTTTTCTTTAACAACCCTTTCTCTGCTACTTTGACCTTTAAGGATCAATCAGTTTTCTACTCTTCCACAATATCCTTTCACTCAAATTTCGTATCTGCTGATTTCTTTCACCTACTCTGTATCACTGAGGGGTGGTGGCTCTTCATGTTGATAATGCGGTTCTCTATCTTGTTTTAACTTATTAATGTTTTTATATTATTTTTCTCATCAGCTTCAGAAGAAAGCATTCATTTTTTAAAATAAATTCCTTCCTTTCATCATAACAGCGACTTTATTTTATTTTTTTCCAAATGAGTAAAATGTTCATCTGTCTGCAAATAATGTCAAAATAGCCTGATGGAAGACAAAGACATATGGGTGAACAATATAACCCATGGTTATTTTCAAGACTGTGGTTTTCTTATTTTGAAATTAATATTTTTACCCTTTAGAAACATTGTGTGCTTCAAAGAACTGTAGTTTATTTCCCACCAGCACTAAAAGATTTAATTACAAATGTAATTTATTATTTCTTTGCTCTAAGAAGTGGTGCATAGTGTTGACTATGCTTAATAAAAGAACATTCATTATCTGCTGAGTAAATACAATGTCTTTTCTTCTTCTTTAAAAAAAATGACAGAACAAGTTTACAATATGGAATTATGTGCTTAAAGAGGTTGAATTATGACAGAAAAGAACTAGAAAGAAGACGAGAAGCAAGCCAACATGAAATAAAAGGTAATATGTCTTTCTTTCATATCAAATACCTTTTGTTCTGGGTTTTTAGCTTTCACTTTTATGAACCCCAAATGCTCTGTGTGTTACAATGGTCACTAGGTAGCATAACTATTTATGCCACTATTTAGAATAGCGTCATTTGTTTCTCTTCCATTGCTTTTATGTTTAAAACATAAAAAGGATATCATCACTTTGTAAGGTGAATATCCCATCTAGGACATAATCTTGATTTTTTAAAAATTGAGATTTATTCCTCTGAACCTATTAATTATACATTCTGTTGGTCTTAAAGATGCCTCCATGTAGATATTTTTGTTAAACTTTTAATAGAACAGTCTCCTCTATGATTCAGAGAAACATGATATCTAACTTATTTGTAGCAGTTCACTTTAATTTATGTCATTTGAATTTTATTCCAGTGTTTACGAATTTTATTTTTGTAGTATAGTTATAGAAATTATATAGAGGTTTTACATAGAAGTTACATAGAGAATTCACCGCAATAAGTGAGATTAATCCATTAATAATTTCAGCTATAATTATTAAGTCAAAGAAATGATTTAGAGGCATTGCTAATTGGACAACTATTGTGTGTCCAAAAATGTTTGATTTGAATAAGAGAAGACACTCTTACGGATTAGAAAAGTATGGTTATTTAATAATTAAGCCTCTAAATGTTGAGAAGTACCTTAATACACAGGGGAAAGAATTGTTTAAAAGAACGTGTTAGATCATATACTTATTAGACACCACTTTGCTTTTATTATTGTTGTTGACAGAAAATTTAATTGTTAGGTATAACTATCTATGGGTCTTTTTCAGTAAAAGTCATCAGTCCACTTATGTCCATTTATATTTTTTTAAGGAAAAAATTCTCATTAGAACCACATTTTTTTGTGGAAGCTTTTGGATACAAGCAATGTTTCCATTTACTGTTACCCAGGAGTTGATATGTGGAAGCATTTCATCAAATTCAATAGGTGTTTGTACATTAATTGTTCACAGTTAGGCATGAGTCTCTGTTTTCATCTTCACTTCTTTGGGGCTCACTTTAGATATGAAAATAGTACGTACGGCATTTTATATTACCCTTCCCTTCCTATTCAAGTTTAGTGCTGTTTTATTCTTTAGGATTATCTTAAAGTTCTATCATTTTCATTTGTGATAAACAATGTCAGAAATTACTTTTATCTTTGGCAGTTTGGGGACAGCACATTAGTTCTAGTAGAATGGGCTTGAATGCATGTGAAGGCGATTGGTTAATATATTTTTCCATATATGGTTCATTGGAAAGTAGATCGTCACACAATAGATTTCTTGTAACAGTTCATTTGACTCATTACTTAGGAGCAAGAAAGTGTTTTTCCATTATCAAAATTGAGTTGTTTGATTTCACTTTACTTTGGGGCCCCCAGGAAATTGCATGTTGTTTTCAGCACATTGTCATTCAGTTGAATTGAAATTTGGGAACTAATTGATCAAAGAAAGACCCTAGAAAGGAGTCTGTGCTTGACGGAACAAAAGATGTTTTAGCATACAAATTGATTTTACCCAGGGGATACCACTTTCTAGTTTTCCTTCTGAAGTATTTTTTTCCAATTAGATTTTATTATGCTTGGTCTGACCACATGGAATGCTTCATATATAAGGTAGATGTAAAGAGAAGGAGAAATGACCCATTTGGCCCTACACCAGATATTATATTAGTATTTGGCAGTTGCTGGTTGGAGCATAGCCCTGAGAAAAACTGTTGTGATTCACTATGATTATACACAGACAGCTCCATATGATAGGTGACTGAGTGAGGTCATAAATAGCCCCTATTTCCTGTAACTGATCCAATGACATTTGCAGGAATAACTCTTGATGCTGACGAGGGGTCTCTGTTATTATCTGAAGTGTTAATTAACCTTGACCTTAATAAACAGCTTTCTGAAGTGAGGGGACTGTGTGAACATCAAGGATGTACTAAACATTTAATTTGTTGCTAGGAAACAGTCAACACTGATATCTAGCCATTTACTGTTGAGGTCAAGAGGATCCTTATGGAGCTTTAAAGTCAGGCAATAAATTTTGCTTGAAAACAGATTTATAGAAAGGGATCTGATTTACAAGATGAAAAAAAGGTATGTTGCTGTTCTGAAGGAATACAGTTTAGATTAGTGCCTTATTTACCTTCACCCTATAAGTAAATGGATTAGTTTCTATTTATTATTTTATAAATTTGAGGACTCTTAACCACAGGAATTTTTAATGAAGATATATTCAGAAATATGATAAATATAAATTTCTTAAACTATCAAAATATAAACCCATTTCTAGAAAAAAACAAATACTTCTTATTTACAGATCCACTTGATGCAAAGAAAACTGGACAGTTTTGTTATCTTTTGAGGAAACTATTGTCACATTAGTTTTAAAAAATGTTGTACTTAGTGAAAGCAATTGGAGAACTGATGCTGTCACCATACACACCTGCCCAACTCTTGAAGTGTAAGTTTAGTGCAACCAATAGTTAGAACTAATCAGTTGTGATCAGCAGTTGAACAAAGTAATCAAAATATGATACTAACCATTATATCCCATTTCCTGAGATTTAACACTTCAATAGAACAAGCTAGTGAAAACTCAGAGGAAAATATACACTTTAGGAATGACCCAGGAGACCTAGTGAATATATATACTGTAAAATTTCTCTATGTAGTAAAGATCATTGAGAAAGTCTTTTGTTGAAGACATGGGGGGAGAAAGACCCATTAAGTGTGAGGGAGACAATAATTGTCCTATTCCCTGAAGAAATTCCTTCTCCTTTGACTGGAGCCAGAAATGGTAATAAGACTGTGGGAAGTGGGCATTATGAGTCTTTCTTCACATGTTCCTCATTAACTAAAAAATATACATAA
Organism: Canis lupus dingo; assembly: GCF_003254725.2. Taxonomy (NCBI): domain Eukaryota; kingdom Metazoa; phylum Chordata; class Mammalia; order Carnivora; family Canidae; genus Canis; species Canis lupus. The sequence continues at coordinate 23,522,934 of NC_064257.1, read as the reverse complement.
GGATTAGAAAAGAGAAATAGAAAACACAGGTAATCTCATGATATGCCATATAATTCAAATTAACATGTGAACTTAGTAGGGTCTGTATATAAAAATTAAATATGGCTAAAAAAAAAAAATGAACTACCAAACTGTGAAGAAAAACATGGAGGGACCTTAAATGCATACTACTAACTGAAATAAAAGTACTATATGATTACATTGCAAAAAACATAGCATATGATTCCAACTATATGGCATTCTGAAAGGGGTAAAACTATGGACACAGGAAAAAGATCAGTGGTTCCCTACAGTTAGTGGAGAGGGAGGGGTGAATAAATGTTGCACAGGGGATTTTTAGGACAATGAAACTATTCTGTATGATACTGTAATGATGAGTACATGTCATTATACATTTGCCCAAACCTGTACAACCACCAAGAGTGAACCCTCATGTCAACCAAGGACTCAATGCAGATTTGTCTGTTGTAACAAATGTAGCACTATGGTGAAGGATTTTATAGTCAGGGAGGCTGAGCACTTATGGGGGCAGGAGGTATATGGGAACACTACTTCTGCTCAATTTTGCTACAAACTTAAAAATACTCTTTAAAAATAAAGCTACTTTAAAATTTCAATAGAAAAAGCTACTGTATTTCCCAAAGCATTCTTTATACTTTGTCTGGAAAACAACAGAAAATGTATTGTCTCACAGTTCTGGAGGCTAGATTAAGGTGTCAACAGGGTTGCCTCCTTCTCAGGGCTGTGAGGAAGAATGAGTTCCATGCCTCTCCCCTACTTTCTGGTGGCCTTCTGTCAATCGTCATGTTCTGTAGCTTTTAGACACATTGCCCGGATCTCTGCCTTGATTTTCATGTTGCTTTCCTCATATGCATATGTTATTTCCAAATTTCCCCTTTTTAGAAGGAAATCATCATACTGGATTGGGGGCCCACCCTAATAATCTTATTTTGACTAGATTACTTCACTAAAGAACCTACCTCTCAGGTTACATTCTGAGGTAGTGGGGATTAGAACTTTAATTAGGACACAATTCAACCCATAACAACAACAACAAATTTACCAGAATGGCCCAAAAATCAGCAAATAAAACAAAAACATATGAAAAATACAAAGTATTGGTAAAGATGCAGATTTTTATCCATTGCTTGTGGGGGTTTAAACTGTGAGAGTGGAATTTATTTAGCATCTATATTATGGATATTCAAAGCAGCACTCTCCTTAATAACCCACAATGGAATCTGGCCAAACATTCCAGTCCATCACCAGTAGAATGGATCAATTATGGCATAATCCTACAATGGGATACTAAATAATGGAAATAAACAAGATACTTCTGTTTTCCATAGCACGGATGAATCCCACATTGAGTGAAAGACACAGACACAGAAGTAGTTTTGTACAACTTCATTGATAACAGCTAAGGAAAGCAAAACTAAAAAGCAAAACTAACCTATGCTAAGAATAGTTAATATATTGGTAACTGTTGACATGAGGACAGGGACTGAGAACATGAAAGGAGAGGTCTCTATGGGGCCGAAGTACCACTTTATGCTTTGATGGTATATACAAATCTAACTTGACTATAAGTGAATGCATGAGGACAAATTAGTAATGCTTTTGGAAAACTTAAACAATATATAAACACTCTCTGTCCCCCCCCAAAAAAAAACCCTCGAATATTACCCTGATTTTTATAGACTTTTATAACATAAATGGAGGAGGATGAGGGAAGATAAACTTAGTTAAGATTAAGAATATTTCCCAAAGTATTCTTTATATTTTTTGGGGAGAAGCTATACATTTCATTCATATAGAAAAAAATTAACAGGAAAACTTAACTTTTACTGCTCTAGTAAATTATGGGTTTCATTTTCCTTTATACAAGATTAGGAAAAAACCGTTTTCAGTTTTTTACATTCCCTTTTAAGTTCCTTAACATTCTTTCTTTTCTGTGAAACATTCTGGTTCTTCTAGTTATTATACTGGTTTTTATGGAGAATGCTATCAACTCATAAGAAGAAATGGGAACAAATCGAAGATGAAATAATACTTTGGTATGTTTTGGTCTAAGGAAAGGCATACATGACATTTTTCTCTAAAGATTTTAGTTTGAGAAAATAAAATCCAAAGCATTTTATCCCTCAATAAAATGCTACTTTTCAACCTAAAGGGAAAACAACCTGTGACTTGACTGAGTGCTTGATTTTTGCATGAGTATGTGATTGAAAAATAATGAATTTCAAGGTAGTGGGGTAAGTAGCAAACTATGGAATCCCTCTTCTAGCTTACTGTTCTTTGATTTATGCTTCAGGTAAAAAAAAAAATATCTCTTCTATATTCAATATTTAAGTAGTGGTTAAAAAGCAATGATGAAGAACCATGTTAACCTCTCATCTTGCTCTCTTTACTGAAGAGCTATGTATCAAGACACAAATAAGAAATGTCCCCCATCTGGTGATAAAACCACTGAATTTCAGACAGACCCCTAGAGCTCTAAAATGAAAACAGGAAGCACTTTGAGACACTGCGTTCTGTGTGATAGAAGTGCTCTTCAGCGATAACAAACATTCTTCAAAGGACAACTTTTTTTTTTCTAGGCCAAAAGTAGCATAGGTTAGTTACAAGAATGGTGAAGACATGCAACCCAAGGGGGCCGGGAGCATCAGGGACTGAATAAAAAGATAGGCATAAATGCTACTTGGCCAGACACTTGTGCCTCACTGAAGCCAGCAGGTTTGTTTGTGATGCAAAATACTGCAGCCTAAAATGATGCACCTCTTTCCCTAGATGTGTTGGTGTGGAGCAATGATCGAGTTATTCGCTGGATACAAGCAATTGGACTTCGAGAATATGCAAATAATATTCTTGAAAGTGGTGTGCATGGCTCACTTATCGCCCTGGATGAGAACTTTGACTACAGCAGCTTAGCTTTATTACTACAGATTCCAACACAGAACACCCAGGCAAGCCCCTTTATGCCGTAATTGTGCTGTGTCCTAGTTTATATGACAATAAACTAAACTTTTAGGGAAAAAAAGTAAAAGTTGGCTGCGTATTCATGATGCCTAATGAGAGTTAGCTCAGCTCAGCCTTTGAAATAGGTCAGTGGGGCTTTAATTTCAAGCTTACTGGATTTCTAGCCAAAACAAAATCATAAAATTAAGCAGAAAAAGGGATTTAGGGGTTATGTAGTCCAACCTTCCACCTGAATGCCAGATTTCCCAAAACAATATCCCTGGCAGATGGCTTTCAGTCTCTGCCTCTCTGAGAGGCGGTCATTCCTATTCATATGTCTGAATTAGACAGACACTTAGCAGTGACTGTGCCACTGATTCCCCAACCTGGGTAATTATTTGAAATCTCCAGAGTTCTTTAAAAAATGTAAAATAAAGCCTGTGAGCTTCATCACAGGCCTAAGAAATCAGATATCCAGTGATAGATACGGTGTAGGAATCCCAATTATCTAAAGTTTCCCCCAAATTGATGAGCACTGGGTGTTATTCTATATGTTGGCAAATTGAACACCAATAAAAAATAAATTTATTTAAAAAAAAGTTTCCCCTAAATAATGATCACTGGCCAGGTTTGAGAATAGACATGATAAATATCACACAGAAACGTGATAAATATCAAACATAAACATGATAAAAAAATTGGCAGCCTGGACTTTTTATTTTGTTTTTATATATTGCTAAGCTTATATGAAATATTCAGTTGGATGAATATTTTCAGTTAGGTCCCTGGCCCTTGACCTCAGACATCTCTGAGAGGCTCTCTCTCCGCTGTCCAGAGACTAAATACAGAACATTGCCCTGCCTTGTATTTAAATCTAAAAGTTACAATGACTTAAAGACATGAGGTCTAAAATTTTAAGCCCCCATAAATGAAACAGGATGGGTAATGTTGACTCAGATGAATATAATCTCTGTGATTTTGAAAATAAGATGTGACTTCAGTGACGGTAACTGTACTTTGACATCAACAGGCAAGGCAGATTCTTGAAAGGGAGTACAACAACCTCCTGGCTCTGGGAACTGAGCGGCGGCTGGACGAAGTAAGTCCTTCTGTGTCATTGGCAAAGGATCTAAGACAGTCCAAGTCTAAGGCTCTCAAGGGATAGTGCTCAAAGTTCATCAGATGCTTGGTGCTGGAGGGAATCTAGAATTTTCCCCAGTATTGTTCTTACATATTGAATTGTATTACTCATTTGATTTGAGAAGCACCTTTATGAATTCATAAGTATTATCATGTCAGCAGTTAGAAACACTAAGAAGTAATTCAGAAAAAAAAAAAAAAACAAACAGGCTCTTTTATGAGCTGTGACTGCAAAATGATGTTGAGTGACATTTAAAACAAACAAATAAAAAAAGCAGAGATAACAGTCATCCTGATAAATTCAGCTTTTTATTAAGGAATGTGCTTATTTCTTAAATATCAGTAGGTCTTCGCAGGAAATTTTAGGATATTAAAATGAAGAGAAAACTTGCTTTCAGTAAATGAGAAGCTTTTCCTGATCTCAGATAGCATTACTGAGTCTTCCTTAAGAACATAGGAAAAACACGCTGAGTGATAGGATCTGAAAGCTATGTGGAATGTAAGAATCCCGAACATAATATATGCATGTTTAAATTATTTGGAAAATAATAAGCAGGTAAGTAGCCTCCTGAGAGGAAGGAAACACAAGGGACATTGGCAAACTCTGTGCATTGGTAGACACTGTGGGCTTTCATAGTCCTTCTGAGTTTGTTACAGGGTCTTTCTAGAAGAAGTAGAAAGCAAACCTGTGTATGAAGGGGAAAATGCAGAGATGCACAATTCTGTGTTGCAAAATCCAGGTGTTTCTTAGCTAAAGAAAAGCTGATTAAAATAATTTTGTGAATGAACCCAGCAAATCCTAAAATGGGCAATTATTCCACATACAAATGAGTTGGGGAGATGCTTTTGGATTTATAAAACCCAAGCTTTCCTTTGCAGAGGAGGTTATAGACAGGCTAGCTTTATAGTCTTGACCTCACTTAACTTCCTATAAATTCTTACTCCTGTCCAATCAGGATCTAGTGATTAATATTTTTAAAACCCAGTTAATATTTAAGTGATTTTAATTTTATAAATAGTTTGATAATATTTTTTAGTCCTTATTCTTAATTGTCGAATCAAAAAGACAGTCTACATAAACCCTACATACTTCTGAATAGAGTTATTCTCCTTGCTTAAAAGTTGCAAAAGGAATTTTAATAAGAGCTATTAAAGATCTGTCCTATTGCTATATTTTAAAATATGGATTGACCCCAAGGAGCCAGGCAGAGACACAAGCCTATACGAGGTGGTGTTGCTTTCTGAAAGTAATAAGCAGAAAGGTCTAAATGGAATGTGACTATCTGCCTTTAAAATATGCTGCATCTTTTTCTTATTGTTAAAAGCATGGCTTTTAACTCTGAAACTCTAGTCTCAGGATGCCTGGGTGGCTCAGTGGTTGAGCACCTGCCTTCGGCTCAGGGAGTGATCATGGGGTCCTGGGATCGAGTCCCACATTAGGCTCCCTGCAGGGAGCCTGCTTCTCCCTCTGCCTGTGTCTCTGCCTCTCTGTGCCTCTCATGAATAAATAAATAAAAACAAACAAACAAGAAAACTCTATAGACTCTTTTGTCCTAGTTGTTTGTTTTGGGGATTTTTTTTTGTGTGCATTTTTATTTTTATTTTTTGAGTGTGAGCAAAAATAACTAAACAACTTACCCGAACCAGAGTATACTTGTTTCTGGGGCTGATTACATTCAGATTCCACTAAAAGAATTTGAGAAGTGCTCATGTGCTTCTATAGCCTTTAACGACAATTAAGTGGGTATCTTTTAACCTCAGGTCATGGAAACTTTCTCTGATGTTGTCGCTTGTAGGTCCCATTAGCTTTCTGCAGTAACGCTATGTTAAAATAGCAGCAGGAATCATTATTTAAATCCTCAAGTTGCATATTTTTGAGTCCTTAACCCATCCATTATAAGAGTTGTATATCCCTATAATGTAATGTAATGTTTTGTAAAACTGAACAATATTTATCTTTCTGCAGCAGCTCTTTCAAAATTCAAGAAATCAGAGAGGGCACAACTGTGAAATTCTGCTTCTTTTCTTTATTTATAAACATTTGGAGGCCTAGGACCATGTAGAACCTGGCAGCTGAGAAAAGGAATAGCAGATGTCTCTTAAACTGTAAAAACTGTAAAAAACTGTAATCTAAACAAAATGTAGATTTGGATAATAACGATTCGCGTAGAACAATGGATATATGTATAAATCATTTCACAAATAATTTTATTTTTCCAAAATGACTCTGAAATGTCAATGAAATTAGCAGACTATGGTGAAGAATCCCTTACAGTTTTACTCATTTCTAGCAATGATACTTTGAGCTAAATATCGATCTCAACGTGAAGTCCTGAGCTAGTAGCGTCAGTCCCACCTACTGGGCTGTAACTTTAGGGGATAGACAGCTGGTCCCTAAGTGAGAGACTTAATCATATAAGAAGATAAGTTCTATGCAGAATGATTAATATTTTCCTTAGAAATCAGCACAAATAATGATTTGTTTAATACAGAACAATACTAGTTAAATACTAGATTACATATCACTCCTTATGAATTTAGAGGAAGATCACTGCATCTGAGCAGATACTTTGTGTGCACACAGGGCGGAGAGCACATCATGATATAACAAAATCAGCAACCGGCATTACATTTGTAAAAGAGCAACGAGAATTATGTTATACGTTTAGTGGCATCTGAGGAGCACGCATATTCTTAACAGGATGGTTTCCTGGGCTGCACACGTTTTTCAATGAATTACAAGTTAGTTCAGTATCAGCTGAAATCTAACGAATAACAAATTCAGAGTTTCTTCCACAGACTATAGGCTATGCTATCTCATATGATCCAGGCTATATAAAATATAGCTTTTCCCTTTCTCTCGTTTACATAAAAATAAAATTCAGGAAATAGTTGCTCAAGTTTGTGAGTCAAATGCAGTTTGCTCAACACTTCATCCCATACAGTGAAATCAGTTGGCTTGAAGGGTAACAAAGAATAGCTAATATTCTTGTCAGAGAAATTTTGGGGGTTTTACTTTAAGTTTTCAAAACTCTTTACCTCTGTTGATAGCAAACGTTCGAAGTCACAGTAACATTTTTATGAAGACATATCCGTTGCAGATCCCCTGTGTTATCGTTTTGGCGTCAGTAGAACTCTCAAAATAAAGCATAATATATTCCATATGTATGCTTTACAGAAAGAATATAAATAATCAACAGTACATGTTTCTAAGCAAACAGTTTTAAGTACCTGTTGTTATCACATCAAATTATATATATTTTTTTCAAATTATATTTCTGTCTTGGCAGAGTGATGACAAGAATTTCAGGCGGGGGTCAACGTGGAGAAGACAGTTTCCTCCCCGTGAAGTACACGGAATCAGCATGATGCCTGGGTCCTCAGAAACATTACCGGCTGGATTCAGGTTAACCACGACATCTGGGCAGTCGAGGAAAATGACAACGGATGGTACAGTAGTTTTGCATTTCTGCTCATAAAGTAAAAAAAAATTTTTTAAAAACTGTTTAGCAAATGCTAGTATCATTTTCTGACCTTGCATAGCTTTCTGGAATTCTTTTCTTAAGTTGGTTTGCTCTGCTTTGAAGTTTACTTTGCTTTCATCAAAACCCAGACTCTTAGAAACTGCTAATGCATGAACCCATGGCACCTCGTTCACATTTTTCAAAATAACTTATAAAATCCTAAAAAGGACAATTTTGGCTAATGTCCACATCTAGGAAGAACAATACTCATCTGCATGATTTGTGTTTCTTTACTCTTCTATTCTCAAAGTCAACAATGTGTTTTGTTAGAGGTTGGATTTGGACTAACGGTCCTTCGTAAATGGAAATTAACTCCCTGGTCAGCCTACGTGTCTGAATATTATGAATTTTATATTTTGTCTTAGAAATCCAGACTCATCAGATATTTTCACCTCTGAGGCAGAAGGCCTTAAATAAACAAGCACAACTATGAGAAGAGAATTAAACAAACACAAAGCCACCAGTAATTTCCCAATTAGTATTATTTCCTTCTGTGGACATTAGACTTGTATTACATACGTCACAAAAGGAGACAGCGATTCTGAAGGAGAGACCACTTTGAAAAAGTAGTCCCAAAGTCATTTCTATTTGGTAGGGATTAAAAAAAAAATTATAGTCCCCCTCTCTTTATTAAGACAATTGCCTAGAATCATTATTTCTTTGCAAGGTTATAGCTATCATGGCCCGTAAGATTAGTGCCAATATAAACCGTGATCTCTGACCTACATGTCTTCTAACCTGTTAATATTACGAAACATGTTACCAAAATTCATGAGGAATTTAATGTGATTAAAATAAGTGAAGAAGCTCTTCAATACTTGGAGGGAAGAAAAAAAATCCACCAGACTGAGTTCTCTAGGAGCACTCTTTGCTTCAAAAACAGAAGCACCATGGGGAGCTGCTTTTGTTACAGGCTTCATCTAAGGAGGGATACACAACAACTCGAAAGTACAGCCGAATCACCCTGGAATAAATTTTCATTAGTAACTTGGTCTAGAGGGAAGGGATATGAGTGGCTTACGTCTGAGAGAAAGGAGGTCTACTGATACGCTCAGGATCCCTTTACGCAGGGGATGATCTTTCTCATCTGAGATGTTTGTACTCAGTCATCCAAGTTCCTCTAAAGCACTTTTCTCCGTTTGCAGTTGCTTCATCAAGACTGCAGAGGTTAGACAACTCCACTGTTCGCACATACTCATGTTGACAAGCCACTCAAAGGAGGCAGCACTGACTTGCTGTGAGTAGCTTTCCTTGGCGGACAAAGAACAAACCACCCCAAAACGGAACCTACATAGAGTAGTAAATATACACGAAACGCTTTGGGATGGCCTAGCAGTCCAGAAGGGAGATAACCCCTTTGGATGGCTAGAGGGCTTCTAGAAGACAAGTCTTAATATTGTAGCTCTTGATCTAGTCTTTCCCATCACCATCTGTCTGCTCTGAATTAATGTCCCTCTGTGACAGGCCTGCCACTGTCTTATTACACCTCAGCAGGCTGCAGCCCAGGCCGCTGTCCCCTACTTTTGAGTAGCATTTAATATTGACGCACATAGCATTTTACTGAGGACGGTTTGGCACTCTCAGAATAACACACTTTTAAGTGAGTATTTTCTATAGGGGAAGCTGAAGTAAGCTGAGGGTGATTCTAGTAGGTACCCAGAGTCAGAGAGTAGCAGAGACAGGAAGAGGAGTTAGAGGTGGTTTATTATTAAAAACAAAAGTATAACTGAAAATTTTGAACTTTCGGTATGTCGTCTCACATCACTGTGATTTATTATATTTGTTGAAAACAGGTATGAGTGTTAAGTATCTGGGGCTTACAGCATAGGAACAAAATGAAATTATAAGAATGGCGAATAGGACTAAAAACTTGATACATAATCATAAGATATTAGGCATTTGTATTAAGAGAAATACTAGCTGATGGAATCTACTTCCAAGCCCATATAAAAAATGGAGTTTTACTGAAAACCAGTCATAGTAAGACTGTGGTTTCCTTAGGTTATTCATGTCAAATGCTCATGAAACTTTTTTTTTAACCTACAACTCAGTTTTAGCACAATATTTACCACTTAGGATGAGTTAATATTTTGGAAAAATAATATTTAGAGTCCAGTGTGTGCACAGGGATGGGGAGAGGAAACAGTTGTAGGCAGAGGAACAGCTCATCTTGTGCTGTTTATTCATTGCCTTGAACTAAAAGCTCCGTGCAATTTATTGCTGGTCTTCGGGGCCTCAAGTGGGAGCTGGTACGCTGCCTTATTTGGGTCACTCTTTGAAGCTGCTGATAAAACAAAAAGCTTTCTGATAAGAGATTTAATTTCAGAATGTAAAACCTAACATTAAAAATTTAATTACGGTATACAATTTGGCATCTAATTAGGCATGATCTAAAGGATATAATGATTTGGCTAAATAAGAGGCTTTCCAAAATACTGTTTGTAATAGCTTCTACACATAACATGATAATTTCCCCAGGAACTGAATACTTCACTAATTTACAAATGACTATTTAATATGTTGAGTAGTGCTTGCTGCTTAGTTCTTGACTGATGGCTAGAATTGCTCTGTAACTATTTGCAGTCTGTATTTTGTGCATGGCATTCTGGGTCACATTTCCCAGTTTTTACCATTAAGTGGGACGAAGGTCTTTATGGACAGTAACCTAATCTCGGACAACCAATTTCTACTAGCACTTTTGTTATTAAAATAACTCAGAACATATTATTTATTGATTCACTTGTGTCAGGAAAAGAAATTGTGAGCTTCTCCTAAGTATGTTATGGCAGGAAGGAATCAGTGATGCCACAAAACTGATCCAAATCCTGTAGAGTATGTTCTTTCTTGGCATTATGTTTTCATCACCATTAAACAGAGGTGTCTTTTCAAGAGCTCTAAAACTCTGGCTCTGGCTCTGTGAACTAGAATAAGACTCTCTTCCACTGAAAGGGGTCAACTCAACCGAACTTACTGATGAGCACACTCGAAAATTTTCAAGAGGACTGCTCACATTTTCTGGGAAGACCTTTGTTTCTCTTCACTGCCATGCTTTCCACAAACTTGAGCAGATCTCGTTATTCATTAAGTTGGCCTGCACAAAATTGGAGAGGAGCAAATGGTAATTACCTAGAGCTCTGGGTCAGTTCCCAGCCGACGTTGTGTTCACTGACTCAGGGCAGACATAGGCAGGCTGCATGGAGGAGCTGGTGCCAGCAGTGGCACAGGGGGGTCTTCCAGTCGGGGAGCTGCTGGGAGACTAATGATGTGCATTCAATATTTTAGATGTCGTCTTTTCCGTCTACTCTACCTAAAGTGCACTACCATCTCAGAAGACGAACAGCGAAAAACCTTTGTGAAAACTGAATTCTAAGGAAACAACCACAAGTAATGGTTTATTAAGCTGAAAATGTGGTTTGGGGGGAGTCAGATATTAAGTTTGATTAGTTTACTACAATTGTAAGACAGTGCTTAAGTCATTTGAATAATAAACATCATCCACATCATAAATTCTGTACAACAGATGCTTTTATGAAATGGAGCCACTTGTTTTTTCATGTTTTATTGTAATATACTAGGCATTTATGTATTACTGTGTATGTATTTCTTTTTAAATGTGTAAGTCTTATGTAAATGGATATAAATATGATTTTTAAAAAAATAAAATATATGGTTCATGGAGTCTCGAGTGCAAACATTTGACAATTCCAAGTACTGTTTGTATTTTACCATTCCACCATTTTTACAGTTTTTGAATTGTAACAGTCAAATCGATATGTTTCTCCTTCAAGTCTGTCAATACCTAAAGCTGAAAACCTGCCTCTGATCATGTAAAAAAGAATGATTTAACCTGGAACTGGAGCCAAAAATAGTCCTTTAAAGGCAATCAGGGATGTCCTATATCTTTAGAAATAGCACTGTGATGGCTCGATCTCCTTTTCAATACAAAACAGAGCTAAACTGTTTACAAGAGTCAAAAGCAATTATTTAAAAAAAAATTTCTAAGGAATAAACATTATCTTCTCTTGTTACCTGTGGATCAAGAAAAAAAGAAAAAAGAAAAAACTTCTTTACTAAGAACCACATGTTCATCAGATACCTTGAACCGCCAGCCAGCACTGTTCAGTGCATGTCAACCACTGCAGAGTCTGAGGCTCATTTCCATTGAAAAAACAACAACGACAACAACAACAAAAAAACCAACAAAACTCAGAAACCTTTCCCTTTTGTCAATGTAACAGGGCATTAGCCAGACTCATGTCTAATGTTATAAGCTTCTAGCCAAGATGGCCTTGCTGCGACTTCCCTGAAGTCAGTCTTATCAGAGGAAATAAATGAAAGACAGAATGATTAACATATATAGTGTATAAAAGTATAGAAGAGTAATCTCTTCCCTGTGGCTTTATTTGGTGGTGTTACTGTTGTTTATTCTTTGTTTATATGGGAGATTTCAAAGTAAAACCTATTTAATAATACCATTTATCTAACTGCTGATTTTCTGCTGCTTGATCTTATGAAGCGCAAGACCTGTCATTAGTAATTTCCTTTTTGTATTTAATTTGCTATGTTTGCACGTACATTACATTTGTTTTGATGTCTATTTTTGTTTAACAGATTCAGTCAAAAGGTAATGGTAACAGAAACCCTCTCCATTGTCAATAAAAAAAATACTTCCAGTTCTCTGTTTAATCTTTGTTTTCTAGTCACATAATGTTTAACAACTCACTTAGACCATAATGCAAATTGTCCTTTTAGTGACTCTCAGTCTAGTATTTAGCATCAAAAGTGAGTCTGCCACAAGAGGGAGCACTAAACTTGCTTATGGAGGTGATTTTAAATGTTCTAGAAATGTTGCCTGAGCAGAAACAATGGGAAAGAGCTTTCTAAGCTCGTCTGGTCATGGGGATCTTGACTTAAGGAAATGAAATGTAATATAGAAACTATGATACTATAACAACAAACTAGATTTGTATCTACTCTCAATACCTGACTTAATTGCATAATCAGTTTCTCCTCTTTAGAGATCATCTGGTAAGAAATATGAAATAATTTATAATAGACTCTCCTGTATCGAAGTAAAAAGATCAACCAGTTCCCTCAAAAAAGCATAAAATACTCTTCAACGATAATTTCTTCCAGCATCTAAAGTCCATTTAATGAGTTAAGCACAAAATCTCAATATTTTTCCTTCTGACCATCTATCGACTTTATAAATTTTCACATTTGTAATGATGAGAGACTTCTCAAATACAATTTTATGTAAATAAAAATGCTCCTTAAATGTAAAGTGGGTCTAATTTGCATATATTCAATGTATTATCTTGAGCAAAATAACTCAATTGGAAAACAACTTTTCCATAGGTTTTAAAAGAAAGTCTTTAAATCTTTCCAATATCTTACAATAAAAAAATTCTTTGAAGATATCAAAAGACGGTCACGAGGACTTTATTTCAGCACATTTAAATATGATTGCATTTTTAGTGACATTATATTATATTTAAAGACACATTTATTCCAGAATATTTTAGGTACCATCTTGTGAAGGCACTTTCTGTAAGTATGAAATAGAAAATTGCTTTTCTTTTTCCTCCCAAATTTTAGGCAATCTACAATTGAACTGTATCTTTCTTGCCCCACTTTTAGTGAAAGTAACAGTAGTTCTGATTCTTCAAAGGAGATAAATTTCTTCAACCAAATGCAAGAACAGTACTTCCTCCCCAGGCTCATGCACTGTTTTCCAATCTCATTCAACTGGAAAATAACTCAAGCCTGATTGCTAACATTCCCTTCAGAATTGATTGCCAGGAAAAATGTGCAAGAGGTCCACAGATGTACCCTACACACAATTCTCAGATCTGCCTTTGTTTATACCTTGCAAATGAACAATGATAATTCATTCAACTGAAGAATTTGCCATTTCAAATTAACTGAATCTTATATGAAAAAATAAGGTAATTTTTAATGTTTTAACATTAAAAGTTAAGTTTACAGCTGTGATGATGGGCAAAATGTACCCAATATACCCGATAGAAGAGACACTATAAGGAACCCGACAGCTTCAAATTACAAGTTGAATGTCTATTTAGTTGGTTTAATTCCAGATACTAAAATAATTAAAGAGAACAGCTGAATATGTTTTTTCTAGTGTAACAATCAAGAGGCCAATTTAAGCGAATGGGACTTGCCTTTGAGAAGCCATTTATTTATATAGCCTACGGTCCAAAAAAACAAAACAAAAAACCCTATCATTTTCAGGATGTCTTATATAGGTTGTAAGTCATTTATATGAAGCAAACAAGTAATTAAGCTCTTATGTGTTATTTCTCATATATATTTCATAAGCCTAGACTATTATGATAGGACAGCTGCTCTTAAAAATAATGGTCCTGATGAACTGAAAGATTGAGAAATACTTTGAGCACCATCAAAGACTCAATGGGCATGGTATGCTTTTTTTACTTTAAATGTATTCCTTGATAACTGCTATCATGTAGAATCCAAAGTAAATCATATATCTATCTATATCTATCTACTCTGGCTAATTGGCACATTACCATAAGCTTATTAACAAAGACTAATTTTCAATCATTTTTCTTAAGTTCTCAATACTTTTATATAAGTTTAAATGAAGAGATGTGTTTGGATGTCGCTTGTTTTCTAGCGAGTTATTATTTAAAAATTAGAGATTTCACATAAAAATCGGGGTCTCTTAAAAACTCCTGGTCTTTAGCATAATGTAAAAACCTTTATATTTCTTCTTTAAGAACCTTCCTTGTTAGTTTACCACATTTCTGTGTCACATCCTTGTTTTTATAGGAAGCTGCAATCATTAAGTATACAGTCAACTAAGACCCTGAGACAGGAGGAGGAACTCCAAACAGCTCTCATCTCCATTACAAAGAGATTGGATTAAATGACCTCTAGGATCTGTCAGGCATGTGATTTCCCCTGACTAAGTAAAAATGACCTGAAGTCACAGCTGTACTCTGGTATATAACCTTCCCCCAGGAAATGTAGGACTAGACTTATCGTCCTATCTAGAAAATCATCTGTCTAGATGATGACCTAAAACGTCCCATTTTGTCTATTTCACTTAAAATATCCATGCATGGGGACATCTCAAGAATATTAGCAAATATTCAGAATTTCTATAAGAAAAATTACAATTACTTTCTAGTTTCAACTTGAGTTTTAGGTTTTGGGTCAAAGTTACAGATTCTTCATTTCAGGAAGTATTTCTATATTAACGTGTCTATTTCAATTAAAATATTCAAATGGGGTAAGTTTTTTAAAAATCATACATTAGTTAATCTTTTCTTAAATCAAGTGCTATGCAACCCATGTTATAGGCAACTGAAAAAGATGCTAATTGGGTCTACTCAAACAGAAGGCCTAGGTCTTTCACTAGTCTTCAAGTACTTTTTTTAAACCAAGCTTTACAATTCATATTTCAGTTTGCAAGGAATTTCTATTTAAATATTTATTTATGAAAAATCCAAAAATTTGACTCCGATTAGAAAAGTGACTCAATTTGACTCAAAATAGGAAAAAGTCATGATGATTGCTTCAGCACTTCTTCTATGTGCCGAAAAATGCTGGGGTCTTCAATTGTAGGTGTTATCTGGAAAGAAAATAGGAGTCAGATGAATGCTCTTCTTTGAACCCCTTCCATCTCTCAATAATCAGCAATTACCGCATTCCCCATCATCTGATAAAATGCATATGGAAATGTTAAAAAAAGAAAGGAACTCCAAATTTAATATTTTAAAATGTATATATAGGGGCACCTGGGTAGCTCAGTCAGTTGAGCGTCTGCCTTGGGCTCAGGTCATGATCCCAGGACTGGGGATGAACTGGTGTTGGGCTTCCCGCTCCATGGGAAGCCTGCTTCTCCCTTTCCCTCTGCCCCTCCCCCTGCTTGTGCTCTCACTGTCAAATAAATAAATCTTTAAAAAAATAAAATGTATATGTAGTCTTCCAGAGTAATAAACTGTTCTGTTAGCAGAACTATAGGTCCTAAGTGGTATTTTCTCTAGAATCCCTCTAATAAGCCTTTCTATGTGCCTTTATAGAAATATATTTTTTGCATTTGTTCATTCAACTACTATTTACTGCTGCATCACCTTCTATTAGATCTTGAGGATTAAAAACATGCATATCTATGCATGTCTAAAGCCCACAGAAATTAAAAGAATATATATACTTGAATCAGCCTAATGTTTTCCATAATAATTTTCACTCAAAACAGGAGGAATAATTAGCAAATGCATCAATTAGAACTGTTAAGCGTATATAAGCCCAGCCTCAATTGTTTGCTTTCTCATTCAGTAATAGACATAAATGACTACAATGAAGGAAGTTGTGTCTTTAATTCAGTAAGACTGCGTTTCCACAAGTTGTTTAAATTTAACCGATATACTTACTAATAGTGAAAGAATTTCCACACACTGGCTACTATCATCTCAAAGCATAAAGCATATGCTTTTAATTAATCTGTGTTTCCACAACCCGCATTCCTAGAGAGCAGCTATGTAGTTTCCTTAACATTAAAAAATATACATTACTGCCAAAGAAGTGGGGAGAAACGTGTCCGAACATTCTTGACAATTCACCTTATATGGCTTGCCATTGACAAGGGCGGACAGGGCCGACCTGGGAATTTTGCCGGACCTCGTCTTGGGTAACTGTTTGACAAACACTGCATTTCGAAAAGCAGCCACAGGGCCAATGCTCTGTCGAACATGTTTTACAATTTCTTCCAAAACTTGTTCCTCTGTTGTATTTATATCTAGGGAGAGAGTTCAGATGATAAGCCAATTAACTTTAGTGAATCATTCAGGGTCAAACACCAGGGAGGACAAAGACTTCTTACCTTTTCTCAACACGCAGAGTGCTAAGGGGACGTGACCTTTCAGAGGATCTTCCTTGCCAACAACAGCACAGTCGGCCACAGTGCCATGGGAAAGGACTGACTGTAATAAGGAAAAGCATTCATTTAGAAAAGATGTGTGTGTGTACATATATTGTGTATAGACATGCAAACATATATATATTCATACACACACACACACACACATGTAGGTATGTATTTCAATTGGGAAAAAAGTACATGTCCGAGAACTCAAAACCTATAGCTGCCTGCGTGGAAATTACTACTGATTCACAATTCTGATCATTACAACTGGGGTGAATGAATGGTTAGGTCCCCCTTGGTAGTCACTCACTAGAGGCTAGCAGTAATTAAGACAAATTGCCTTGTTTACCTGGAATGTAAGGGAATTGTTTCTTCATCTCACTTGCTCATTAACGAAGTCAGGGCAACTAGGCAGTGGGTACCACATGGGAACAAATTGCATCCGAAAACAGATGACCTCATGGTGATGTGGCTTTAGTGCTGGCTACCATAAGTGCACTTTCCAGAGAAATCCAAGGCAGCCCCATGACTAAACAGTGATTTTATTTCTGTATCTGCTACTGAGCCATGAGCAGAGCATTTGTTTTATTGAGTGACCACCCATCCAGAGAGGATTTTCTGACTTGAAAGTAAAAGCTGGGCATGGCATGAAGCCCTGACATCAGATAATCACCCCTGTGGAGGAATCGTTTTCATACTGCTTACCCTAAGCTCTACATATCTTAAAGAACAAAGCAGCTATCTATCTGGAATCACAAGAACCTGCAGAGTAACCACATGAAATACAGAAGCTTAGGGTTAAAAAAAAAAACAAAAACACATTTCTGCTATGATGGTACTTTTAAAAATGATTGTTCTATTCTGAGAGAGTAATAGGTATCTCAGTGACTGCAAATCTCTAATACCTAGAGAAAACAGTGCCCAATATACTGACAGGTCATTTGGCACTTCTCTCTCTCTCTCTCTCTTTTTTTTTTTTTTTAAGATTGTATTTATTTGTTCATGAGAGACAGAGAGAGAGAGAGAGAGGCAAAGACATAGGCAGAGGGAGAAGCAGGCTCCCTGCTGGGAGCCCAATGAGAGACTCGAGACTCGATCCCAGGACTCCGGGATCACAACCTGAGCTGAAGTTAGGCGCTCAAATGCTGAGCCACCCAGGAGTCCCTCATTTGGTACTTCTCATTCTTTCTTCTATTAATTCTTTCAACAAATATTTACTAAATCCTTCTGTGTTCCAACCACTTCACTAGGCTCAATGTGAGCAAAAAGAGGTAGAGCACTGTCTCACAGTGCTTACAGTCTAATGGATGAGACTGTTTGCTAATAAACATGACTACTTATTATTAAGAATATTTAATATAAAAGTGACAAGGGCTCTGGGGAAATACCTTGGTTTTTATATGAGAACTACAGCAAAAGCAGCCAGAAAAACCTGGGCTTTTATATAAAATATATGGCAAGAGCAGAAGCCTACCAGTCTCAGAGAAACCTTCGGGAAACGACAATGAGCTCAGGCCTACAGGATGAGTAGACATGGGTTAGGCAAGGTGGAGGGGCAGAGCAAAACCCTGAGGAAGGACTTGGCACAAACCATTCAAACCTGAGAGAAGCTAACATTGCTGGAAAGCAGAGAGCAAGACTGAGAAAAGTGCAAGAGGAAATGAGGCTGCAGGGGTAGAAAGGGGCTGTGCTAGGGACTTCCAATTTATTTTAGTAGCATTGGAAAGGCAATAAAACACTTTCAGGAGTTGAGGAGGAGATACAAGATCTTTGTGGATTTTTTTAAGAGACTTTATTTTTAAGAGTAGTTTTAGATTACAGCAAAAATGGAGTAGAAAGCACAAAGAATTGCTATATATGTCCTGCCACCATATATGCACAGCCTCCCCCCCTCTCAAAACCCCTCACCAGAGTGGTATATTTGTTAGAACTGATGAACCAACACATCATTCCCACCTTAGTTCATCGTTTACATTAGAGTTCACGCTTGGTGTTATATACTCTATGGGTTTTATGACATATATCCACCATTATATTGCATTTTTCAGAATAGTTTCACTGTCCTAAAAAAATCTCCTGTGCTCTGCTTATTTGTTCTTACTTCTTGCCAGCCCTGGGAAAACATTGATCTTTTCAGAGCCTCCAAAGTCCTTTTTCAGAATGCTGGAATCATAAAGTATGTATTCTTTTCAGATTGGCTTCTTTTACTTCAGAGTGTATTTTGAAAAACAAACGTACTTTGGGTTCATCATGGAGAACAAAGAGAGGATTGTTATGGGTGAGTATATTACAGTTTATTGAAATTGCCCATGAGACTACCACAGTAGTCTAAGGCTATGACAGGGGGTAATGAAGACTCTATAGCTTCCTTCTTCAGAGGTAAAAAAAAAAAAAAAAAAACACAATTTTATGATAAATTGGGTATGGTGCAAGAAGAAAGAGAAGAGAAATTAAGAATGATTCTGTGTTTTTTTTTTTTTTTTGGCTTGAATAGCTGATTGGATAGTGGTACCATTTTCTAAGCCAGAAAATTCTAGTAAAGGCTAGATTTGGAAGGCATGATCATGTATTAAGTCTTGGAGATATTCCACTGAAGCACCTTTGAGATATCCAAGTTGAGGCAGTTGAATCTGATGGGAGTCTTAATTTAGAGATGCACATTTAAATGTCATTAATGCATAGATGATAAAAACTAGACATAGATTTGATTATTTAGGGAGAAAGCAGTGGGAAGAGTGAAAGTCCTAAGGAATGGGAACATCTAATGGCTACATGAAAAAGGAGAAGCTGCCCAACTAGACTAAAAAGGCACAGCCAGAGAGAGGAGAAAAACCAATGGAATCTGGGACATGCCACTTTCAAGTCCCAAGTTTCCATGAAGTCTTCTTTTAATTATGCCAAGTTGAGAATGAGCTGTCTCTTCTCTGAGTTCCTGGAAGACTCAGTGAACTACTAAACTGGTGCAAGCTCCATGCCCTACCTCGCACTGGCCCTAATTAAACATAGAAATCAACATCTCCTGTATCCTATTGTTACCATCCACTTTGAAATACTGAGTTGTAAGAGTTGCCATCCACATAGTTTTTGACTCTTACGCTGCTGAGGATAGTATGTGTTAGATAAATGATTTTTGGGCTATACATTTTATTAATTTCATTGCTGAGACAGAGATGTGCACCTCATCTTCCATCAGTTGGGCTTAACTAAAAAGCTTCTGTAAAACACTGACTATCCAGACCATACAACACAACCTTCTCCTAGTGCTGCAATCTGAACTTTCAACGTGCTTCCAACAGCTTTCCCATTTGCTAAGATTTTATTTATGTTTCAGGTCCATATGCTTCGAGACAAATTTTATTGCCAGAGATTTGTACTGGTAGTTAGTATAGTGAGTCACAGTCTTTGGAAGAGAATATTTTGTCCATAGCAGATAGGATATAGACTTGGTGGGCCCAATGCTGTAATTCCGGTTGAGGAGTTCCTTAATGAGTGGAGGAAAAACTTTTACCTGCCTACCCAGAGTTTTGACTGTCAAAAAGAAAAATATATATATTAAGTTTTTCACTGGTGTCAGAAGCCTCTACTCCCTTGGTTTTTAAAATGACAATGTAACTATTCAAATTACTATTTAAAAAAATCGATTATCCAGATATTTTGTCACCTAACCAGTATAACTATAATTTTAACTAAATCAAAACACCAAACCTTCTAGTTTGTCCTTATTTCACCTTATTGTTTTCATTTCGCCATGTTTCCACCCTCAGTGTTAGTATGTTTAGAAGTGGATGGGAAAACGCTGCCAAGTTTTCCATACAGGTAGGGTATTTTATTTTATTTTATTTTACATATTTATTTATTCATGAGAAACACAGAGAAGCAGAGACATAAGCAGAGGTAGAAGCAGGCTCCCCTTGGGGAACACGATTCAGGACTTGATCCCAGGACCCCGGGATCAAGACATGAGCCAAAGGCCACTGAGCCACCCAGGTGCTCTGGGAAGGGTATTTTAAAATCAGAAGTAATACATAACACAGTTTTCTTCAGTATCAAAGCTTCACATTTTTTTTTTTTTGCCTCATTTGTGGCCAAATTCTTAAAAATCTGTGAACAACATAATCATTTACCAGAATTGTATATCATCTGTAAATGAGGTTCATTATTATAATGGATAAAATACTATATTAATCTATCAATGTTAAAAAGATGCCATAAAGGGAAGGAGACAGCTTTCTATGTTGGCTCCACAAATAATATCTACATGCCAAATTATGATTTCAACAACTGAATCGTTAAAAAGAAAAGCATCAAAGTATGTCTTGGCAACATGTAAGGGACAGGAGCCAAACAAATGTCCTATGGGGGCAAAAATATCAAAAGCCACTTTTATATATTTCCTCCACATAAAATCCATAAGCATCTGCGATTAACTGAAAGTTAAGATCTGAAAAAAATGATACAACTTGAGGGGTAAAAACCACAAACGTGTGCAATAGTTCCAACTTACAACTTTTCGTCTTTAGGGTTGTGTGAAAGTGATACATGTGCAGTAGAAACTGTACTTCACATTTTGAATTTTGGTCTTTTCCCAGGCCAGCAGTATGCAGCACACAATCCTTTCTTGTGATACTGGGCAGTGGCAGGAAGCCTTAGCTCCCAGTCAGTGATCACTGTGTAAACAACTGAAACACTCACAACCACTCTGTACCCATACAACCATTCTGCTTTCATTTTCAGTACGTATCAAGAAACTACATGAGGTATTCAACATCTTATGATAAAGTGTCCTTTGAGTTAGGTGATTTTGCCCAACTGTAGGCTAATGGTGTTCTGAGCATGTTTAAGGTAGGTTAGGCTAAGTTATGATGTTTGGCAGGTTAGGTATATTAAATGCATTATCAATTTATGATATTTTCAATGTATGATAGGTTTACCAAGACGTGATCTCTTTAACAAGTT
This sequence comes from Canis lupus dingo, assembly GCF_003254725.2. NCBI lineage: Eukaryota > Metazoa > Chordata > Mammalia > Carnivora > Canidae > Canis > Canis lupus. Next base: position 23,501,445 of record NC_064257.1, on the reverse strand, counting down.
GAGGAATATCTGTATAAATACAGATGATAGGGTAATACAGATTACAGGGTAAATGGGCCTGGTAAGTGCCTGTCATTTGTTGTTTCTGGGGTACTGTCATTTTTGTGTAAATTTTAATGGATTTCAAAGGTTCTTTGCCTTTAGTGGCTGAATTATATTTTTAAGTATTTTAATATTAGAAGTATTAGTTTAAATCAAGAACCTACATAAGATGCAATGAGCCAGTCTTTGGCAAGAGATTGTCTCTGCAGTGGGAAGAAGAAGAATGCTTTTTCATTGCCTCTGATATTGGAGTCATCTAGGAAACTGTCAGATTCTGCATTATCATCAATATTCATATTTGTACTCAGGAAAATATTCAGCAATTGTACAACTATTTAAATTCAGTAGTCATTTATTGCTGGGCAGAACTGAAATTACATAGCATCTTTGTTGAATACACATTTTATGGAAATATATTCAATCCTGAAGAACTCACTCCTAAAAATAGCAAACAAAATAGCTAACTTGGAAAACAAACAGAGAAACTTTGGTTCAAATAACTTTCCAAAGGGCAAATTGCAATGAACACTGCCCTAGGCTTTAAGTTCCGTTTTTAAACTCCAGACTTCCAAGTTCCCAAGGATACCAGTAGGATTACTTAACAAAATGAAACTTAAGTTACAGGTGAAAGAATGAAAACAGAGAGCCTAATTTGTTCCCTGGAAGTGTCTTTGCAGCCTGCCCACAACAGTGAAAGAGACCCAAGCATGAAGGACCACATTAGCTCCTAGGAATTTTGGCTCATAAGATCTGAACTAGCAGATTTCAGACCCAATTTTCCTTAAGGAAAGGACACTTTGAACTTCCACCAAGTGTCCCGAGTGTCTAGCTAGATGTCAAGCCTTCAAACATTAATCAACCTTTCAAAAAGAGATGATTATTACTTAATAGTTACAGAAGGCCCTTATATGTGTTGAGATCTGCAAGGATAAGATCCTCTCAATTCAAGAAAGCTATTCCAGAACTCTATTTTCTTATGATGAGAACAAAAAAGAACATACAGTTTCCCGAAATGTTTTTAATGTTGTAATTTTAATAGAATTTCTGTTGGATTCAGTCATATGTAAGGTAAAGCACTTGTCATGTTTTAATCAATTTATTTTTTCATATTTTAATTTAAGAAACTGGATAGACACAGATTTTCACTATCTATGAAAACAACATCCAGTCTAATTATTACAAATGAGGGTCCCATGAATTAAGACCCTGAAGTCCTATTTCAGAAACTCAAAGTAGAAATCCAGCATTAGAATTGACAATTAAGAATCCTAGTCAGAGTCCTGGAAAGCATTTACATAGAAAGTAAGGTTTGGACATTTTAATAAAAGTTGGTTATGTCATCAATGAGAACGTTTCACATACATATTAGTTATCAACGTTAAGCAATTTTGCTAGAGGTGGGGAAAAAAAAACAGGAAAGAATATTAGTTTAAAACTCTCTCACAGATGCCAATATAAAGAAGACAAACCTGATAAGAACTGAGGTATTAACTTTCTTATTAGACATAAATATACAATAGAGTTAATCATTTAATTCACATAAAGGGAGACATTCACTTCAAGTAGGCTTGAGGGCTGACGGGTGTCCTATTATGTGCTGTGTGTGACAAAATTCCTGTTGGAAACCAATGATTCTATTACGCTTTTTTTTTTTCAACTTTATCATTTTACTGTCTACCTTCTGCCTGTTTCATTCTCTGATTATATACACTGAGAAGGATGTCAGTAGAAACGTATTAAAGCATATATTTAAATAGGTTGATACTTCTCTTTTTTTGTTCTAAAAATAAAACAGAACCAAGAACTTTGACTGATAATAAAAGCCTTGCATATGTAATCTCCATATTTTGATTAGCTGAGTCTGCCAGAAATGCAGGTGAATATTAGAGGTAATCTCCTGAAGGCAAGAAATTAAAAGTTCATGCAACCAGAACCACCTTTTGCCCACACGCCAAAACACTTGAAGCTTGAATTTCAATTTTAGGTTATTGCAAAATTCAGAGTAGGCTAAAAATAAGGTAATATTATAATAGCATACAAAGCCACATATTCCAAAATATTATATAAAATATTTTCCTTTTACTCAAATAATATTACATTGTCGCACACACAAAGCCAACATAACAAGAGGTGTTAAGCTATTTGGTTTTCCCTGATGATAAATAAGTATGACTTTTAAAGAAGGTGACCATCTTTAAGTTATAAGAAGGAGAACTCAACTTTGATTCTGCATGCTCTCATCTCTGAATTATTTTTAAGCATTTTCTTTCATTTAAATTTCAGTTTGCTCTATTCCATTTAAAAATAATTCTGGGTTTTTGGTTCTGAAAACGATGGAATAAATATGTTCTATCTTATCTCTTTAACTATTGTTAATTATTAATAATGTTAATAATTGTAATGAAAAACCCTGGGCTAAAAAAACAGATCAGATGACTCTATTAGAATTATAAGAGCTTGAGACACAACCCTCTTTTTTGCTTGTTTCTTTGGAGATTTTGAGTTTTGTTGTCATTATGGTTTGTTTGTTTGTGTGTTTGTTTTGCCTCCTATATATTCTGACCTGGGTGCTTGAGTAGCCCAAAAGGTGGAACTGCCAATAAGTGCAGACAGAAAAGCCCTAAGAAATGTTGACCTTTACAGAAGCCCAGGGAAAGGAGCAGAGGATCTGGGAAACAATCCTTTTCCTCTTACCTCCCTACTGTAGGTGAACACCAACAAAGACTCAGTGCCCTTCTCCCTTCCTACAGAGCTGTAGCGATCTTGTTGACTCTCCACGCCCTACTCCAAGTGAGTGCTGGCAAAAGAGCAATGTCCTTTCTTCTCCACTGCTGGTGTGCATCCTGTGGGATGGAGTCCCGAGGGACCCCTGTCCCAAACACACACAGACTATGGGAGCCTAGAAAGATTCAGTGCCATTTGGCCCCCCTCCCCGGCAAGAGCAGTCATACAGTTCCGAAGTAGATCACTGTTGACCTGCTCTGCTCTCCACTAAGAGAGTGCTATCAAAGAGACTGTCTCATCCTCTGCCCAGGCATGCAGTGCATGTAGGACATGCAGTATTGAACCCTAATAAAAACAGAGGGAGTGCAAAGTCCTGACTTTTTACCCAAGAGAGCAGCAATGGGCAACCCTGGAAATCAGAAAGTGAAGAGTAGATTATGGAGAAGAAGGAGCTGGACAAAGGGATACTTCAAATCTGTGTATGAAGTCCTGAGCCTACCCCAGATATGTGCATGCATGAGTCCAATCAGAACCAGCACAGTGAAGATCCTGAACATTTAACTCGAGTTTCACATTGGCCTCTAGGAGAGACACAAGTGAGATGAACCAAAATAGCGCTTCAGAGACTGAAAATTAAATTAACATTGGAACCACAGTCCATAGGAAGTTTGTAAGGACAGGTGATCTGACCTTAACTAAAATAGGTAATCACAAGAACACAAATCCAGGTGATTTTAACAGGATTCAGCACTTCACAATGTAATATTCAAAATATCTAGGATAGAATCAAAAGTTACTGGACGTAAAAGGAATCAAGAAAACCTAAACATCTCTTAAGATAAAAGACTATTAATTAATACACACAAACACCAAGATGACCCAAATTTTAGAATTATCAGACAAACATTTTAATGCAGCTATTATAATGGTGGCAGGGGGATTAAAAACTTTCCTAAATTCCTCATTGCTGTTATATAAAGCCCTAGCCTCCCAAGAATCTTTATTCTTTTTATTATTTTTATTCATTTATTTATGAGAATTTGATGTATAGCTGATTGTTGGGTTAATTACTCTGGTCTGAAAGGATAATAAAACTTTTCTAATTTCCCTGGGATGGCAAAATTATCAAAGTCTAGACTAGACTAGTTCCCTAGGGTTAAACTCACAACGTGCTGGGGAGAGTGGCTCATTAACTTCCTAGGTATTTACATGTCAAACAAAGATGAAGCCTCAGAACTTGGAAACATCTCTAAGTTGTAAGAGTTGAGACACACAGGGCTATCTGGCTCCTAGAGAGATTTTATTTACATATCAAAGAGTTGGAGTTTGGATTAAGGCCCTTATGTTTTGAAGGAGACTTTCTGATGAGGGATGGAAGATCAATGCTTTCTTCTCCCTTATAAGCAGACAAATATTATCTTACTCATCTCTCATCTATGAAGTGTCTGACACTTATATAGGACCTAAGGCTATGGCCTTGCGTAAGAGAGAATGACATATTTATTATCAAGAAATCTGTCTTTGACCCATAACACCTCATTTACATATTCAGAATAAAATTAACAGAGATGAATATTAAAAAAAACAACAATAGCCATGGTCCAATAAGAATGGGCAAACATTCTTGGAGGGAAAGGAATCAGAGAAGTTCTCAGTAAAGAAACAGAAGCTACAAAAGAAAATGAAATGACTTGAAGGAAGAGAGAAAAATGTATAAGAGAAAAATGAAGAAAAGGCAAAAAGAAAACGAATAAACTGATAGGCATAATATAAATATATGAATAATTTATTTAAATGTTAAGTGGTCTGAAAACACCACTTAAAAAATAGATATTGTCAGATTGGATAAAAATAAAAGTAAGACCTAACTGTATGCTATCTACAAAAAGTCCATAAAAAGAATAATGACCCAGATGATGGATCTGCATAGATCCATAATAACCCACAATGATCCAAATGAAAGGATGACAAAAGATATATGATTCAAACACTATTCAATAAAAGATGGAATGGCTATGTGATTACCACACATAACCAACTTCAGAACAAAGAAAATGACTATAGATGTTTAAAAAAAATCAATATATAAAGACATTGCAACAAGTAAGGTTTATCCCAGTAATGCAAGGCTGAACACCTGAAAATTAATTAATGCAATCCATGTATTAAAAGGCTTTTAAGAAGCCACATGGATCATATCAATAAAAGCAGAAAAAGCATTAGGCAAAAATTCAGCATTCATTCAAGATTTTTTTTAAATCTCATCAAATTAGGAATAGAATGAACATCGTGATTTGATAAAGTTTATCTACGGAAACACCTACAAGGAACATGATTCTTAATGGTAAGGCACTGAATGTTTTTACCCTAAGTTCGGAAATAAGACAAGGGTATCTGTTCTCACCACTGTTATTCAATATCATACTGGAAATTTTAACCAGTTCAAGAAGGCAAGATAAAGGAATAAAAGGCATTCAGACTGAAAAGAAAGCAATAAAATTATCTCTATTCACAGACAACATGATTATCTATATAGGAAATCTCAAGGAATCAATAAAAGATACATAGCAGTTCAAAGAAGTCAACAGTATTTCTATCCACTAGCAGTGAAAATTTGTAAACTTAGATTTTAAAAAAGATTCTGTTTACAGTAGCTAAAAAATTAAATACTTAGGTATAACTCTAACAAAATAAGCTCAGAATCTGTATACTAAAAAATAAAAAATGTTGATGAAACATATCAAAAAAGACCTAAAGAAATGAAGACATATATAAGACTCTTGGATTGGAAGATTCAGTATAAGTCAAATAACAATTTTTCCCAAAAGTATCTATAGATTTAATGCAGTCACAATCAAAATTCATTATAACTATAAAAAGTTCATTCTAAAATATATATGGAAAAGTAAATAAACTGGAACATCCAACAACAATTTTGAAAAAGAAGAGCAAATGTGGACACTATTCAACTTAAGGCATTCTATGAAACTACAATATCAAGACAGAATGGTACTGGTAAAAGGATAACACATAGAATAATGAAACGGAAGAGATACTCTAGAAATAGATCCACTCAAATACTGTCAGCTGATTTGGACAAAAGTAAAAAGGAAATTCAAGGAAGAAAAGCAGTCTTTGCAATAATCGATGCTTCGAACACCTGACATCCATATTTCAAAAAAATAATAATCCTCACTCTACAACTTGCACCATACACACACGAAAACTCAAAATGTAAACGTAAACTGATCTGAAATGTAAAATAAAGTAAATTTAAAATAATAAAGTAAATGCAAAACATGAAACTAGAAAATTCTTAGGTCAAAACAAAGAACTGTTATGACCTTGGGTTAGGAAAGAGTTCTAAGATACAATACCAGAATCATGATTTGTTAAAAAAAAAAAAAAAAAAAAAAAAAAAAAAGAATGTCACTTGACCTCATCAATATGAAAAATACTTCTGTGAAGTACATCTTTTTTGTTGTTGTTGTTAAAGATTTTACTTATTTATTCATGAGAGAGAGAGAGAGAGAGAGAGGCAGAGACACAGGCAGAAGGAGAAGCAGGCTCCACGCAGGGAGCCCAATGTGGGACTCGATGCCGGGTCTCCAGGATCACGCCCCGAGCCAAAGCATATGCTCAACCACTGAGCCACCCTGGCGCCCCTGTGAAGGACATCTTTAAGAAAATAAAAAGACTAGTCACAGACTGGAAGATGATATTTGCAAATCATGTATCAGATAAAAGACTCTCAAAACTGAACAACAAAAAACAACTCAATTTAAAAAAAAAAAAAATGGGCAGAAGATTCCCACAGGTATTTACCAAAGAAGTTATCTGGATGAGAAATAAGCATGTCAAAAGATGCCCAACATCATTAAGTCATTATGGCAAACCAAATTGAAAGCAATGAGATGCCACTACATATCCATTAGAATGGTTAAAATAAGGATAATGACACAACTCCAAGTTTTAATAAAGACAGGAAGAAACAGAAACCCTCAAACACTGCCGGCAGGAATGTAAAATTGTGAAGCCACTCTGGAAAACAGTTTGACAGTTTCTTATAAACTTAAACATATATATTTACCACGTGACCCAGCCAACTCACTATGGTTACTTATCATAGAAAAATAAAAACTAATTTTGCCCAAAAACTTGTACATGAATGCATATAACAGAGTTATTTAAAATTACTTCAAACTAGAAACAATCCAAATATCCTTCAGTGAGTGAATGGATACAGAGCCTGGTTAATACATCCACTAATGGAATACCACATAGCAATATAAAAGGACAAATTATTGATATACAACAATTTGGATGGATCTCGAATGTATTTTCCTAAATGATATAACCCAGTCTCAAATGTTACATGCTATATTATTACATTTCTATGACATCCTAGAGAAGCAAAAACATAGAAATGGAAAAATCAGTAGTCACCAGAGGTTAGGGATGGGGAGCACCAGAATACAAAGGTAATGTTACGAGAGAATTCTTTGGCAGTGCTGACATTTTTCTGTATTCTCTCTGTGGTAAAGGTTCCAAGAATCTATACAAGTATAGTATATTTGTATTCGGTTCGGTACTCATAGTACCGAACAGCAATAAAGTAGATTTTACTCTATGTAAATGTACAAATTAAAAACATTAAAAAAAAGTTCTTCTGGGGACTTGGTGACAATGTATTTACATTAGAAAAAATTCTCAGGATTTAAGAGTACAATAAAATATTTAAATCTCCCACCAGTTAAAGACTATACACAAACCTGGTTATCAAGCAAGAGAAAATCAAGAAGCTAGAGGCAATGCAAGTAGTATCAAGAAGCAAAAGTAGATAAGCTCTCCTATAAATAGCACAAATATGTAGCTTCTTCAAATTCCACCCCCTACCACCCAGAGACTGGGGAGTGTGGAGAATAGGACGATTTATACAAGAGGAAGTGAGGTGAGAGAGGTACAGGTAACCCAGCCTCTGCTTCAAACGAAGGGAACAGTAATTTTCCAGATACACTGACTTAACTTCAGTTCACCTCTGTCTCTAAATACTACCTGGAACAGAAAATTCATATTCATCAATACCTCTTCAATAGCACCTGCAGAAATCCTGTGACCTGCAACATTTATCACGTCATCAACTCGAGACATAACATACAAATAGCCTTCTTCATCCATGTAACCAGCATCCATGGTGTCATAGTATCCCTGAAAATGAGAATCAATAATGTCTCATTAGCATGTATTGCTAGGTAATGCAATCATTTAAGAGTGGTATAATATAAAATGTGATAGAAATGGATTTACTGCACGCATTTGACTTTTTTTTTCATAACTAGGCTATGGAATTAAACTCTTCTTGATTTTGAAAACTTACTAGAATCTCTTTGCTCCTCTAATAGCCAGGAATAAATTCAAATGTTCTTATATATATTCAAGTTAAATGTTTGAATGTAGAATTGTAAACTTTATGAACTCACTTTTTTTTAATGGAGAATTAATAGTTCAGTATTTCCAATATACTTTGGTATTGCAAAGTAATTCTTTCATAGATTTCCTCTTTAATTAATATTAATTTTTAAAAGCTCTAAAGCTCTCTATGAATAATTACAAAATAGAGTGCTAGTTTGTTAACATGAATTTGGATTAGACTCGAGCTTCTGTGAAATATAATAATAGGGATGAAAATTAATTTTTAATCAACTCAAAGTAGCAGCACATCTTCACTGGTCCAGAAATCACAATAGAATGGAGAATCAAGAAGAATACAAAGTAGAAAGAAATATTAATTCTAATGCTTTTCAGTTATCTTGATACTTATGTTAATGAGCATAGGCTTTAGAAACAGTCCAGATGAGTCACTATATGTGCTTCTTATTCTCCTGAGTGTCAGGATGTTCATCTGCTAAACAAGGTAGTGAACTATATATACCCTGTAAGGTTTCAGTGAAGCATAGATGAGATGGTGCATGTAAAGAGGGCCGATCCTGGCACAGCGAAAGGCCTCAGTAATTGGCAGCTCTCACCGTCATTTCTTTCGGTGAGAAAAACCTAGAGTACAGTTCAAGAGCATGGACTCCAGCCTTTACTCATAAAGGCTTTCCCTTTTCTCCCTTTCCAGCTCCATCACTTGTAGACTACAGGCAAGTTACTCTACCTTTTGTGCTGTGATTAACCCTTCTATGAGAGTTTGAGGTCAGGATAGCAAGAGTACAGTCACCCCACATAGTTTAACCATAAACTGAGACCCTGGGCGCTGTCAGTGTTAAAAGTGATCATGTTAAAACCACATGCACATCTCATTTGCCACTATCGGGTGTACTTAATCATATCCGTACTCTGATGATTTAATGGCAGCCCATCAGGCCGATAGATTGGGCTGACGAGAGTCAACTCTACTGACAAATCTTCGCTGCCACAGTCCATCGGGGGCATGTTTTATCTCAGCTACTGAGATCATTTAACTCCAAGATCTCTTTTCTAAAGGAAGCTATTTTAAATCCTGTCATTTGCTTACTTGATTAGGTTACCTGTCTTTCACTCACAAATAATAAAGATAAAATGCTAAACACTGAGACTTATTTGTTTGTTTTAATAGAATTCTGACCTTTTTTTTTTTTTTTCACCTACTGCATAATAAGAACCAAGAACCTCTCGGAAAGAAATAGAAACCAAAGTGCAGCAGCAATATGATGGTGGGACCTGATGTGTATTAACAATAAAGTGCTGTTATAAACACAAAACATATTACGGCGATATAGAGAAGCAGGTAAATGACAAAACAAAAAGAAGGACACAGTAAGTAAGGCCAACGCTTTTGGCCATCCAGGTTACTGGAGGTTGTGCTGCAGGAACCCTGTGCCTAGCGTGTATCTGTATTTTAAAATGGGAACTTAAAATAAAAAGCTAAGAGAACATTCAGGAATGAATGTCAAAAATAGGTAAAGGAGTGGAAAAATACAACTGTGGGCAATCCAAATGAACTTTGCTCACATAACCAGCTATAGAGGAGGTGAAGGGGTCCCAGTGACAGTGTACAATTCTGATCAGGTGCTCTCAGACAGATCCAATCAGGAAAGAATAGAGATAGCCCCCCAAAGTCTTTAATTTAACAAAAACGTTCCCGATATTCAGGGCTGCTCAATTTCAGGAAAATGTGCTAAAGAGAAACTGAGAAATTTCTATGTCCAGAGACCATAAATATAAAAATGACTTAGTTAGCTAATTGTGGTTTGGGCATTCGTATTTCTGAGATCCAGAACTTGGTCCAGATAGACTTTAGAAGTTGTTATCTATGAGTCCAGGACTAAGTGCTCGATTTAATAGGCAAGAACTACAGAGAGGTACTTTGGAAGGTTTAAAAACAAGTATTATAAAGTTCTTACAGGAAATTTTTCAAAGTATAAATGCTTGAATGCTTCCTGATTCTTCCAGAGTCCTGAAAAAGCCCCAGGTGGTAATGGCAACCTTATATAAAAACAGAGCAGTTAGAATTATGATCAAAGTGGTAATAAAGATAGATTGATTAGAACAATTTCCTTGTGTGATGGATAATTGCAAGTCAAATCCCACATTGAAGCATGACCCCTAAATCTACTGGACGGATCCTAATTGAGGCTGAGCAGCTGGCGATGACCTGGCAGCAGCATTGAGGGATGACCATAGTCTCAGGAAAGGGCACAAAAGGCACATTGAGGCTGGCGTTCAAATAGGTATTATTAGCAGCAATCACTGTTTCAATAGGAAGCATAACATCTGCACAAAGGAACCAGAGATTCATGACTGAATTACTTTTTTAGGACAAATATCCTTCTACCATAGGTAAATAAATCCTTTTTGTTGTTGCTGTTGAAGTACCAAGATCCCAACTGCCACATCTGGCTATCTCTGTGATGAAATGCTCCAATTCAACATACCATGAACAATCTTATCCTCACAATCAATCTGCCTCAGGGAAGTCCCTCTCACTGCACCCACTTGCAGTCTCCCTTTTCATGACCATCCCAACCCAGGTGATTTCCCATCCTATGAACACATGGAGATATTTGAGAATATAAAACAGAAGATCGGATATACCTCTTCTTTCCAACCAATTTGTCCTTCTATTTCTTTCCCCCATAGTATCAAATAGGTATTATACGCATGGTCAGGGCTTAATCTTGGTCTATCTTTATACAGGTAAATGAACAAATTCTCACATTGGTTCCCTGTAGGAAGTACCACTCAATGAAAATAATCACTCAAATTGTTTCCTGGACACAAGAACCTTTTAGAAAATGCTTTAAAGTTTGGGAATTTCGAAACTGTAGAATTTAAGGGTTTTCCAACACCTTCCCTCTCCAGGCTCATGCAATAAAAATACAAAGCGAAGCAGTGACTTCACAGTGTTCATATTGAGAAAACTGAAAACAAAGTAGACATTGGCTACTGCTTCCCATGAGGCAGTGTCACACATCCTCCACCCCAACGTTAGACCTCCGAGGCGCTGAGTTGTATTCTCACATTCTGTCCGACGAGTGGTGTTACAAGTGGCATCACTGGCCCAGCTGTGATTGCCCATCTTCAGCCTCCTGGTGGGTCTTCCCTTGAGAAGCCCTCACTTTGTATTAATTTAAGATGGAGAAAAAAAAATGCAACATCTGCATTTCTGGACTTCATGCAATTGCATAAAATGCACATGGAAGCGGTCTGTAATCTGTAAACTACAGACACTCTGCTGTTGCTGCTCTTGCTGTTCCTCGCTAAGCCTGCGCGAAGGCCATGGGCTGAAGCAGGTGATGCCTGTGGGCTCTTGTAGTGGAGTCGGCTATGCCAATCTTAACTCCGTATCACATAATTTCACTTCCTTAGTTTGTTTTTATTGTTACTATCTTATAAGCAGGTGTAAATCATTGGTTATTAAACATGGGAATAAAATATGAATATAGCAGCCACCAAAACACATTCAATTCAGCATCATTTTCGGGATGCCGAGGATAAAGAGGTCAATAAGGATGCCAAGAAGGTTTGGTAGATAATAAACCGAAAACCAATCAAGGATGGAAAAGATAACATTCATGAGTGAAGCTGACTACATGTAAAAGAAACAATCTCGACAATAATCTCAATGGAGATGGATTCTCCTTAATAGTAAATAAATAATTTTCCTATTTTCCTCCTCTCCAGTATATGATGATCTACATCCTTTCTGCTTTTCATGGTGATATTTATTCACTATACTCTAAGAAAAATAAAAGGTAACTGTGATAATAATTGGCAACTGATACTAAGGCTGCTTTGGGGACATCAGAGAGGGCTGGGGTCTGAGGCAAATTAGAATGCGGATGCTGGGTCTAACAGAAGCAGCTGTTTCTTAGCACCATCTGATTGCTGGTGTACAGAAATGCTGATCCAACTTAACATTGCCTGTAGTGAAAACTATGCAGAAAGAAGGACATACTACTGTTCAAGCAGCTTCTCTTTCATTTTATCTCCCCTAGACACAGATTTTGATCCCCCAGCATCCAGACTGCCTCCTCACAGTAGAGACTCCTAAGTATTTGCAATAATAATCCAAATGAATTAGCCCCTCAGGCACCGAGTGCAATCTGAGTTTCCTAGTGGCCTGGGACGTACCTGATTTAGCATGTGTACATGGGACAGAGCGTGCAGCATTTTCTGGTAAGAGTGTTACTAGAGAGAAAGAGAACATTTTATACTTCCCAGAAGCTGGTTACGTCTGCAGCCTCTATCTTTAAAAGAAGATGCTCTGATAATCTGGGTTTTCTCTTAGTGCCTGGGCGAACTATGGCACCAATAATCAGTAACAGATAGAGTAGATTCTTATAATTAATAAAAGCGTAGAGGATTAAAATATAGGTAGCCATCCTCCAGGGGAAAAAAGTTAACAGATTTTAAGGACCTGGACTTTTTTAGCTGTTGCACAAAATTTCAAATACTTGCTTAATTTTTTTAAAGAACAGAGATGGTAGTGATTTTTTTTAATTTTTTTTTTAATTTTTTATTTATGATAGTCACAGAGAGAGAGAGAGAGAGGCAGAGACACAGGCAGAGTGAGAAGCAGGCTCCATGCACCGGGAGCCTGACGAGGGATTCGATCCTGGGTCTCCAGGATCGCGCCCTGGGCCAAAGGCAGGCGCTAAACCGCTGCGCCACCCAGGGATCCCCGGTAGTGATTTTTATACCATTTTTTTTCTCACTCCTGTGAGAAAGGTCTGTATAAATTTGTATCTACCTAGAGACCTTGAGAATTAAGAATAACATACCTAGGATATGATCCAGGGACAGTGAATGAAATGGAAGGAGAAATCCAAGGCCAAATGCTATTGTTCTTTAAGGACCAAAGAAAGGGGATCATTCAACAAAAAATAAATCAGATGCATGAGAACTAGGAAAAAAGAGTATCTTAAGAGCCACTACTGTAGAGTTTTAATAATGATTCAGTGTTCAACAAGGTCATAGAAGCACAGACTTTGTTTGAGAGTGATTCAACAGAGGTCAGGCAACTCAACAATGAAGATACGCTGAGTATTCTCAGGATTGCCATTTCAGGGGCACAGAGCAGACAATAATGGAAGTGACTAAAAAGTAAACAAAGTAAGAGGAGGCAGGAAGCTAAACTATATATATATATATTTTTTTTTAGACTATATTTTTTAAGAGTCTGTGGGTGACTGGAAGGAAAGATATGTCATTGATGGAGTGCAGAGAGGCAGGCTGATTCTAAGACGGGGAAGGTGTGAATAGAATCAGCCAGTGAAGACAAGATGAAGACGTGAAAGTCTAGTGTTTTTACAATACAGTTAGGGAGAAAGACTGTCATGAATGATGTCTATTCCCTTAAGTTAATGAAATAAGGTAAAGATGTTTGTCAGACAAGTTTTACACCAGGTCCTTGGACTCTGTACTGGCAGGAGCTCTTGGAAGGGAAAGTTTTATCACTGAAACGAAGCCACACCTAAAAGCCAAGGTGTGGATCTGCTGGAAATGACAACTGAGTCTCCTGATCATTTCTGACATGTCCCCAGAAAACTACTTCATTATCCCCAAATTGAATTGAGGAACAGGCTGGAGAGCAAGATAAGAGATTGCAATTAGTAATTAGCAGGATACAATGAGGGGAAGCTATCTGTTCTTCACTAATAGAGTCTGATGTGTTTTAAAAATTCGGATGTTGCAATTTCAACATTAGAAACGGAGTCTAAAAAAAGAACCTTAAAAGATGCCATATAATGGTCCTAAAGAAATACAGGAAGAGAGGTTTCCAGAATTGGGGGTAACCATGACTAATATATATATATATATGAAATAAAACACGTGAGAAGAGAAGCAATAAGCTCCAGAGAGATGTTCGGTGTATATATGAGCTAGAGTAGATTTTTTTTAAAACAGAATTGCAAATTAACATTTTTCTTGTTGAATATCCTAATGATTATCCTATTGCTCCTGGAATAATGGATGCCCTGGGGCCTTCTTCTGAAGTTGCAGAAAAAGAAAATTTTCATCTGTAGTTACAATAACATATAGACTGGCAGGAGGAGGGGAAGGTTTGAAAATACTGGGACCCACTCTGGATGGTGCCTACGCTCCTCCTTCAAATCCAAGATAAGGCTGTTGCCACTCTGTGATACCTTTCCCAACTCTTTCAAGCAGAGTGAAAAGGGAAGTTTTGTTGCAACCTGTCCAAGGGTAGATCAAGAGTTACCCTTAGAGAATGTCTTTCCTAAGAACCCATTCCTAAAGAGAAAGAGAAATAACTCAAGTGATCCTCTGTGTGTGTGTGTGTGTGTGTGTGTGTGCGCGCGCGCTGAGAAATCCTTAAACAGATAAGAAAAGAAGGGACTGGTCATTCACTCTGGAATATAACGCATACACGCCTCCATTCCCAGATACAGGATGATCTGTATTTACTGTTCCATCAGCAATCCCCATGGTAACAGAAGTTAAATTGAAGACCTAACTCCTGTTCCCTAGAGAATTCTGGGGGTAGATCCCAACTTTGCACTCCTAGCGTTTCCACTGGAGTCTGTAGCTTTACCTGAGATTTTCTTATGAGGCTGCCTTTTGTCTCCCCACAAAGAGAATGATTAAGCCATCATTTCTTTCTCTCGGGACAAAATGACTAGGTTATAAATGTGAGCTGTAGCTGCACAACTACTACAGATGTTTAGATGCCCATGTCTAAAATGAGGATAATACCTGCCCCACTATCTCACCGTGATGGTGTAAGGCTAATAAATGATCTTACTATAAAATCTGTGTATGACATTTAGAAAGGAACGTGATTACAATTATGTGTCACCCTTAGTTTTACTCAAAGGGATACACTGATGAAAAGAAAGCTGTCCTGACCCTTTCCCAAGACAGCAGCACAGTGACTAAGTCACTCCTGCGAAGCTATAACGATGTGACAGGAGTCAACAGGGGACAGGAGTCAACATCTGGAGGCTGAGAAACCGGCAGGTAGCAGAGTGGAAGCCACGTGGACGATGCCTTCCAGGTACAGCGCCCTCCTCCTGCGCCCAGGCCTGCGGGGCACAGACCAGGGCACATAGCAGGAGGTGGAAAGCTGCACTTCCAGTAGCAACAACTGGATCCGATCCATGGAAAACGTAGGCCCATAAAGGAGGACTTATTTTTCCCCTTTAAAAAAAAAAAAAAAAACCTGCATACTGTGGAAAAGATGTATTACCCAGCACAAGTTGGTTTTGATCAACTATTGCCTGCTTGTGACAGTAGCCAGAGACCTATGGCTTTAATAACGGTGAGCTCTAGGGTACTGAGGAAGGCAATTGCAGTTAAAATTTTCTTTCATGGCCTGTTCTGTGTTGCTTGGAAATTACAGACTCAGTTTTATTTCTGCACTTTAGGGCTCTGGATGCAATTGCAGGAATACCTCCCAAAATTCATGAACATTCTGTATTCATAGCAATTCAGATACCATAACTTTCCCACTAAATTAACTGCCTGGAGTAGGTTTCAGAATCAAAGGAATTTGCTAACATCCACAAAGACATGTAGTTTCTTCTCTACTAGAAAGGCAAATCCTATGAATGCAGAGAATCTAGAAAAGCTGTAGGATTCATGCTTATTACATCCTACGGTCTACAGTAGTTGAGGAATCATTTAAACGTCTATCTTCCAGTGAAGGGATTCCCAAGAAAGCAAAACAGTGCGATTTCTAAAAAGTGTTAACAGAGAAGTGGAAAAAATTAAGTGGAACAAGAGTTTTCTGTTCAACATTTCCACATACCACTATTTCTCATTTTAGGGTGAATCGTCTTAATATGATAAAATGAATCATTACATTTAATATCTTGAAAGGGTGGAAATATGATTATAGCCTCAGATTTTAAAGAAACTGCCACAGAAAGATAGTTTCCAATGTGATTTATCTTGTTCATAACAGATTTTATAGTGGAAGAAGCAGCTACAGCAGTACTTACAAAAGCAAACAAATTTGGAATTAAAACAATGAGTCATTTTTTTTTTATTCGCTAACTTTAATATAGTTGGAGCCCCATACATTTCAAATATTCCATGCTGATTTTCCCTGTATTCTTGTAATTATACTACAAGTATAATTAGTGAACCTACACTGCTACTACATAGTTATTATACAAAATAATAAAATAATAAAGAGAAGCCTAGATATGAATAATTGAGAGTGGACATCTATTTCTGGCCAGGGATCACTCCCAGAGGTAGCTTTTGACACCATCTCAGTTTTAAGTCCCTGGTGGACCCCACTCACCATATATACTCCCTTTTACAGTATCCACCTAAGTTTTCTTGGGGCTCATGTGGCTAATCTCTGAAAAGGAGTCTGCTTTCAGATCACAAACTTTCTCTAGAATGTGGTCTATATGAAAAAAAAAATCCTTCTCTCTCAAATTACATACTTTTTTTTTTTTTTTAAGAACCGCAACAATTTTTATTAAGTCAAGAAGCTTTGGGTTTTTTTTTTCTTTCCCTTAATTCAATTAAACATATATTTTTTATGAGCTTCTATAAAGCATTCATTGGCTAGTCCCATTCTGGGTGAATGATGTATCCCCTCAAGGCACAGAGAACAGTTATGGACTAACACAAAGAAACCTTACCGATAGATGTTAAACATGAAAACATCCTACCCATTCTGCAGGCAGCCACTGAGATGCACGAGTAATTTTGAGGTTGACAGGTTAGGGTGGAATGGCCACTAGAGAAGTGGGTTTACAAAGGAAATCCTTTGGAATATCCTCCCAGATATTACAAATGAGTTCCTATAATAAGGTTTCAACTACTCTTACGAAAAAAAGAGTGAGATCTTGATGGGAACTATTTTTTTTTCCTGTTTTTTCTTCTTTACCTTTTGAATATATATATAACATTTTCAAACATCTCGTCTCACTCTTAAGGCAGGATACAAACTCCACTGCATATCATAATATATTGTATCTTCCAAGAATTCACATAGAAATTTCAGAATCTCAGATCAGTGCAATAAAATTCCCTGTTTAGGAATGCAGAGAGTAGAAAATAATTCTGAATTGGTGACAATCTAAACCATAAAATGTTTTAAGGCAATGGTTGTGTTACTTTTTAAGTACCAGTAACATTAATGGCTTTAAGAAAAAATATAGTTTATATGGGCGACTGCTATATTGTTTTTGAATGGAAGTAGGGCAAAACAACCAATAATTAGAATGGCAAAACACACAGAGGGTATAAAACTGTTGGCATCAAATACACCTTTAGAATCTTACAGAGTTGCTTTATGAAATAGGCTCACTTATATTGAGAAGGTTATATAAAAATGTGTGCTGCTAGAGGGCTTTCAAAAACCAAGTGCTTCCCTAAGTAAGCTAAACATCCACCTATAATTTTGCTCAGATTATTAATTTCTTAGAACGCTTTCCCCCAATTCTCCATTTCCCCCTAAGAAGTCAGATTTCAACCAGCTCTATGTGAACATGCATTCTAGCTCACAATAATATGAATATAAATGGTATATTCAGTTTTTAACTTTTCCATCTTGACAACAAGTGTCTTAAAATTTGGGACGCCTGCGTGGCTCAGTGGTTGAGCATCTGCCTTCGGCTCCTGTTGTGATTCCGGGGTCCTGGGATCAAGTCCCACCTGGGGCTCCCTGCAGGGAGCCTCCATCTCCCTCTGCCTCTCTTTGTGTGTCTCTCATGAATGAATAAATAAATAATCAGTTTTTTAAAAAGATGTCTTAAAATTTAAACTTGAAAAAAATAATATAGTACTTACCTATCTAGGGATACCACGAGAATCTGAGAATTGTATCATAAAGTATATCTGCTCCACTAGCTTTTTGTAAGGTTAACGTATCCTGATCTGAAGAAATCCATTCTTTTTAAAGTTACTGTTTTTCATTTAATTTTCACAGAATTTTAAATGTTTTATTAACCTGAGATTTTTTTTTCTCTAGCTCCATCCATGTAAATGCTAAGATCTTGTACTTTTTCACTGCCGAGTAAGAGTCCATTATATAAATATACCACATCTTTTTTTGTTTTTTGTTTCTTTCTTTTTTTTTTTTTTTTTCGTCTCTCAGGTCTAGGGTTCAGGTTAGGTTTAGTTTAGGGAAAGGGTGAGGTTATGTGTCCAATATTCTGCAGTTCAGAGACCTAATCTGAGAAATTTCATACCTGAGGTTAGGTCTCTAACCTGAGACAGGATGCCGAGTCATGAAAATTATTTTCTTTTATTATCTTATTTTTTAAAGAAATCTCCATGCCCAGTGTGGAGCTCACTGCGGGGCTTGAACTTATGATCCTGAGATCAAGATCTGAGGTGAGACCAAGAGTTGGACACTCAACTGACTGAGTCACTCAGGCGTCCCAAGAATTCTTTTAAATAAGTAGGAAAACAAATTTTTTTCAAAGTTTGACATACAATGTTCTTTATTTACAGCGGCTCCTTCTGCCAAATTCTACTACTTAAACCATATCAGTAAAGATGCCAATGTTCCCAATCAGAGGCACTAAAGCAACCTGTATCAATTATTAAAATAGTCACACCTTGTTTGTCCCCCGATTTAATCAACTTGCATTTCAGCTTCCTTTAGCATGACAATTTTAAAATATGGATTTATTCAAAGCAAATTTCAGTATTTGCACTTCCAATTTTGACGCTTTTGACAACTGTTGTTTACAAATGAACAAGGATGAAAATGTTAGCCAGGAATTGTGGTATTTGCTGAGTTGGGGATTTTATATTATGCTACTATTTGACCTGATACTTACACTTTTAGAAATCATTCAATACGATAGCGATTATCAGAAAAGGAGAGAAGACAACATAAAAAAACGATGTTCAATATGGTATTATTTACCATCATAAATAAATCATAAATATTAAAGAAAAAAGACCAAGATTTCTAGAATGGGTATAAACACTTTTAGAGGCAGAGTTGAAGCGAAACATGCTCATGAGACAGGGTTAAGGAAAAATGGAAATACAAGAATAAGCATCTAAAATGCTGATCAAAAGGAAAGGCACAGGGGATCCCTGGGTGGCACAGCGGTTTAGCGCCTGCCTTTGGCCCAGGGCGCGATCCTGGAGACCCAGGATCAAATCCTACGTCGGGCTCCCGGTGCATGGAGCCTGCTTCTCCCTCTGCCTGTGTCTCTGCCTCTGTCTCTCTGTCTCTCTGTGTGACTATCATAA
Organism: Canis lupus dingo; assembly: GCF_003254725.2. Classification (NCBI taxonomy): domain Eukaryota; kingdom Metazoa; phylum Chordata; class Mammalia; order Carnivora; family Canidae; genus Canis; species Canis lupus. Next base: position 23,482,002 of record NC_064257.1, on the reverse strand, counting down.
ATAAATAAAAAAAATTTAAAAAAAAAGGAAAGGCACATACATACTATAAAATTCATGTTGTATCGCTAAAGGGTGGGAGTATAGAAACTTTAAATACATCTTTATATTTTTGGTATTTCAGTTAAATAGATCACCCATGCATTATTTGTATCATCAAAAAACTATTTAAAATGCTAGATTTATCTTTATAAAAAATCATATTTAAATTTATCCTACTTTATGGGGCTTCCATGTTTAAATGACAAGAGGTTGGCACTGGGTACTGTCTAGCCATGCGTGAGCTTATTTTGCAACCTCCTACTTAGTGCTATCCATTGTATGTTTTTCTTACTATTATATACCAATTCTTGTGCTCTTAAATAGAAGCATTGTAAATTTTTCTTACTTTACCACAATATTTCCTAAACATCGAGCCTTCAGTTTTTGCATGTTGTCATCCAAAATCATAACTGCAAAGTAGAATAGAAACAAATAACATAAATTTGAATAAAAATGTGTAGGCTTAAAGCTTGAACTTTTCCATGTTTCCTATATCCAACCCCCAAAACTGTAGCTTCACAGGCTTTTTTTAATTCCTATGAGACAATGAACATATAACTATGCTAACATGTCTCACAAAAAATTCAAAGGGCACATGCTTTGATTCTTAACAAGACCATGAATTTTCCCTCAGAAACTCCCTAAGACATTGTATTTCAAACATGCTGTTAATTTCATAATCCATGTTTATATCCACTTCAACGTAGCCTCCTATTCTATCAAAAACATTAAAAATAGACGCAAAAGGAAACAAATAAAGTTCTAAAATAGGCCAAAAAATATTTCAAGCAATAAAAATAAAGTTTTTAAAAGTGTGGGAAACCCCTTTTTGTGATTCAAGGCTTAATATCCACTTCTAAGCCTTAAAGATCCATTTAAGCCTCCCCAAATATCATCCCAGTGGTGCTTTCTGGGCCACACTATTCCAGTCCTGAAAGATTTTAGGAGGTCGAAGCCTGTATCCACATCCTACAACCCCTAGTGCAAACTGGAAATGAGGATATATCATCATGTTCTAAGCTCTAATTGATCCTTTATGTGGCGTCATCCATCCAGATTATTCTACTAAGCGAAGCTATGAGAAAAGAAGGACATTGTCCCCAGAAAAAATTAATCATTCCCTTCTTTGTGTTTTCAGAGCACTTTACTTTAGAATTCTATTCTGACAATTAGTAGTGGTATGCATATTCCTCTCACAAGACTGGGTGGTCATTAAGGGTGGAGGTCATGCCTAACTAACCTTTGTGTCCCCCAAATCTCAATGCCGTGGCCAATTTACTCTGTGCCCCTGTATAAATATTCTGTCTTTGGTTTCTCTATATAAAAAGTGGGAGTGATTCTTTGCTCAGTGTTCTTGTAAGACTTACTTGAAGAGAGTAAGTGACAAGCTTGTGTAAGGTACTCAATGAATGTGCGACTGTTACACTACATCAAAGTTTTCACACACAAAAAAAACGGTTTTCTTTGCTTTTCCAGGTGGATATCACTTTTTTATCCTCATACTGAATACTACATTATGCTTCTGAATCTCTGCCTAACCACAAAACATGAAAATTATGAGTCATAAAGTCACTACCTCCTTGGTTATAGATACTTAAACTCTAATGTTTAACCTATGCTGTCTGTAAGCCAATGGCTTTCAGACAATGAGAAACTTCTGTACTGAAATTTCATGAGGCATCAAAGCTTAACTCTTTCTTATAGCTGGATATAAAAATACTGAAAGGGAAATGTATTTAACATCTCCCACAAACATCAGCCCCTAAAAATGGCTCAACACAAAGCAATTTTTTTCTGATAAAAGGAGCAAGGATGACAGGACTGTTCAAAGTGTGGGTTTCACTGGAGCTGGGTTCACCTTCCCATGCCTGGAAAAGTCACTGACTTCACAGAATATCTCTTTCTGCTCTTAAAAGAAAAATTCCAAAGTGTCTTTTTATAAATACACCTACTAGGCTAAGTCAAATGATCCACGTTTCCTTAACTAATCATTGTCCTAGAAAGAAAATATATTTTTATGTCAGAGAGGCAAGGGATAAGTCTCTACATTTTATGATTTACATGCTAATAGAAACTATATGTAGGATCCATATTCTGTCCACCAAAGATGGATTTTCCTCGTAAATCTGTTAAGCTAAATTGTGACCTTATGCAAATAAAATAAATTCTGTTCTTCATATTCCTTGTCTGTGAAATGAATGTATAAGTCTAAATTAGGTCAGCCTGTCTGGCTTCTAGGAAATATCAGCACGCTACTAGCTAAGACTTAGTTCAGTCTGTTCACTGGCAAGTGCTTGTGTTAATGCTTCACTGTGTTACATCGTGACCCTATGAAGCATGTGGAATTATTATTCCCATTTAGAAATAAGGAAATTGAATTTCTTAAAAGTTAGGTGACTTGTGTAACTTATATAACTAGCAAGTGGAGCCCAAGGGAAATTATTGAACCACTGTAGCCTTACCAACAATTTAAAGCAAATATTTAAAATACATTGTATCTCATTGTCACATACTACCAGTATGGATGAAGTGATTTTTCTATTTAGAATCCTTAGTTTTTTATATTTATTTTTAGCCAACATGGTTCAGAAACTTTACCGTCACTCCTAAGTTAAAAGGTAGCATATTAATGGGAAAAAACTGCAGCTTTTGTAGCAAAAACATGCAAAGCAAACAAACCAACAAAATAAAACATGATGGTCTGCACTGTCTATAGGACCTAACCAGCCATATTATCTAAGAAAAGTAATTCAGTCTCTTCAGGCACCAGTTAACTCATCTTTAGAGTGATAACGATACCTCTGAATTAAATATAATTCATCATTAAGTGAAATGATATATGCAAAGTACTCTGCACCTAGCAAGTGTTTCATAAATATTTTTACAGCCATATTCTTAACGTGCCTTATAAATATTATTTTCTTGGTTATTACAGTCATTTAGAACATGTCCTTGGAAGTCAACAATCTTATTTTTGATCCAATTGACTAATAACAAAATTAAGGCATTTATTTTTAGTACAATGTATTCATTCAATCAAATACTTTTAAGCACTGACTGTGCAGTTTGATTCATATTAGACATGGAAAAAATACCAAATTTATTAACCTTACACATTCCAAATAATCAGGGTCACTTCTCACCATTGTATCCTGGAACACTTTTTCCTGCTTGTCCTGGAGGAGGTGTTTTAGAATTACCTAATCCAATGCAGGATGCTGTAATTGGGGATCCAGTCTCTGGAGAAATAAATATTTATCGTTTAATATTTAAACTTGAGATCATGATGTTTCTTCACTGTGTGCACTGCCCCTTACCTGCCTGCTCCCCCCTCAGTTTGTAATAGAATTTAACTTGCACAAGGGATAGATGAAGGGTGGAAATGCATTATTTAAAAATGAAAAAAAAGGGATCCCTGGGTGGCGCAGTGGTTTAGCGCCTGCCTTTGGCCCAGGGCACGATCCTGGAGACCCGGGATCGAATCCCACGTCGGGCTCCCGGTGCATGGAGCCTGCTTCTCCCTCTGCCTATGTCTCTGCCTCTCTCTCTCTCTCTCTCTGTGTGACTATCATAAATAAATGAAAAAAAAAATTTAAAAAAAAAAATGAAAAAAAATCTAGTAATTGATATCAGATCAACAGTTTTAAAACTTAAGGACACAAATTCAGAATAATGTATATAGTGATGCTCCTTCTAAAGAAAAGAGAGTTCTCTCTAATGTTCTTGGTTATGAATCAGCCGGCAAGCAGAATGCAGAATTACATGGCTATGAGAATTTTACAACACATGCTAAAAACTCAATGATCTCTAGAAAAGATGCCTTCTCTTCACACACATTTCCATTTTATCATGGAAAACAATAGCTACATGCCAGAAATTTCTCTTATTTGTGGCTTAATCTCTGAAATAAGTGACCCAGAGATTTTTGAGAATATATGAACAATATCAACTCTAATTTTTAAAGAACTACACCTGCCTAGAGACCTTGTATCCAAAGCTGACCTTACCAATGCTGAATCAAATTGCTCTCAATCTGCTGTTCCTGGGCTTCTAAAAGGCAGGCAAACAAGGGCAAGCAGGTGGGGAGGAAGGCACGAAGGAAGGAAGAAGGGACATGTATGCTATGCTGATTATTTCTTTTTTTTTATTTTTTATGCTGATTATTTCATCAAGACCAGAGACTTACCCATGATTAACTTACATTGATGAACAAAAATGATAAATTCAATGTCTCTGTCTCAAGTTGTTAATAGAATAATAGCAGCTATTAAATGATAGCCATCGTTCTGAAAATGATGATTTCATGGACAAATGCCTTTGTCATTATTGGTAAACACAAGTTTGGTCTTAGCAGAATCTTTTAAGTATGAGACTTGCATGAGTGGAGGAGAAAGATAGGAGGCATCGACTGTGGGAAGTTTCAGAACTAGTGGCTCAGTATTATGCACACAAACATACCGTATGTATACCAAGGGACTAATTGCCAAGCCAACTGGATCCAAAGTAATCCAAAATATTAAAAAACATCTATGTTCCTAAGGACTCAGAATGTATTCTTTCCACTATGGTTTCTGCCATAATTTATCATACATTTATATCACTTTAGAATGGTGGAAAGAATTTATTACTGATTTTTACTTTCCAGAGTAGTTAGGTTTATTATTTGCATTTTATGGATGGTGGTTCAGCTGGCATCAATAACAGAAGATGGACTCTGGAACATTGGCACACAGATCCTAAGTCACAGTCCAGTGCTTAAGATGATAAGCCATATGGTCACTGCTGAGAAGAGGCAGCAAGTCACCAGAGCAGACATTTCCGATGTTTAACAAAGAATTTTCAAATGGTTTCATACCGTCACCAATGTTTCATACCATGACAAACGACTCAGATGTTTTCATCCCGTGACAAAAAAATGGGCAAGTATTTTACAAAATGGCATTCCATCAGTCGTGTGACACCCCTGCCTCTACTCCCCACAGCACCAGCCAAGCAGGGAAGGAGACCCCCGTGTTGGGAAAGGTCGGCCGCATTTTTCCTGTTGCCTTTTTAAAAATGTCTCAGTACTGACCTCAGCTGTCCTCCAGACTGACAGAGAGACAAGAGCAGTGTGACAGCAGGAAGCAACCTGTCAAGTGAGGAGCCAGACAGAGCAAGGTGACAACAGCAACAGAAGCTACCAGGACACAGGAGGAAGAGAGATGTCCTCTTGATGGCGCTTCTGTTCCCCTCACCCACGTGGTGGGGGAAGCAGTCGCCGAAGTCCATCTTCTGTGTTAAAAGTGTGGCCCATCAAGTTGAGTTTATCACCAGAGGCACTCCAATCATTTCAAGTTCAAACTCTCTACATTTTTTAACACCGAAGAGCCTCTCAGCACCTTGTCAGCAGATGGCTTGAGAGCCTACCAATGGACCTTCCAATGGCTGCAGGGCCTGCTGTCTGGAGGGGGAACAAGCACAAACCCACAACAGAACCCTGACGGCACTCTGCTTCATCTCACGCCTGTGTGGACTCCGAGAAGAGATGGCAGCACTCTGTTCTTCTCCCTCTACCATGGGGCCAAAGGAGACATGGGAAGAGGGGGTGAAAATAAAACCTAGTCTTCAACAGAGGCCCGGGAATGACTAAGCTGACGCTACACATCCTGCCTGGGATTCTTGGCATCTTTGTACAGTGATCACACACTTACCCTCCTTTAAGCTTCAGCTGTTTGGTTGTAATTCAGGATGGGAAGACATGAACAGCAGCACCCTCTTCTCTAAGATTACTGGGACTCAATTTTAAGGGCAATGAAAAGGATTGTCCATTCAGGCACTCACAGTGGACAATATTAGTTGGTGCTTTGAACATGAGTAACTTGAGTAGCTCATGGTCTTTAGTCTGATATTCATTTGGGGGTTTGGAAAAAGAACTGTGGGTAGTGACACGTAAAAGATACACGCGGACGGAATGGCAGTTGGCTGGTTCCACTCAGGGAGCCATGGTTAGGACGAAAGTGGAATGAGAAAGGCCATAAGGGTTGTTGGAGAAACTTTGGTCTTCTCTGTATCTCTGAATGCCCTGACGTGCAAAGAACGTACCGATGCACCTGAATGTCAAGCACATACCCGTGTGCTCACACACTGATGCACACAGACCCTAACCCCCCGACTCTCAGGCTGGCGCACGTGCAAAATCAGCTCCTGGCTGGGGAAAGCCCTCCAGCATGCACCTGGCCTTCCCCAAACTTCTAAGGACTCCCGAAGCTCCATTGCAAAGATGTTCTAAAAACAGCTACTTCACACTGTCCAGGCTGTAATTAACCGGTTATGGAAGGAGACAGGAAATCCAGATGTCACACTGTGACCGGGAAATAGCTGCATTTAAACAAACCAGAACTTTCTCCTTGGAGAGCAGAACTGGATGCCACATTGGGAGAAATCTTTCCAGAGACACCCAATCTTAGAAAGAGACACCCAGGAAGAAGGTGGCAGGGAACCCAAGGTGGTGAAGAAGATGTTATTTTGGTACATTTATATTCATACCGTGTTAACAGCTAATGCAGACACTTCACTTTACTGCCTCTCTGCCTTATGGCATTAGTGAGCTGTTACCTACAGGAATTTTCCCAAAATCAAACTCTAAAAGAAGAAAAGGAATGAGAACTAATATGTTTATCTATATTATAAACATATATATATATTTTTCAAATATGAATGGCGCTGTGTACTATGCTAAGTGCTTTTTGTTTATGTTATTGCATTAAATCAAACTCCATAAAGAGATGGGGGAAAAGGGAATTCTTTTTACAAATGAAAAATACTGAGGACTAACCTAGAAAATTTAAACCGTCTGCCCCGGTTTGCATAGTTCTTACCAACGAGGAGAAGAATTGAACAGATAAGTGCACCATTTGTGAGGTTCTTAGGTAGGTCACAGAGAGCTGAAGAGAAATCACTCAGACTGTGTCCCAGAGGAAAAAAAAAATCCTTGCATCAGAGATGAGCCTGGTCTCTACTAATTGCAAATGGACATAACGGTGGGACCTATCTCCCACTAGCAAATATTTATTGAAGACCTATAACGTGTTAGGTGCTCTTAGTAGAACTAGAGAGAGAACAAGAAACTAAAGTGACCACAGTTCCTATCGTCAAGGAGCTCACATCCTGGTTGGAGAGACCAACAACAAAAAACATAAATAAAACCTATGACATGTTAAAGAGTGATAAGCACTAAAGACTTTTTTAAAAAGCATAGACAGGGCATGAGACGTGATGGGAAGGAACTGCAATTCCAGGTTGGTGGCCAGGAGAAACATCCCTGAGAAGTGGACATTTAGGCAAAGACCTGAAACAAGCGAGGAGCTGTGTCACATGACATCTAAGGACAAGGTATCCAGGAGAAAGGAACCACAGGTGCAAAGGTCCTGAGGCAAGCTTATTCTTAGAGTGTTTCAGGAATAGTTAGGCAGCTGGTGTTACTGAAGAAGAATAAACGAGGAAAGTAGTAACAGGAAATAAGCTCAGATTATCATCTGTAGTGAGGAGACAGACCATTTAAAACTATCTTGAAGACCTCCTAAGACCATAAGCCTTCAGCATGTGATCCTGCAAGCTAATGAGGGCTTTTGAACAAGAATTTAATGAATCACAACAATGCAAATAAAATTTACGTAAATATGTGCACAGCATTCAAATGCTGTGACCAGGTTTATTTTAGTTGGGGTTTTGAGAGAGATGTGCGTGAGAAAATGCATGGACTGGCAGAGGCTGTATTAAGATAGTTGTTTAATATAGAGATTTCTGTGGCTTCCTAAACGTCAGGAACCAATTCACAGGAGAAGTCACTAGGCTAGCAGAAAGACCAGGGCCTGGTCAGGTGGTGCAAGGGAGACACTTGACCCATATAAACCAAACATAATCTTAATGTGAAGATTTTTTGTTACATAAGTGTTAGTGTGTGTATAGATCGACATATTTCTGAAAGGCAATTTGGCAATTATAAAAAGCCCTTAAAAATGCACATACTCTTTAATCCAGTTATTCCACTTTAAGGGATATATAAAGGAGATATTTGTAGGCATTCACAAATATTAAGTAAGCATCAAGGATATTTATGTTAATGTATAGAAGATTGTTTACATTAATGTTTGGAAGACTGTCCAAAAATAGAGATTATTCCATATCAAGAATTAATGTAAAGCTATTCAGACATCACAGAAAAATGCCTGATAGGAAATAATTCTTACAAAATGTTATTTAGAAAATCTGTAAAACAGAATGCATAAATGATTCTCTTTTTGTAAATAATGTGTTGAACAAAAATACGTATCTCGGCAAGATGCACATGAAAATATTGACAGAAATTATTTATGAATGGCAAGCAAAAGGGAAATTATGTTGAATTCAGAAGGCTACAACCACGACTTTGCGATTTACCCACTATGGAGATAAAGGGTGGCTGCAATTGGTTTGAGCCTCATTCTATTGAGAGGTGGGAACTATGTCCTGTCTATTTGAATCTGGGCCACTTTTTGATGGCTCTGACTAAGCAAAAAGAGTGCAAGTGATTTTTAGTTTCCAGGCACATGTTTGGAAAGTTGTAGATCACGATCTCTGGCACCTCTGAGCCACCATGTAAGATGGCCCATTATTCTGAATCCTCCACACTAAAAATGCCATTTGCAAGCATTCCTATCAACAGTCCTGACCAACTCCAGTCTCTGAGCCATTCCCAGGCATGAGAGTGAAGCCACCTTGCACCCACCAGACCAGCTCATTCACCACTAAATCCTGTCCGGGTTGCCTCAATCAACAGTACCTGGAAACAAATAAACCAGTAGATGGAGCATAAAAGCCTTGCTGATCCGCTGCACATAACACACACCCACGAAACCACGATATATGGTTGCTGTTTTAAGCTGCTAGGTTTTGGAATAATTTTCTTTTTCTTTTCTTTTCTTTCTTTCTTTCTTTCTTTCTTTCTTTCTTTCTTTCTTTCTCTCTCTCTCTCTCTCTCTCTCTCTCTTTCTTTGTTTTTTGCATAGCAATAGACACTCGGAACATTCACCACCAAAAATACTATAAAATCTTTCAAAAAAGAAATAGTGCAATCTTCCAAAACATTGTGCATATAATTATCTGAAAACTCTCTCCTAGCCAGTATTTGAAATCAGTTTCTTCCTGCTTGAGAATCATTTGAATCAGCAAGCCCAAACACAGTCTAGTCTCTGACATTTTGTGCTCAGGAAATGTTTGCTGACTAGTAAATACATACTTCTTACATGGGTTTAGGCTCCAGTTCCCATTATTAAGGTCAGGGTTCTTAAAAAATAAATAGCAAATCACAGAATAATGGAATCCTAAAATGAATCAGGGAGAGGGAGAATGGAGGACTCGGAAGAGAAAAAGCTGTATGTTACCATTATAATTCTGTCCCAACACTTTCTTATCCCAAGAATGATATTCAAAGGTCAGTCCTCCAATACATATTTATGGAATTCTCTGAAAGGCATTTCTTTTAATGGGAAGACAGAGTTAAGGGTGGAAAGACATGCCAAACAGAAATAGCAGCATGTTCAAAGGTTGAGAAGTTAGACCATCAAGGGACTGACTGCAAGTTATTCAGCACAGCAAAGCTCAGGGGAACCGGGAGGCTAAGAGAGAACAAGAGACAAAGGGAGGGAGATAAGCAGAGGCAGATCATGAAGTGTCTTCTGTGCCATGGTAAGAAATATGCCTATCATTCCGGGAACAATCAGAGACATGGGTTTTTTTGCAGAAGTGATTTGCTCAGAATTTCATTGTAGAAAAATCTCTTCAGTTGCAAACTGGAGTTTTAAACTGGATCCCAATCCAGAGCAAGAAGTCAGTCAGATGTTGGTGATCTGATGAGGGGAGCAGGAGGGGAAGATGCGACCGTATCTGAGTTAGAGTCAGAGAGTCTTAGTGATTGTTTGGCTATGGACACAGAGCAAGAGGGAGAGGCCCAGGACCACCCCAGGGTTTTGGCTCAGAAATGAAAGGCAACGTGGAAAGAAGAGTAGTGAGTGAGCGTGAGAGAGGAAGAAAACAGGGGCAGGTTCACAGAGCCCGACTCTGTCAATAAGAGAGACAGAGTCGCATCTGAAAAATCTGCTATTTTGTACACACTGTGGTTCTAGAAACACTACATTAAGCAATATGGATTTAGAAGTTGGTGGCCCGTGCAGAGAGCTCAAGTCCTCGAAATCAATCAATTCAGCAGCCTGGTACCGCTGAGTCATATTAATCACAGCGTCCTGAAGCAATTTGTAAAGAAACCATTCTCCCCACTTCCGAATCTATACAGTGTGCTATAAATAACTTGAATGGCGGTAGCAGAAAGAAAGCAGAACAGTGAGATGTACACTGGTGAAAGAAAATCAATTTAATCTTTGTGTTCATGAGATGGTACAATTACCATTTAAAATACTTAATTCAAAGCAGCCTAACTTTCTGTACTGGAAGCGGACGTCTTACCCTTCTCCCTTACCAGCCCCTTACTGCCTCTAACTGTGGGGAAACTCATAAGTAACCTGCAGTTGAGTTAGGTAAGAAATGTTGAATTAATGAGTTAGGTAAGACATGTTGAATTAATGTCATAAGATAAGACATAGGAAGGGAGGACTCTGGACAACACGTGAGCATTCCCATTCTAATCTTGACTAAGCTAGTTGCCTCTGGGAAACTAAACTCTCTATGATTCCTTTTTCTCATGTATAAATTGAGCTCTTAAGTTCCAACTTTTCTTGAGTCTGGATTATCTATCTACAGGCCAGGAGGCTAAAGATGATCTTTACTTTTTGAAGGGAGATCCATAGAAAGGAGAGGGAAAAGCAACATATTTATTGAATGTTACTACAGGCCAGGAACTCTGCTGCACTGTTTGTTCATATTTCACTTCATTTCAAGCTTTCTACAAACCCATGAGATAAAGTGCAAGCAGAAGATCAAGGACTTGCCCATGGCTACAGGGTAAGTGGGGGGGGCCAGGATTTAAAGGCAAATCTGTTACGATTCAGCAACACTTTCCAGGACCTACACTGCTTTTCTAAGGACAATGGTCACCTGTGGTTTTCGAAATTAGAACTGACAGCAAAAGAGGAATTGGGAACTATTTGGGGGCTCGATGGATCCACACAGTGTAGGGTTTACATGCAACAGCAGGAAAGTGAAATTTCCAGACAGTAACGTTTGTCAAGGAACGGTTTGGGAACTCCTTTTTTCTTATAAATATCTACAAAAACATAACATATTTTCACCTTTCAAGAGTGGATTAAATGTGATTCTTGCCAAAGGTAGGAGGATTAGAATAGATGACATTTCAAAGACCAAACCAACTTCATATTATTAATCGATTTCCCAGTGTTTAGTCTCCTGTGAAAACATTATCACTAATACAATAATGGGAACAAATAAATATTCTAAAAAGCAGTTACACATGTCCAAACTACTTCATGTAATCATATTTGAAAAAAAAACAACTATATGTCCTTTCTACATTGTCATGCTATAAAGAGGTAATGTCTGATTCGATAGCTCCTATTTGACTTGGAAGATTCATTTTCAGGTGGATTAACAATTTGTAAACAGTTATTCACTTTCAAGAGGAAAGCCTCATCAAGCCTGCCTTATATTTGACACGAGATTATTCCTTCCACAAATCAAATTCATGTAGCTTACCTCTAAGCCCCTGCTTCTCAAATTATCAGTAAAAATTACCCACCTTAAACTAATGAAGATTGCTCTAAATGAGAAAAAAAAATGTTGTTGCCAGGCAACAAAGATGACATCAGGACTTTTTTTCCCTATTGGCAGATGGATACTATCGGCATTGCTAGCCCAACGTCGCTGAGATGCCACTGCGTCCATAAAATTGTTTTTTCCCCAATCACAACTTCTCATGATAAACTACATAAACTCTCCTCCCCATGAATGAAAAAAAAGAGATGAGCTTATTTTTTACCATTACATTGAAAAAAAACAAAAAGGCAGCAGACTGTAGTGATTCACTTGCATCACTCAAGACTCCTCATTCTATTGTTTGAAAGTAGCATAGGGTCACATAGCCCAGGTCACAGGGTGAGGGCACTGCCACTGCAGGCCACCTTGGCCTGGCACTTTGGATTCCACAGTGTGCATTTCGAGTGTTTAGTGCAATCTGTTGTCTTTGAAAATACAGGCCTGTACTTCAATGAAGCCATACCACCATAGCCCCCAAAATTTGATGGACTCAGACATTAAGTAAAACCCCAAAGCAAGGAATGACAAAGAGTTAGAAAGCAAACATGGGAAGGCAGCGTTTGGTTGTGCACAGGCATATTTCACTCTGAGATATGCAGCCAGGGGAGTGTCTGCTAGTAAATCTTGGCACCCACGCTACAGAGAGTAGCTTATAAATAATTAAAGATAGAATCTTCAAGGTAAGTCGCCAACAAGATGCTTTCCCCACTGTCAGGTCACCTGTAGAGAGCCCCCTAGGCTTTAGTCCTAGAAAAGCATTTTGTAGCAAAATATACAGGATTTTGCATGGGGCAACGTACATTTAAATGAGAAGAAAGTCACACGTTTCGCACATAGTTGTAAAATGTTTTTCTAAAAGGAGAAATAACAAGAATCATAAAGTTCCCAATGTCGAATTGCAAAAGAGGAAGAAAATTCCCTCCTATAGGCTAAATTTCAGACTCTAGACCGACAGATTGGAAGCTCTCGGCAAAAGGTGTAGCAACTTATGCACAAAAGTGGAATGTCTGAGAAAGCAAGGGTAGAAAAAGGAAGAGGATGATCCAGAAAAACAAGTGGCTTAAATTTTGATACCCTACCTATCAAATCCTCAAATGTTGGCTAAGTGTTTCACAATCAGTCTACGTAGGAGGAATGAGAAGCTGCCCCATTTGAACCTCTACCATTCCCACAGAGATCCCTGCTCAGGATAATTGCTATTAAACTGTAATTAATTTTTCAATTTTGTTTTTGTAAAGAAAATATATTGCCGTCTTTAAAAAATCCTGGGCTAGGGGATCTCGTCTGGATAAACCTGAGGATACAGACTCAATTGCGTTAGCCTAACCAATTTTTGTGGTTAAAACTATTGTACAAGTTGTCTGTTCTTAGGAAGTACATCCTACCAAATTGTCCAAAAACAAGGATTATCATGTCAAGTAGCCTTGACACATTTTAATAATATGGTATTAGGGTGTGTGTACTCTTAAGATCAATGATTTTGAACTGTCATGAATGAAGTTTGCTGGAGGATCTGGGGCCACTTTAATCAAATCTAGAATTATCAGATTCCTTCCCAGAGAAGGAGGATTTAGGCTATCTATAGAATATAGGGACTTCAGAACTGGCAACTGCAATTAAAACTGCAGTAGTTCAATCAAATAGAGACAGAAATACTGTGATTACTCTAAGACATAAGAACTCAGCAAAGATGGCTCAAGGCAGATAAAATAAGATCAATAACTTAAGTTGTCACCAATGTCTCAATCCATTAGGTGAATACTGTTTTCTCATTGAAATCCCTCCTTAGGGTTTTTGCAATTCTATGAGGGATCTTACTCCCCCATTAAAGTGACAGGAACAAAACAGACAGGCAAACAAAATCACCCTGTTGCTGCTCAAGTCGGCAGCTCTTCTGTCATTTCTGTTACTTCATCTCTACTTGGGCAGAAGGTACTGGGAACACTTTCTTTTTTTTTTTTTTTTTTTTTTTTGGAACACTTTCAACGTCAACTCTGTATCTTCTGAGGGGAACCACACAGACAATATTCTAGTGGCAGGTGGGAAGAATCATGGATTCCTTTCATCTCAACCCTTTATCAAGTTGTTCTTCATAAAAGCCTTCATTGAACTGGAGGATTCTAATCTCACAGTCGGTGTCTTTAATTAACTGACTCATGGCATGTGAAGAACTAGTGTTTCTACCTAAATAACATTAAAAAGTGGGATGCCAAGCTGCTTGGTTACAATCATTTCTAAACCAGTATCATAGCTTAGCAGTAAACAGTAAGGAGTGGAGAGGAGAGGAAATGTAGAAAAGCTCAGAAAAGAATAAGGTCTACTATGTTTTGGGTTTTAAAAGTTAGTCTCTGAAATTTAAGGAAGCTTTTTTTTTTTTTTTTAACTTGGTCATTCATTCATAAGGAAAACCCTTTATAGTTTTCAACCAGAAAAGACCAAAAAAAGCCCCCAAAAAACCTTACAGCGAAGGACTCCATGCACTGCACAGTTCTTTCTTCCTAAAATTGTTTTGTATCTGATTTCTGGAAAAGCTAAAAATGATTAATAACAGTACAGGGTTTTATCTGGTGATTGTACACCTGATGATAATGAAGTTCTGGCTGTTTATTATTTTCTTTTTGCACATGAATTATCATATCTTAATGGGACAATTATCTATTCTCTTAATTTCCCCTTTTAAAATCATTTCACTAAGTAAAAGTATTTCACTAAGTAAAGGAAATGAAAACTTCAGTCAATAATCCAGATGTTTTCAGTCATTTTATGGAGAAGTTGCTGGGAAGATAAAACATCTGGATAAGTGACAATTTATCTTTTATCCAGATTGATAAACTAAGTGGATACAGCCCCTCCTATCTAAATTTAGCAAGACGAATTTTCTTTCTGAAAGCACATAATGTTTGCATTATGACAATCCAAAACAAGCACTTAATATTCCAGTCATGCTGAACAGTAGTCTTTATGGAAATGCTCCCACAAGGAGTTGATCAGTTCTCAAATTTTCCACAGATTAGTTCTCAATTTAGAATCTTAGATAGTATATAAATCAGATATTAAAGAGTTTTGATATTAAGAGGCCAAAAGAGGATGTCAGTCACTAGAAATCTGTTGTCACTAATACAAATTTCACTTATGTAACAAAAACAACATGGTAATGAACTGGATTGACTGCAGAGTGCCTACTTATAACTCAGGTCACAGGAATTAATCAATTTTTATTCATACATTTTAGTTACTTAACATATCCCTAATTAATTCCAAATCATACATCACCATTTTGAAACAGCTCATTTGTGCACATATATTAATGTAATCAGAGAGCGAATTCATAAATTATACATTGTATGGAAGGCTCATAAAAGTGTACGATCATGTTAAAAAATCAATTTCTAAGTCAGTAAAAAGAAAAAAGATCTTGTAGAAAACCTGTTGAAATGAAGAGTATTCCTTTGGCCAAAGCTTAACATTCCTTCAAATGTTATGAGGTTTTGGTTGGCATACCTCATGTGGAAATGTACCCTCATCTGTTTGATATATAAAACATTAGGAAGTTCATGACTGTACCAGTAATATCGAATTTTCCTTTCTTTTTCCTAAGAGTCAATAATAACCCACAAAGTACTTGCCTTTCCCCGCCCTGGTGATTTAACATTAATGTGATATCCCCTCAAGAAAGGTGTTTGGCTGAAAATATTAAACTTTGGTATCGCTTTGCAGTACTTATCACAACCTACAACTTTGAAAATAATGAATTGGTTTCTTCTAGACAACTGAATAAAAATTCGAACGAGATTTTGTTAGTAGATGACAAATCTGCATTATCTAGGATGGATTTCTTTTATAAAGTATAAAGCCACCTACCTAGCGGGCTACTACCTACCTCTCCACATGTAGGTATTTGTGTACTTTAATTGGACACAATATCAAATTCTGTAAAGTCAGATGGGAGGGGGTGGAAAGAGTCAGTCACTATTAGTAGAAATCCAGAGTGTTTTCCACAGTATTGAGCAGCCATTCAAACCTGATTAAACTGACAGCACCCTGACATGATGTGGTTATTAATTTTCTCTGAACGAAACATTAAAGAAAAACTGCAAATTCACATGAAACTCCATACCCACCAGGGACCTCATACGCTTGCTTCTCAGGCGTCAGTAAGCTTTTCTGTAAGCCTGGACGCACTAACTACATCCGTCGGCACAGGCCATTACGTACAATAATATTAAGAAAAAGGGGGAGAATCATAATCTCATTTATTAATGTGCTGGTTTCTTTCAGTAAGCTGTGGCATAGTCATCTTTAATGGAGGGAAAACAAAATCCCTCTGCAAGCACTTGTGCAAGGTCACTGTGTTGGAAACAACCCCTCGCTTTGACCAGGAAAGGAAAACCATCTTAAAAGTGACAAGATAATTAAAAAAAAAAAAAAAAAAAAAAAAGAGTGACAAGATAGCTTTCTCTTCCTGCCTAAGAGAATAAGTGTTAGGAATTTTCTAGTGAATAGGCCCCAAATCTATAAATATTTTTCTTTGCAGAGGCAATGATTCTTCACTTGTTTTTAAGTGTTTTTACATATGGCACTGCTCTTTCTCTGAATTCGGTCTTCTCTTTTTTATTTCCTAAATAGTTACAGATCTGAATTTAGATAAGAAATGTCTCCCCTGGCAAATAAACTAGAGAGGCTAGAAACTCTTTCTGATTTGCATTGTATTCAGAGGAACCTGTATTTCACTCTATCACTCATTCATTTTACATTTTGTGTTATAGTGGATATGGAAACCATGTTCCTCCAAGGAGCAATATGCAAGAAGATGATGTAAAAGCAGAATTTATTAGCATCAAAAAATTCTAAAATACCAAACACTGAACTTCAGTTTTAGTCACTCACTTGATCTTTTACACTCTAATTATTTTTAAAATCAAGCTGACTTTTTGAGAAGAAACTTTATTAATGTTTTTATTCAAATTTGATACTCCACCCCAGTTACTCAGAAGATGACAATTCTGAAAACATTAAAAAGGTTGATCGAATTTTTTGAACCAAGTGGAATTGAACTAAAATATGTACATAGGAAGGCCACAAGGTTCTCATAGCTCACAGTTACTTTTAGTAGGTCAAATGGAAAACCCAACAAAATCTCTACACTTAGTGATGGGGAAAACAGATAATCTAGATAATCTACTTCCTTTCACATATATACACAATTATGCCTCAAAAGAAGCACAGAGGCATTTTTTAAAAAAATTTGTAACAGATTTTATGTTACATCCACTTAACAGGACAATTTGTTTCCCAAGGATCACTTAGTGGGAAGAAAATAGAGAATAAACAAAATAATTAAATAAATAAATCATATATATATAATGATAAATGTTTTGGAAAGAAGATACACTTCTCTGTCTTCAATGCTAGGCAGAAGAGATTTGATTTGATGGAAGACAACAAGGGAGTCATAAAACCACACAAAATCTTAGGAGAGAAATGGTGCTTTACAAGAAAGTACTCTGGGAACAGTGTGCAGGGTGTACAGGAGAGTGGAGAGAACAGAGGTGACCGATGAGGAGAATTTAAAGCAGGGCACATAATAATACAGCTGCCACAGCTCAAAGACAATGAGAGTACTGGGGTGGTATGAATTCAACAGACACTTCAAAGCAAAATCTGAGATTTAGTGACTTACTGGGTAGAGGCAAAGCAAAGAGGAGGAGAACCAACAAAGGTCTTCAGTACTTTATACCCAGGGACTAGGAGAATGGTGTCATCAATGTCATGTACAGAGACATTTTCAACAAAAGGTTAACCAAAGAATTGCTTATTTCTACTGAAACCAAACTACCTAAGTCCTGAGTTTGTGCCTGATGGTCATAGTTCAGAATTTTCTCTAGTCCTTGCAGTGTTGCTGAACACTTCCACAATATTTATGTACATGCTTGGAGAATGCTCACCAGTTTGCCACCAGTGGTCTAGGACAGGTACTCTGAAGGCCTTTTTGGACCATTCCAGGGTCTCCACATCACATCGTTCTCCAGCCACAAATAATGTTTTGAACCTGAATATGAGAGGAAGAATAAATTGAAATTATTCCTTGAAAACAAATATAATTTCATCCTCACCCTCTAAACATTCTAGAATCTAACCACATTAATTCTGTCAAAGGACAATAGCTATATTATCACAATATCATGCTACATAATGGTGAGAAGGATTATTTGTGTTGACCCAAATGTAACCAAGTTCAATGCTGTAACATCACAGCATTGAAGAAAAGTGCTTAAAAAGTAGAATTCACAGCTAGAGTTTCTCAGTTTTGCAAAGAGCAATTGAGATGATCTTTGTAATACAACTGTCATATTGATCTAATGATCAAAGATAAAAAACTTTTTCCTTTTTGACATCACCTCTGCTAATTTTAGTTCCACATTTGATTGCTATATTCTACTAAAGTCTATACACAAAAATATACTCTTGAGTTGCTAAGGTAACAAATAAGCTCATAAATATGATGTTTTTTGTTCATTTTGGTGCGTTTCTTTGGTAAAGTTTACTCTGCTTTCAAGCACATATTTACCCTAGCCCAAGGACATACACAGGAAAACCAGGTTATTTAAATGTAAATAAATGTGGCCTTCCAGTTCAAAAAGACTCATATCAAAAGGAATATAAAGTTACTAAGAGATGAAGACTATTTGGCATGGAGCACCATGCCACAGAATAGAAAGGATGAAATAGACAAATGGAATTGGGTTGACACTATTGGTGGTTCATTGATAGAATGATTGTTTTCTTTCATTATCAATGTCTCAAGGTCTCCATGGTCTGTCAAAAAAGGAATGCATGTTTGAAGAGTTAAGTCATTGTCCTCAAAGTAAAAAACAAATAAAAACTTGCCTACTCATCCTAAACAATGTGATATAGCCACAGAAGATTTCTTACCATTTTCTTACCATTGCATGAAAATCCATGGAGATTCAGCTATTCTCACCCCAACAATATACATTTCCATCCTCTGCTATAACATACATCTCATTCTATACTTGTCTCTTGTTCATTTCCTACAGAGGACCATGAGCTCCTTAAGACCATTCATCTTCATGACCTCAATACCAATAAAAATATCTGGGATTTTTAGGTATTCAAACATTTCTAGAAGCTTAGAAAGATGAAGTACACAGGTGGGGAGTTGATAAAACTTCTGTTAACTTGACTCATTCTTCTAAGTAAAAGAGGAAGCATGTTGTTTTGTTAGGGTGGAAATAGACAATGGAACAGTGACTTGAAGAGAGAAAAGTTCTGAATATTTTAGGAAATTTTTAATGAATAACATAAAAGTGAAAGACCTGAAGAGCAACCACTTGGCTTTCAAAGATGCAATTAGTAGTCTAGGAGGCTAAACAGAGATAACGCAAACTGGGTGTAGTACAAAAATGAGGAATGGCTTTTATTCCTAGCCAAGTAAATTACAATAAACCGAATTAGTTATAATGATAAACTATTAATTAGCACTGAGTTTTTAATCTAATGACAAATTTCCACGTTATATATGTTAAAACTTAGTATTTATTATTATGGTTTTGCAGTACAAATCTATTACTTATTTTTCCTAGATTTTAATTGCATTTGTATCATTATGGTAGCAATCTTCACACTGGCACTAATAAGCAATATAGAAAGAGATGATATTCCACAATGCATAGTAAAAGTGATATCTGGTTTTTCTGAATGTCAATGTCTTCCATTTCCATTAAAATCATTTACTCTTTACTAAAAGCAAATGAAAAATTGAGATCATTGGTAAGTTAGAAAAATGTCAAAGTAGTATAGATAATTCCTTTCCCTAAATACACTAGAAACTACTAATCTATTTTTTATTAAATTTCTTCAAACTGCCCTAAGTTATTACTTTTATCAGTTACAGATTCTCAATTGTATAACATAAATGGACATTAACACACTGTATACAAGGATTTAGGAATTGAATATGACTAATGAAAAAGTTAAGTGTTGTAATAAATACTTACAAAAGTATTAAATCAAATCAAATTAAATCAAATATTATTTGACTCCCAATTCCTTATAGTAAGCAAAACTATTCTGTGGGAAGTGATATTTTTATAACTGAGATGATTACTGAAAGAAAAAAAAATTAGTATAAATCTATAACTTAAAGATAAATTATAAGATAAATTAAAGATAAACTCATACATAGGGGCATAAGAGGTCTTATTTCTTAAAAGACATTTTACAGCTTGCAAAAAAAGAATAGTAAAATCACTTAACAAATTTCTCATTGACTGCCATTTTATTAATATGAAGAGAGAAATGCCCCATATTAAAATATTTTTAAACAATTTTTCTTTAAAAATACATTTTATAAAGGCATGCCTGGGTGGCTCAGTCAGTTAAGTGACTGACTCTTGATTTCAGCTCAGATCATGATCTCAGAGACATGGGATTGAGCCCTATGTCAGCTCTGCACTCAATGCACTGAGTCTGCTTGAGATTCTCTATACCCACTGCCCTTCTCCCCACTCACACTCTCTATCTCTCTCTAAATGAATAAATAAAATCCTTAAAAAAATTATAAATGTTAAAATTAGCCATTCTTGTGCAGTAATTTGGATTCTGGAGATAAATTTACCTAAGTTAATTACATAAGTCTTCTATCTGCACTGTATAATATGGTAGCTACTAGTTCTATATGGATATTTAAATTTTAAATTAGTTAAAATTTTAAGAAGTAAAAATATCAACGTCATCGTAGGATTATCCTCTTGTCAAGAGTTCAATAGTCACATATGCCTAGTCCCTACCATATTGCAGAACTGAGTTTTATTTGGATAGTGCTGTCCTAGATTATAATGGACAAATATGTGGATAATGTCCTGATGATAGTAACACATGGGAAGATGAATTTACTTCCAAACCCATAATACTAAAAACTTAAACAAAATTATAATATACAATATCCAGAGTAGAAAAAAAGTTGAGGGGATTAATAGGAATGAAGCCTGTATTCCTTTCCTCAATTCTATAAAAAATTGAGTAGAATTCAAGACTCAAATGAAGCTGAAAATTAAGCCAAGAGAAACAGAAAAATGGTAATATTGTCAAATTAATTTTAGTCCCAAATAAAAAGGAAGCTGCATAGAAATGGATAAAAAGCTAAATTCTGATGAAGAATTTTTAGGTAATAAATTAGGAACAGAATAAAACCAAAATGAATATTTCTTTCAAGCTCCATAAACTACCAAACAAGTTAAAATTACTCTTCACTTGTGCCAAAAGAAGTTAAATAAAAATAGATTTTTCAGCAATGCCTCATCAACTCCTAGTTCACGGAACATCATTACTTTTTGCCATCAGTGTCCCTGAGGTTATCTCTATCCTTCCTTCATTCTATTTTCCTCCACTTGCTCCCCACTAGAATTCACTTTTAAAATGTAAAGACACTAGTGGTAATATTACATATGCATTTGTCACTCTGACAAGGACCTACCAGCATTTGTCCAGCAATCTCTCTCTCAAACACAACCAGAAAAGCTAGACAATGTAAAAAAAAAAAAAAAAAAAAAAAGAAAAGAAAAGAAAAGAAACATCTCTTTAAGGTATCAGAAAACTACAAGGGTAATGAGCACTGGAAGCATTAAGATCCCAAAGAAAAAAATGTAGAGATATCTGACATAGACTTGCTGCTTGCCCCCTTTATATATGCCAAAGCAAGTAGTGGTTGAAAAGCAGAGAAATGGAAGAAAAACTTGTGTCTGAGAGGCTTAGGAAATGAACAGCATTTCCTGCCATCACAATTTCTTGGGAAGGGAAAACTGGAGTGCAAGACCCACAATGGAAAAGAGGTTTGTGTGAAACACTCAAGGTCTCAGTTGAAATGCCTGAAGATTTATATCCTAACAATACGGAGAAACTGGGATGAAACTAGCCTTCTTAAATACTGAAGTCTAGCTTCAAGTCAGCCAAATCCCTAATTGGGTCAAAGTGATCTTCCCTCATGCTAACTGCCTGCCAAAATAGGAATTACTCCATGGGACCTTAACAACTCTAGAGTATCAAAGTAACACACAATGGTCTATGAAGATAGAAGGCCATATGACCAACGTGCAAAGGAAAAAATAGACATCAGAAAAAAAAAATCACAGAGAAAATCAGATATTCTTGTTATTAGAGACTTTACAGTAACTAAATGTGACAATGAAATATTTGTATAATATCAGCCAAGAACTGGAAATTATAATGAAGAATGAAATAAATATCTTTGAACTAAAAGATGCAAAAATATAAACTTAGAAACTGAAAGCTTACATACAACTGAAGAGAAGATTGAAAACCCAAAATATACATTAAAGGAGAATAACCAAACTGCAACTGAAAAAGATAGAGAAAAAACATAGTCTATGAGATATAAGTAATATCGTAAGAAGTTCTAACATGTGTCCTTACAGTTTCAATGTTTAAGAAGGGAAAAATTAGATAGAAGCAATATTTGAAAGGATAATGGATAAAAGTTTATAAAAATAATGAAAGCCATCAAGTCACAAATTTAAGAAGCAATTTGAATCAAATGAAATTGAATCTATTATTTATGGGGGGCTGGGTAAAATAGATAAAGAGGATCAAAAGTACACTTATAAGCACTGAGAAATGTACAGAATTCTTAAATCACTATATTGTATACCTGAAACTAATATAACATTGGATATTAATTGTAATTGATAGTAAAAATTTTAAAAAATTTCTTAAAATAAATTTAAGAAAACATATATCTTTTTTTTTTAAATTTTTATTTATTTACGATAGTCACACAGAGAGAGAGAGAGGCAGAGACACAGGCAGAGAGAGAAGCAGGCTCCATGCCAGGAGCCCGAAGTGGGATTCGATCCCGGGTCTCCAGGATCGCGCCCTGGGCCAAAGGCAGGCGCCAAACCGCTGCGCCACCCAGGGATCCCAACATATATCTTTTATACAATAAACAAAAGAGCTAATTAGATAAATTAAATACCTTAATAAATTAAGAGATATACTATGATTATGATTTGGAAGTCCCAATATTAAGATACCTGTTTTTATCATATCAATCTATAAATTCAAGGTAATCTCAAAATTCTAGTTTTGTCTCTGTGTGTGCATGTGTGTGTATAAACTGATAGGCTGACACTAAGACATGTGTGGAAATGCAGTGGGTCAAGATTAAAGAGCAAAGAACAGATGGATGTATTGCTGTTACTATTACTACTGGATATTAAGACCTGTTAGTGACAATGTGAGAGTTGCACAAATATAGACAATTAGCCAATCAATGAAACAGAATTGAAGCAAGAAACAAAGAAGGATTTACGGATACTTTTATGACAAAAGTGGCATACAGAACAGTAGGAAAGGATGGACATTTAAATGAATAAAACTTGTTGGATAACACAGAGTAAAAAAATGAATCTTGACCTCTTACCTCATGCTATGCACAAAAATCAAATCATGTAGATTATATGAAAGGTAAAACAATAAAGCTTCTAGAAAATGACACAGAGGAATAACTTCTGATATTCGAATAGGTAAAATGTCTTAAGTGGGACTTTAAAAAGCATGAACCATACAGAAAAAATATTGATGAAAAGACGTATCTCTTTAGCAAAAGTCAATATTAAGTGAAACATAAAATCAAATCATAAGATGAATATTATTTGTAATACATATAGTTAATGAAGAACTTAGACCAAAAGGCTATGAAAAGTCTTACAAATCAACAAGAAAAAGAAAATTAAAATGTGCCAAAGATTTGGATAAACATTTCACAAAAGAGAATCTTCAAATGGCCAATGAAATATGAAAAGACTAAATAAACTGGGTGACTGGGTGGCTCAGTTGGTTAAACATCTGCCTTCGTCTCAGGCCATGATCCTGGGGTCCTGGAATCGAGTCTGCATCGGGCTTCCTGCTCAGTGGGAGTCTGCTCCTCCCTCTCCCTCTGCTCCTCCTCCCTGCTCATGTTCTCTTTCCCCCCCTCACTCTCAAATAAATAATCTTAAAAAAAAAAAGAAAAAGAAAAAGAAAAAGCAGTAAGCTTTAAAATACAGTAAGTGAGGGGATCCCTGGGTGGCTCCGCGGTTTAGCGCCTGCCTTTGGCCCAAGGCGCGATCCTGGAGTCCCGGGATCGGGTCCCACATCGGGCTCCCTGCATGGAGCCTGCTTCTCCCTCTGCCTGTGTTTCTACCTCTCTCTCTCTCTGTTTATCATGAATAAATAAATAAATAAATCTTAAAAAAAAACTAAAATACAATAAGTGAGAGATGTAGTATTTTTTCTATCTTGCATAAATTATTACAATTTTACTTCTTCACTTCAATAATGGCTTTAAATTATTTCCTTTTCTGATTTGACTACCATGGTGATAACTGGCAACTAAGTCTTTAAAAAGAAACAATAACAAAAGCTGGATATTTGAATTGCTCGTCTGCAACCCATCACAAACCCAAAGATAGTTGACATATGGTCATTGTCACTTGAGACTCAGAAGACCACATACTTGGAGCAGTGAATCAGATGTAGGATATCTCTGAAAGCTTTTGCAAAAGAAGGGTTGATAATTTTCTGAGGAAATTTTGTTTCTGTGAGTGGGTTTTCTTATTCATTTAAATTTTAGTATTGGTGGTCACTGAAGTAGGAAAGTTATTTGTTTAGGTTTGTGCAGCTGTTGGACCAAAGGAAGAGAGGAGCACACCATGTGCACCTGATACCCTCGCCCTCCTCTCCCACTCACGAATACACACCCATAGTATGACATCCTTGATTTGCCAAAGTGGTTCACAGATTTCATGTCAAACGAGAGCATAAACAAAATGAGAAGTAGTTTTCATTATGAGATTTCTAACTTCCCTGAAAAACAGGACAAGAGTAGATGATAATACAGTGGACTTATTACGTGCAAACTGCCCAGTTTTATGCATAATTCCTAGTTTTATCATTCTGTCATATTTATGTCACTTAGAAAATAAAATATTATTGATTCAACTGAGTTCTCTCCAACCTCTACTTAAATCTCATTTCTCTTCACCATCCCAGCCCCAGAGGTAACCAGAATTACTCAGAGGTTTTCATTCCCATTCATTTTTTTTTTTTTTACTATTTGTATAGACAATATGGCTTTTGTAATTTTTCAAAGTTCTCTTACTGTATGTAAGAGAAACCATCAATTTTCTTTTTTTTTTTAATTTTTTTTTTTCATTTATTTATGATAGTCACAGAGAGAGAGAGAGAGAGGCAGAGACACAGGCAGAGGGAGAAGCAGGCTCCATGCACCGGGAGCCCGACGTGGGATTCGATCCCGGGTCTCCAGGATCGCGCCCTGGGCCAAAGGCAGGCGCTAAACCGCTGCGCCACCCAGGGATCCCAATTTTCAATTTCTTTTTAAACTCAGCATTATGCTTTTGGCATTTATCCATGCTAATAACTGAAGTTCTGGTTGATTTCCACTTCTAACTATCCTGTTGAATTAATACACCGTAGTACACAATTTATTTTCCAATACATTTTTACTATACAAGTAATTGCTTATAGTTTGTTTCATTTTGAAACAAACCTGTTAAGAACCTTCAAAGTACATGGTTTGTTGGTCACATTTGTGAGTTTCTCATTTTCATCCCTCCATATTAATACAGGTTTGTCATGGGGCATATAGAGTATGTGGAGCATCTAATATTGCTAGATATTTCCACTTTACAGTCTCCATAGTAGTGTAAAAACCATTCTGCTGTTTTGTAACCTGCAAGTGAGTATCACCATTAGATATTTTAACTTTTGCCTATATGATGGGAATAAAATGTTATTTCTCTGTTTATTGATAAGATTGAGGATCTTTTAATGTTTTAGACTACCCTAGTCTTCTCCATGAACTGACTGTCCATATCCTTTGCCCATTTGTCTATTGGATTGTGTGTTTTCTTACTGATTTGTAGGAGTTCTTTATATCTTCTGTAAACTAATTGTTTAATGGTTATACATGTTGCAAATATCTTCTCTGGGTGAATAATTCATCATTTAAGTTTGTTTATTCTTTTGGTCGGCGATTGTTCCTTTTAATGTAGGAAATTTCATCAATATTTTCCTTAATGATTTGTGATTTATGCTTTAAATGGTCATTCCCTACTAAAATATATTACAATACTTATCCATTTTCTTTTGAAGGAATTAATTCTTTGTTTTACAATTATAGGGCCTTGAATCCAGCTGAAATTTATTTCTGTGTAGTGTATATGGTAGAGAACTTTTTTTTTCTATATATATAGCTAGTTGTTGCAGCACCAATTTATTTAAGGGTCTATCCTTCTTCCACTTGTTAAGTCACCTCCCCTGTAAATCAGGTTTCCATAGCAATGTGGTCCTTTATTCATCTTCATTAGTGTGTTTGTTGATCCCTGCTCCTATACTAGTCTCTTAAGTAGAAGAAAAAGAAGTCCTTCATTGTTATTTGTATCTCTCGCTCCCTGTCCTGTGTTCACCTTCTCTGTCCAATAGGTTTGTGGGCGATGTAGCTATCCCCCAGTGATCCAATGCCACAGTGATGGTCCAGAATTATTAACACACAGTGATACTCAGGATATCACAGATCCTATTCTAGAACAGCAGGTGGGCACTTTAATTTAGTCTCCAGTCGCTGGGCTGTTCTCTGTCTCATTCAGATCTCTAGACCAAAGCTTGCTGTAAGTCCCAGAAAACACCCTCTCACCATTATCATCAATCTCCTTTCATGTGTGAGGTGTAACAACTCACTGCATGTTCAAGCACTGAGCTGGCTCTGACTCCACAATCAAAACAGGGGAACAGAGTCTCCACTATGCTGCCAACGCCTGCTTGTACACCTAGCAAGCCTTCAGCCATGCTTATTATTTTTCAGATCTAGTCTATTTCCAATCCCTGATATGTTTATTTTTGAGCTCATCTCTGGCACTCTGCTTTTTCTTTTTTTGTATTATCACTCATTATTATGCAACTGAAAAAGAAGGGTTGCATCAGAGTATTAGGTACTGTGATACATTGAATGGAAGCAGCAGAACTGAATTTTTCTAACTTGATTATGATTGAACTAGAAGATCATGGGAAAATAAATCACCATGATGCGATGAAGAAGAGCAGGACATTAGGAAGCAAAAAAATAATAATAACAGCCATGACAGTCTATGTTAAGAGCTATTCCAAGTGTTTTACCTGCATTATATGCCTTTTAGTTTCATTATATTCTTGTACTATCGCTGTACTTCTATTCTGGAAGGAGGAGGAGGGAGAGTGGAGAGGGAGGAATGCAAAAAGAAGAAAAACAGCAAAAAGAACAGAGAGGCTGTGTAATTTTCTTGAGGTCACACAACCGGTAAGGGGTAGACTTGAACCCAGTGTGTCTAACTCCAAAGCGAGAATCTTAACTATACCACACCGTACGGCCTCGTCTCAGCTTTGCAGAGGTTAGCTCTGTCATCCTGGGAATGGCACTTCACCTCTTCGTGGCAACATTTTCTCAATTGTGAGATGAGAGGATTACCCCGGATGACCTCTCATCTCTTTTCCTGACTTCTAATCGTCTATAATAAAATGAATTTCTAGTTCTGCTTCGTTCCCTATTTCAGAAGACCTTTTGAAATTTGCTTTGGGAGCGAAAATCTTTGGCAAATCTCCAAATTTATTTCAAAACAATCTTTGATGAGATATGTAACGCATTTGAAAAACACCATTTCATTATTTGAAACATCCTATAAGAGAGAAGCAAGCTCTACGGATAAATCATGAGTCCGCTATCATAATACCTAGTCAATGTCCGATCACTAAGTAAGTATGAAAAGTCCTGAATGTAGATATGAAACGAAGGGTATAGTTGTGTGAAACGACTTGACTCCTGGTCTTTATTCTGTTTCTAACCCAAACTTAACTCTTCTGGACTTTGCTTATCTTGTATTTAAAATCGGATAGTTGGATTTTTGAGATCCCTTCTCTTTCTAATATTCCCTTAGTTCACTGGTGAGAATCTGTTACAGAAGTTCAGTGAAAGTATTATTTGAATAGGCAACAAATATATAAGAAGTAAAAACTTTTATCCCACGAATAACAAAAATCCCTGGATCAAGTTAGTTTCTCAATTTACCTCTTGTAAGAAGAATGTCTGTGTTAAGAATGTGGGCCCTGGGGCGTCTGGGTGGCTAAGTGAGCCTTTGGCTCAGGGCATGATCCCAGGGTTCTGAGATTGAGTCCCGCATCAGGCTCCCCACAGGGAGCCTGCTTCTCCCTCTGCCTGTGTCTCTGCCTCTCTCTCTCTCTGTCTCTCATGAATAAATAAATCTTTAAAAAAAAAAAAAAAGTGAGCCCTTGTCAGATTGCCTTAGTTTCTTTCTAAAGAGTTTTGTAAACTTTCTGGTCCTAATATTACACATTTGGAAAATGAGGATAATCACAGTTCCTACTTATTGTGATGACTGAATAAGAGAAACTGCTTATACCTGGCACATAGTAGGTTATCAGGAAAATTGTGCATCTATTAACAGTAGTAACTTGAATAATTGAGGGTATCTGCAGAGTCTACATCATTAAATATCTATTAAAAACATATGTGCCCACCATCATGAATAACTTAGGTGCCTAAAGACAGAAGGGCATAACCAGGGGGAACTTACTGCAATTTCTCTCTCTTTTTTTTTTAAAGATTTTATTTATTTATTCACAAGAGAGAGAGAGAGAGAGAGAGAGAGAGAGAGAGAGAGGCAGAGACACAGTCCAAGGGAGAAGCAGGCTCCATGCAGGGAACCCGATGTGGGACCTGATCCCAGGTCTCCAGGATCACACCCCGGGGCCGAAGGTGGTGCTAAACCGCTGAGCTACCTGGGAATCCCCTGCAATTTCTCTTACACTAAAATCTCATTTAGTATTAGTTTGAAAAAAATTGATGGTTTAATGCGCATTTAGTACTATCAGACGCTTTATATATTAGGACAATTAGAAAAGGTTCCTGCCTTCACAGTAATGGATAACATCTAAAACCCATGCACAAATGGGGAAAAAAGATGTAGCAAAGAGAGAGACCTTAGCTTGCCAGTCACACAACTTCACACAGTGTTATCAGAAAGCATTTGTTAGTAAAGAGACATTGTGAGGAACTACAATCACAGCTTCTTCAAATTCCCTGGGACTGTCCAAGACATGGAGCCTAAGATGCTGGTACCAAAATCTACTTTTCCATTCTTTTGGCTGAAATGGGGAAAATAAAATTGAAATGTAGTAAATGAAGGAACAAAATGGGGGTGAGTAGAAATATTGTAATGGGAGGTTCATTTTATGAGCGCTTTTATTTTAATGACTGTACTCTCTAGATTATAGGTAAAATTTTATGTAAATCCAGACCTAATTTTTCATAAAATAAAAATATAGGGCAAGGACCAAAAACAAACCCACTGACTATCCAAACTGAAAGCTTCTTGCTTTACACCTGCAATCGAAGTATGAAATCTATTTTAACTCCTTCTTTGAACATAAAATTCATAATACTTGGCATTTAACTTAAAAAATTCAAAATAATACAAACCCATTTTTTGACCTGAAGACACTTCAAATTCCTTCTTTTAGTTTATGATAGCAGTGACCAATTTCAAAGAGGTTCAATACGAATTGACTGCCTTGAAGATACAAATTGCTATAATTATCTTTGAATACACCTATCATTAAACTAAAATGGATGTCAATAAAGCAGCAAAAAATATTTAAGCTATTCAGTGCATATTATTACAAAACAAGAGAAAAATAATCTCCCCTCTTCTTTCAACAACAGTAGTTTGGACGATAATTTTCACATTTTATCTGTATACATGAAATCACATAATATTTTCCTGCTATTTACACTACTATTCTGTTTTCAAAAGATCATCAGATGTTGTCATATATATATATATATACGTATATATATGTGTATATATATATATATATGAGTGTGTGTGTGTAAATGCATCTGAAGTCGTAGTCAGGATTTTACTTTAAGGAAAATATAAGCCTGGTGGTT
Organism: Canis lupus dingo; assembly: GCF_003254725.2. NCBI lineage: Eukaryota > Metazoa > Chordata > Mammalia > Carnivora > Canidae > Canis > Canis lupus. Next base: position 23,452,184 of record NC_064257.1, on the reverse strand, counting down.
TAAAAAAGGGAAATATTTTGGTAAGATTTGAACTGAAATAAACACAGTATGGTATTAAAACATATTCACAGTAGAGTTAAAATTCTAACTAATTCAAAGCTATGTTTAGAACAGTCATTCCTAATAACATTCAGAATCTTTTGGCTCTTTCCATAGGGGTATGGCAGTGCCAAAAAGAGTACAATGTTCAGTTGTTCATTCTGATTGCAGTTTTTAATGTAATTTGCCCTGTGCATCCCAAGTTCACCTTGTCAGAGAGTACTGCCTCCCCAAGGCTGCCCCAGGGTCCTGTTGACGGATGGCTCTAATTGCAGTCGGCGCTGTAAACAAGGCAGCTACTCCATGCTCCGCGAGCACACGGAAATAAGCGCCAGCATCTGGTGTTCCCACAGGCTTCCCCTACAATGAGATTCATTTAAAATGTCACTGGGTAAAATGTCTCATATTTCATTGACAGTTCAATACTTATACATTTAACACAGCGATATTAATAAAGTGGGGTTCTCAACAAATCTTAGTTTTAAAATAGCCCTATGTGCTATCATAAATAAAACACACCAAATGCCCAGGCTCCAGAGAGGCCATTTGCTCCATTACATCATCCTAAAAGCTTTTCAATTTGCCATTTTTCCCTTCTTAAGTTTTCTCAAAGATAAAGGACAGGAACTATATATCACAATCAAATTAATAACATAAAACAGTCTTCTGTTAGCCAAGAAATGAAATACATTGTTTTGGGTGATAGATAAGTGAGAAGTATGATTGTTATGCATTTCTAACTAACACTTTTCTTTCTAATTATTTTTAAAAGTGACAAGAATGGGGCTCAGTCTGTTAGGTGGTGGACTCTTGACTTCGGCCCAAGTCATGATCTCAGGGTCCTGAAATCGATCCCTGCATTGGGCTCCCTGCTCAGTGCATAGTCTGCACGAGATTGTCTCTCCCCTCCTCTTTCCTTGCCCCTCCCCCAGCTCACTCACTCTCTCAAAATAAATAAATAAAATCTTTAAAAAAAGAAGTGACAGTAACAATTCTCAAAGTATTTGAGAAGACAGAAATATATGGGATCACAGTAATTTCTGAACAATAACTTTTTCAATTAAATGCCTCATTCCAAGGAAAACAACTCTTATGACTTAAAAAAATTCAGTAAGATATTTCCAAATGTATGTTTCCTATAACCTCAAAGCAACATTTTACATATTCAATAAAAAATTCATGAATAAAAATCTAGCAACTTTATAATCAAAAAGACCCAAACTTTTTTTTTTTTTTTTTTTTTTTGAGAGAGAGAGAGAGAGAGAGAGTGCACTGTGGGAAGGGGCAGAGGCAGAGGCAGAGGGAGAAAGAGAATCCCAAGCAGCCTCCATGCTCATGCCCAATTTAATTCCGGACAGAGGGCTGGATCTCACAACCCTCAGAGATCATGACCTGAGCGGAAATCAAGAGGCAGTGGCTTAACCAACAGAGCCACCAAGCTCCCCCAAAGCATTTTTCAATTGATGTTTCTGTGAAGTAGAAAATGAGCATAGCATAAATAAATCAGTGATTCTGCAAAAATTCTGAGTGTTCCATAAAATCTATGGTCGCCCAGCCATATCCCCTCATTCCTTAATCCAATCTCATTACCGCTACTTTTTCCTTTGATTCTAAAGCAAAGTGCCTGGAATGTTAATATATGTTATATAAAAACAATCAAATCCTTTTGGAAGGGGTTGAGATAATAAAGGAAAACATATCTCTGATTTTGGACCATTTCTTGAATACTTAAAAGTGTTAAAGAACATCAGGCATTCCCAAAAGATGAGTTACTATATATGTAGTGTTTCCTAAACTTCTCTGTCCACATTCCCTATATGAACATCTCATGGATCTTATATTCTGGAAAACACACCCAGGAAACACTGATAAATAAGTTAAAAAGAGAAAAGTTGTTGCTAGTGGCAAACTGAGATGTCTCTCCAAACAGAGAAGAATAAATGAAAGGATAAAAAGAGGTTGTTCATTAATTTAGATTCACTATCTACTTCTACTTGGATCTTTGATAGGTCATTATTAGTTTGTACTTTCTTTTCTTTTAATGACTACCTTTAATATTCTTTCATATAATTATGTTTTTTTAAAATATAACCTCTTTCTTATATCCTGCTTCTTTTTCTCTTACTATTTTTAAAACCAAGGAATTTATTGCAACTAGAAATTCATTTTTATTATCACAAGTATCCCAAAATACTTGATTTCAATTTAATTCCATTATCACATGGTAATAGAATAATCAACATGTTGATATAGTATAAAAAGCTGCCAGATATAATCTGGCAACTCATGTACATAACTTGACTTACAATTTTTTTTTAATTTTTTTTTTTTATGATAGTCACACACAGAGAGAGAGAGAGAGAGGCAGAGACATAGGCAGAGGGAGAAGCAGGCTCCATGCACCGGGAGCCCGACATGGGATTCGATCCTGGGTCTCCAGGATCGCGCCCTGGGCCAAAGGCAGGCGCTAAACCACTGCGCCACCCAGGGATCCTTGACTTACAAATTTTGAAGCCTTGAGCACATCAGTCTAAAATGAACGAGTACTTTTGTTCTTTTGAACCAAGTGAGGTAAACATTTGACTTTTACTTTTTCGATCTGTCTTAGGCACTGTTCAGTCCCTGGTGTACTAGATTGTGACTTCAGAAACTTGATCTCACCCACATAAAGATGATTTATTAACTGACCTTATGCAATTGACTTTCCCTGTCTGTGCTGCCATTTTCATGCCTGCTAAATAAGAATAAATCACTTTTCCAATATTTCCTCGATAAGCTAAAAGCACTGAGATAATATTTTAAAGTAGTTTGACCTCTACTGAAGAAAGATATTTTATAGGCAATTGGAATTGAGTTCACTACAGTTCCGGTGTCATGGGACAAAGATAATACACTCAATAAAGGGTGATATTAGTGTCATAACAGAATGCTATACCATAATGACTACCTATATGGAGGAAAAAATTAATGGATCTTATAATGCCTTCAATTAATTATGTCTAATGATAAAGACGGCTTAAATATTAGAAATAATAAAAACCTTTTTATAAATAATATGATTATTACTGTTGCAATTCTGACCCACAGCAAATACATTTTCATCAATATTTTTTAGCATAAAAATCATGATAACATAGCATTTCTATTAGGACACTAATGGAAGTGATGTATATAATTGCACCATATTCCTTTGTAAATTCGTTGAGCTCAGAAAGGTTCAGATTTTTGCATCTTATTGTCCATTCCCACAGGATCATTCGATGCTGTGCTTCACTATTTTAGAATTTAGTGACTCAAAGGCTTATTGATTTTATTAAACATTCTTCTCCTCTGCTCTCCCATACATATACAAGCTGTGTACACACACACATGCATGCATGCACAGGCATTATTATTTTACAATACTGTTTAAAAATTACCAATAGCACACTAACCACGCTGAGTTGCTTGGAGAAAATGACTTTGATTCCAGAACTTGCATATTCAGTGAGAAGCAACAGCCCAAACACTATTCAACTGAAAAGTAGGAAGATTCTAAAATTGTAGGGATTTTTAACAAACATACACACCGAAAGCAGTAATGCGGCTAAAAGGTAACAATAACAAAAACTTAAATTGGTTTGTTTATTTATTTATTACCAAATTGACCTGTGTTCTCATTCCCTTTCCCCAAACTAAGGCTAAAGTGTCCACTGCTGCCCAGAAAATAGAAGCAAAAAGCAATCCCTACAATGGTGAAGCAGGGATTCTAAGCGCTCAGCTGTTATAGATCGTGAATTTTTAATATCAGAGACTTGTAAGACAGCAACTGCTAATGTTTATAATGTACTTAGCGATGGTGCAAAGCATAGAAACTGAGACAGACAAATACCTGAAGATTAAGTTGCATACACAATTTTCTACCACTTATGATTCAGTATGTTAGTTTGAAGCAACCAGAGACAATAGATAGTGAGTTAGAAAACCAGGTGATGTCTCAACTTCTCACATAATCCATCCTGAGGTTCAATGGAAAATAATGAAAGACAGCAATTTACCAAGACTAAGACAAGCTTACGCATTAGAGTTAGATCTTTGAGCAAGAAATCATTTGCTTTATTAATCCTCTGATTTTGGTTTATCCAAAGGCTTGGTGTCAAAGCTACTTGTCATTTCTCGGACATTGACATACAAATTTCTGAGTCAACTGAAGTTTTTGCCTCTTTTTGTGGCAGGATTAGAAATACATCTGGTCTCTTTTTGAACACTACTTCTGAGAACATCACCGAAGGCATGTTTGTACTGCAGTTCTAAGGTGAAGACAGCAACACCCCTTACAGACTAGTTCTGAATTTAATTTCAGCAGACAGGTGCAGCAGTGCTGGCTGGTTTATTCTGGAAGCATGATGAGATTGGCAATAGCATTTGTTAAGTTCCTACTACATGCCTTGTTCCTTTACTAAGGGATGAAAGTTTGGGCATGCAACATCTAAACTTGAGACTTGTTAAAACATAAGCAGTTCCTCAGGATATAATATTTAGTGAGAGAAAAGTAAAATGCAGGATGGTGTGCATATCATTTAGACGACACCGTATGAAAAAAAAAAAAAAAAAGACGACACCGTATGTATGAAAATGAGGAAGGGGACACTCTTTATGTAAGAGTGAACTAATAGACACAGAAGACTGACCGCTTCCAAGTCAGAGAAATTGAACTGCTAGGAACAGAGGACAGTGAGGTTTGCATTCTTTACCCTTTTGTGAGTTTTGAGATATGAACCAAATGAGTGTACAACCGCTTTTAAAAATGGGCTTTTTCTTCCCTAAAGTCCCTCTCTCAATAACACCTATTAGTTATCCCAATCTTGAAAACATTACTACTGCGTTAAAGCCCTATGAGACAACCACTCTATGCCTTAAGACCCTCAGATCTAGGATTTTGTGTTACTATAGCAGATTCCCTCTTAAGGAGTAAAAACTTGCTTATAAAAACAATTGATAACCAAGACTTTAAATCAACTGGCTTCATTGATTATTTGCTAGAGATTTCCCATAATTCCATGGGGCTCACCGGTGGGGATATCCTACCACTTTGCCTTCCTTGATCTTATTCATACCGCCATCTAATTTGCCTCGATCCAGTGACTGTCAACCCTAAATGTAGATTAGACATGCTTGGGATGCTTTTGAAAGATACCAATATCTGTTCCTCACTCCCAGAGACTATGATCTGATTGGCCTTAAATTTGGCCTGGTATTGTTATGTTTCATGTAATAAGTAATTCTAATGTGCAGCCAACGTTGAGAACCAAGGCATAGTCCTTAGATATCAGGCATTACCTGAGGCTAGGCCATTATCCAATACCAGCTGCCTCATTACCCTGGGAAATGAGCCTAGAACTCAACATTAGCCTTTTTCCACCTGCTATAAATAAATGAGTCAATCCAAGTATCAATAAAAAATATACTGATAATTGAAATCTGACTATTGGGAGCCAAATATTGGGAAAATAATTGGGGAGAATTGCCTCATTCTTTATATCTTGCTCTATAACTTGTCTAGACTCGAGACTCTACATACATACTATGATTTATAGGACCTAGCATTCTGAATACAATTATCCTTTCTCCAAAGACAGGAAGAACAGCCCCAGGTCAGCCGCTTTTTCTGTGTTGCCAGAGACTTCTGAAAGCTAAGTTTCAGTTTAAAGGTTTTGTTTGGTTATATCACTACTTGAAAGGATTATATCTTAATCTTTTAGATGAAAGGTTTCTGACCAGACTTGAAGGTAAGTTCAGGAGTATTCTGATTTTTTTAATGTGTAAATGTTCATTTTCCTAGGGAGATAAGTCAATATGATTGGATTCTGAAAAGGAGTCCATAACCAAGGTCTCTAGGCAGATGAGAGCCTCCCCAACATAGGAATCTCTTCAAAGATTTCCTGCTTAGCTCTGGGAAATGGCTCGGCATCCACATTGGTAAGGAAGAAGTCAAATGGTCACTATTTGCAGATGACATGCTACTATACACCCATGCACAGATTCCACCCCAAAACTATTAGAAGTATTAAAGGAATTTAGTAAAGTTGCAGGTTACAAAATTAATACCCAGAAATCAGTGGCATTCTTTTTTTATTTTTAAAGATTTTATTTATTTATTCATGAAAGACACAGAGAGAGAGGCAGGGACACAGGCAGAGGGAGAAGCAGGCTCCATGCAGGGGAGCCTGACATGGAACTCGATCCCAGGACTCCAGGATCATGCCGCCCTGGGCTGAAGATGGTGCTAAACCACTGAGCCACCAAGGATTCCCATCAGTGGCATTTCTATACATTAATAACAAAGTAGCAGAAAAAGTAATTAAGAAAACAACTCCATTTTACAACTGCACCGCAAAGAATAAAATACCTAGGGATGAACTTAACCAAAGAGGTGAAAGACCTGTACCCCAGAAACCACAAACCACTGGTGAAAGCAACTGAAGATGACATGATAGACACTTTAAATATCCTACAAATTGTGTCCATTATTCCTCAGTAAAGCTGAATTTTAAAGAGAGAGAGAGAGAGTGAGAGAGAGTGAGAGAGAGAGAGAGATCCCTTCTGGTTGGTTCTTCCCCTATTTTCTCCCAGATCCCTGAGAGAGTTGACCATATTGGGCCTTGTGATGAGGATACCCTCCAATGAATAAGCCACTGCTTCCACCCAGGTCATAAGAGTCCATCTGTCCCACTAAAAAGATGCTTACCTCTGAAAGTATTAATGCCAAGTAAATGAAGCAGAGCCCTGGAATTGGTAATTCTGCAGACCCAGTGCTGAGCTAATTAGGGACTCTGACATATTTACCACTCTCAGCAGTCACAGGGAGCATTTATCACTAGGATAGCTGGTAGCTCATGGCTTCTAGCAGGATGGCTTTCACCCCTGAATGCCTCCAGGCTGATGAGCAATCACTGCTCTCTGCACTAGAGGGACAAATTGAGGGTTTCTTTACTCATGGTGAGTAGTATGAGTAGACTTTGCTGTAAGCAGAGAAATTAAATGGCTTCTTGCTTTTATTACACTAACAGATTTCTGCCCAGGAAGTCAAGTGTGGCTATCCCGGATGTACATTGCAATTCGACCTAGGGTTGTGCAGAGTCTGGCTACTCCATTCAGTCCAATAATTTATCTAAAATAAGCTTCAAAATGCTCATAGTTCCCCCATGTACAAAACACACAAACCTTCCCATGGAATCGCTAATACCACACCTTATTGCAAAAACCCTCTTCAGTTATTGTTCTATCAGACCTCTTTCTGAAGTACTTGGCACTGCTGATGCCCATCTTCTAGAAAATCCCCTTCTGCTTCAGGATACCATTTTTCTGATTCTCCTACTGCCTCTCCAATTTTTCATTCTCAGTTTTTATAGCTTCCCTTTCTTAATCTTTACTTCTCTGAGTGTCTTAATCACCTCAGATGACTTAAATTACTAACTTTTCTACTCATCTCTAATTCTGAAAGTTTCTCTGGGCTTCAAACCTTGACTTCCCAATGTCCTACAAATATTTAAGTAGCAGCTTTAAAATTGACATTACTAAAACTAAAAATGATCTTTGCCCCTTCACAATTTCTGTTGTTCCTCATACAGCAGTTCAGTTGGTAACCACCAACTCAACTTCCTATTGAGCTCTATCTTACAATATGCACCCTGATATCCTGACATCCTGCCCTCTCCTTAAAGATCACTGATACCCTGCTTCTGGCCACTAGCTGAAACTACTCAATAATTTCCCAATTATTCATCTCTACATTACAGGTAGAGAGCACTGCTTTTGGAGCCAGAGAACATTGTTTCAAATCCCAACTCTGTCACTCATGGGCCACTGGTAAAGTTACTTAATGTCCCTGATCTTCAGTTTCTATAGTTGTAAATAGGGATTCAAAACATTTATCCCATGGGTGTATGGATAGAAATAGTTAAGACCATGTTTAGTAGAGTTCCAGTCACTCAACACCCAATCAACAGTAGCTATTATTATTACTGGCATGGCTGCATCCACAAAGCTTTCCTTGTCTACTCTAATCCTAAACTTCCCTCAAGACACTGGTAGACAGATTTTGAGCCAGGGTGAACTCCAAACTGCCATTTACAAGCGATGCAACCTAAATCAATTTCTTTAATCCCTTTGATCTTTATTTAGTTCCATCATCAGAAAATTGCATCAAAACAAGTGCAAGAATTAAATGTAGAGTATTTACAGAGGCAATGGCTTAATGTCATCTCTGAAAAAAAAATTATATCTTCTACACAGTGTAAGAAATTTCTTAGGCAATGTTTGGGTCTGCTTCCTTTCTGTCCTTTACATTAATCTTAATTCTTTGACTATATTGTCAGTGTGTTCAGGGCAAGGAGTGTGTCTGATACTTATTCTGTTTCCCTATCAACCTCTAGAAAATACTGAGCTCACAAGAGGCACCAATAAATATCGTTGATGGACCCATGACAATAGCTGCAGTTGCTTGCTCCAACATAAAACACAGGCACACATAGAGAAAAATAAACTCAGAAATAAATATCTTTGAACAACTAGTCATGTGAGAAATCTAAAAGATGCTGGCATCAGCTTTGCAATCTTTTCCGATTGAGGAGATCAAATTATATAGCCTGAATCAGAGTAATAACTGTCATCATTTTTCTCCTTCGGTACATACATAAAAGTACATTGCTGTTATACTAGATTTAAAAAGAACAAGAAAGAAGGAAATCATTTCCTATTAGATAAGAGGAGAAGAAGACTCTGATGTGTGCCTTTGAGTGTACTAGTTAGCAACATCAGGGGTACCAGTCTTAAAAGGAAGTAGCATATCCCTATGCTTGAAGGAAGCAAATCCCTGTCCTAAAAAAAAAAAAAAAAAAAAAAAAAAAAAATCATCAAATTAGAGAAAACAGGTTAACATGGAAAATGCAAAATTTTTGCAAAAAGAAGATAACTCTATACATGCAAGCAATGATTACATTTTAAAAATGAAGCCCTGGAAGGGATAAAAATTCAGAAGGTCCATGTGTGGAAAATGCATCATAGGCATCATAGGCAATAGAGGCAAAAATCCTCTATTTCCTCTTATTGTCTGAGAAGGCAGAATGTAGTACATATCTTCAAAGCTAATTGTTGAATTTTTAACAGATAGCCAACTGTCCTGGTAAATCTAGTGAGCATACATTACTGAAATGGCTTGCTGCTATAAGGTATACAATTTGTGAAATGCAAATGGAGATTATAAGTCCAGAGCAGTTCGAAGTAGGTGACACGTGCATTGAAGAGATACTGTGGATGATTTGAAGAGTGTTCAATACAAAAATAATTTGAAAGTAATTAAAGTAGTATCAATATTCTTAAACATAAGATTTTCAAACTGGAAAATGTTTTGATCCATGTATAGAAAGTGATAGTAATTATGTCTAAAATATGTGTATGTAATCATATTTTGCTATTTTACTATGTATGCATATATCTTGTGATATTTCTTTGAGGCTTTCAAACTACATTATCTTAACCTGATTCCTGAGCAAATAAAGGAAAGCATAGAGCTCATTTTCACACTAATCATCTTAAAGAAGAAAGAATAGATAGGGGTACCTAAACTCTTCCTTCCTCCTATGAATTCGAGAAAAGAGCAATCAGTAAGAGAATATCAATCTGAATATTCTGAACTCTTCGAAGATATATACAGATTATAAACCAGTACGATGAAGCCCAGCAAAAAAAAGAAGCGAAAGATTATACATGTTTAGACAATATAAGCCATGAAATGTACCAGTTTATTCACAGATGAAAGGCTTCATGGCCTCTCTCATTTCACTCACAAGTTCAGCTCTGAAAGGCCAGATCGTTGAGGGGACAGATCACTGGGTTATTTTCCATTTATGCTACTCATTCTTCAAAGTTGATACTAAGAGGATCAACAACATCCTTGGGTGCGGATTCCTTTGCCTGGCTCTTAGAAGAGAATTAACAGGCTCTAAAGGGAGCTGCCTTTAGTGATTTTAGTGATTTGATGACTGCTGCCAAGTTACAAAGGTAGACTTTGAAGGAAGAAATGTGGAGTATCTGCATATTCAACCATTTCAATGACTGGATTTCATGGGAATGAACAGTTGGTTTTTATATTGTAGAATTTTATTCTGGGAGAGAATAAATCCGTGTTTGGATAATAGCACTAGCTTATTATATCTTGGCAACTATTCTACAGGCTTTTCATGGATTGACCAATTTAATAAAATATAAGAAAAATGCTATTAATATTGATATTTATAGATAACAAAACTGAGGTTGAGGGCAAAAGCAGACAGATAAAAGCAGAGCAAAATAAATACCACAGATACTCATATTTCCAGTCCAGTGACCATGTTCATATATCACAATTCAGAATCTTTAAAAAATCCTCTATTTCCTCTTATTGTCTGAGAAGGCGGAATGTAGTACATATCTTCAAAGCTAATTGTTGAATTTTTAACAGATAGCCAACTGTCCTGGTAAATCTAGTGAGCATACATTACTGAAATGGCTTGCTGCTATAAGGTATACAATTTGTGAAATGCAAACAAATGTAAAAGGAGTGCAAGCTTTCATTCCGTGAGGACTTCCAAAGAGACTGTTACTACATAAAAATGGCAACTGCCATATCAAGATCAAGTACACCAACTAGTTTACGACTTAATGCCAAACTAAATTGAAGGTGACCAGTAATCAACATTCCATTCTAGGTAATAACTTAGCCAAAGAACAGTAAGCTACTTTCTTCTTCTTCTTTTTTTTTTTTTAATTTAAGGTAAAACCTATTTGAGTATATTTTGGTATATTTTGTATTTTTTTACACAAGTAGTTTTACATAATTTTCCTCAGATTTACTGAGGTGTAACTGACAAATAAAAATTGTATGTATTTAAAATGTACAACTTGGTGTGTTTATGAATGTATATACATTCTGAAATAATCACAATAATCAAGCTAGTTAATATATTCATTATCTCACATAGTTAGGATTTTCTTTTCTTTTTTTCTTTTTGGTGTTTGTGTTTGGTGAGAACACTGGCAATCTATCCTTTTATCAAATTTGAAACATATAATACAGTCTTTTAAACTGTAATCCTGTTGTTGTACATTAGATCTCCAGAACTAATTCATCTTGAATAACTGAAACTTTGTACACCTTGGCCAACATCTTTCCACCCAACAGCAAAGAAATACACATCCTTCTCAAGGGCATTTAAAACATTCTCCAACATAGATCACATGTTAGGTCACAAAACAAGCAAATTTAAGAAAATAGATATATCATTCCAAGTATCTTTCCTGACCACAATGGAATGAAACTAGAAATCAATAATAGTAAGAAAACAGTGAAATTCACAGATATGTAGAAACAACAGACTCTTGAACAACCATTGGGTCAATAAGGAAATCAAAAGAGAATTTTAAAAGCATCTCAAGACAGACGAAAATGAAAACATGACACACCAAAACTTACAGATGCAACAAAGCTGATACTAAGAGGTTAAGTTTATAGCAATAAACTCTGACATTTAAAAAAAGAGAGAGATCCCCAAAAGAGAGAGAAAGATCTCAAATAAGCATACTAAGTTTACATCTCAAGGAACCATATTAAGAAGAACAGCTAAGAACCTAAGTTAGCAGAAACAAGAAAATAATAAAGACTAGAGTAGAAATAAATCATAGAGAGAATAAAAAAACAATAGAAAAAATGAAAACTAAGAGTTGTTTGAGAAGATAAAATCGATAAACCTTTAGGTGGACTAACTAGGAAGAGAGAAGACTCAAAACAAAAAAAAAAAACAGAAAGAGCAGAGAATGTACCAGATGCTTCAGAAATTAAAAGGATCATGAAGGACAATAACAAAAAGTAATATCAAGTAAGTTAATTTCTTGCTTAGCCACACCGTTGCCATTATAAAAGCCTGGGTTCCACTGTATTATATGATTGAGATGTGTGTACAGGATACACATTTGTACATTAGTACCCAAGTGAAGATAAGTACTCAGCAAGATTCCTTTACCTTGAGAAGAAGTGTCGGGTTTTGATTCTGCAGATGACAGGGTTTTTGTAAAAGGGGACAAAACAGAAGAAAGAAGCCAAAAAGCTTATCTGAGTATATCCATCATTTACCAACACATACACGTGTCTGCACATACACACCAGGCTGCTAAATTTGTTTATACCTGAAAGTTCCTGTATGAAAGTATTGTTTGCTTCATTTCTCCTCTGACAACACTACTATCACAATATATCTTTGTCTATATGTCGTTGGGGTTAGGTCCGTCAGAATCAGTGCTCCATTAAGAAAGTAAATTTCCAAAAAGGCACCGTTTATTCTCTTCCTCTCAAAAAATAAGGACTGAATTATTCAGAATTGGTTTGCATACTTTAACTGGTTGTGCTAGTCTGATTTTTAGAATTGCATACCTTAAATATGTCCAGTTCAATGAATAATACCAAATCTTCGCTTATTTAAAAAAATATAAACTATTACTTTTGTTGTTCATAAAATTCTCTGGTAAAGATACTAGAATTACATATTCCTTCATAAGGGGAAAAAAGTCTTTACTTACAAAATCAAGGTTTGTTTGTTTGTTTCTCTTGATATCTTCATCCAGGTATTTATTAACAAATATTTATTGGGAACTAAATACATGTCAAGAGCACATACACACACACATTTCAGGCTTTTGTGTATTTCTCAATTGGCATGGGAACAAAATTCAAAAGAAGCAATGCTTACGCTATAAATGACTGCATATTTTTAATGGTTAGTAGCTGAGAATTGATGGTGAGCGAACACTAAGATGATCTCCTGCCTCTCGGAGGTTATAGCAGATGGGGCCAAATAAGCAAACCAAAGTGGCCTATAAACTAAAGGGAACTGGGTTTGGAACACAAAAAGGAAAAACCTTAGGTGCTTATGAGAGAGAACAAGATTTGACCCAGTCAGAAAGGTCAAGGAGGGCTTCATGAGGAGGAGATACTTGAGCTATGATCTAAAGGATGAGAGGAAATATATTTCAGGCAACAAGTGGACAAATTCCTGTAGCAGGAATGAGCATTTGAACAACTTGAGGAAAACAGGAGCAGGCTGTGCCTTGGAAGGGAAGAGAGTGAGCAACATTCAAGGGTTGAGAAGCCAAGAATGATTAGGACAGAAAATGTCCATTAGCGTTTGGAAAAATAGAGAGATCCAGGGAAATTACCAAAAGCTGTTATTATGGAATGATGGTGACAGATGCCAATGGGAGAGGACTGTAGAGTGACGTCCAGCTATCAGGCGCAGGTAAGCCTTCAACGAGGAAGAGAGTGTTCTAACTGCAAAGGGATAAGGAACTGAGAACTTATGCGTGATTTTTTTTTTTTTGGAGGGGGTTGTTTGTTTTAATGAAAGAAATAGAAATGTGTTAAAAATTTGGTAATTATCAGAAAGCTAAAGCCAAAGCAGACAACCAGGATTTCCAATATGTTTTCATCCTACAGATGCAGAGCTATATGCCCTCTGTGGCAGAAAAGAAAATCCTATTTTCTGCTTTATGTATTCATGTTGAAACACGAATTCAACAGTGTTTCAAGTGGGTGACTAAACATATCTAGAAGCTGAACTGATTTTCCAACTTAGTTATAACCATTTTTGAGTTTTTTCAGCTGATGTAGATATGTATTCAATTCCTGAATATTAAAAAAATTATCTTTGCTAAGAAAAAGGATTCATACATTATTCATTCATAAATTATCATGAACCATTTACATTCAGTAAGAGATATGTTTTATGAACTCCAGATGACTTGGTCATATAATGAACCAGTATTTCAGAACATCAATTTTTATCAAATCAAAATTCATCATTATGTAAAAATATCATCACACTCACCAATCCACTGCCATATAGCTTTTAAATGCTATAATTCATTAAAAATGAATATAAAGCTTTGAACATACTGAGCTGTATGATTATATTTCTCTTTAGAAAGGTAACCCTATGAGAAGTACATGAAGGACTTGTTATATTATTCTATTCACTGTAAAAAGAATATATTTTTAATTTCCTAATGAGAGATGTTAGCTTCCTAAATAAAAATAAACTAGTCAGACTAAAATAAAATAATATTAACTTGGTAATCCACTTAAAATTGGGGCACAAATGGGATGATCATTTGTGGAGGTTAATAAATATTTTTTCACTTGCTGGCCTGATGACAAGTCAGAACTCATTATCAGTTTATTTTGGTTTTATTTTAATTAATCGAGCAAACAAGTTTTTTTCCCTGCTTTCTGCACACTCAAGTTGTTAATTAATCCCCTTAGAAATGGTTCATTTGGGGATCCCTGGGTGGCGCAGCGGTTTAGCGCCTGCCTTTGGCCCAGGGCGCGATCCTGGAGCCCCGGGATCGAGTCCCACGTCGGGCTCCCAGTGCATGGAGCCTGCTTCTCCCTCTGCCTATGTCTCTGCCTCTATCTCTCTCTAACTGTGTGCCTATCATAAATAAATAAAATAAAAATTTAAAAAAAAAGAAATGGTTCATTTACACAACAAACTTTACCTACCACATGGAAAGCACCATGCCAGGCACAGGGCAGGGGTACAGAAATGACAATATCCCTTGCCCTCAGGGTTTACAGTATCACAGCACTGAATCTGCAAGATTAGAGGAATCTAGATAATATTATTGAAGTACAGAGAACACCTCAATCAGCCAAAGGAAAGCAAAGGAGATATCAGAGAGGAGATGATATTTAACTTGATCCCTTAAGGAAAGGACCACTCTGCTACATAATGAGAACAAAAGTGGAACTTTACCAGCAGGAACAACTCAATCACTGGCAGTTCTGTTCATGTAAGTGCCAGTATGACAGGGTTTTTAAGTGGGAAGCTGAGTCAGAGGCCAGGAACCATCGATAAGACTTTAAACATAGGCCAAAGGCAGATGACTATCACTCACTTGTATGAGGCAAAGGAGTCTGAACTCCTTTTGTAATAGACAAGAGTTCTTTGAAGGCTTAATTTTTTTTCATTTTTGAATTAAACTTTTTACATAAGATAATTGTAGATTCATGCAAATATACCATGTATTCTGGGTAAATACAGTTGAATATCACAACTGTAATACTGATATAGTCAAGGCACAGAACAGTTCCACCTCCATAAGGATACCTCATGTTGCCTTCCTAGTCACAGGTGTCCATTGCTAGTATATAGAAATACACTTGATATTTGGGTGTTCATCTTGTATCCTGAGACCTCATTGAACTCACTTTTTATGTTTTTTTTATATGTTCTATAATTTCCTACATAGATAATCATGCAGCCTCAAAGAGACACAATTTTATTTCTTCCTTTCTAAATGTTCTTGCTTTGGTTTCCAAGACTACGTTGAATAGAGGGTGACAGTGAGTATCTTTGCTTTGGTCAAATCACAGGAAGGAGCATTAAACCATTTATCATCAATACTGACCATTGGCCATTCCTTTAGGGGAATAGTGACAATTTCTCTGAAGTTTTTCTTCATCTTGAGAATATCCTTATTTCTTCTTTATTCCCAAAGTATATTTTGATGGATATAAGATCCTAGATTGACAATTCCTTTCTTTCCACACTTGAAAAATGTGTCACTTTCCTCTGACTTCTGAAGGAAAATCCTGTCATTCAAATGGCTTTCCTGGGATGCCTGGGTGGCTCAGCGGGTTAAGTGACTGACTTGATTTTGGTTCAGGTCATGATCTCAGGGTCCTGGGAAGGAGCCCTGAGTCAGGCTCTGTGGGGAGTCTGCTTGAGAATTCTCTCTCTCTCTCTCTCCTTCTATCTCTATCTCTCTATCCCTCTCTGTCCCTGCCTGCCTCCTCAAGCACTCTCATGCTCTCGCTCTCTCTCTGAAGTAAGTAAACTGTAAAAAAAACAAAAACAAAAACAATGGCTTTCCCCCATAGCTAAGGTATCCTTGCTTTCTCCCAAGTCTCAATATTACTCTTTGTCTTTAGCTTTCAGAAGTTTATGATTTGGGGCAGCCCCGGTGGCTCAGCGGTTTAGCGCCACCTTTGGCCTAGGGTGTGATCCTGGAGACCCGGGATCAAGTCCCATGTTGGGCTCCCTGCATGGAGCCTGCTCCTCCCTCTGCCTGTGTCTCTTGTGAATAAATAAATAAAATCTTAAAAAAAAAAAAAAAAGAAGTTTATGATGTGTGTGAAACACAGTGTGTTTCTGTGGATTAACCGTTTGGAAGTCTACTCAGTTTCTTGAATGAATCTATAGATGTATAATTTTTGCAAGTTTGAGAAGTTGAGAATTTTCATTATTTTTTTCAGTACTTTCTCTGCCCCCCAACTTCCTCCTCTCTTTTCATGACACTGATGTCAAAAATGCTAGATCTTGTTATTATTCCACATTTCCCTGAGGCTCTGCTCATTTTTTTTTTTCAGTCTATTTTATTTCTCTTGTTTAGATTGGGTAATTTCTATTGTTCCTTTTTCTAGTTCACTGATTCTTTCCTCTGCCCTTTCCATTATGGAGCCCATCCATTGAGCTTTCTTTTTAAAATTTATTATTGAATTATGGTTGACCTACAATATTATACTAGTTTCAGGTGTACAACACAGTGATCTGATGAGTTCATACATTATATGATCCTCACCATGAGAAGTGTCCTTACCATCTGTCACCATACATTATTATATAATTATTGATTATATTCCTTATGCTGTACTTTTCATCTACTGTGACTTATTTGATAACTGAAAGTTTGTACCTCTTAATCTCCTTCACCTATTTTATCCATATCCCCATTGAGTTTTTATTTTGGCTACTGTAATTTTCAGTTCTAAGATTTCCACATGGTTTTCCTTTACAACTTCTATACCTTCATTGTGACTTTCTATTTTTCCATTTCTTTCAAGAATGTTCATAATCACTTATGGAAGCACATTTATCATGACTCCTTTAAAATCTTTGTCAGATAATTCTAACATCTCCATCAATTTTTTTTCAGGTATCTTGATATCATTCTAGTTCTTGATATGAGGAGTGATTGTTTTTTTTTTCATCAAAGCTTGGATATTGTGTGTATTATATTCTGAGACTGGCTCATATTGATGTCTTTTGTTACAGATGCTTAACTTTAATTTCACTCCATCAAGAAAGGGACAGGAGGGGCTAGAAATCCAGATTCTTCATTTGGCTTCCACTGATAACCAAACTGAAGAATGCTTCTCATTGATGCTGGGTGAGTTCCACTTCCAACAGTGGGCTTCCACTGATAACTCCCTGGCTGGAAGGTAAGAGTGCCCTGTTACTGCCTCCAGCATGCCTTCCTCTGACACCATCCCAATCAAAAGTGAGAAGAGTACCTCATTACTGATGGGAGGAGGTATAAGTCCAGACTCCTTTGGTTTTCACTGTCACTGCAAGTTTGTGGAGTCCTCATTACTACTGAGCAGGGATAAAAGTCTTGGCTCCCTAGTTGAATTTCTCTGACACCCCTATGGGATGATGGTGGGTTACAGCTCCTATTTACCACCTGATAAATGTGGAAGTATAAACTCAGCTTTTGCTGTTGGGTGGGAAGAGACAGCGTGGATTTTTCTGTGGTGTTTGCCTAGCATAGAGCCATCTAAAGTTTTATGTTTTATTTAGGCTGTCACTTTCATACTCCTTTGGCTTAAGAGATCATGCTTCTTTTTCTTTTTTTAGTTTTAGTTTTTTTTTAATTTAGTTTTTTTTGTTGTTGTTGTTATCATTGGCATTTCTGAGTTGCCAGCTTTTTTCAGCAGCAAATCTAGAATGTAAGAAAAATAAAACCCAGGGTCTTATCACCATGTTGTTCCTTGGGTCTCAAGGTCCCTAAAGCCAGTTTCCCTTCTTCTGCCCACCTTTCAGTCTTTTAATGTTTATGACTTTTAGTTGTATTTAGAGGGAGGAATAGAGAAAAGTATGTCATCTTCATCTTCACAAAAGCAGAACTCAACCCTTTGAAGAATTCTAAGCAACAAAGTTCTATGTTGGCTTTTTACATTTTAGAATGATAACTATAAATGGGGAGAGCTCAGAAATTGGAGGTAGGGTAGAGGTCATCTGGAAGGACATTTAAAGCAGAAGCACCTGTTAGAACATGCTCTAGATTGGTTATCTGATGATAGTCTGAAATATACAGCTGGAGAGAATAGGCACAAATCAGATCAGAAGCCAAACACAGAATACACACCAGCCAACAACATACTTATGCATGCCAGCTGGATATCAGCTTTGAATATATGGCAGGAGGTATGGGAGAGAAGGACACTTTTGACAGGTACTAAAATATAGACTCAGCAAAATGTAATGGCTGATGGGGTGTGATATGTAAAGATCATGACATTAGAATCACTCCTTGATTCTTAGTTTGGATGACTGGGTAGATTCAGGTAAAATTAACAAAACTACAGAGTACATGGAGAGAAATGAGTTTTGCAAGGAAGAATGGAGAGGTGAGATCAGTTCATGTCATCTTGAGCATAAGATGTGTATGCACCATCCAAAGTTGGTCTAACCATAAATTGGTGCTCAGCAGGAAGATCTGATATATACATAGGAGTAGTTAGAAGCCTCAGTTTAATTAGCACAACCCAAATCCAACTGCATGAGGTTTATCCCCAAAATATAAGCAGAAGAAAAAGCTAAGAATAAGACTCTTATAAACCCCAATGTTTAGGATCAAAGTAAGAGAAACCAAGAGAGGGAAGGAGGACAAGCTGTCTGAGAGATAGGAGAACAGAGGAGTAGAGGTCAATTTAGTTCCCTGAGCATTTGCTGAGTGTTTAGTGTGTGCTATGCATTGTGCTGGAAGACTGGATTTTGAGGATCTCACACTCTACTAGATATAAACAGATAGTATCAAGACAGTGTGCTCAGCTCAGTGATCAGTGATAGACATATCCGCGGGGGCAATGGAACCATGGAAAGGGACACTAAACAAAACCAAAGGCTGTTAAGAGGAAACTGAAAAGATAAGAACATCTAAGCAGAGTCTTCAAGCATAGGAGGAATTAACCAGGTAAGGAAGGACAAAGGGAAAGTCACGCTAGGCAGAAGAAACAGCCAGAACAATAGCAAAAGGGTGTGGAGTTCAGGAGGAGAGAGAATTACTTGCAGGAAACAAGTAATTACCTGCAGGAAACAGCAAGGTTGATGCACAGAGAGAGTGAAAAGAAAATCAGATTGAAGATCCTTTGATTTGGTCACGTATGAAGTCACTGTTGACCTCTGCTGTGGTAGATTCTAGGAAGTGATGTGGACAGAAATTGCACCATCATGGGATAAAGAGCTTCTAAAAGAATATGAAATCCACACAGCGTAGGTTTGGAACTTTTTTCAAGGAGTTTAGTGGAGAAGAAAGTTACGATGGGATAGCTACAAGTGGGCAAAGGTCTAAAAAGCTTTGTTTTGCTATCAGAAGGAATGGAGGATGTTTATCCATCATACAAAAGAAACCAGGGTGCAGATAAAAGGTTTTCGAATGTACCTATTATATTTAATCTTTTACATAAAAATATCCCGTAAAGCATCTACACCCTTCTTGAGCACATCATTCCAGGATAAAGACAAACACTTGAGTCCCTTTCATGGTGTTCAAATCATGCTTCAAATAAACCCAAGAAATAATAAAAGGCCAATGGTAAATGCACAAGAACTGTATGTTGTTCAACAATAAAAGGCAGCTTAATACTTATAGGGCAGCTGCAGCTCCGTTACATTTATGTTACTAATACTACCATTCACTAGAGGTATTCAGTGTGGAGATTTATTTTTACTTCAAAGGGAATGATTTTTTTTTTTTAAGAATTCTATTTTTCCGAGAGAGAGAAAGAGAGAGAGAGAGAGAGAGAGCACAAGCCAGGGGATGGGCCAAGGGAGAGGTAGAAGCAGGCTCTCTGCTGGTTAGGGATCCCCCGATGCAAAACTGGATCCCAGGACCCTGTGATCATGACTTGAACAAAAGGCAGACACTTAACCAACTGAGTCACCAAGGTGCCCTGGGAATGATCATTTAATTTTTTTTTTTATTCTATTGCAATAACTTTGGGACAATACTTTCTAGAAATCCTTTAGGAATAGACAACAAGGGCAGCCCCGGTGGTGCAGCGGTTTAGCGCCGCCTGCAGCCCAGGGCGTGATCCCGGAGACCATGGATCGAGTCCCACGTCAGGGTCTCTGCATGGAGCCTGCTTCTCCCTCTGCCTGTCCCTCTGCCTCTCTCTCTGTGTCTCTATGAATAAATAAATAAAATCTTTAAAAAAAAAAAGGAATAGACAACAAGTTCATTAGTATATGTTTTTCGTAAAATAATATTTACCGGCTTTGTTCAGCACAATTTAATTAGCTGGCTATTATTTTTCTGTATTTCCTTTCTCTTTGAAATCATATCTTTAACTGGAAGAAGATATGAAAATGTCTCTGCCTCTAATCCAAATTTTTTCTGTTCCCTCTTGGAAACTACTCCTTTAAAATTTTCATTAAAAAATAAAATAAAATAAAAGATAGATAGATAGATAGATAGATAGATAGATAGATAGATAGAGATATAGATGATAGATTTCTTTAGGTGGTGGTATTAATTTCACAACATAAAAAATTTCATAATATATAAAAATAGATATAGATCTCTTTAGGTGGTATTAATTTCATTCAATTACCTCATATAGAACTGTTGTGTTCCCATGTAGAAGAGGTCCATAACAGATATAGGAATGCCCAACAACCCAGCCTAAATCAGAGGCTGCCCACCACACCTAAAAAATAAGAAGATAGTAAACTACATAAACGTTCATCAGGGAAATGTCAAGTATCATGAATTTAAAACCACGATTACCTCTCCAGGTTTAAGTCCATAGATCGAAGACATTGTCCAGTTTAGCATTACAGCGTATCCCCCGGTGGGTCTAACAACACCCTAAAGGAAAGAAAACATGAAGTTAACATCAATAACCAATGTGTGAAGAGATTCTTTGCCTTCATACTATCCATCTTTAAAAGTTCCTGTTTTAAGTATTTTATATTCTATAAACTACATATGACTTTGGCTTTCATATAATTGTATTCACATCAATATTTATTTGGCTCCCCCAATAATAAACAGAGAAAATTTTGTCTAGATCATCTCACTTGTAGAGTCCATTCTCACAGACCATTCTTGACTTTCTAAAGAAAACTCATGACCTCATAGAATCACATGCAATGACATTTCTTTTTCCAGGGGTGGCATAAATTAACAACATTACATTTGCAGACACTTTTTCCAGAACACAATGGGAACTCTCAAAATTAAGTGCAAAGTCAAACGTAATTGTGTTCTTCAAATAGAGCATAATATAAGGATGGCTATTCCTTGATATTATTAAATAATAGTAGGATGCTTAGAGGAAACAAAGTCATATTCTAACCGGAGCCTCATTACAATGCTATACTGGGGTTCCTGCTGTCATAGTATGAGAGCTAAATGATTCTTTCATGATGAATTCTGGAATTCTGACAAAGAAATCCTCCTGGGTTGGATCTAAGGCTGACAGATTTGCCTTATATTACATTTGGGGCAAAAGTAGGGATTGCTACATCACAGTATTACAGCTTTCACGAACCAGTTTCTAGCAGCTATCCACAATATTGAACATATTCAACTCTAATACAAGATTAATATTTGAAAACTGGCACAAGAGTCACCATAAATAAAAGCTGATGATAAATTTAATAATTGCATTTATTGCTTCACTATAAACATTAATCATCAGTGACTTAAAAAGGCTTAACTGCGGGAATATTCAAAATGATCAAGTGAATGCTTGCTTAAAAACAAGCTATATTTCATTCACATGCATTTGGAAGCATCTTCTAGTAGAGCAACTATTACTACTTTATGCAGAAAATAATTATTTTACCTAAAGGTAAACAGGGCCCTAATTAATAAATGTACTACTAGTTGGAATCTTTCGGCATAACTCACCAGCTTTAACGTACATGCGTGAATCAGAGAAATGAAAAACATACCGACTTTCCATTAGTGACTAAAGTAGCTGTTCTCCTTCGGTACCACTAATAAAACATAGGTATCAAGCTGTGGAACACACTTTATATCCCAGCAGAAACACCTGGCCCCTTGGCAAATGTCACATGCAGCTTCGTTGGCATTTGACAGCTACTCTCTGCGATGCATGACATGGTTAGCATGCAGCTGGCTCTCTGGATCATCATCGGAGTATTAGAAATCCTTAGCCCCCTGCCAGAAGATTTCACACGTGCATTTCTCCCATGTAAACTGAGCAGCTCTTTCCTCTTATATTCTGTACTATTTTTCTTGAACTTCACTCACTCATTAGTTTGTTTTTTTGAGATCTTTTCTTATGATTCAATACTTTGAGGAATTTGATATTAATCATTGCAA
Organism: Canis lupus dingo; assembly: GCF_003254725.2. Lineage (NCBI taxonomy): Eukaryota > Metazoa > Chordata > Mammalia > Carnivora > Canidae > Canis > Canis lupus. The sequence continues at coordinate 23,429,720 of NC_064257.1, read as the reverse complement.
TTTGCAACGTCACTAAATCTCCCCCTTGCAAAAAGACACCCCATCCAGATGAGGGATTGTTTGAAGTATCCTGAATACAAGCACCCAAACTAACTAGGATAGAAGGGTAAATTTTTAGATTATATGGTACAGAAGAGAAGATGAGTCAACTAGGAATGATAAAAAGGAAGAAAAGGCTAGAAAAAACATAAATGAGTAGTAATTCATTTGTAAAACTAAAAATATTATTGAAAGGAATAAGCGATTAAATTTCTTTTTACCTCTCAAGTGGACTTTATCCTTTACCCTTCTTTAAAGGATATTAACCAATGCTGTGTTCCCCATAAAATGGTGGAGGCTTAAGTCCATTTGGGCAAAAAAAGTGGGACTTAAAAATGAGATCATGAATGAAAAAATATTTAAAATTATACGGTATTTTTAATTTAACTTAGTATCTTATTAACAAAATTATTTCCTTAGTTCTAGCAATCATTGCTTTTTATTTTCCCTTGTGCTGATATCATTCAAAAGACAGAAACTGTTAAAGCAATTAAAGGTTTCCATAAAAAGTTCTCATTAAAAACAACTGAAATGGAGCTACTGGAGAGAGAAAAGCTGTGATGTTTGTTTTTCATTGGTCTTTGATAACAATTTTTATTTTTTATCGATGAGTATAAAAATTTCTATAAAGTAACATTTTACCATTCATTAATCTAGATAATAGATCTGAAATTTAGTCTTTTTCTCTAAAATATTTGGGTAATAGTTTTCAATTTTCTGTGTATTTGATATGGTGTAGAGAAAAAAACTGCATAATTTCATGTTCTTCATGTAGATCTTTCATAAAAAGTTTTAAGTAAAATAAAAATTGAAAGATTAGGTTTACAAAGATAATTTCTTTGTTATAATATTAATATGTGACTAAAAAATAAGACGATAAAGTATTTTTTTGGTTTCTTATTCATAATCATATTTTCCAAGTAACGATAATTAAAAAGCGAAAGAGAAACTTTGTTCAGCCTCTGAAAACACATAAACAATTCTCAAAAACGAAATCATTATACTCTAATAGTCCAAATAAATCTGAAACTAAAAACTCTTTTAAAACATATTTGAGGGATCCCTGGGTGGCGCAGCGGTTTGGCGTCTGCCTTTGGCCCAGGGCGCGATCCTGGAGATCCGGGATCGAATCCCACGTCAGGCTCCCGGTGCATGGAGCCTGCTTCTCCCTCTGCCTGTGTCTCTGCCTCTCTCTCTCTCTCTCTCTCTCTGTGTGACTATCATAAATAAATAAAAATGTAAAAAAAATTAAAAAAAAAATAAAACATATTTGAAATCTTAAGTATAAGGTAAAAACATTTAATATCAGTGCTTACCCCTAAAGTCCAAGCATGCTGCATTTTACTCTTTTGAATGTCTGTTATTACTTTCCTTATGTACTTAATACTCCAACTACCTTAAAAGTAAAAACA